>NW_024506994.1:1261628-1951484 GCF_017590055.1 Onychostruthus taczanowskii | reverse complement strand
TACCTCGTGTCTGGGGGGGGGGGGGGGGGGAAGGAAGATTCAAGTCTGGAGGTGAGCAGAAAGCCAATCTGCATTCTGTAATTCAAACTTTTATTTGTTTAAATGTATAAAAGAAGGGGGAGGGAAGTAGCTATCTCCTTAGCCATGGTTAGCCATGCCTGAGGCTGCTGGTAAGTTTAGGATCATGAACAGTCCCATTAGCTGCAGCAAAGTGATTCAATTTAGCATCATCTATGCCTGGTAACAGTGAGTTGAGCTGAGCCTGATTTGATAAATAAAACAAATATTACATGTATGTATTCATATGTGTGATGGCTTAAATGAATATTTAGAATCATAGAACTTTTAAGGTTGGAAAAGGTCTCTAAAATTATTGAGTTCAACCACTCATCCAGCACTGCCAAAGCAATCCCTAGCCCATTTCCCCAAATGCTACATCCACACATTTTTGAACACTTTCAGAGATGGTGACTCTACCCTGGGCAGCCTGTTCCAATGCCTGAATTTTTTCATAACCCACCCAAAGTATTAATGTACATTTTTGCTTTCCCAGTCGCAGAGTCACTGCTCCTTCCCTTTGAATTTGGCTGCAAACTGACACATTCAGGAATGATCAATTCAGATTTTGTCCCCTATAACCTCTTAGCAGTGAGTGCCTGCAGCAATGAGCCTCAGTGCATGTCCAGGCAGTCTGGATTGTTTCCTCTGTTTTTGAGAATTCCTTAATCTGTGTGCCTTTATCTTGTTACTAGCTGTACAGAGGAGTGCTGGAGATCTGCTCTCTACAGTTATTATCAGTGTCTAGGAAAAAGAAAATAAAGTTAATAAAATATGATCATCTCTAAACTCCAAACTAAACTCAGTCAGCTCTTACAGTAAAGGCTCATTTCTACCTCTGGCCAGTACTAAAACCACTCAGTGAATATAATACAACCTTCCTATTTTTGCCTTCTAAGGGTGCAATTATAGTAGAACTTCACTAATGGCAGCTTCCCCAGCCTGCACGATTTCTGGTGGACTCATAAACTCCCTCTACTTAATCTTCTACCCCCATGGCAGCCCCATCTCTCTCCACTTCTCTGTGGATTATCAAAGATCACCTCTCCAAATACTTTGTTAAACACACCCTAGGAACAGTAAATACTCAGAGTCTGACTACCTGGATTGGCCCACTTGAAGTTTAACAGGTAGATCAGGCAACGAACACATAGAGGTCTTCAGAACTGGATCTTACAGAAATAGGGAATACAGAAGTAAAACCCTAATCTCAGTTAGAAACTCACACAGCATCACCTTCTCCAATGACCAGATTCTAACTGGAGTAAGTGTAAGATGTTTCAGAAGGAGATTGCTAACTGGATGATTTTAAGATGAATCTCCTGCAACAAGTATGAGATATTAGTTTATCTCTGTGTTTCTGGATTGTTGTTGCATGCTATTTTTTGGTTGGTTTCTACACTGAGAAAAAAATAGTGTTAAACCAAAAATCTCACCTCACTCTAATGAGCTCTCTCGGGACCTCCAGCAATGTGTGTTATGTCATTTTAATGGGGCACAGCAATTTGCTGTATCAGAATAATGAAACATAGAGTCGTAAGGCTGGAAGGGACCTCAAGTGGTCACCTCTTCCATGGCCCAGCCCCAGGGCAGGATCAGCTCTACCTGTGTTGTTTCTCAGAGCTCATCCTCTAACCTGTTTGTAAAGGCCTTTAATGAAGGAGATGCCACAGAAGGCCTGGTTTAAACACCATCACACAACGTTCTTTCATCCTGAACAACACATAAGTGACATATTTTAAATTAAACATGCAAGCTGAAGCCAAAGAAGCTGTGTGCAGTTTTAATACTTTGTGTACACGGGAGGAAAAAAAGTAAAAAAAAAAGGACAAAAAAGAATTATGAAATCCAGGAAAATAGTAAGAAATCATGCAAATGATCTAATGACTGGTGAATGAAACTGATTATGAACTGTTGGAATTGCTTCAAGTGCAGTTTGACATAAACAGTGTTTATGGGAGTGAAGTTTATAATTGAAACATAGAATTACAGAATGAATTGGGTTAGAAGGGACCTTGAAGGTCATCTCATTCCATGGGCAGGGACACCTTCCACCATCCCAGGTTGCTCCAAGCCCCATCCAACCTGGTCTTGGACTCTTCCAGGGATGGGTCATCCATAAATTAGCCCTACATATGCAGAGGTATTTGGCTACAGCAATGGAAAGTGATACCAAATGTCATGGATTAATTCTGTGTAAAATGCCTTCTTTTGTTAATCAGTTTCGCCTTTAAAACCTCTTAGAAAGTCTCATTTCAACTCTTTCTTCAAAAATAAAAGACTCTTTCTTCAAAAATAAAAGACAAATATACGTGTCTGATTTATCTCCCTTATTTATACACCAGTTTTTTATCCTTTTATTATTTTTAGTAGTATTTGTTATCTCTGTTTACATCCTTTCCATTATTTCTATTATCCTTTCTATTATCCCTGAGACAAGGATCAAAACTGAAATTCAGCTAAGGATGAAGAAATGGTGGGGACTCTTGTGATCATGTTAAATATGTGGGGTTATGCTCCGTTCTTACTTCTATGTAAGTAGCAGTCACATTTTACCAATTTTTCATTAACAAAAAATTGATTGGGTTATTTATTTTGCCCTTGAAAAGCTTAAATAATCATGATTGCCCTTAGTCCCATTGGTGGTGTATTGATACAGGCTATTTCCCATCTGCTTGTTCCCCCTCCCTGCAAACAGTTTTCTCATTTACTCTACCTCGTGTCTGGTCTTTAAATATTAAAGATACTCCCCCCTCGCCTTTAAACCTTCATTTACTATTTTCACCTGAACAAGCTTTATTTCGTGGCTTTGAGGATGCTTAATTCCGTGGCCTGTATAATAAACAACATTCAGAGATGCCAGAAGATCCATCCTTTTCTGGGAGAGGTTACATTTGTCTCTCCCACGCAGTTTTTTTTTTCCTGGTTAGATTCAGCTTAGGGAAATCAGTCTTCCTCCAGGCAGGCAGGGTATGGGCGAGGAGCGAGAAGCACATCCTGCCTGCAAATCACAAGCAGAATTAGGTCAGGAGGCCACGTGCACTGCACCCAGGCAAGCAGCAGTTTCAGCTCTGAGATCAATTCAGCATCATCCACCCGCACTGGGCTTGTTGCAGCTTCGTGGTAGTGATGAAGGCTGGGAATTTCAAACTGCTTCCGTGCACGGAAGGGTGAACTGTTCCCTGGGACGGCCAGAGCAAGAGCGAGAAGCAATGTGACTCATGAGTTTATCACATGAGGTGGGTGTGGGCTCCTGCCCCTGTTCAAAGGATCCTTTATTTTGCATTAAACGGTTATTTCACATAGCAGAGAAACAATGCTGGGAGCAAGAACTGGAGCAAAGGCCTCTGTGCTGAAAATGTCATCCCCAGTGTCAAAACTTCCCTTCCCTCTACACTTCTGAGTTAGCAGGGTAAAAAGAAGAACAGAGCTTTTCTGTGATGTTTGAAGGAGGAAGCACTTTAGCACATCTTTATAAAAACCCAGCTGAGATATTGGCTGAAGATTTAATTGGTGACTGGTTTGTTGGAGTATAAGGTGGGATACACCTTCAAGGACTTTCTTGATACAGGTCACTATGGGATTGAAAGGGCCAGGGGCTTTATAGGCAAGATGTGGGGTCTTTTGGGGAAGAGGAGTGAAGCAGAGTGAGGGGGAAAGCAGTAAAAGCAGTTTGTAGGAGGAGATGAAAGGTAAAATGAGATCCTCACTTACCTACAAGCACAGACACAGCCCTGATGTATCTCTTTTCAGAATCATCCCTGCCCATAGCTAGATGATCTTCAAGGTCCCTTCCCACCCAAACCATTATTTGATTCTATGATTAACATTCTTGTGCAAAAATATGAGGGTAATGTATTTAATTTTAACCTCTTATTCCACTAATTTTAAGGGTAATTACATTTCACAGGGATGTGTGGTGACTCTACCTCTCTCATACTTTGAACACAATTTCTCTGAAATATCTGCAGTTTGGGACTGGACATTCCAGGGTCATCCCAAAACTGAACAGGCTCCATGGGGAATGATCACAACCTCAAGGCTGCCAGAACTTCAGGAGTATTTGCACAACTCTTTGAGCCACATGGTATTGTTTGGGTTGTCCTGTGCAGGCCAGGAGTGGAACTCAATGATCCTTGTGGATTCCTTCAAGTTCAGGACTTTTTTGATTCTTTAAAGGAGTAAAACCTGAACAATTTGTGTTAAAGAAATGCTTTTTTTTTTCCTTTCAGGTTTTCCAAAACCATCAAATTGCAAAGTCAAGACATGATATAGTCAGTCTCATCACTGCTCCTTCATTTTCAAGGCACTCTTGTTGCAGAAAGCCTGTTCTGATAATGATGATAATAATAATAATAATAATAATAATAATAATAATAACAACCACAATACTTCTTATTATTTAAAAATAATTTGAAGAAGCAATAAAATTTGCTTGGTGCAGGGCTGCACTTGTCTTCAGGCAGACAAGAAAGCAGACTCCTAATGCTGACACCAGAACCATCTCTCTTCCCTGCTAAATCAGAAGCCTGGAGCTGCTGAAGGATATTTACACCTATTTGAACAGAAGCAATATCTTATCACCATATGATAGTAACCACATGTGATAAGGGTGTCCTCCAATATATGTATGTATGTGTATAAATATCTCTGTATACCTATAGGGTCAGTATATACCTACGTAATTCCTAATATCTTACATGTAGTACCTATATAGCAATTCAAATCTTATACGTAATCCTGGGAATTTCTGTGTCTTTATATGCATGTTATATACCTATATATATCTCTCTCCATATATATGCAGATCCATATATCTTTATTTACCTGCAAATATCCAGCTATAAATATATACACTCAGTGGCAGACACACGTGTGCAATTTACATATTAACAACAGATTCTACTCTGTGAAACATCTGTGTAAACACTGAGTTACTTACTGACCTCATTGGAGAGGCAGAGAACAAACTCTGGCCAAATATATTCAACAGACACAAAAAGAACCTGAAATGACAGGTCTAAATTCAGCACCATTAAAGTAAAAGAACCAGGGGGGTTAAAAGAAGTCAGATGGTCGGCACCAGAGCTGGGTTATGTATTATGCATGTGCTTCATACAGTTCTGTGTGTCGGTGGATTGGTATCCAAAGAAATAAGTTAAAGTTGTGACCTGTCTGCTTTTGATTTACTGAGGTCAAAGAGAGCGGATACCTCTTCTTCACGGAGAGTTATATATGTAAATCACTGCCCAGATAAGCCAAGTGTGGGCAGTACCTCCTTGTTACTTGGGAAAAAATTCCTCCTTGGCTACCGATTGCTGCTGCTCAGATACAATGATGGATTTGCTGGACTTTTCCTTTTTTATTTATTTTTTTTTCCTGGAGTTTTGCTAAAGGTTTATTCACTGAAAGCCTGGATGTGTTTCCCCCTCCTGAGCAGTGGCATTGCTGAAAGGAACAGAAAACAAGCTCCATGTGAGTGTCAGCCGAATTCTCAGAACGGCTCTGCCATGGTGAATGAGAGTCCTGGGAAGTGTTTGTAGCCTAACACACATACACAAAAAAAAAAGGAAAAAAAAAAAAAAAAAAAAAAAAAGGGTTGGTATCTGGGCCAGAGGGTGAGAGCTGTTACATGTGTCCCTGTCTCCTGCTGCTTGGGGCCACCGGAGTTCAGGGAATAACAATAAAGAATTAGAGAGCAAGAGGCACGTGTGCTGCAGCTGATTCCGCCTGCTCCGAGCCGAGCCATTCGTCGTGCCCCCTGCAAATGAGTTATCGGGACCCAGCAGATGGGACTCCGGGTGTGCATGTGCCTGCCAGACAAGGGGACTTTGGTGTCACTTAACTTCTGCTTTATTGTGGCAGCAGCTCTTTCTGTGGGATCGTCTCACTCATGGTTTTTTAAATACGTCAAGCTTTCTCTGGAGAAGTAAATGTGAGCGCTGAAAGAGGAAAACAAACAAACAAAAGGGCTCGGGCCCCAAACATTAAGCAGACGCTGGTAATTGCATTTACTGTGACACTTTTGGCATTTCCTCTTCTTATAAGGGGAAAGCTGCATCTGAAGTGACAGTGGGAAATAAAGGAAGGGTTTAAGTGTTGATCTTTTGTTTTAATGGTGGCTGTGGTGGATAGATGCAAGGCAAAACCTGTGGGTGTCACTGGAAGAACTCCAAGCTTGAGTTCAGATTCAAACCAGAATAAAGAAATAATGTGGGATTAATCCTTTCAGCATTAGCTAGGTAGAAGTTAAATATATCAAATATTCCTAGATGTTAAGAAGAATTTTTTCCCCTGTTAGGGTGGTGGGGCCCTGACTTAGGTTGCCCAGGGAAGCTGTGGCTGCCCCATCCCTGGAAGTGTCCAAGGCCAGGCTGGAAAGGAGCAACCTGAGACAGTGGAATGTGTCCTCACTCATGGCAGGGGGGTGGAACTGGATGATCTTTAGGTTCCCTTCAAACCCAAATCATTCCATGATTCCATGATCCAGGTTGTTCTCTACAGCCATGGAGGACACAGGGACAGAAGGGAGCAGGTTCAGTGCCCTCAGAGGCAGCTCTATCTCTCTCAGAAGTGAAGCTGTGAGCTCAGGCCCCTCACCTGACATGAACATCCCAAACTTGAGGGAGAAAGGAATCACATTTTGTGCTGGCTCCCATTGAAGTCAGGTTATTAGCAAAGTTTTCCTTTTCTGTTCGCAGGATGAGCACTGGGAACAAAGGGCAGGAGCAGTGGGCACTGTGGCACATGCCTGTGAACGCTTTTATTGGGGTTAATGGTGCCACTTGAAGATTAAAAGGCTGCAGGAGCTCAAACATGTGCACATTCCCATGGGCTTTGTGTCCATCCTGGGAAAAACTGCCCCTGTGTCAGGATCACAGGGCAGCAAGGCATTAGTGTAGCAGGGCAGTGAATAAACAGAAAGGGGTTGAAAATTTTCAACAAAATCTTTGGAAGGGGTTGGCTGTTGAATCCACAGGTTTTCTCAGGGAAAAAAAAATAGCTAGTTTAATAATAAAGAAAAATGAGAGGACAGTAGGGATGTCAAGAAGTACAAAAATAGCCTCCTTGGACATTAATAATTTTTAAAGGGCTTTTTTGGTCAACATACATTTTCAGTTTTGACTTTTAAAGCAATTTATATTAAAAGGAAAGATCGAAAATAAGAAATAATTCAGATCTCTTAAAATGAAACAGTTCAACACACTAATCCATACCTATTGCTGGAACCATTAGAATTTCTATTTTTTCCCAGTAAGTTTCAGAGGGGTCAAAGACTTATGGATTTATTTAGTCTTCTGAAGATTTGGCCTGCGTCTTGGCAAAATAACCAGACAGATCAGGAATTTCAGTATTAAAGCAATTGAGCAGACTGAATTATTACTGGTTTTAAGTTTGATAGATATATGGGCATACTTGTATATGTATGTAGCACCCTGTTTGGGAAAAAGGAAATCTAAATAAAATAAAATAAAATAAAATAAAATAAAATAAAATAAAATAAAATAAAATAAAATAAAATAATAAAAGAAAATTTAAAAAATTTCTTTGCATCATTCAAGCCCCTTCCCTGAACACTTACTGTGAAAATGTCCATCTACTCAAAAAACTAATCTTCACTCTCAAGCAGTTTCAAAACATATTCTTCAAGCCATCATAATTATTCATGCTATCTACCCTTTTTTCATATCAACTTCTGCAGGAAAAGGCTATTTCTTTGTGGTTAAACCTGCAAACTCATCCTATTATAAAATTACTGATTCTACCCTGACTGCTTTGGAAAATTAGTTTGGTTGGCAAATTGTTGCATTTATTCTCAGGATCAAGAGAATCATCTAAATTTGAAGAAAGCATAGACTTTTTTTCTTTTTCAGTTTTATTAAAAATTACCTTGAATATTGTATTTACTTCTCTTATCTCCATTTCTTTAGCCCTAAGGAGGAATATCATCAGTTTGATTCTAATAATGCCTAGTGGGTCTGCTGTAAAAACTCTTTGTAAAAATGATCTCTCTACCCAAAAGACAGCAGCTTAAAAAGGAGAAGCAGATAAAGTATGATTAAAGCTGGTTCTCTTTTTCCTGAAATATAAACAAACCTTGATATCAAAAGCCACCTTCTCCTTAAAATGCTGACTTGTCGGAGCAATCCTATATAAATCCTCATGGAAGGTATTATCAGAATATTTTATAAAATTTTATTGCATGTTGAAAAATAACTGTCAGAGGTTCTTTTTTTTAATGTGCTTTTTTTTTTTTTTTAATAAAAAGTTCCAATGGACAATTAAAAGCTTGGTTTTTGGATGCCCCATCCCTGGCAGTGTCCAAGGCCAGGTTGGCCAGGGCTTGGAGAAACCTGGGATAATGGAAAGTGTCCCTGCCCATGCAGGGATTTGGAATTGGATGAGCTTTGAGGTCCCTTCCAACCCAAACCTTCCTGTGATTCTATGATGACTCTATGAAAATTGTGTCTCAACCTTAGTCAAATAATAAAAATAAAAATAGAAGAATAAAAGAAAAAGTCTCTTTTCCCCCCATCCTGGCACAAGGATGAAAGAAACATTTACTTACATTGGGAACTCAACATGTAGGACACCTTTGCATTTTTTCCTTTCCTTTTACCTAAAAATCAGGAACTGAATGTTGCCAGAGGTGCTTGAGGGGTCATCAGTTCAGCCTGGTGTGACAAATCCTCACTTTTCTGTGGAGGATTTTTTTTTTTTTTTTTAAATGGCCACATTCAGGATGACCTGATGGCTCTGACACTCCCAGCTCCCCATGCACCTCACCTGCCACTGACTCCCAGCTTGCAGATGGGGACAGTGCTGTGCTCTCTAATTATGGGCATGAATAAATCCAGGGAAAGCGTGGTACCATTTAACTGCAGAGAAATGCTCAGCTCTGACAGCTCATTAAAGAAAGCACCATCTTTAAAGGAACTGATGCAAAAGAGAACATATGAAGCTCATCCCTGAGGTGGATTTGGCAAGGCAGAGCAATGCCAAATGTCCTTTATGGATTGCACTACGAATCTGTGGGCTGCAGTAAATGCCAGGTCAGGTGTATGGAGTCTGTGGCCTGTGAAGTGTTTGCAGTGGATAGCAACCGGATTATGCAAAAACATTAAATAAACGGGAATTTCCCTGAATAAGGACCAAGCTGGTGGAGAGGAACATTAGGACACACTAGGTCAGACAAATGATAAAGAAATTATGAAACTAAACATGCACTCATATCAAAGGTCCCCCTGATATGTCACTGGTCCGTTGAACAACTTTGAGCAAGGCACTTTGATAGATAAAACCACATGTCTTTACCTGAGACTTTTGCTCCTAAATCATGTAGGTGCTTCTGAAAATCCTACTTTCACATCTTTCTACTTGATTTCCCAGCCACTTTAAGTTATATCTGGGTATTTGGTTTTGTTATGGAGTTCTATTTTTTGGGTTTGGGTTTGTGTGTGTGTGATGGAGTTTTTAAATCCAAACTTTGCATTTTACATAAAATAAACACCACTTTAACATGAAAAATTGCATGGAACACGGAAATAAATGTTTTAATCCAATAATGTTAAAATAGCAGGTTTTGACACTTCAATTTCAACATGTTCTCTCTTTCTTCTCTTTTTCTCCCTTTCTATTTATTTATTTCTTATTTATTACAAAATGTGAATTTGTAACCATTATCATTCAATTCAGAAAATGCATAATCAAAATTCATGTTAGCAATAAGATTGTTCTTTAGGAGAGAACAACCAAGCAAATATCTGAGCTGACCCAGAAGCTACACAGGTGAATTTAACACTTCCTAACATTGTCAGGCTCTAGAACTCAGTTTTGTCTACAGTTTTAGTCTTTAGAGTGTCTCTGGCCATCTAGAACTGTCCCCCAAAATGTTTGGGCCTGGCTCAGGAGGTGAAACTGGTCATGGATCCTCCCCATAAGAATTTTTGTTATGGTCATCCATGGTTTCAGAGGTTCAGAAGATCAAAGAGTTTGGTGCAGGATTTCCCATGACAGCTGGTCTCAGCACTGGACAACTGTCTGGAGTGTACCAAAATATAGGCAGCACCAAAATTATTTTGGAAGCTTTATTTGCTTTCATAAATATATTGGGGGGTTGAACTGCTTTGCATCCTGCAATACTCTCAACTCTCAGCCTAAGTTCATTAAAACTGAGAAATACAGCCCTGGAAAATGGTCCTTGGCAGTGATCTGTACTCAAAGGCACCAAGGATTAAAGTTTGATTTCAGCTTAATTTTACTGCCTTGCAATAGTTTGTTGGGGTTTTTTAACCTCTAACTTAATTTCTCTCTGCCCACACAGGGGGAGAAAATCAGTTTTGACCTGCAAGCTGTTCCAAGCTCTAGCACAGGCTTCCTCCCTGATTTTGGATGAATTGGCTAATCCTGTACAACAGCTCCTCCATATCACCAAAAAACAAGCACTGAGCAGCCACTGTCAATCACTGATGGATTTTATGGATTTCCTTACAGGTGTAGTTAGGAAATGCAGAGACTGACAGGTAGACACCCACATAAAGTTTGAATTGTAACACACATTGGTAGAGAAATTTTGTTTCCTAAGGAAATCTGTCTGAAGAAATTGATTTAAAGGAACAGAGGTGGGGATATCTTAGAATCACAGAATCACAGAAGGGTTTGGGGTGGAAGGGACCTTAAAGATGATCTCATTCCAAACCCCTGCTATGGACAGGGACACTTCCACTATCCCATGTTGCTCCAAACCCTGTCCAACCTGGCCTTGAACACTTCCAGGGCAGCCACATCTTCCCTGAGCAGCCATCTGGGGCCATCCAGTGCCATCTCCCCTTGTGATGGTGCAGAAATGGATGTTTCTATGAGTGGGTGAAACTGCAGAAACTGGGTGCATATTCTTGTACATCAAATATCACCTTACAGTTGCAGGGCTGTGTCATGCTGAAGAATCATAAGGTTTCTATTGATCCTGTATCTATCTGTCAGTCCCATAATGCCTGGATGCTCCAGGGAATTGAGGAGGACAGTGTCTATACACTTTTAGGCAGTTAAATTGGATCCTCCATGATGAGATGGCCATGGCAATCACATGTCCCTCCTGTATCCTCATTTTCACAGAAATAGTATTTAAGCCCTAGCTGATGTAATTTTCTACCCTATTCATAATCAACACTTTACATTTTAATACTCATCATCGTATTCAGTAACTCCCTGTACTTTTCTAAATTAGTTGAGGTTTTAGGTTGAAAAGTTGTCTTGGTGATAAACTTCATCTAATCATGCATCTTCTCACTGGTTTTGATTTTGCCAACTTCATTTTTACTCTTCTTTTCACATTGGGTGACTAAATTGAAGGTTTTTAGACACTTTCTCTTGATTACTGAGTTTTACAGGAATGCTTAGTGTCTTACTAGGTGTGTATCTACCAAAACACGTTACACACACATATATTTATATTTCCTAAGATGTAAATAATATATTTCATTTGAATATATTTATGTGTATATATATATATATATATATATATATATATATATTTATATATTTATATATATTTATATATTAGTGTATATATTATGAATGGATGGTAAGCTACAGACGGATACTGATATGACCCTAACAATATTTTATCTATTACTGTAGAATAGGTAATTGCCAAGTATTAGACTCAAAATCTAATTCAGCACATTAACTTGCACTGGCTTGACTGATAAGTCTATTGTATGGACTGAAAATGTAATGAAAACCCTCAGCAAGAAGTTAATGAAAACTAGAATTCCTTTGAATAATGTGGAGAATGGTACAGCTGTCCTAGTGAGATCCTCTTGCTTATACCACACAGCAAAATAAAAGTTGGAAGTTCTCATTATTGCTTTGAAGAAGGTTATTGTAAATAGCAGGTTATAATTGCATTTGCAAAATATAATCAGTTGGTAGCTCTTTGAAATGAGGACACTCAGTTAGAAACTGAGCACAATAAAACCTCATCTTAGTGAGAATGCACCAGAGATGGAGAAGTCACTTTAGGGGAAAGAGGAATAATACAGAGGGGCACACAGGAAATACACTGGCAAGAGACATGAAATAATATTCAGCCTGAAAAACTCAATGTAAAACACCCTGAATGAAATAAAACCCCACCAATTCATGCAAAAAGATTGTGTGGCAAGTGAGACTCGGGCAAAAAAAGGGCAAAATTACTTGAAATAAAAGTGATCTGGAAAATACCCATGAGGTTGTGTCAGGACATAGAAAAGAAAACGTTTTTCAGAGATAACATTAGATAGCTTCTAAGTCATTTCCTTGTATCATTCACCAAAAGAAGTCCTGCTCCAACACTGAGTGAAGTCAGTGGCAGCTTTGATGGACTCGTTAAGTTGGGAATTTTGCCCACACCTTGTTTGTGCTGGATGGGTTAACTCAGGAAGAGAACTCTGCCTGTGTGGTAGTGAAGAACAAGGCTGAGACATCACTGAAGAGGCTGGGGAGGGCTGTCTTATGAGGACAGATCTGAAAAACTAATATCCATGTAGCTTGGCTAGGAAATGACTAAAAAGAAATAGAAAAATTGCCTACAGTCATTTGAAAGGTTTAAATGCCAAAGAAGGTGAAGAATTATTTAGGGTGTGGACATTGCCATGAGCAATGGAATTAAATTAATTAAAAGAACTTAGAAGCTTACTACCAGAATGGGAAATAATAGTCCTAAAGTGACTTTTAAACAACCTGTCACTGGTGGAAGCTCCATTAATAGGGTCATTTAAAATTGAAAGGAAAAAAAAGGAAAAAATCCTCTTGGGGATAATTCTTCAAAAGCCAAGGTATGTGACAATGTGATCTAAAGACTTTAAGGACAGAGGAGATCATAATAATCCACTTATTACACAGGAGATCAGGCAAGAGAATTCTAATGGCCCCTTCTGGCCTCATGCACTATGAATCTACAGAAGCAGAGGTGGACAACAACTTCAGGCCAGCTCTCATAATTGTTGCTGAGGTGAAGCTCCCAGTGAGCCTGAGACTGACAGCTGGTTTTATGTGGAATGGGAAGGGAGCATCCCAGAAACTCCATCCCAGAAAATCATCTTTGCCTCCTCCTTGCACACATGGCCATATTTTGCTCTTTCAACCAAAAGGCTGTGTTCTGCCACTGAATTGGTTATCATTGGCACAGTATTTGTATATTAGGACCAGTGAGTGGAACTAACAGATTTCAGCCTGGCTTGGTTAGTACAAACTGAAGTTTATGTTCTTTATTTCCCTAGGTTCATGACTGCATTGACTTAACTTTTTATCCTCCAGAACTGCCCTCCCACCCTGCACAGTCAATCACACCAAACAGATCAGGAGCACTGAAGCTGGGAATATTGGACGCAGGCAAGAAAATACTATAAACTGTAAATCAAAGATGATGTCTAGTTTATGAGAATTTTGCCTGAAGATATATTTTTTATTCCCAAAAGCCTCTTTGCTAAAGTATTTATTACTGATCCTAATTCCTCTTGCAAATTTAGTTAATACTCATAGATATCTTTTGCATACAGAATAGCACACATGCAGCTACACTAATGTCTCTCAGCTGCTGATGGAGGCCTGAACAGAGCAGACTACAAAGTGCTTGGGCAGACAGCTGAGAGGAATATGCATCTAAAAATAAAAATGTTGTTACTTGTGAAAATAATTTGCTTTTTGTTCAATTTCTATTGTTCTAATTAGATGTGCCATGAATGTACCACAGCCATATGGGTTTTCTCAGTTATGCAAACCTGACTGTAAAGTGAAAAGGTGACCAGTATGGTGTAGTAGAAAAATAATAAGGCACTGACATGATTTTCATATCTTAATTTTAGTTAAAATCTTAACACAAAGGGCATTTCCAGCCACCAGCAGCATAAATTAATTGTTTCCTCCCTAAGCAGCCTTGCCCTTCTTTTTCTTTGCATTCCTTTTTGTGTAATCATTGAATCATGGACCTGTTTGGGTTGGCAGGGATGTGAAAGCCCATCCAGTTCCAAAGTTTTGCCATGGGCAGGCCTTCCATGTTCCCAGATTGCTCCAGACTCTATTCAACTGGCCTTGGACACTTCCAGAGATGTGGCAGCCACATCTTTTCTGGGCAACCTGTGCCAGGACCTAACTACACAAAGAAAAAAAAATATTTCTAATATCTCACATAAATCGGGAGATTTTTTTTTTTTGTTTTTGTAGTTTAAAGCTACTATATCTTGTCCTATCTTGCTATGCTCTTGTCAGAAGTCCCTGTTCACAGTTTTTGTGAGCTCCCTATAAGTATTGAAAGGAAAAAAACTTCACTTTTTTAGAAGTCACAGAGCCTCTACCTACACATGTAGGAAAACCATCTGAATGATGAGAGGCTCAGGAGTCAGGGATTTAGTCCTAGCTCTGAGCAACCTTGTCTCACTTAAATTGCCCAGTGCAGATGATCTCTATTTGGCAATCCTGAGAGGTACTGGGCTGGAAAACTGGGTAAGATAAGAGTCTTTGCTACAATCCTAAATTTTGCATACAGGAGCATGCTATATCCCAGTTCAGGAAGGGAAGACCTCTAGGTAAATCCCAGCAAATTCACCTGGAAAAATATTTTATTGTCAACATCATCAAAATAAAAAGGTGCTGACAACATGCAAGAATTGTTCCAAGAACAAGAAGATCAAAGCTGGGAATGGTGGTATTATTAGGAGCAAGTACAAGGGTAGAATAAATAAAGCTTTGCTCATAGATGGTTAACAGAAGCATAATAACAGTATGCAAATATTCTGTGTGTAATTGTCAAGGCTTGAATAGTGAGTATTTAGGAACTGAAGGAATCTTTGTTGGGATGCACTGGGATAGCAAGTGAAGCTGAAGGGGTGAAATAGCATTTAAATGGGGAAATATAATGGGCAATAATTCCCAATTCAAGAGAATTTTAAACTTCCAGAATTTAAGAGTTCATGTTAATCAAGTTATCCATGTTGTTAGTAAACAGGAATTGCAGCTCATTTGGAGAAAGTAAAGCTGATTATCTTAAAAATAATTGAGAATCACTTCCCTGAAGGAGAAACCTGCCTGTAGTCTCTACATTGTTGCGTAGATATTCACAACAGTACAATTCCAGTTGTATTCATTGCCTTGGCACAGGAAAATTTCAATGAATTGGTGTTTCTCTTGCTGCTATATGAGATTTCCAGAATTTTGGCTCAGTTATGACACTATTATCTGTTTGATTAACCCATGTGAAGTGTGTTATTGTTAGGATTCTGTGGGCTGAGAGAGAACGGAAATATTACCACCCAGACATCTTGTTTGAACAAGGATAAAGATAAAAGAAATCTTTTTGAGATGCTATCTGATGCTGGAAGAGTATCAAATTTGTGTGCACAAACTGAAAGTGGCTTATTTAGCCAGTGGGTAACCTTGTCAGAGTCCCCACCCTACTGATTAAACCTCCAGGTTTGGAGTCCTCCAGAAAAAGGAGTTGATGTGCACTTGGAAAAAAAGAAGAACAGAGAAGAAAAAAGAAAAGAAAAAAGAAAATTAAGAAAATATTTTTAATTTTCAAGTATCAACTAGCAAGAAGAAACTATTGGAATGAAATGTTCTGGTTAGGGACAAGATTAGTTTCTTCCTTAAAACATGAAAGAATTTCTTTGGGGCATAATACCCAGTCTTGAGAAAAGTCACCTGAAGAGCAGCCAGGCTGGAATCTCTTCTGGTGCTTTTTTTTTGTGGTGATTTTTAGGATCACAGAATTTTGGCAGCTGGAAAAGACCTCTAAGACCTTTGTGTCCAGCCATCAACACAGCACTGCCAGGCCCACCACTAACCCATGTCCCTAAATACATCTACATATTATTGAACACTTCCATGGATGGGGACTCCACCACTTTCCTGGGTAGCCTGTTGCCATGCCTGGCCACCCTTCCAGAGAAAAAAAATTGCCTAATTCTCAATCTGGAACTCCTCGATTTAGTTCATGTGCAGTAGGTGTTTATCAGAGAAAAAAAGAGATAGATTTTGTGAAATGTTAGTCAGACAAGACAAGGCACGTGGCAGGTCCTTCACCAGCCTGTCCTATATACAGGTTGGAGAATTCCTTTCAGTGATTTCTGGTTCATAAAGACCAAGGAACATCCCTTTTTCTGGGCTGAGCTGTCTGTAGCATCATGGGATGAAGATATTTTGTGAAACAATCAAGGACTGCTCTAGGGCTGGAAAGAGCAGATGAATCCCACAACCTGACAGCTTCCCCTGGCACCCAGGTCCTTTTTCTCCATTCATTCTGCCAATTGTTCTTCCCTCTTATGAGCATCAGAGATAGAAATGAGCACCACTTTTTTTGAAGGAAACTGTTTTGTAGAGGGTCTAACCAGGAGTAAGCTGCTAAAGAAATGTAAAGGTGTGAACAAGCCAAAATTCAGCCCAGCAGGTGCTCCACCCATTGGCTTCGCTTTGCTAAACCATACCTCGTACAGTCTTTGTAGGTAAGAATCTCCACAAGTATAATTTTTATTTTGCTTTTCTTCCTTGTGCAGATGAAATGTGGCCCATTTCCCTGGGTATGATCTCACAGATCCTTGTCAAATAATTTCTTCGTCATAAACAAAGGCGATTACATTTCTCCATTTTACTTTGAGCCACTATTTCAAGACCTGATTATGGACACAGACTTGAGAAGAATTTCCTGGCCCTCATGATCAGAGTGCTGCAGTAGATATTAACCATGACAGGTGAAGCCTCCTGAAAACTCTTTAAATCCCTTCTTAAAACTTGCATTTTATTTCTTTTCCATATGATCAGTGCTAATCTCTTCCGGTACCTAACGTTTTTCATGGGCACACTCCTTATATCACTGTGCCCTCGGGCTCTAACAGCAACCAAGCAAATGCTTCACCTCAAGTTGTGTAGGTGAAGTCTCTCATTGCCAAAAAGTTTAATTTTAGCTGTACCTTCTGTGAGATGATCACTTTTAAGACACTCACAGCCTGGGATAAGCTGGATACCGTTGTTACCCACACCTGGAGTTCTGCCCACTCATTCTCATCATCTGAATCTCACTTCTTTCAGAGAGGTAAAGTAAGGGTTTTTTTTAATTCAGCTTCTAACTGAAATAGGATATTTAGATGCATCAACATCTTTGTGCCAAGGTGTTGCACCTGGTTTTTAGGTTCAGGTCTCTCTCATCAAATCTTCTGTTCCTGTGTGGATGCTGCAGGTGCTCTACTGGACCACTACCAGAATTACCACTGGATTTAGGCACCTGTGTTACCTTTCTATATCAAATCAAACAGCCCTAAATTCAAAGCAAGCATAAGGTAAATCTAAATGACATTTCATTTCTTTCAGTAATTTTTTATAGTTTATAAAAATTTTCATCAAAGTAGTATATGTGATCTATTTTTCTCCATTCAATCTGCCATAAATCACACTGAAGATTAATTTTTATAATACAGCTTTTAAAATTTCTTTTAGATTAAGTTCAATTAATTTCATTTCACTTTGAGATGTGACATTTCATATAGCTGATCAGAGCTAATCCATCAGAAAACTTACTGAATTTAATGGATAGCAACAACCACTTTCAAAAGGTAATTTATCTTCAAGTTTTAGATATCTACTTCAGGATGAGGAAAAGACACAATTCTGGAGTATTATTTTTTTCCAATTTTGATTGGGGAGAGGATTTGCTGTGACTGATCTTGGCACAGAAATTTAAATTGCAATGACCTACCTTCATCCAAATGAATCTCACTCATAATGTATGATAAAATAACAAAACCAGGATGAATGAAAGAATTATGGGGGATACCAAGATCTGAAACAACATGTGGAGATACCTGAGCTAAATACCAGTCTAAATGCGACTGGATCCTGGAAGCACAGAGGTGCTGGGATGACAGAGGAACTCAGATCAGCATGGTGAAGTCTCAGTGGAAACACTCTTCTCCGTATGCTGGTAATGGACCATGAGCTCATGATTTTTGAAGGATGGTTTTGAGGCAGATGTTCACCTCTGCAACCCTTCAGTTTAGAAAATATCCAGTACATTTTTTTATGATAGAAGAAAAACTACCAAATTTTAACTGATATCAGTATAGAGAAATAGCTTTAAATTATCACTCTTCTAAAGTCACAGAGTCATTGGTGTTGAAAGGGACCTTAAAGATCTTCTCATTCCAACCACAACTCCTTGCATTATCCCAGGTTGCTCCAAGCCCTGTCAAGCCTGGCCTTGGACATTTCCAGGGATCCAGGGGCAGCCACAGCTTCTCTGGGCAACCTGTGCCAGGACCTCACCACTCCCACAGGAAAGATTTCCTTCCTAATACCCTCTTTCCATAATTTTTTATTTCCCCCTAAAACTGTGTGGCTTTGCCACAGTCTTTTGGCAGGTGACTGATTTCTGCCACTAGAGGTGGTTGCACCTCACTGAAAGCAGAAATAATTTGCTTGGATTGTGATTTCAAATCAAAATCAACTTGGTCACCTTTTACTGGGAATAAACAGGATTTGTGCTGATTTATTGCAGGGGAAAATTTTGTCCTCAGGTTAAGTTCACATTCTAAATGACCCGAGACCAGGATGTTAAAGGAAACAAAATATGGTAGAATATGATGATGAGTAGGTGTTTGAAGATTTTTATACTTAAAACAAGGATGAAAATTCTAAATTATAGATAATTTTCTAATATTTAGATGAAAAAAACTAACAGACAATCTATTTTGCTTCACTGAAAGGTGTGAAGGGAAAATTGAAAATGAACATTTAAATGTTGATGATTTTTAAAATGATGGATTTTTTTTAGCTTGAAAAAAAAATGTCAAATAGATTTCTTCCTGTGAAAGTGTTGGATTTCAATAGATTTTTTTTTTAATAAATAGTTTTTGAAATAGTCTTGTGATTACAAATCTGTAAATTATGCAGATACAAAAACACGGGATGTAGTCCAATTTATGACTGTTTTATCTTAGGGGTGAGTTCATAGTGTCCATAGTGTTCCTAGTTCCTGAACATCCAGTCCTGAGATGTTTCACAGAATGTTTCAACACCTAATGTTAAAAATATAATTGAGGGTAGGCACATTTTTTGGCAGCCCCCACTCCATGCTCTTCTGTAACATTGTAAAATAACAGCATTGATCAAAGCACCAGAGCGACTCACCAACAAACGCCAGCCCAGTTATGGGATCTTTCAGAATTTATCTGTTAGAATAGATGTCAAAGCCTAGTTATGGAGTGAAATTTTTACTGCTTGTTACACATAGTTAAGAGCAGGAAAACCCCACTGCTGCAGCCTCAAAAACAACTTTACCATATTCATTAGACAGCACAAGGGCCATCGGAGCAGGGAATCGCTGCGTTCCTCAGGAGGAAAGGCAGGATCTGACATAGCCTCCAGGAGACTTTTAATTCCGAGGCACAAACAGTTTGATGGCCATTAAATGTAACAGCTGGCAACGGGAGGAGCCAAGAGGGAATGCAGAGCCAAGGAGAAAGATTTCTGCTTTCCTGGGATGAATGTGAGGGAGTTCACTGATACTCCACGCTGGATGTCCAATGGATGGTAACAGCAAGCGAGACACTCTCACATGAGTCACCCTCCGTGTCTGCAGCGTTACAGTGATGGAAAGTGAACTTTTTGTGTTATGGGCTGGCAGAGGTTGTGCCAGCTGAGGAGCTTGGATGCTGGAAGCAGCAATCAAGTTGGCTGATGAAGCAATGATTGGGTTTTACATCCTTAACCAGCTCCTGTTTAGGGGGAGGGAAAGGGGATCCTGCCCTATCTTGATGATTTGGCTGCTTTAAACAAAGCTGTGATTCTTGGGGATTAGGAGATTGTTCTGTCAGAGCTCCCTTTTCACTCCTGCATCTGCTTTTAGTGGCTGTCAATCACTGTTTAGACACTAAATCTCGTATAATCCTTCAAACATTTTCCTTCTTCTTTAAACATAGTAAATGCCCCATCCCTGGAAGTGTTCAAGGCCAGGTTGGATGGGACTTGGAACAACCAAGGATAGTGGAAGTTGTCCCTGGCCATGGCAGGAATGAGCTTTAAGGTCCCTTCCAACCCAAACCATTCTGTAATTCTGTGACATAACCTGGAGGTTATAAAATAGATACTGGTGCTTTAGAAATGGGCCATGTTGGTGTCCAAGCATGGTCTTCACCTATGGGTTACAAATCAGTGTCTGCCTTGACAGGCTTTCCAGCTTTAGTGCTGGAGTTAAGAAAAACAGTGCAGGATTGCTGCTATTTTGTACTCTCAACCACAACTTCGTGAGATTCATTCTAGAGAACAAAGATTTGGACACTAAAGTTCAAAGTTTCGAGCATGAGTCTGCTCTACATCACTCAGGCAATGTAAAAAGGAGTAAAATTTGCAGAAAATATCCTTTTGCTCACTCTTATTGGCCTTTTGCACTAGTAGAGAGGTATTAGGAGGCCTTAACATATAAGACAATCACTTTTAGCTGCTTTTTTAAACTCCTGGTTCTGCATACTTAAAATGATGAGCACTGGGAAGTGAAATCTGAAGAGAAACGCACACCTGTAACAAAAGGACATACATTTTAGATTTGACTTTTTTCCCCCCATTTTTTTTCTTTTCCTTAGATTCAACAATTAGGTCTGGA
Source organism: Onychostruthus taczanowskii (assembly GCF_017590055.1). Taxonomy (NCBI): domain Eukaryota; kingdom Metazoa; phylum Chordata; class Aves; order Passeriformes; family Passeridae; genus Onychostruthus; species Onychostruthus taczanowskii. The sequence goes on along the minus strand of NW_024506994.1, from coordinate 1,930,798 downwards.
AAGGGAGAGGTGAAGATATGTGCTGGCAGGGACCTCTGCAGCATTTGATAACTCACTCTGCAGTAGAGTCTGAGTTTATCTCTTACAGTTACCCTCTGTTGCAGGAGGAGTCCTGATGCTCCTGAGGGAAAAAAAAATAACTCAGGAAAGAAGTTACCTCTAAGTATGAGCATGGGGGCATGTGCATGGGCACATCCGAGTGCGTCTGCACGTGGTAGATGTGCCTCATGCTGAAACCTTCACGTATAAAAAATGTAAAATGTGACATCTCATAATATTTTCATATTGGGTAACTACAGAGAATATTTTGGCAAGGGTGCTTAATCTAAAATGTTCAATTTTAATCAGCTTGAACTATGGTCTGTCTTTCTGCAAACTGAAAACCACCAATCAATTTTCCTTTATCTTTTTTTCTGTTTTTCTTACCCAAGGCGATGCCTTTTGTAAAAGGGTATTTATTTTTAATGGATTTTTTAATGAATTTTTCAGTCAAGCTATTAATAATGCCATTAATTATAGCCAGCTTGTATTAAAGCGCATGCTGGCCTCTTAATCCTGACCCCCAGCTATTGGCTCGCAGCTAATCCAGCCCGGTGCTTGGCAGCGGTGCCGGCCGCAGCCCGTGGCTGCTCGGGAGCTGGGAAAAGCCGGGACTAAAGGATAAGGAGGGATGGGGAGGAGCGGGGAGGGGGCGAGCGCCGCTCGGAGCCTGCGCTTCGCCAGAGGGGCTGAAGTTTAAAGCCAGATGATGTGTCGGTGCAGGGGGGGATAATCCCGGGGATGCGGTGGCAGCGCTCGGGAGGACCTTTCCCGGCGGAAGGCTTTGCTGCGCCCCAAGCCCTGGCAGGTTCGATAACCCCCAGGAGCCCCGCGCCGCCTTCACCTGGGGCGCTGGAGCGCCGCGGCCGCCCCGCTCCAATCTGCTTAAAAGATCGGGCAGACAGAAGGCTCTGGCCGCATAATAGATTCCTTTCCCTTCCCCGGGCTGCTCATCTGACAGGATTGTTACGAAACTTGCTAATTATCGGCTGGTTGAAAGATAATGAAAGGGCCCCATCCTGCGCGGTCAGAGAGGAACTCCTGTGATCAGGAGCAGGAGCGGATCCAAAGAGTTTCCAGCCTTTGTGCACGGATGCGCATCCCTGCGTTTTGATTTCGGGGGTGATTGAAGATGTTAGAGAGATCTTAGAATTCATCATTTCGTGCTTATGAAGTTTTAACCCTTTCTTCCCCCTTAAACATCCTTTTTATTCCTGTACAGAGTTTTGTTTGCTTTACCTTTCCGCTTTAGAATTTTTGTCTATGTACATTACAAAAACGAAAAGAAGAAAAAAAAAAAGTGCATTTATTCCCATTTAAGTGTTTGTGGAACAAAGGATGGTGCATTTTCCTCATTGCAGAGCTGTCTCTAGGCTGCTCTTCATGGCTGCAGGGTGCAAGTTTCATACTCAGGAGCTCAAGGAGGAAAAATCTTATCTGTTGGAGATCAGGCACCCATAGAGATGTTAATCTGCTATTTTAGGGTAATTAATTTGAGCATTTAAATATGTGGTTTGGCCACTGGATTTGTTAATGGTATTTAAAAGCCAACAATATGAGGGGCAGGAGGCAGATCCTGACCAACGAAATAGAAAATTTGTAGCTGGAATGTTTTGGAGAGAAAATAAACTGAGGAGTTCATGTTCTTTAGTTTTATGGTTTGCCTAATTTTGTCCTTGTTTTTGTTTTTCTAATTGTTACAGAAATGTGTCCTTCAGAATCACAGAATCACTAATTTTAGAAAAGACCTCTAAAGATCATAAAGTCCAGCCATACCTCAGGAAGATGTTTGATGCCTGCTGTGTGTTTGGGGCTTCAGTGCTCAACACAGGCTTTGGAAATGTTGTCTGTGCATCCTGAGCCCAGCTTTCCCCTTGCCCAACACCAACATCCTCAAAGTCTTTCACTCTTTCCAATCACTGAGCAAGTTTTCAAACTGCAGCCCCAAACCTGGTACTTTTTCATAGAAAAAGCAGCAGCAGGTTTGGGAAACGTGGCCCCTCTTACACAATCATCCTGCATTAATTGTCTGACCCTGTTTGCTTTCCAGTGGAGGAGGTTTTTGTCTCAGTGATTGCCTCTGGATTTAGGGATCAGCATTTGACAAGATGGACACAGGTATGAGTTCAGTGACTGCACAAGGATTTATGCCTGGCAAGGATTTGCTCTTAACACTATTTCTCTATTTTTGTTGCCTTTTTTTTCTCTATTGTAAACAGATGACCTTGACTTTAGTAGAATCGGGAGAAAAATCAAAATAGTGTAGACATTTTTCCTGAAAAAAAAAAAACAGCATTGGATTTTGTGACTGTTGCACCTCAGTTTCCTAAAGGGCTCACAGCTTCTGCAGGTCTTTGCTCACCAGTGCTGCTGTCACCACATCCTGTTAGAGTAAATGCCACGTGAGGAATGGAGAGGAGAAAAGGGTGGAGGACCACTATGGATGGGGGCTGATCCTCCTAAATCCTTCCCCAGAACATAATGTAGGGAATTCAGGCACTGCTCTAGTGTAAGATATCCCTGCACATGGCAGAAGGTCCCCTCCAACCCAAACCATTCTGTGACTCTCTGATTCTACACTGCAATGTTCTGTTGCAAAGCACCAGCAGATTAAGAAAGTGCAAAAGTAAATGCATTTTAATGAAACAAATTAAAAATATCAAGACATTCTTAGCCTTTTTTTCCAAAGTTAAAAGTTTAGTTTTCAGGTTTGGGTTTGTTTTTTTTTTTTTTTAGTCTGTGTGAGGATATCCAAGTTTGCTTAGTGGAAAAAGAACGAAAAAATGTATGGTCTTTTTAAAGAAAAACAAAGGAATTATAGAAAGTACTTCAACAATACCTTTTTTTCCCCCCCTATATTCCTAAATAAAATACATTTCAAGACAAGTGTGACAAATAAGTCTTTGTTATTTTTATGTACTTTATGTATTTCATGCTCACTTCTTGTCAAAATTAGAACAACAGATACACAAGTGCAACAAACTAGGAAGGACATCAGGTCCTTTTATGGAATTATAGACTCATAGAATTGTTTAGGTTAGAAAAAATGTTTCACATTTAGTCCAAGTGTTTAGTCAGCTCTGCCAAGGCTGCCACTAAACAGTGTCCCCAAGTGCCACAAGGAGACATCCTTTAAATCCCTACAGAGATGGTGATTCCAGCTCACTGGAAACACAGTGGATCAATTTTCAAATCCAAGGGAACCACTTGGATATTTGGGATGGTGTTCAGCCTTGTCCCTCTTCCCACAGTTAATCCATACAGTGATAGATATGATGGCATTACTGAACTCGTACTGTTTGTACCTAATTTTTAGATTAATCAGTTTTTTTTTTGGAGATTTACCTGAAGTTCTGAAACTTTTGAGATTCACCTGTTGGTAGCATCCTTTCTGCTTGCCAGTTTTCTGAGAGATCAGAGATTTCACAGTCCCCAGTGAAAGGGATGTATCAGCCTGTCATTCTGAAGGTCAGATTGAGATTGAATTTGATCAGACAAGAATGAATGAATAACCATGTGTTCCAGGAAGATAACTAAACATATCTAAGAGAAGTGAGTGAGATGGTCTCTGCAAGGTTCCCTGAGAATTGTGACTTTTTTCTTGCCATCAGAAGGTTATAAATTACTTTGAAATTTTTTATAAGTTAAAAATGGCCCAGTTTGGCTCCAGCATTTGCTGATCTTTTACTAAATATACACACACACATATATCATTTTTGATAAAAGTGAGGACCCTGATGATTGTCAGAGGCTTTAAACTTCATTTTAATTTCCCCCCCCCCCCAACTGCTGGAGGAGTATTTTTACCAATTTTTATAGATGTTTAAAAAGTACAGGAGAGGATAAAACTGATTCAAATTAATTTTGGGTATATTTCTGCATAATATAACTGGGAATCTTCTCCCACAAGATTTCTCTCAGTTTGGGATTTTTTTTAACAATTCACATTAATTTAGTAATTTGTATAAGTGAGTGCCTTGTTTGGAGGGTAAAGGGAGTTACACGTGTGCTGAAGCTCTTGCTAAATTGGATCTTGATTAATTTTTGTACATCTATCTTATTCCTGGCATAGCTCAGGAAAGCTGCCAGTCCCTTCCTGCAGTGGAAACCTGAAAGTCTTTCAGCACATTAGAGAGTTGGCTTTTCAGGTCAAGGCTGAGTTCCAGTGAAAGGGAGGAGGAATTGCATTGTGCTTGCTTGACCTATGCAATATTTTATTTTTGGATAAGCAGAGCACTGCAGCTTCCAGTTCTTTTCTGATCCATCAGGCTTCACAAAGGCTACATTCAGCAAATAGGGCACACGGTTTCAATATGTGCTCTGTTTCTCTTTCTATCCATCTCACTCATTTCTTTTTGTAAACCTCCTTGTGGACTATATACATTTAATTGTAGATCTCATTTGATTCTTTTTATTTTTCCTTCCTTGCACATGAAGTGAAAATAAAAAGAAAAAGAAGAATGATCAGTTTTGATTCTTCTCTACTTGCCTCAGTGTGGGTCAAGGATTTATAACCTCAGACCAAAAATTGCCTTCTGACAAGAGCAGTTTAGCTGAAATCAAGCAGTTGGATCATGTAAATCTGTGTAACTATATTAATTTGAACAGACTTCTCAGAATTATACCAGCTGAGGACCTGGCTTAGAGGAAAAAGTTCTAAGAGAAAGTGTCCTCTAGCAGGTATAAGCAGTTTGGCTCCTAATAACCAATTAATTTTCTTTTTTAAAGTACGAGGCAATATAGTGCAGTATCCTGAGTTATAGGATAGTTTTCTCCTGGCATTTAAATGGGAGCCAGCTTCCACAATACTAGATTGCAGAAGGGAAACAGGGCAAAGTGTCATTCGCACACTGTTCCTGATTTCTCAAAAAAAACCCAAACAAAAACAAACAAAAAACCAACAAAAAAACAAACAAACAAACAAACAAAACAAAACAAAACAAAACAGAAAAAACCCCAAAAATAAAGAGAAAGCAGTCAATATATGCAAAATAGGTTTCTTCCTGTGAATCATTTGTAGGATGAGTGGTGCAACTGCTCATGTAATTCCAGAGGAGTTTTTCTCCACCCTGACTGATCTTTCCAAGACCAGGTTGAAAACAGAGAAATAATCACCAAGACTAAAAACGGTGGGAATTTAAAGTATGGATAATTTCCACCTGTACATGCCCTAATGCCATCAAATTTGCAAGTAAGAATGGGTCCTCAGAAAGGACAGTGAGGCGCTGCCTATTTTCCTGGAATGAGCCATAATAGCAGCACCTAGGGCCTTTTTTTTTTTTTCTGTACTGACAAATTCTGACTGATTCAGATGGTTTTGAGTTTCCATTTTAGCCCCAGATCAGCATATTGTAATGTCCTTTCATTTGTCAGATGATACTTATTTTAGATACATTATTTAATTTATTATTAGCATTCTACTGCATTCCTGCATATGCTCAAGAAGATTCTATCACACAAAGTTGCAAGATATTGAAAAATAAAATCCAAACAAATAAATTTTAGTTTTTTATTTTCCCATGAGGTAGAGTTTCTATCTCTATTAGTCCTTTATGTACAGTAAGAATCTCTGGTGTTTCACTCGTATGTGGAAGATTCAGACCTTCATTAGAGATCTGAATTTATACCTTAAAATAGATAAGATTTGGCTCAAACTTTACATTTTGGTTTTGGTCTGCCATTGCCCAGGGCATTTTGTGGCACAGAATTCACATTTTTGAGGATGTCTCTTCTTTCTTTATAAGATATGGACACTTGTATTATAGAATCACAGAATGGTTTGGGTTGGAAGGGACCTTTAAGATCATCTAGTTCCAACCCCAACTGCTAAAAAAGTTTGTTACTTGCCAAACACTATGAATTTTTTAATCATAAACCTATATAATTTTATTGCTCTTTGCAAACATATTAAAGATTCCATTCCATAGTTAAAATAACAATAATAATAATAATAATAATAATAATAATGGTAATACCCTATAAAGTACCCTGGGACAAGGAGGAAATGTCAAATACTGGTACATTAACAGCAAATCACAGTCTCTGTTCTTCCACCAAGTCTGAAATAATTTGCAGGTTGAAATAATTTCACTTTCACAACAGATGGGAAAAATTCCTGATTCTTCCCTACAGAATGAAACGTTGAAAGACGAAGGAGCTGTTGAAGAGATTAAAAACATCAGAATAATTTGTTAAGCATTTTGACACTGTGAGTGTCCAACCACAGTTGTGTCCTTCTGGTGCAGAAGATAAATGGCAGTGAATCAAGCTCTCGTAGTGACTCAGAATTTGCTGTGCCCCTGACTGGAAATTACTCTTTTTGAGACTAAATTATCATGAAAAGGGGCTCAGCATAACAGGACATTTTCTGTATTTGCCTTTTTCTTTTCATTTCCCTGTACTTCTTATTCTAGTAAGGACTTAAAAAATGAGGCCCAAATGACCAACAGAAACCACAAAGCCGCATTTTCTAGCATTACTGTGCAGAATGGATCACACTATTAAATTCTTTTTTTTTTTTCTCACAAAACCGCACAATGTTCACATCCTCTTGTGAGTGTGGACGATGTGCCTCTCTGTGCAAGGCAACCAAGTCAGAAGAACACAAGGACCTTTCTAGGGCTTATGGCACCACTAAAAATCAGGAACAGTATTCCTTTGCAAGGTCTCAGAAAACATGGTAGTAGGTTCTGTTTTATTTATATTGAGATATTCCTTTACTCAGGGAAACTACAGCTTCCTGCAGGACATGAGTAGCTCATTATTGGAGCTTCTCTAATACCAGGTTTTCATGTGCCTACTCATTTCCCAATGTTTTTCCTCTGCAAACTACATGAAACCCCCTTATATTAGCAAAGTTCTGACTCTGGAAGCAATCACATATTTTTATAGCCAGAGGAAAAAAAAAGCACCCACATTTGATTGTTGAATCTAATTTTCTGTGTAAAACAGGTGATAAAGTTTTACCTATTAACATCTGTTTTGAGCTAATTATCCATTTCTGGCTAAATCATATCCCTTGGTGAGCCAGTCTTTATATAAAAATACCAAAAATGGAGGCATTCATGGTACCCTTTTTGATGTTTCTGTCATGTCTTGGCCATGATAAGCGTTTGAGTCCTCTTCTTATTTTTCCCTTGTCTAACTTCAGCATCTTCCCACCAGACTTCTCTAGTGTATTTCTGTTACAATAAAGGTTTACTTAAAACCTTATATTTTATTTAAAAGACACAGATTTTAAATTAAAACCTTCCTGCAGTCTTCTTTGCAGACCGCTGGACAAAATGAGGCTCTTAATTATCCCCCTGTTAGACTTTTCTCTGAGCCACATCCAATTTAGAGTGTCCCTCTAAGAGACAGAGTGTAAACCAGCTATGGTGGACTGAGATCAGTCTGAGGAATGCAGTACACAAAAGCAAGACTTGTTCATTGATTGCCCACTTTATTCCTGTGTTTCTTGCCCAAGGATTACTGACTCTGCCTGACTCAGCACAGTTTTAGGCATTCTCATCCAGCTACTTTTTCTTTTGTGTGAGATTTTCTCTGAGATAGGACACCTGGGAATGGTTCAAAGTGCCACCAGGGTAGCTCTAGACCGGGCATTTGGAAGCATTTCTTTACCAAGAGGGTGATCAAACATAGAAAAACTTCCAGGAGTTGCTAATATTCCAGTCTGTCAGGGTTTAAGTGGCATTTAGACAATGCCCTTAACAACATGTTTGAGCTTTTGATCATCCCTGATCCCCAGGTGAACTAGATGAACATTACAGGTCCCTTCCAAGTAAAAATATTCCACCTCTAAGGTGGCAGAAGGCCTAAAGGGATGAACAAGGAGTTCCCAAAAACTTCAAAATGAAGGCCCAGAAAACCTCAGAAGGAAGCATGCGGGAGCTGGAAGCAGGGTGGGTAATCTAGGACAAGTGACAATGTCCAGGTGCAGGGACAAGGGTAGTAAAGCAAAAATCCACATGGAGCTGAATTTCACAGGTGAAATGCTACAGGAAAAACTTCTGCAAGTACATATGAAGCAAAAGAAAGCCCAGAAGGAATTTTGGTTTTCTTTTGAATGGGGTTGGGGACCTGGGACAAAGAACACTAAAAAAGATGAAGTACTCTATGCCTTCTCCATCTGTATTTACTAATCAGACTGCCTTTTATGAATCTCAGGGCCCCAAGAGCAGGGGAAATTCCAAAGCAAGGAAGACTCACCTTCAGTGGAGGAGGAGCAGGTTTGGGAACATTTAAACCGCCTGAACATACACATGTCCAAAGGAGCTGATGGGATGCACCTATGAGTGCTGAGGTATCTGGAAAAGTTCATTGCAAGGACACTTTGAGTTTTCTTTGAAAAGCAGCAACAGCTCTGGAAGGTTTCTGAGGACCATTAGAAAGCAAATGTCACTCCTATCCTCAAAAACAGCAAGGAGGATAATCCTAACACCTTCAAGGGGAAAAACAAACAAACAAAAAAAAGACAATAATTTCTAAGAAATTCCACCTTGGGTAGTTGAAAGCAACAACCAGAATCCCATTTAGCTTTCTGTTCACAAGATAAACACATTTCCCTCCACATCTTTTCATACATCTCTGCATGTTCCAGCTCTGTAACTGTGTTAGCAGTAGTTCTTGGACTTTCTCCAGTTTTCAATCTCTCTCTTCCACAAAGAAGCACAGAATTGGGCAGACTATTCAGATGACTGGACACAGAATATTCAGACTATTCACGAGAGCCAAAGAGTGAGGAAGAGTGGGAAATAATCCCTTCTTTTGACCTACTGGCTGCAGTCTTTTTGTGGCTTCCTGTACTTTTCAGAAGGTTGAAAGTAGAAGAGCTGTACCTACACAGGCCTGGTGTGGGTCACACTCTATTTACTGCCCAAGGTGGAATAAACCTGGAATGGATCCATTTGGCTCCAGGGTGAGATACAAGGGATGATACATCAGCCTATGGGTGTCAGTGGTCTGTGGGCATATTTTTCACCTGTGGCAATTCTGCAGATAATTTGTGCCAGCATTAACTTATTTCTCTAGAAGGTAACATGATTCTCATTAGTTCAAATATGTCATGGGCTAAGAATGTGCACAGAATCTCCTACTGTGCCTCAGCTGACTCACAGCAACACTCTTCTCTGAATTTGAATCCTCAGACCCAGTTTTCTATTTCTTAAGTCCTGGCAAAACAGAAGAGATGAAAGCACCTCAGTCACACACGAAATGTGGAACCCGGTCTGAGCTGGACACTGCCTGTAAAGTGTAAATTCACATCTGTGTCAGCTATTAATAAATCATTGTCCGAATGAAGCTTGGACAGGTTTTCTCTGATCTCTGCTTCATTGATATCTCCTGAAAAAGAACTTCTTCATTCTGAAAGCAACTTCTCTGTTTAATCTCTTTGCTCTTTTATGCAGCCATGAGAAACCTTTCTGTGGAAAGTCATGCACTTTTCAACATGAAAATTTGGCTCTTTTTTTAGTAAAAGAGGTAAAAAAAAATTTAATAATTTTGTTCCTTACTGTCCTAAAAAGCAAATGTAATATGCAGAGGGAAAACCTGCTTACACCGAGCACACATATTTCTGGGCATCTTCGTAGTGAGCAGAGGGAGGATGTTCAATTAGTCTCTTTACCACAAGCTCCCCAGTTAGTCTCCCTCTGGAAAATAGGTGAGAAATTCTTATATTCCTCTCAATATGTTAATCAGACAACTGGTATCACAGTTCTCTAACTGTGTAATACCAGTCCCCCTTGGCAGATATATTTTATTTGGATAATGATGTGAAATTTAAGATCTACGTTTCAATTGTACAGAGCCATAGGCAGTTGTCAATTTTAGTGACAGACATGAACCTGGAGCTAAATTCCTGTGCACAAGCAAAAATTCCAATAGGCGTAGAGCAATTCTGGTCCCTTAATAGAAATACATTTTCTCCCATTGAGGGGCAGTATTTTTAAACTGCATGTTGCTTCTCCTGGTGCTGCCAAATCCCAAATGTTCCCAGATGCTTTCTTTTATCTGGACAGTTTGGTGGCCTCAGCTACTGAAGAATTTCCTGTGAAATCTAGTGGTTATCTGCTTTTCCTGCTTAAAGTGGTCATTGCTTTGATACCTAAGCACCAACACATTAATCTCTTGCACTTTTTTCCCATTTTTAAATGCAATCCTGCCTTGTCATGAGCCTTTGAATCCTGTGTCTTCCTGGGCAGATCACAGAATAGAATCATAGAACTATTAAGATAGGAGAAGACCAAGAAGAAGATCATCAACTCCAACCTTTGAATTTTATGAATGTAATGATTATAAATGCACACTACACGCTTGGTCTCAAATTCACTTCAAAGTGTCTTAATCCTAAGAAAGCTTCTGTATCCAGTGCAAAGAAGAGTTTTCTTTAAGTAGCTAAAAACTTGAAGAGTCATCCAGAGTGGTTATTTAGACCTCTGTTTCCTTTTTTTTTTTTTTTTTAAACAAGCAACAGGCAACAGAAAAATTTTTTCCTTTAAATACTAAATTTTAGGTATAAAATTTAAGGATTCTCCTTTGCGATTCCTTCCAACCCAAACAATTCTGCAATTCCATTATTTTTATAATTTATTCTCCCATATTGTGTAGCTGTGCACACAGACAAGGTTCTCCCAGACCTTCCTCTTCTGAAGGCTGAAATGAGTCCCTCCAACATCTCTGCAGTCCTCACTGAGAGAAAACTCCCTGGAACAAACATTTCTGCAGGGTGAGTCCTAAACTCTGGGCAAATTTTGCTTCTCCTACACAGACTCTCCAAGCTATGGACAGATTTAGGCATCTGCTCTCTGGATGAAGAACACCTTAGCAGATATTCTGGAAGCAGCCACTCTTGCTTAGAGGTTAAGAGAAATAAAGCATGTGATCAGAGGAAGGTGGTGACCATTAGCTCGGGATCTAGAATTGCCCACACGGGTGCTGGCTGTGTGGCACCTGTCACCAGAGCAGGGATTTGCATCTCACTGATTCATCCCAAATGCCTCCAGAGAGACAGGAGGGGAAAAGGTCCTTCTGGGATGCAGTTTGTCTCATCCCCAGGCACGTTTCTAAAGCAGGTCAGGTGGGTCAAGCCCTGGAAATGTCTGCTCCTCTTTGTGGCTGCAAAGTGATTAAAGCAGACACGGATCTGCTGTAGGCATCAGGGCAGCCCAGGTGAGGGTGGGTGCCTCCAATTTCGCTGTTCCAAGTCCCCAGGCACCAGAGATTGAGACATGGCCAGAGCAAACACATCCCTCTTGAATGGCTGAAACACTCAGTGCCCATGCCACAGGCAAATGCCAGCCCTGAGCATGTCTCCCTCACTGGGTGCCACATTCAGGGCTGATTTTTGCTGTGGGTCAGTGATGAGCCCATGGAAGAATGGTGTTCACAATCCCCTTTGCCCCTGCAAAACCTCAAATCATCTCTTCCCTCCTATGAGGTGACTGCCTCATTGGAGCCAAGCACCTCATCTACTGCAGGAGCTCTTCAAAACCTTCTCAGACCCGTGCATTTGACAAAATATTTAAGTACTGAAGATACAGAGTTCGTATTCTTTGGAGTCAGACACCACTTTACATATCTGGCTGCCATAATGCACATTTCACAATGAAATTTCCTCATTTTGGGCACAATCTTGTCATGCTAACACCTGCAGGTGTTTTGATATTACCATGAAAGTGGCAGAGAGACATGTCACCATAATTCGTATTTCTGTCACAGAAGCAGTTTGTCCTCTGAGCTGTTTCCCCACAAAGAGCCCAGCACTTCAGAAGAATGATACACGTGCTAGAAAGGTTTCCATTTTCCCAAAGAATCAAGGAAACCATGAGCTTTAATCATATTTATGATTCCTTTAAACTAGATTAGTTGTTCCTGATGTTAACAAGTCCATGGTGCTTTTTGTCACGTTGGAATTGTGATGAGCTTTAGCACATCCGGATTTGAGAACAGAAGCTGACAGGTTTTTATTCACAATTGTTTTGATAGTAGATTTTTCTTTTTTCTTTTTTCTTTTTTTTTTTTTTTTCTTTCTCCACCATTCTTTCTTCTTCAGATTCCATCTCTATTGATCTTTAATGGCTTCCAGATGGGATCACGTTTGGCCATTTTATGGGCTGAGCTCTGAAAGACTAAGCAAATATGGTGTAAGCAAACAGCCCATTAGCTAATAAAAAATAAAAAGGCACTGCAAATATACTAATAAAGTCTGTAATGTCATAATATATTAAGGAGATGACAACTGCACAGGAAATGGGTCTGGCCTGGCTGCATGGAATAATGAGGGATTTTTAACAGCTTATGGTAGAGGTAACAGCTGCTGGGAAAGAGGGAAACATTGCTTATGTTTTATGTTGTAGATGAAACAATACATTAACCGGCCTTCCTGCTAAGGCCTTGACTGTCAGCTAATCCTGCAATTCCTTTGTGGGAGAAGGAATCTTCCCACCCTTCTGGTCTCTACCAGGTTGGGGATGCCAGCAGCAGGAATGTGTTGTTGAACAGCACAGTATTGTGCAGATTGTGCCACACAGTTTATCCCAGCCACAGAGGAGTCCTGACACTCCAGGCCCTTGTCCCAAGCCCCTCTCCAGCTCTCCTGGAACCCCTTTAGGTGCTGGAAGAGGCTCTAAGGTCTCTCTGAAGTATCTCTGCTTCAGACTGAAGACTCTCAACCTGTGTCTATAGACTAGGTGTTCTGGTCCTCTTGTCAGCAGAGAACAGCCATTCCTGCATAAATCCTCAATTAGTACCCTGGAAAAGGGACTTTCAGTTTGAGCAGCACACAGATGTGTCAGCCTCTGTGTGTGTGAGTTTGAATGAGCATGGGATAGGAGAATGTCTGTTCAGTGCTCTTGGTGTCTGCTTTCATGTGGTGGCGTGGGAAGTATGACACAGAACATTTTGGGGTGTCTCTGCAGGTCTAAGTACCTGATAGGACCAGGGTGCATTAGAGGCTGTGGTAAGTGACAAAGCTAAAGAGAAAGAAGCCTTTCCCAGCCCAGACCAGGTGAATACTCAGAGAGTACACTCAGTGTTTCAGGCAGCAGACCTTCCCTCAGCCTAAATCGAAAGTTTTGGCTGTCCACAGCTGAGGCAGAACTGGGAGTAAAACTCACATTTTGCTCTTGCAGTTCTCTTTACTCATAAACCTCAAGTTTCTTTCCTTTGGAACAAGCTGCATTAAATTCCTGAGGTACAGACTTAGACTACTCTGCCATTGAGGTCTTCTGTGTCCTTACAGTGTCAACCCTGGAGGCCAATATTAAAAAAAAATAAACAACTGATTTTTTTTTGTCTGTTTCCTGTTTTATTGCTTAGAAATAATAAATATTTGGTTTCCCTGTCACTTCTGGTCTCCTAATTGCAGTTCTAATATGAATGCATACAACAGCACTGTGTTTCTATGTCTGTACAGAAAATGACAATAAGATTAAGAACATGGGCTTGATTATAAAGGCACCATTAAATTTTGGCGTCATCCACTTTGTGCACTCCCCTCCTTCCTTTCACAAACAAATGATGCTGCTGGTTGTTTTTGGCTGCAGAAATCTTCATTAAATTTGAGGAATTAAATATAGCACTTTAGCTAATTAATTATGGTTTGATCATTTTGACACCTCCAAATGACTCAGCCACATACCTGGAAGCTTTGTCAACTCAATTGCATCTTTATTTTTGTTGCCTTTAACCAACAATGAAGACTAATGCCACTCTTTCTAGTTTTCAATCACCTCTACAGAAGTGCTCCCCTGGCAATGTGCAGGGACAGACCTAATTAATCCCTCATCTGCCCTGCGCCGTGTCTATACATCACACTGGCAGTTGGAACTGCTGCTTGTTTTAAGGCTATTGCTGCAATGAAATGCTCATCTGTTTTTCAATAATTTTACCACAGGTGGTGATTTGTAATTAGAAAAGCAGAACCCGAATTTTGATTTTTTTCTCTTATTATCATCATTTTTGTTATTGTTATTTGTTAGGAGAAGCGAGGTAACAGTGGGGGGAATAATTATGATAATAATAATAATAATAATAATAATAATAAACTGCTGCGCAGCAGGGAGGGAGCATTAACTTCTGGCACCATGAACAATAGTGGATTTTAAGCTCATTGGAAAAAAAGAACAAAGATTTGCACTGATGTATCTGCACACAGGTTAAAGATCAAAGACTTGGAGAAGTCAACAGATTTTTGCTGAACAGAGAGGAGCTTTGGGAGCTCAGAACCTTGGAAAAGTACTGAGAAAACCCCATTAACAAGAGTCACAGAATCACAGAATATTTTGTGTTGGAAGGAAACTTAAAAATCATCTACTTCCAGCACCCTGCCGTGGGCAGGGACACCTTCCACTATCCCAGATTGCTCCAAGCCTGTCCAACCTAGCTTTGGACACTTCCAGGGATCCAGAGGCAGCCACAGCTTCTCTGGGCACCCTGTGCCAGGGCCTCACCACCCTTACAGGGAACAATTTCTTCTAAAGATTTAATCTAAATGTAGTCTTGTTCAGGTTAAGGCCATTCCCCCTTGTCCTATCACTCCATACCCTTGTGGAAAGTCCTGCTCCATTTCTCTCCAAAGATCACTCTAGGTCATGGATGGTTTCTGTAAAGTCTCCCTGAAACCTTTGCTTCTCACTTTTCTACATTTTTTCCTTACATTTTCTAGTCCCTTTTCTACCTTTTTTTCCACCATTTGCCTCATCTGCTACTGTTCCCTGCATCAAAGACTCTCCTGGCTGATCAGCTGTGGGTGCACAAACTCTCTGACACCAGGTTTTAGAGGTGTGATTTACCCAACAGCACAGCATGTGCCAAAATTCCTGGATTGCTTTAGAACAACATCAGGGAATTGTTTGGGTTGTAAGGATCTTAAAGAACATCTCATTCCAACTCTTCCCTGGACCGTGCAAGTTGCTCAGACTGAGGTTTTTAGAGATCTTGGTGTGCTTCAGGAGCATTTTCAGGAGGACATTGGTTCTAATGCTCAGTTTATAGGAATTTGAGATCTTAGCAAATATTTCTGTCTTTTGTAGTCTCCTGAGCCCAGAACATTACCACATGTTCCTCTAGCTTCCTTGTTGACTTCTTGTTTCCTTTGAAAATCACACAGTGATGTAGGAAATGGTTCAGGTCCTACTACTTTCTGAATAGGCCCATGGTGCCTTTAAATGAAGACTTCCCTCACATTTCATGGTAAAGCTGAATTAATTCAGCTTTTCATAAGGCAATGAAATATGAATTAACTTAAGGAATATAAAGCCATAGCTGCTATGCACAGCCCAGTGAGAGAGCTGGCTTGCAGGCCTTTCTTTAACTTTTTGTGTGAGCTGGAACAGTTTCAAAAGCACAGGCCTATCCCACACCATCCTATTGTTTCAGGAACAGCAAAATCTTCAAGGAAATAGAAAATCTGGGTGCAGTTCCAAGCTCCGAAACAGACATTAAATCTCTCTCTGCTGGTTCTGAGGGGTGTACCACCCTTTTGAGAGGTTTTACCCTGTTGTGGGAAAAAAGGGCTGAGTAAAACTGAGTTTAAAGTCTCCTCGTTGTGGTGTTAGAGTTCTTTTCCAAACTTTGAGATTCTGTGTGTTGCTGGTAAGAAGAGGAGAGGAGTAGGTTGGTTTGCTTCTTCTGCTGGCAGCAAGGATGGGATATGCAAGAGAAATTCATGTTTCCACTTGACCAGACCCTCTCTCCATCTCAGCAGCCTCAACAAACCTGGTTTTCAATGTGTACACCTTAAGCAAGATATTTTCCATGATGGCAGCCTTAGCACTTTCCTGGCTTTCTCATGCTTAGACCTGGCTTATGCTGGCCTGTTGTGGTTATTTGGTGTTAGGAAAAGCTTCCCAGCTGGTCTTCCAGATAAGGTGGGTTCCTCACCTGTGTCCACAACCCCTTTTTGAATGTTCTTGGTTCAATCTGTTCTTCGTGATCTTCTCACTCATGATCTCAGTTTCCTGACCAAAATCCACCAGATTCTGAAGGACAGAACTGTGAGCCCTAAATGTTAGGGCCTAAAAGTCTTTGGTTTGAGTGTTTTGTTTGCTTCCTTGTTTTAATTGTGGCCTACTAAAGGAGAAATAGATTGAATGGGGAAAAAAAATAAAGCCCGAGAGACAGGGCTGTGCTTCCCCCTCCTCCCTGTTCCCAAACCAAATTCATGAACTGAGCACCCAGACAAGTCTCAGGCTCTGGGAACTACCAGACAGACCCCATGTGTTTTTCTGGCTCAGTTTATTCCCGAATATTGCTTTTCTCTTTCCGTTTTCCTCCCTCTCAGGGCACTGTGCCCATTTCCTAATGCTCTGAAATCTCTTTCTACGTGGCCAGGCATTTTGTTTTAATTTTTTTTAATGAATTCAGCTCAGCGCCCACACATCCCCTTAACCATGGATTTGTACACTCAAGAGAAGACATGGAGAGATGTTGATGTTTTTGGCTGGCATTCATGCCCTCAGTACCCTTTTTTTTTTTTTTTAATTTTTTCAGGGTTTTTTTTTTTATGAATATACATGTTTTCTTGGCTGTTTGCACCGGAGCCCATCTGTTAGAATGGCATGGTTCCTGCTCACAAGTGGAATCAGACCCTTGCTGGAGGGGGTGGGTTTCAGGCAGTGCTGGGATTTGAAGCAGCAGGAGCCCTCCAGGAAGGTGCTCCCCTGTGTCAGCACTGGCACCACCTGCTTCCCTCCACATCCATGCACCAGTTGACACCATGGCACCAAAAGCCAGCCGGGCCAAGTGGGTCAGGGGAGGAAGGCACAGGGCTTGGGGGCTGCCAGGAAAGCTGCTGGTGTTGGAACAGTGTCATGGGATGCTTTAAAAACCCCACATGTATCCAATAACTGAGAAGGAAAAGAACACTAGTGTGAGCCAGAGTGGGAGACACCAATTCCTAGACAGTTTAAGGCATCAGATGAGATCTGAGGAGCTGATTTTTCTGTGTTTGAAAAGACGTCTGAGACAAATTGCTCAGGGTTGTGTTGGAGGAAGGGTTGTTTGCAGGTGATACACAGTAAGGAGCACATGAGCCATCTTCAGTCATCTAGGCAGAAGAGACCAGCGGCTCTGCTGACACTGGTGATGCAGGAGGGCCTGAAGTGTAGGGATGGCTCTGGAATATTTGGCTTTCATTAAAAACAGCAACCAAAGACCCCACTTTTTTTCTTTTTTCTCCCTTTCCTTGAAAAATGCCTTTCCTCTCCAGAGGGAGCTTCAGCAGAAACAATGTTTGCCAGGGAAATGGTGGAGTCACCATCCGTGGAAGTGTTCAAAAAACATAAGGATGTAGCACTTGGGAAAATTCTTTAGCGTGAACACAGTGGTACTGGGTTGATAGTCAGAGTTGGTGCTCTCAGAGATCTTTTCCAACATCAATAATCCTGTGATTCTCTAATTCAAATGTTTCTCCATTTGGTGCCTTGTACTGCAGTTAGTGAAAGAAAGTTCAGATGAACTTCATAAAGGAAGTGTGGCCTGAAATCCTCAAAAAACAGAGTCTTAACATTTAGTCTAGCAGTTTAAATTTCTTTATGGGGACAGATTACAGAACTGGCTGTTTGTGGTAATACTTAACACTGATTTTAATATTGTCTTTATATTTCTTTAGAGAAATTCAATGTCTGTCTTTACCTGTTAGCCAAAAAAAAAAATTACATATTTTTTCCCCTTTTTTTTTTTGGTCCAAACTTCTCTTTCAGCACTCATTCCACCTGAAAATGGGGAAGACACAGAAGGTGTTACAAAAAGAAAATGGATAAATCAGAACTACCCAGAGTGTGGCCCTTCCTTCATGGAAAACAAGTGCACAGCAAGGAGGAAAAAAAAAGAAAGAAAAAAGTGAGCTGAAATATTCTTAATTGGTCAAACGAGAAAAACTCAAATATGAAAGGGAAGGAAATTCCACTTTTTTAAAAAAGATAAGTGGACAAAAGTGCCTTTGGTAACTTGTGCCTGGTTTCTCTGGCTGGATAACAGGTATGTCCTGTGCTCTCTCTGCAGGTGGGATTTCCTGTGACACCTGCATGGATCTTTGCCAGGGAAAAGTGCAGAACTGGGCAGCAGTCAGCTCTCACAGGCAGATTATTTCAGATCAGACAGCCTGGATCATCCTTTGGGCAACAGAACAAAGATTTTCCCTCGACATTAAAGATACTGATTACCTTTATGTCCTCAATTTTTTTGAGTTTTAAATTTCAGATTCTTCAATCACAAATACAAAACTCTACATATTGTAAGAAGCAATTGGTCTGCTTACAGACACATCCTGGCCTCTCTTTTTGGGAATATGACTTAAAATTCTCCAGGAGAGCAGTTAAGGATAAGTCCAGGTGGCTGGAGAAAATAATTCCAAGATTATAAACAGCAGGTAAAATCCACAGAAGAATGAAAACTCAGATTCAGGATTTGTCCAGTTTAAGGTGGGGTTTTTCCTCAGACTTTCAGAGTAATTTCTGGTTGTATTAATGAGAGGAGGAAGACCTCAAAATGTTCTGAGGAGAGAGCAATAATTCTGCTGTTACACCAAAGCTGTGTGTGTGCTCCTCATTCAGTGAAATTTTGTCTTTTTCCTTATTTTTTTATTTAAATAAAGTTTAAAAATGCAAACAAAAATGACCTGTAACCTTGTAAATGTGATGACCATGTAAAAAATAAAACTTATTAATAATCTGGATTTATCAGCTAATGACCAGCAGATACAGAGACTGAATAACTCCCTGGTCTCCTGACTGGGGTGGTGGGATCCACTCCCATGGTTGCTCCAGAAAACTTGCTTTTCAGCTTCTCAAGCTGTAATTATTTACACTCTCTTAGTAAATTTAATATCTGTCATTCTGGCTCCTTTTTCTTATGAACTGTGAATTTGAACATGGTCTCAAGGGGAAAGGAACAAGAAAATCTAAATTTCTTAGTGGTTCTGTCCCAACATACCCCTCAGAAAGTAGGATCCTGATTTGTCTTTTGATTTGAAGTTCAACAGCTTCTCAGATGATTATGTAACAACTTTCTTTCTAGTTAATCCTGGTTATAATGATAAAAAAACCATACCAGAGCTGCCTCTTACTGCAGATTTTTTTGCTTTTCTAGCATTAAGGTTGATAAATATTAATCAAATATTTTGAGTTAAATATATGACTAATTGTTCTCATCCTAAACTGAGTCTCTGGGAAGCAGAGAAGCCTAAATTCTTCCCTCAGTGGAGTGAGAGCATGGTTCCTCCTTTAATTTGGGACACTGGTGGGACAATGAAGGAATTGCATGTTGGCAACTCACATTTCCTCTAGCCTCTGGATAAAAGATTTGAGTTTTGTGCTTGCTGCCAATCCTTTAACGATCTTACACACCCTATAATCACCCTAAAAATTTGGAATAAAAGGGAGAAAAAAAAGAACTGAAAAGGAAAAGAAAAATCCTGCGGGCTGCCTTAGCCAAATATCTTGGACTTGAGAGCTATTTGATCATTAGTCTAAGTATGGATAATCAGTGTAATGGTAAATAAAGAAATTATACACTGAAATTGAAAAATCACTTGGTAAAAGCCCAAAGAATTATTTATTTTCTGGAAGCTAGCACTCCCAGTGAAAGGAAAATGCTATTTCCCCCTCATTGTGTATCACTTCTTGAGGTGTTCCTCTGCTCTGTGTGTCTGTATTTTTACAGCAGTTCAGTACTGGGATTTCCCTATGAAATGTGGCTTCACAGTCTGCCAAAAATGTTGAGATGTACAGAGAAGCTACATCTTCATCATGAAGAGCTGACAGACATTAAACTCAGCTCAGGTTTTTAATATTACCTTATCTTCCACATTTGATTTCCTCTGATTTTTATTTTTTTTTAGTCTAAGTTTCTTCTTTTAGATTGTCAAATAAAACTGAAAAGATATTTTTATTCAGGTTTGCATTGCTAATCTTTGTGCTGAGGATGCTGTGGGAGGCTGAAGAGTGTTCACAAGAGACTAATTCACAAGAAGCCACTGGAAGAAGAATTCCAAACACACACATTTTTAGAAAACAGGGATTTGAGCCTGAAGCTTTTGCAATTGGGGCAGGAGGATGCAATGACAAGGTTTGACTGCTAATGGGCTGGCAGGGCCAAGGACTTTTCAGCCTTCACACCAACTCTGTCAGTTATCTCTTCATTGGAGTTATAAGGGAAAATCTTTGCCCCAAAAAATTCACAATCCAAAAATGAACAGAAAGGAGGAACAAAATTAATGCACATAATCATAAAATAATGGAATCATAGAATGCTTTTTTTTTTTTTTTTTTTTTTTTTTTTTTTTTTTTTTTTTTTTTTTTTTTGTAGAAGGGGCTATTAAAGGTCTTCTATCCCAATCCCCCTGGAATAAACAATGATATCTTCAACTAGATCTGGATGCTCAAAGACTCAAAGAACATGTGGGGCAGATGGATAGAGATAGATGAGGAAAGGTTTTTTGAGAAATATGGAGAGAAATGAAGGAGACATATGGAAGATGACATGACTGGAAACACATCTGGAGTAAAGTGCCCTGTGCCAGGGCCGGAACACTCACCTGCCCATGAAAAAAACCAAACAAAAACCAGTCTGATGCATACAGCATCTAAATCCTTTTATTTTAAGGTGTGCTTGGCTGAATCAGGGTGCTGTGATGCAGGTATGTATGGAATGAGGAGACATTCACATTGCTTTGAAGCAGTGATGGTTGTGCAGGTTTCTTAACCTTGGCTCTAGAAATTCAGCAGTCACAGAGCAGCGTGTGGCTCCATGACAGATAGAAAAAATGTAAATAAGTTCCAATGCATACAACACCTAAATTCTCTTATTTTAAGTACCAAGTCCACGCAGTCACTGATATTAGAAACAGACTACTCTAGTATATTCTCGACATTGCTCTGGATGTTCTACTCTGTGTGATGTGGCCATATTTCTGGTGATTTGCTCAAACCTAATGGAAGAGCTATTTATAGCAGTGGAAATGAAAGTTCACTTCAAATTATCCAGAAACTGTCCTGAGTACAAAACCAGTTTTCTCTGCCTCATATAGCCTATTATCTTGATAGTCTCTTTTTTTTAATCAAATCAAGTATTTCCCACTTTTAATAGGCTACTGGGCCTTAAAGCGCAATCTCTACCTCATAATACCACTTCTGGAGGCAATCCCCATCTTTCTCACTGTTTAGCTGCAGTTCTAAATCTTCAACCTGTTTCCATCTCCTTTTAAATCTCAACACCTCTTTTGCCCAATTTTAGATCACCAGAATTTGTCCTGGAAGAAAACAAAAGAAAAAAATAATCTCCGTTTCTATAGGAAAACTCATCTCACAGCTCAAATGTATTTGTGATATTTGAATACTGTTATTTCATTTAAGTTGAGCAATTGTTAAATATTAATGCTGGCTGTACAAAGAAAGCAGTCCTGGATGCGTTTCTTTTTATCTCACTTGAGAGCACAGACAGCAAATAATGTAACTAAAATTATAGAATCACAAAATCATTAAGGCTGGAAAAGATCTCTAAGGCCATCAAGTCCAACGATTAACTCAGCATTGCCAGATCCACCATGAAACCATGTCCCTCAGCTCCACATCTACACATTTTTTGAGCACTTCCAGGAAAAGTGACTTCACTATTTCCCTGGACAGCCTGTTCCAAAATTCAGTGCAAAGTAAAGGTGAGTGTGGTTTCATACCATGTATTCACCTTGAATGTTTGTGGTAGATAAGAAGTAATATCCCCTTTCAAATATAATAATGTACTTTGCTTGTACAGTCAAATTATCTATAAAATTCTGAAGACATAAGGGAGAGAATGATGCTGAATCCCTCTGAAATCTTGAATACTCACATATTCTATGGTTGCCTTCATGCTATACATTAAATTTGTGATGTCACAGTCATATTGTCCTCATGAGTCTTTTTTTTCTAGTATGGTGGTAATAAAGTTCCACCATTGTTTCTAGGGACTCAGTTTTCTGGAGATACTTGTCTGTACATTGGGCACAAAAGGCAGAACTCTTCCACCCCACAAACTAAGATCATAATTTGTATAAGAAATGTCCAACCACTAAAGTTTATTGAAACCTCTATGATCACACTGAGGGTTGTGTTTTAACAGCTAAAAGCCAAAATGTACATTTATTTCTGGTAAAATAAACAGGCTATAACCCCATAAGGGGCAGTAATTAGTAACTATGTGCTAATCACAGTGTGTGATTTACCAAGAGACAAATATTTTGTTTTAACAACATTAGTCTGTGTAGGAAAAAGTGAAAAGGCCAAAATCCTGGATCTCATGCCTCTTCCTCCTTCTCTAATTTGTGCAACTTCCACTGGTCCGAGAACCTACCAAGACCTGTTGCAGGATAAAATAGAAAATGGGGATTGAATAATGACGGAGATTTTCCAAGAGTGAGATCTGTAGGAGTGATTGAAAATCCAGTGGCATCCCACATACAGTTAAATGTGAGTGGACAGAGGACTGGAGGACATTCCCATTAGTGCACGGAGAGAGCAATGCTGAATTGTCAGCAGTGGACAGAGCACTCACCTCAGAGGCTTTTGCCATCTCTAATTTTAATGGTTCCTTGAGCTGCATAGCTTAGGAATACAGGGAGATGTATTTAAATGATTCATGAGGTTTGCACATCCTAGGAATATTTTAGCTGTTGTGACATCCTGTAATGGGCTTGGCGCAGAGAAGGCAGGAAAAGCAAACTATCCTCTTGGCCTGAATTTGCCAGAAAAGTCTCTGCTTTCTCCCACTGATGAAAGTTGTCATTTCTCCTGTAGTTCCCAGTATGTGTCACTGGCAGAGAGGAGGGAGAAGGAAAAGGGAGGAAAAAATAAAGAATCAAGAAGAAAAAAAAAGAAAACCTCAAATCCTAAAAGTCATCATAGAAAACTTGCCGCTGAGTGAAGTTGCTGTTTGGCTGAGCGTGGTGACTGCTGTGCTGTGACAGATCCTGTCAGGGAGGCACTGCCCCAGCTTGCAGGTGTAAGCATGACCTATCAAACTGAATGGGAGCTGACAGAAGGGATTTCTGCGACGTGAAACGGAGAGCTGACATGAAAACAGTGACGTGTGAGGGACCGAATCACCGCAAGCACAACTGTCACAGATGATGTCCAGAGAAATGACAGGAGAATACTAACTTTACTTGATGTCAGTTTAGTTGTCCTTTGTGTTTGGAAGAGTAACTGCTAGGAAGAGAAAAAAAATTTCAAACATACAAGGGAGAAAAAAAAGCGGATAAAAAATCCACGTGCACATCCATTTCAGCTCAATATCCAAAGCAGTTTTTATGTCTTCTTGCAATATTATTAGCATAATTTTATTTGTTGGAATTTTTTTGACATTCCTTCTTCTGGCTAGAATAGTAGGTTTATACAAACTATTTTAAGACTGATAGTTTATTTAGTCTACTGACAACACCAACAAAGACCTGCTGCAACCACTGCTATCCTAATTACTGCTACTTCTACAGGGGTGAAATCAGTTACCTTTTCACAGAAAGACATGAAAATATTTCCAGTATTTTCTGAGTATAAAAATTAAAACCATTCCCTAAGATATTTAAAGTTTGTGTCACATTGTTTTGCAGACTTACTGTGTTGAAAAACACTTTGTCCCTCCGCCTGCCATGCTTTTGAGTAGCTCTTTAGCTCTCTGGGCCAGGAACAATCTCTTCCTTGCACTTTTCTATATGCAATAAAATCTCATTTAGAGCAGACATCTCCAGTCTGTGTCTCATGGAAGCAGACTCACTGTAGAGTAGAAATGGTTTAAACATGGTGAGATTACAATAAACACATAAAACTTCTCATCTTTCCATGGATTATTCAGCCTGACTGGGAGTGCTGATGTTGGACAAGAGATAGGAGATGAGTCACGACCTCCCTGCTGCCTCTGCCTGTGCCAGGTTGGATGGCAGGATTGGCATGAAGGCAGTGAGGTGTGAGGGCAGCCCTTGAAAGGAAAAAGGCTCCCACTTCTCCCATGGTTCCAACTAGAACATGCCAAAAAACATTCCTCCAATCCAGAAAGCAAAGTGGATTCTAAAGGCCTTCCTTCCTCTGTGACCAAAGTGCCACAAAGTAGATTCAAACCCTTATTCTTATTTTTCTCTGAACAAGAAGACATTGCCCAGGACAAATTACAGATGATGAGTAAAATATAGACTGGACAGAGTCCCAAATGGTAAATTTCTTATTTTGTTGCCTTAGTGATTTGGTGTGGTTTAAAAAGCAGATAACCAACCAACCAACAAGGCAAAAATCCCCAAAATTCAAACAACTTTCAGGGGCAAGTTGGATGGAACTTGGAGGAACCTGGTGTAGTGGAAGGTGTCCCTGCCCATGGCACGAGATGAGCTTTAAGGTCCCTTTCAATCCAAAACATTCTGGGATTCTATGGATGGGAGTAACCGGATTATTTTTTTCTGACCTTTGCTCTGACCTTTCTTTTCCTTCACCTTTTCTTCCTGGATTTCAGCTGCTTGATCCGTGGAGAGATCAATTTTCTTTCTGAGTCAAATTCCAAGTCTACAGAAGTCTGTAGGAATACTTCCATTGACATCTCAGGGCTCTAGACCAGCCCATCAGGAATTGTGCCATGCCTTGTTCACATGTGGAAAAATTGCATTTAAAGCCTCCAAATGTTCCTACATTGTAAATAATAGTCAACATTTCATCAAATTAATTCATCTGGCTATCAAATCAGATCATGGTTACAGCTAATCAAAGCCTGAAACACTTGTTTATAAGCACTGTCTTTATTTACATTTTTTCCAGTTGAGGGGGAAAAAAGCCAAAAATTCAGAAATGTCTGAGAAGGTGGAATTGCTGAAGCATTTTCTTTTAGAAAATTAATACAACCTTATTAAAATTCTATATATACACAGCCTGAAATGCTTTTTTTTTTATTATTTTTTTTTCAGGTGAATGACATATTGCAGCAAAACAGACAAAATTATTAAGTTTGAAACTATTGAAACAGTGTCAAATTATTCTTCATGTGCTGGATTTTGTTGAATTACTATTCATCAACAGTATGTTAGAATTTAGTGAAACCTCCTATTTTCTGACAGAAAACGATTTTATCCAAAACAAATTTAGTCTTTTCTAACACAAATTAATTCTGATCATAGAACAAATTACATCATAAATGGTACATGTGATCAAAGGTCTAACAAGTTGTTCAGAAATGTTGAGATTACATGATAGATTTTCCTTCTTTGGGAATCATATGCAGATATGGCACCAGCCACAATATGATAAAAGACTTGGAAGAAACAAACTACCTGTAAACATTTCCCATTAATTATCTCGAGTTTCTGCAACCGTGTGACAAATCATTAGTCGTAGGGTAAGGCAAGCTTTAAAAATGTAATTACTTAATCATGCAGTTAGTTCCCCATCAATCCTACCAGCACTTGTTCTTAACTAGCTTTAAAGAACAAAATTAGGAGTAATTTGTAAGCAAAAGTAATTGAGGGAAGGCTGATATTGCCAAGGTGTTGACAGCAGTGCACATGGTGTTTTTTTCTTTTAATTCCCTGGCAAAGCAGTGGTCTGCAAACTTTGCTGAGCAGCACTGCTGGCTGGTGGAGCCTTAAAACATGTCCTGGTGTCCCAGGACTGAGGTCAGGAATGGGAATTGCCCTCAGTTTGTGTCACCACCTTCACGGGCAGCAGCAAGGAGGCATGGAATAAAGAACGGATGGGTCCATGAGACCTGGATATTACTTCTGCAATTAATCCTGTTTGGATTTCAGAATTGCAGCATCTGTACCACCACAGATCCAGAAAAGGGAAAGGATATGTTGAGAGCAAGAAGAAACAGAGCTTGTAGTGAGTGGATGTCATATTTCATAAAATCCAGGGGATCTAAAATAGGGTAAAGTAAAAATGGCTGGTGAATGGAAACTTTTTAATGTGATCTGTTTCACTGGAGCATGTAGATTAATCAAAACTTGAACTATCAGAAGGAAAAAAATATTAACCCTCTTTTCACCTGTGAAAGTTAAGAAAAAATTATTTGAAATTATTCAAGACTCTGGTCTTGTCATTGGCAAGGATGAAAAAGTCTAGTGCCTTGATTTTAATCAGCTTGTGAACTTCATTGTCTGCATGTGGAAAAACAGTGGCCAGCAGGACCAGGGCAGGCATTGTCCTTCTCTGCTGGACACTGGTGAGGCCACACCTAGACTCCTGTGTCCAGTTCAGGGCCCCTCTACTCCAGAAAGACCAGGAGGGGCTGGAGAGGGTCCAGAGAAGGGAACATGGCTGGGGAAGGGGCTGGAGCACCAGGAGGGGCTGAGAGAGCTGGGAAAGGGGCTCAGTCTGGAGAAAATGAGGCTCAGGCAGGACCTTCTGGATCTGCACAACTCCCTGACAGGAGGGGGAAGCCAGAGTAGGGGTCAGGCTCTGCTCCCAGGGAACACGGACAGGACAAGAAGAAAGGACCTCAAGTTGTGCAAATAGTTACGAAATCAGGCAGGAAAATTAAAAACTAGATTTTTATTTTAAAAAAAATATGGATTTTTTGCAAGATTTCTTCTTCTTGGGAAGATTAAATTGCCAGATACTGCAGATGGAGGTAGACTGTTCAGGGAGATTTCTCTATACCTGTCAAGTACGCCATGGAGGAGAAAAAGACCGAGAATAGCCAAGACAAATGGAAAAATAAATATGGACTTTTCCAAAGGAAACATGCCTACTTTTTTACAAATATTTAATGAAAACTTATTTCAAGATGTGTCTCTTTTGAAAATTAGTTACTTCTTTTAGGTAAATTTGGTCCTAATTTGGGAGGAGGAGGAGGTGTTGGATCAGTTTTCACTATTTTGCAGCAGCCAGCAAGGCATGATGAACTAAGGAAAGACCAAAATTAAGAGTTTTCTGATACTGTGATCTATGGCCTCCCAAATGCTTGCAGGGATACAATGGAAGAGAGTGTTTTTTTCAGAAAAGAGAATCCTTCTGGTCAGGGATGAGGGCTGGAGAAAGATATTCAAAGGGAATGCAATCTCAAGAAGAAAGTGGAAATGGCTGGTGAAGGTTAAAGTTCACTGTAGAAAGTGTTTCTATCCTGGCTCAACTGAAACTAATTAAGTGTGATTGCAATCCATTTATTTTCAATAATTGTGCCTGTGGGTTTATTTGGGACGTGATGTTGAATGATCTCTAAAGGCACAGTCCTTGTGACACTTGATATGATCGCAGTGTGTTTGTGTCAGCCACCTCTTGTCTCCACCAAGGGTTGGGGGGTTTAATGAGAACCACACAATCATCTCATTTCAGTAACTTCTAAATTACTTGAAATTCTGACTATTAAAATTTTGCCTTTTTCCCATACTCCTGTCTTGACTGTGAGTTGCAAATAGGGAATGAACAGAAGAAAAGGTACTTTGATAGGGTAAAGATAATTTGACTTCAAAATGTAAGAAATATTCAGATGAGATATTAGGAAGAAAATTTTCCTTGTGAGGGTGGTAAGGCCCTAGCAGAAGTTGTCCAGAGAAGTTGTGACTACCCCATCTCTTGACATGTTCAAGGCCAGGTTGGACAGGGCTTGGAGGAATCTGATCTGGTGGAAAGAGTCCCTGGCTATGGCAGGAAGGTTAGAACTCGTTGGTCTTTGAGGTCCTTTCCAACCCAGACCATTCCAGGGTTCCATAAAGTGCTACACACTCACAACATGGTGCTTTGCATCACAGCATTTCAGAGGCACAGAGGAAATCATCCCAAGCAAGGCACTCAGGTAACTGAATTTCTTTTCCTTTGGAACATTGTGTGGGTGGACCATGATTTTCATTTGCTGTTTTAACCAGCAGGTATTTCAGCGACAGAAACAAGAGTGTTTGCCTCTAAGGAGGGGGGTTTTGTACCCAGCAACATTTAAGGAAAGATGAGACAACCTGACACATCCAAAACACAGGAAAAAGGCAAAGTGAACTCACCCAACAAAAACCTTTTGCTTCTCATGAACTCTCACCCCAAACTCCACACTTTCTAAACTCTAAGGATGGGTCTTGTTTAAACAATTCATAATGTGATGGTACCCAGTATTTAATAAAAGCACTGAAACTCTTTCACGGTGCCACAGATTCACTTGCTGAACATGTCATGAGGCAAAATTTTATAGGCATTGTAAAATCTTTTTACCACACACAGCTGCATTACCCAAAATGACTCAAATCTGCAGGGCATCTGAAACACACGCTACAGCAATAATAGGCTTTGCTGCTTAAAAAGTGATTATGACTAATGCACAAAAACAATTATCACCAAGCTTAATTGCAAAGGATTAAGCACAGCATATATATGTATATAACTATGCATATATGCATTTAAATTTATGTTCATATACATCACATTCCATTTCTAAGCTCTTACTAGGAAGGAGAGTCTAACAAAAATAAAGATGGGAAGAATATGAGTATTTCTGGAGGAAAAAAAAAAGATAAAATAATAAAAAGCAAAAAATAACCCCACAAAACCAAGAAAGATCTTGTTCAACAGAAGATATGGAAGTCAGCCAGAAAGCACTCAGTGATCTGAGTGTTAAGGGGGTTTACTGAGAATGATTATATTGAATTCTGTTAGAGCTGAATGTTCATTGACAGCACTCTCATTTTGGGAATGCATCCTCAGGTGAAGAGAGCAAAACATAAAAAAGGTTAAATTCTGTTTATTCTTTGCATATGTATTTCCATCTTCCAGGAATGTAAGTTTTAAAAGAATTTATAAGTCGGAGGTATAACTTGTGTTTTTATTTATTCCCATCCTTGGAAGTGTCTAAGGTCAGGTTGGACAGGGCTTGGAGCAAACTGGTCTGGTGGAAGGTGTTCCTGCCCACAGCAGAGGATGGAATGAAATTAATTTTAAGAGCCATTCTACCCAAACTGTCCTATCTTCTATGATTTCTAAAGTCTGAATTAACTTATCTTTCATGATTTTTTGCTAGCTGCTTTATTAAAAGGCTTATATTTTTTCACTCAGTAACCATATTTTCGTGAACTTCCATTCCTAGATTATCTGTTCCTTGTACTGATTTCTTCCAGGCTGTCAAGATTGTCTGGCAGTATGATCTGGAGTATTCCTACACTAGCTAAATCCAGGACAGCACGTAGCATTTCACACCTGGCCACTGCCTAGACCCACCAGATCAAGTCAACTCAGTGTATGCCTAAACTTTCCCTATAGAACAGCAGAACAGGTACCAACTGCTTTATAACAATCATTGTTTGATGAGGTTATTGTTATTTTTTTTTTCTGGGCTTCTAGCTGTGATGGTCCTTAAGGAAGGAGGCAGTTGTGATTAAAGCAGAAACAATTAGGAAAAATGAGCTAAACCCTCAACTGTTGCCAGCTTCATTGACTTCAAGAAAATTAGGTCAACTGATGTCAATTGGGGGCCCCACCAGTTGAGTTATCTCTTCCTTCTGCTCCAGGCTTTTGCTGTGACCTTCAGTAATTACACCATGCAGCAGGCACACAAGTGGAGAGACTAAGTTGTTTAAAATGAGGTGGATAAAAGAGAAGAAAAAAATACAATGATTGTTATTAGTATGAATTGCAGTAAGGCCCATAGGCTGGGAAAGGCAATATTTGTAGTGTGCAATCAAACATGGATAGGATGATGCCTGGGAACACTCTATTCCACCAGCAAGGCTCTGTCAAGCAATCCTTTCACCCCTGGCTGTGGATCACTGTGTTAATAACTGTGTCAAGGCTTCCTTGATTGTGCTGCTACAGATGAGTCGTTTGATGCAGCTTTTTAGACTCTGAGGCTGTGTTTGAATTAGCAAACCTGCAGTAGCAGGTCAGTGGCACAGTGTATCTCCTCCCATTAAATCCTTAGCACAGCTGCTGGATTGTGTTTAGCTGTATTTTTACAGAAAAACTCACACAAACGGTTTGGGCAACTGCACTGGAGCACTCCCCATCAGCAATTTGGATTTGAGGGTGATGGTGACTGTGTGCCAGGTGATCTGACTCCCAGAATGATCCCTGACTCTGTTTAAATATCCAACACATTAAGCTGAAGAAAATCCAGTGTAGCTCTGTGGTATCTGTTTACTCTATATTTAGATGTCTCCTATTGAAAACTGAGGTTCCTGAATTTGTGGCGGACAAAAATTACTTATTGACCTAAAGACCAGCAAAATGCAGACATCCTGCTTGGCTGCTCTACAGGTGTAGATCTTAGGATTGCTTTGACTGGATTTATTCTTTTTTAAATAATTAGAATGCCAAAAAATTTTGGGCCCATAGTGGTGCTTCATTATTTATATTTTATTAAAGATTGATTTCATTGAATCTAAAATTTAGGCATGTGGCATTAACTCAACAGCTGCTACAATGGAAGGAAAGACAGACTTCTTCAGAAGAAAATTTGCCCCACATCTCTTAGATGTGTCTCTCCAGATGGGACAAATTTCCTTCTGGATGTGCACATCCTCCTCTATCAACCATTAAGGGAGCCCAGATGAGTTGCTTGGAATGTATGCCTGGTGTTTTAATGAATTAAAGAATTAATCACATTCACAGGCACTTAGATCTTCAAAAACCCTACAAAAGTTAATGGCAATTTGGTGTTTAAAGCCAAAATTTGGGTAGAACAGGGCTGGTTCTCCTAGAGAAATATAGATTTTTTTTCTGATTTTTTTTTTTTTTTCTGATCAGACTCACTCCACATGACATTCTGATTAAGTGGAACTGCATCTTGAACTTTTGAAGGATATCTTAAAAGTTGAAATTCAGTTGCTTGGAAACCAGAGGAATAGTCATGCAAACCCTAAAAAAAGTTAAGAATTGATGTCTTTATTTTTTTCATAGTTTTTAAATATATTTACATGAGTTTTTTCATATTAATATTATAGTTGAAATATTAATCCTGGTTTTTTTTATTACTGGACCTTTCTTATTAAAAATCTGGTGTATTTTAAAAAATCAAGTTTGAGAAAATGTCAGCAGAAAAACCTGATATTTTACTCAAAGGCTGTTGTGTTTTGCATTTCTGATGGAAAAAAAATCATGAAAAAAAATTTATTAGCTCTTTAGGAGAACATCTGTTTGTGATTGACTTAAGTCATTAGTCTGGTGTTTTTGTTTTGCTTCTTTTTTTCTTTTTTTTTCTTTTTTTCTCTCTTGAGAACCGAACTTCAATCTTGCTTCTATCCTTTCTAATAAAAATCTCAGATTTTCCTCTATCAGTTTTGAAGAGACCCAAACGTTCCATTTTGACGAAGGGGAGAAAACAGCAGTGATTAAGTCGAGCTCTACACCTCTCAATAGAAAACAGATATTTTTTATGGAAAGCGGCCACAGCTGCACATAACAACATGCATTAGTGCATCTTGCAGGGAAATGAAATCGAACAGCAAGACACGATCATAAGCCTATCTTGGAGTGTAGTCAATTTGTCCAGTAAATATTGTGGCATTAACAGTTTTATTTGTTGATCATTTCTGATGTTAATGGTAATGGGCCCCTTTGGTATTGGGATATTTATGTCTGACAGCGTGGTGCAATTTACATTAATAAGACTCATTAATTTCAGATGGTTTCTACTATGGAGGAAGGAAATATTAGAAGTGTTTTGTGAGGTTTTTTTTCAGCATCAGTCTCTCTCTCTCCATGCAGCACAGAGCCACTATGCTACATGGCTGTACAACAATGAATGCTCCCTTGTTGTTATTAATGATTTCCTTGCCTGCCAAAGTTGAGAGTGGATAGCTGCCTCATGGAGGAACTATCTTTCTTCCACATTTGCTTAGATTTGTCTTCTTTTCCTTAATTTTTTTTTTTTTTTTTTGCTTTGTGGGTTTTTTTTAAAGTTGTTTGGTTCACTGGCTTTTTGGTTTGTATAATTCATAATCTCAAGCAAAACCAAGAAGCATTTCTATTTCCTCCTCCCATTTCCTACATCCTCTTGGCTTCCATGATGATGACAATCCTGGCCATCATTTAGAATCTGGATGCTAAAATTAATTACAACTTTGTGGGAGGATCTATAAGAGAAATGACAATTCCTTCCTTGAAAATGGTAGGAATGACTCACTTCTTTCCTGCGTTCAATTTTTATAACAGGAAATAGAAAGTTAATTACTGGTTATTAAGGGCTTTCTAAATCTCTCTCTCTTTTATTAGTTGGACAATGAACAGTTACTTTGTATGAGATGGGAAAAGTCAAAGCAAATAATTTATTGGGACTGATTTCCATAATGGGTTTTCAGGCACAGGCTCACAGCACTGGCAGCTGACATGACAGCCACTGTCCTGCCTTAGCTGCAAAATGGTTTTCATTCTTTGTGAAAATGGAAAATTCATTATTTTAGCTCTTTAAAACTGAGACAGATGTACTGGACAAAAGTGCACTGACTCACACTGTCTAATTCGACAGTGTGAAGATACTGGTTTCATTTGGGTTGAGGGTTGGTTTTTCTTGTTTTGTTTTTTTTTTTTTTTTTTTTTTTTTTTTTTTTTTTTTCAATATCTTCTTTTATTTCATTTTGTGGCCTCTAAAAACCATGAACTTGAAAATGTGCTCTTTTTCAAGAAACCCAGAAAACATGATACTTTCCTAAGGAACTAATTTAAGCAGTTAATTGTATAGGTAAAGCTGAGGAGTAGGGCTTTGGAATTAAAATGTGAGGGTTTAGTTCTGGGAAAAAACCCCAAAACAAACACTGAGGGTTGTAGTCAGATCTGACTTTAAAAAATAAGAGAGTTGGGGTTGTTCAGCCTGGAGAAGAGAAGGCTGCAGGGAAAACTTAGAGCTCCTTCCAGTGCCTAAAGGGGCTCCAAGAGAACTGGAGAGGGACTTTGAACAAGGACACGAAGTGGCAAGACATGGAAGAATAGCTTCAAACCCACAGATTGCAGGGTTGGATTATAGATGAGGAATAAATTCTTTCCTCTGAGGGTGGTGAGGCCCAGAAAAGCTGAGGCTGCCCCATCCCTGAAAATATCTGAGGCCAGGATCATGCAATGGTTTGGGCTGGAAGGGACCTTAAAGGTGATCTCATTTCATACCCTGTCATTGGCAGGGACATCCTCTATCCCAGGTTGCTCCAAGCCCTGTCCAACCTGGCCTTGGACACTTCCAGGGATCCAGGGACAGCCACAGCTTCTCTGGGCACCTGTGCCAGTGCCTGCCCACCCTCAAATACTTCCTATATCTTCATATTCTCTCCAGGTGGTTCTAACCACATTCTTTTTCCGTCAGTTCTTCACTGATTGAATAAAGAGGTTTGATGAGCACCAACAGCCCTGCACAGATTTTCCCCTTTTTCACAACTCATTGACAGTTTCATTATTTCTGTTCAAACGAACCGGAAGCGTAAATTCACGCTCTTCCCTTTTGCCTGACCACAGGCAGATGCTGAACAGCAGTGGGTAAAATAACTGTCTTCCCATTTCCCTGGAGCAAACCAAAATTGTTACCCCTGGAGCTGAGTGAGATTTGAGGGGCAAGCTGAGAAATGCACATTTCTCATGGTGATGCACTGATTAAACTTTCCTCTTTGTGTGTTCATGTCCTTTATTTGCATCAGGGGCCAGAGTGGCACTGCCAGTAATGCAAACTGTCCCTCTGTGGGTACTTTCTAATGCTGCCAACAAAAAAATGCAATAAAACAGTAAAGGGAGATATAAAATAAAAATAACAATGCAATGGAACAAGTTTACTATGCTGAATTAATGTCCTTATGGTACCATCATATTAACTCTCCAATTCATATTTACATGGTGACTGCACAGAAATACAGATATGTTTTATTTTTTCCCAGTGTCCCTCCTTCATTGCAGCCATACAGTTGTCATTCATATGAGCAGATTTTAGGTGTCACCTACTAATTCCCCAAGATACAACTTTATAAATGCACCAGGCAATATCAGGCTAAGTGCTGTGCAGGCTGGGGAATGAACAGATCAAGAGCTGAACTGCCAAGGAGGACTTGGGGTGCTTGAGATGTTTGGAGGTGCTGGTGGGTGGGAGCTGGCCATGTCCCATCTGTGTGCTCTGGGACCAAGAAAGCCCCATGTCCTGGGCTGATCCCCTGCTGTGGGCAGCAGGGGAGGGGGGAATTCTGCTCCTCTGCCCTGATCAGGTGAGACCCCACCTGCAGAGCTGCCGCCAGCCCTGGGGTCCCCGCACAGAAGGACATGGACCTGACATGGCCACTAAGAATTTCAGAAGGATGGATCGTCTCTTCTATGAGGACAGGCTGAGAGAATTGGGATTCTTTGGTTGGGAGAAGAGAAGGCTTCAGGGTGACCTGAATGTGCCCTTCCTGTACCTGAAGGAGCCGACAAGAAAGATGAAGACAGTCTGTTTTCAGGGGCAGGTAGTGATAGGCCAGAGGGGAATGGCTTCAGACTGAAAGTAGGTTTAGACAGGATTTTAGGAGGAAATTCTTTACTCAGAGGGTGGTGAGGACCTGGCAGAGGTTGCCCAGGGAAGCTGGGGCTGCCCCTGGATCCCTGGAGGTGTTCAAGGCCAGGTTGGACAGAGCTTGGAGCAGCCTGGGATAGAGGAATATGTCCCTGCCCATGGCAGGGGGGTGGAACAAGATGAGTTTTAAGATCCCTTCCAACATAAAGCACTCTATCATTCTGTGATTCTAATAAACCACAGTCAATAACACACGTTAATCAACCCAAGATGTACCTTAAGATAATTTATCTTTCAAGGACAGATTCACCACCTATGAGAATTAAGACCAAATTCTCCCTGTCTTCTCCAACCAAATCTTACCAATACTTGAAAGTGATGTCGTGTTTAATGTGATTGAATAAGAATCAGAGACTTATTTCTCATTTTTAGGATAGGTGTAGATGGGAATCTTATTAGATTACACCCTAATATAAAAATCTACAATTATTTATTTGTAATTTTGCCAAAATTGAGCTATTTGGCTAGAAAATTATTTGTCCAGACTTTACATCCAGCTGCTTGTTTTTATTTTTGTTTTAGCCTTTTTCCTCTTGAAGGGTAGTAAGTCTGATTTTTTTTTTAATCCTTTAAAATTTTTATACTAAAAGACCTTACTATTCAAAAGAACAAGAAGAAAGAATCATGAAGATATTATTAGTCCTGCTTGAGGAATCACTTAAAACAAGATCAGGGATGTTGTTCATGTGAAACCTTCCCAGATTTGGCCAAACTGTTAAGTTTTTGGAAACTGCTCAGTAATAAGACAGTGCAATTATCCAGTGGTTTAGTCTGAACTCAGCGTGATTCAGCCCCTCACGTCTCCTGGAAGACTGTAGATCCTTGTCTGCTTTTCCCAGCTCCTTGGTCTCAGGGCTGGGCAGCCTGGGACTGGAAGACTGTAAAGTACATGGAGACAAGGGAAAACCTTATGAGCAGTTTAGCAGGGGGCTTTTGATGTGGTGGTAGAGAGCTGCAGCCAACTCTTGCTGCTGGATACCGCTGTCAACAGGAGCTGGGGTTGATTCCTGTGGGTAGATTTGTGCTGCCAGAGTGCAGATCAGAGGAAGGAAAAAGAAACTGCAGAGTCCATTAAAAATTATGTGATGTAGAAATACAAGTCTGATTTTGTTGTTTTTTCTAGGTTTTAAACCTTAGGTGATCCACCTGGACTGAGAAATAATTCAGGTTGTTGTTTTTTTTTTATGGAAACCAAACTACATCATGCTGTTGGACCCAGTGCAGGGGAGAACACAAAGATGCTCTGAATGCTGGAGCCCCTCTGCCCTGGAGACAGGCTGAGAGCTGGGGGTGTCCAGCCTGGAAAGGAAAAGGCCAAGGAAATATTTCAGTGACCCTTCCAGGGTCTAAAGGGGCTCCAGGAGAGCTGGAGAGGGACTTGGGACAAGGGATGAAGGGATAGGACAAGGGAGTGTCTTCCCTCTGCCAGAGGGTGGGGATAGATGGGATATTGGGAAGGAAATTCTTCCCTGTGAGGGTGAGGAGGAGCTGGCACAGGGTGCCCAGAGAAGCTGTGGGTGCCCCTGGATCCCTGGAAGTGCTCAAGGCCAGACCGAATGGATCTTGGAGTAAAGTGGTCTAGTGGAAGTTGTCCCTGCCCATGGCAGAGGGGGTGGAATGAGAGAATATACTAACTATATACCTTCCAATACAAATCTTTCTCTGAATGTATGACTATGCTGCCAGATCTTTTAAAAAATATTTTAAGGAGTAGTTGTGTGCTGGCAACCTTCATCCTGGAACAGCTAAGTTTCAGAATTTTCATATTTAGCATTCTGGGAAGATTCTTTATTTGCTTAAATTTTTTATTAGCTGAAATTTGTGTCTGTTGTCATCCAAGTGAGCCCACTAATTTTTCCCCGTAGTTCTGAGGCTATCCATGTCCTGTTTCAAAGAGGAGGCACTTGAGGAGGCACTTGACTACTAGGCTTCTCACATGCCCTAAAACCTGCAGCTTCTTTTCTCCAAGAAAACTGACAAAAAGGAAATAAATTAGTCGTAGCCATTCCCAATGCCAATTATCAAGTTATATATAAATATTGCTTTTCCCACCCAGTGGCACAGACAGCTGCTTAGAGGTAGCAATACAGAAATCACCTTCTGAAAGGTGCCCATGTCCTTGACAAGAGCACCAGGATATTTTCATGGGACAGCTGCATTTGCAGTTGTTCCTCCATATCTGAACATATTCCTTAAGTGGATTTGCTGCTCGTTCTCTGCTGAAAACAAGGTTCCCATTCTGAGGGGTGACACAGCTTGAAATAAATCTACGTTACTTAAAAAAAAAAAAAAAAAATAAGAAAAAAGCCACCGTTAAGAGTAAATTAAAGCAGATACGTGGGCTTTGATCAAGTTACAAGCAGGCAGAAGTGTTAATATACTGGAGCATTTTCACAGCGGAAATGAATTACACCATGGGCCATGCAACTGTAAAGTCGAGCGGAAATTGTAACAAAAAAAAATCAACGACTGAGTCTAAACTGTGAAGGATGTTGGCAAATGTCCAGGAAAAGGTATGGCTGGTGCCAAGCTTGCATAAAAGAATGGTTTAACAGTCACTCCAATTGCTATAACTGCTGCTTCTTTTTTCTTTCATTTTCCTTTTTTTTTTTTTTTTTCCTTTTAGCTGTTTTTCCTATTGTAACTAATCTCATTAAATAAGGCCCATTGTCTCTCCCCTTCAGACAACAGGCTCATTCAGAGGAGCTGTGCCATGCATTGAGATCCTCCAGCAGGGTCTGAAAGGGACAACAGCACATCGTAAAAAATAGGATGGATTGAGTGTGTTCCACCCTGAAAGGGAGGAAAAAGCCTTCACAGCATGTCTGAAATTCAGCACCATTTGAAGACATCTATTGGAAAAGCTTGTGTGAAATCCTATCAATGTTTAAGATTACTGGGAGGTGGGAGAGAGGAGAGTTTTGGGCATGTCTGATGATTCCATAAACCTATGACAGTGTGACAAAAGGGGGGATCAGCCACCAGGATTAGTGTGAGGGCGACAGAAAGAAGGCAAAATGTAATGCAGAGAAAGGTCAAGTTTGAGGATCTAATACAACTCCCTCAATGGAAAGGGGAATTACTTTTCATGAAGTAATTAGAGAATTCAAGCAACTCTAGTTATAAAATACTTCATCACTTATCCACCCCTTCCCTTTATTAGAAGAACACTTGATTGAATGAATGTTGATAGTGAAAAAGCGTCTCAGAAAGTAAAAGAAATAACACAAAACTTAGTTCTATAAAGAACACAGAGATAGATAAAATAACATCCTTATAATGATTACTATGTGTAACCAGTATTTATAACTAAAATTCCAAGACAAATCTAAGTATTTGGTGTCATATATCATTCTGACACCCTGGGAGAAGAGACCAACCCCCACCTCTGTTCAATTCTCTCTTTTAGGTAGTTTAAATGTTCAGCTTAAGTTCTCTGCTCCTCTCCTGTAGGATCTTATAGAAAGCTGGTGGCTAATAGACTACATGTTCTATTTAAAGGGAAAAATATTTAAGAATTTGACTTAAAATTTCTTTACCTGAGCATGACCAATACCTTTCAATCTTACAGGAAGTCAAGATATTTTGGCCTTTTGACCATCACTGAGCAGCACATGCTGTTGTTGAGGAAAATTTCCCTGGTTAGGAAAAAACACCCTATGGATAGAAAAACAAATCTATGGGCAGATAATCCTCAGGTATGAATACTATCCTCAGAACAATGATAGCTAAAATGTCAACTTCCAGATGAGTTTCCATTCAGTGTTGCAGCTATGGAGGACACTAAGTGGAATCCCTGTGAGTTAAATAATTTATATGTTGAAGAAGGATGTTCTCACTAAGGAAATATTTTTTTTGCACAAAGCAAATCTGAAATATCACAGAACCTGTAACAATAGGAATAAATCACAAATATTAAGTAGATTAATAATCATTGTCATTGTGTTACGTGCCAGAAGTTTTATCCCTCAGCCTTGGCACTTCTCTCCACAGTGGTTTTCATTAGTGGTTGCGGCAAGAATTTGTTCTTTCCATTTCCATTAATATTTTAAGAATCAGAGGCATTGTGGGCAAATTAAACTCAACTAGAATATGAGCTAAATCCCTCGGCCACAACCAATTTGGATCCCATTTTACACAGAGCAAATCTAGATTTAAACCTGCTGAATTAGACCTGAGGTCTCACAGTCAAGTCAGCGAGAGCTGACTCAGATTGTTTTTATGAGGTGTGGGAAGACTCTGGATGCTCATCTGGCGTGAGCCATCTATGTACAGCACTGGAGACAACAGAGGTATTTATATTTAATTATCTATACAGGAAGATAACATTATTCATAATTTATACCTCTTGATGTGAATCCCCTGTGGTTTTAGTGCTTTACATAAAAGTCTAGTACCTGGACAGTTGCTGTGTGATACATCTGGTCTGGTAGTTCAGTGACAGAAATGTTTCCGCTCACTTTAAGACACTTGCAGAGCCAGGAAAAATATTGCTGATTACTTTTAATATTTGGATCCTCCAGTAAAATATTTGAGTTCAATAAAAGTACTTTTCATGTCTTGCCTATGATATTGCCTGCGTAATACACTAGTAAGTGGAAACACACTGAAGAATTATTTGATAACATCATTGATCTCTCCTGCATATTTGTGTACATGGATACATTATGAATTCTTTCAATAAAAAGTTGTGGTTGTGAAAAGGTATGGCCTTACCCCCTATCTGAAAATTCCTTACAGAAATTCTGAGAATGTCCTTCCAGCTACCACATGTGAATCACAAGGTAGATAATTTCCATGCATTGATATTCTTTCAAATAATTACTGTGTTCTGCATTCATTTATAGAAAGAGTTTGTTGGGGTTTTTTTAAAGAAAAAAAAGCTCACCCACAGTGAAATAAGATAATGAGAGTTAAAACTTTGTAGGATGTAAAATCATTTGAGAAATTTTGGTTATTTTGTGGCTCTTACCCATAACAAGGAGCAAAAAGGAGCACTTCTTGACACAACACCAGGAATAATGTGCATAATAAACAGTAGTAATTCACCTCCAGGCACATTATTAGTACCAGCTCTTACATAGGCTCACACAATCATAAGAGTCCATGCTGTTCTTCACTTTTCATCCGCTGCTGCTCATGAGCGTGGTCCACAGGTTTATGGTAAGGTCAGGCTGCTCCAGAATCTCACCCCACCAAATCTGAGAATCACAGAATGGTTTGGGTTGGAAGGACCTGAAGCTCATTTCATTTCAATTCCCTGCTATGGGCAGGGACACCTTCCGCTATCCCAGGTTGCTCCAAGCCCCATCCAACCTGGCCTTGGACACTTCCAGGGACGGGGCAGTCACAGCTTCTCTGGGCAACCTTTGCCAGGACCTCACCACCCTCACAGGGAACAATTTCTCCTAATGTCCCATCTAAATTTACCCTCCTTCAGCTTAAGGCCATCCCTTGTCCTGGCAGAGTTTGCCCTTGCAAAAACTGCTTTTACAGCCACATTGAAGAGTCTCTTGATGTACTGTGAGGTGCTATTATGTCTTCCTGAAGTCCTCTCTTTCCTCATCCATCACCAAAGTGAACAGCATGGTTTGGGTAACAGGATAATTATTTCATTTAAGAAGTTCTTAGACCTTCCTGTTGCTTTTTTACAGGCAGCTTTTCTATTCCTTATCCGTAGTTCAAATACATTTACCCATCATTTTTCTGGTATGTTATGAATTTCTAACATGGCCTATTCCACCCACGTTCCAATAGGATATGATGGTATTTGGGACAGGAAGAGTGGGATCAACTTCAGCTAACTCCACCAGCCACAGAAATGCATTTTTTAAATCTCAGCCATTTACTTCATCTCCTTTTAACTTCTTTAAAGCATCAGCTCTACTTTGAGGATGCTGGTTTCAAGCATCACATTTTTAATCACTCACAGGTGTTTCCACACTGCTCCACTTTTGTCAGTGGCACTGAGGCAGATTTTGGAGGGCAGTTCAGCTGTGTGAATGTAGAGTCCTCCTTCAGGATTCACTGTGATATTCTTCCTATCCTATTGACTGAGTTAACTCACTCTTAGACTGAAACTGGGATCCAAAACACTCATGTGGGAATAAATATCATGTGTGTCTGGAGTTGGGAGAGCTGAGTCACAGCTCAATGATTACATTGGATGTAGTTGTCTGTATGTGGAGTCACTATCCTGCTCGGATTTAATTTCATTTTAATTAAATTTTAATTTATTTAACATATACTTTTTAAATTGTGTCTGTCACCAATTGGCTCCCAACTTTCATTGTAGTTAAAATAAATGGTTTCTAAGTGTAATCCATTTGCAATTCTCAACCTGACTTGGAATAAAACTTCAAACTCAGAAGAATATCTGATCTCTCCAAACCTTGTGAAGAAAAATATCCCCTTTTTACTGAACTTCGTGCTCTGTACTGGTTCATTCTTATTATAAACTGCTGTTGATTATCTAATTCTTCTGGGCATATGAGCAATGCCAGAATGTCGGTTTTACATTAAAAGGATGTAGTTTAAAAAACAAAACAAAACCCTAAATACAGAAATAAAATATGTGTTTAATTAGGGCTTTAATCTTTCCTGAGCTCATTAAAGAAAAAAAAAAAAAGTGGGGAATGGATGCCCATAGGGCCTGATAATATTTTTCTAGAGTGAAAACTGCTTCTACAATATATATTAGTAAACATCCATTTGTGTTAGTAATTAACTTCAGTGTTTTGGTATCCATTTATTTCTCCTGATTTCATGTTCCAGTCCAGATCATTGTTAAATGAGCAGCACCATAATAGCCCTGATAGAACTGTTTGGACAATTGTTTTTGAGTTAAAGCTGAGCCATAGCTGATCCCTATTTGCACCACAGCTGGGCTTGCTTTTGGGCAGATGAGTTGGACAGAAAAAAATTCTATAAAACATTCATATATTTTGAGGCTATTGAACTCAAAATTAAGAATATTGAATTTCTCCAGGAAATAAAAATAGAGTTTTCG
The DNA here is from genome assembly GCF_017590055.1 of Onychostruthus taczanowskii. Lineage (NCBI taxonomy): Eukaryota > Metazoa > Chordata > Aves > Passeriformes > Passeridae > Onychostruthus > Onychostruthus taczanowskii. The sequence goes on along the minus strand of NW_024506994.1, from coordinate 1,889,307 downwards.
TTAGGCTGCAATAACATTAAAAATATATATAAAGAAGAACAAAAAAGGGGGGGGGAAGGATGAATAAAAAGAACCATTTCAGGAAAAAAATATTAATAATACACAGAAAAAAGGTTTCTAGTATATAAATCTGTAAGCACAAACTGATAAGCAAAGCACAAGAGGCATGAGGAAGCAAGTGAAATTCCTTCCTCCTTTAAAGAAGCCTGATTGAAAGTATCTGATGAAACCATAAATAAATAATCCCAGCACATAAATCTGGAGGAAAGAGGAAAATATATTGCAGGAGCAAGGATCACTGTGAAATTTCCAAATATTGTTCTGAAAAACCCAGAGAGATTTTTCAGTCACCGGTGTTGAAAGTGTTTCACTGACAGGTGGTAAATGTATCTCAAAGACAGGAGAGGAACAGAGTGGAGGAAATAAATATTACCAAGTGGTTCATAGGAAACTGAAAATACTTTACTGGTCATGTGAAGGGCCAATACAATATATAAAAAAGATATTAAAATGTTAATATTGTTTCTTGTATTACCAAATATGAACATACCAGTCCATATTCTTATGTCTGTGTCCCCTGTCTACAGATTTGTGGTGTGCATATTTAATGAGAAATGCAGAACTGTGTGTGTTGTTTGAGATAATTAAACTCTTTTTTTCCCAGTCCTTTCCTAAAGGAAATATTTTCTATAGATGGCTTACTATGAAAAAATATTTACAAAATTATGAAAAATTTAAATATCTCACTAATGTAAAAAACTAGAACTGTTCTAACAGTTCAAGAAAAATGAGCAGGGGATATTTTCAAACCATGCTGTCCAGTCAAATATTTTTTGTTTCAATTATGCCTTTCTTTTTACTCGAGGTAAAGGTGTTGCAAGGATCTCTTTTGAGCATGCAGCATCCTGGATTTTTGTGTGAACTCTCAGCCTGTTCCTGGTCATTTTTTTGATGACTGCCAGGCAGACTTGTCCAAAACCTTGACAGAGAGCAAGCCAACAGTTACAATCTTTATCAGACTTTGGAAAAGTATCTCAGTCTGTGCTGGATCCTGTTAACTGCAATAGACAGAAAAGTGTAATTCTAATTTTCTGTGTAATATTGGCTGAGCCAATTAGGTTTTCAAACCTTTGTGCCTGAAGTTAAGCATATAAATTATTTTTAAGGTATTTAAATAAAATTGGCCAGGTTTTCTAAGAATCTTCTCAGTCAATTTGCTTTAGACTTCATTAAAACTTTAGGTGATCGGTGTAGCAGCATCATCCATGTCTGGGTTAAACTGAGACTTTTCCTTTTTATATTTTAAATCCCAATTTGGATTAGGAACTCAATTCTGAATTATGTCTGATCTTATTTCTAAACTTGCCAAGAGCAAAATTATTATAAAGAATCCCAGACAGATATCTTGTTCAGGACAGGGACTTAATCCATATAAGAAAACAAGAATTATCCTGCATATTTTAACATGGAAATTTCAGCATGTGTTTTCATTTGAAACCAAAAGTTTTTCACTTTTTTTTCTCAGGGCAAAATAAGATGCACTTCCTTTCTCTAAAGTTTCATATGCTTATCTGGGAAGTGGGCACCAGATGCAAAATTTTGCTTTTATTTGAGTAAACTGGGGTATCTCAGCTGACTTTGGTTACTGGTATTATTACTGATCTATTGGTATAATCGGTATTGGTATTATTACTGGAATATTGATATCATAACCTGAATACATTTTGATTGGTAAATTTGACCAAAGAACTCTTTGCTAGACTTGAGGAGTTATTCCAAAATAACTCCTGCATATATGTAGCAAGACACATGATACATTTCTGTGGGAACTTGGTCTTAAATAGCTGGTCTGTTCCAAACACAATGTTTTATTTGGATTTCTGGGGTCTTGGAATTGGTATTTTATGACCTATTAGGTTAATTGCTGGGGATCATCCACACTGTTTGAAAGATCTGTCTTCAACAGGAATGGGTTTTGCCTGTCAGTTTGCCAAACAGACACAGGGAGATCAAGTTTATTCAACTGCTGCGAGGTTGTAATGTGATCCCATTTATGTGTGCATACCACACATAGCAAATTGGAACCTCAGTTCCTTATTAGAGTCTCTGAGTGCTGTGATAAAGTAAGTGAAAGCGATCAAAAAGACAAGAGAAATAGACAGCTGGATTATCAGGGCAGCCACAGCTTCCCCTGAGATTGAAACTTTATTGTTTTAGACAGTGTATGCAGATGCAATAATAAGTGGCCACTGCCCCTAAAAATCACAGAATCATGGAATGTTTTGGGTAGCAAGGCTCCTTAAACACCACCTAGTTCCAGTCCTCTGCCTTGGTTCTGGCCAGGAGAGGGTTAATTTTTGCAACAGCTAGGAAGGAGAGGGTGACAACCAGGACTTGGATTTATTCTATATCTCCTCACACCATTTTCTGGGAATGGGATGCAGGTTTCCTTCCAGGCTGGGGTAGTGTGGGAGAGGTCAGGTATTACTGCTTTAGGAGGGTTCCTCAGGGTTGAGCAGTAACCTTTCCTTTCTTGTATCCTCTGTCATCACTGTGTCGTGGTTGTTACTGTTCACATTTGCTTACCTCACTGCTGTTCCCAGTAAATTGTTCTTACCTCAACGCACTCTCTTCAGCTTCTGTGCCTCCAATTCTCTCCAGCCCTCTGCAGCGGAAGGGGAGAGAGAAGTGAGTGAGTAGCACATGGCTTGGAGTGGTTTAAGTAGGAACACTAAATAGGAGAATATCATTCCTAAACCATGACACATTCCACCAGACCAGGTTGCTCCAAGCCCCATCCAACCTGGCTGTGGACACTTCAGGGGATCCCGGGGCAACTGCAGCTTCTCTGAGCTGCCTGTACCAGGGCCTTGCCACCCTCACAGAGTGAAATTCCTTCCTAAGTACAACAGGAATTAATACAAGAACATGTAACGTCTACAGTAGATACTTTGTGGAAGAATTTAGCAAGAATACAAAAAAATTCATCTTCAAGTGCAATCTGAAACTAAGAAATAGCAGTGTCTCTCTGACAGCTGTGTTTTTGCTGAATAAGTGGTGGGCTTCATGCAAGAACTTGAAGGTACGAGGAGTGAGACTCATCTTGCACCTTATTGAAAAGTTGTGCATGCAACACCAAATTTTCCCTATAGCCTGTGGAGGTAATTCCTTTCCTAACAGCAGTGTCTCATCTAGATGGGATGGATCACTTCCAACAGAATGTCCTTTTCCTAACATTTTGGTGAGCAGCAGAAGAGGAAATGAATCCTCCCTCATGATTTTCTTCACGGAGCTGTGAACCATCAAGATGATGGACCTTCTTGGCCCCTGACAGCAGTACTGGTAATTGTGGTGGGACCTGTGTAGCAGCAAGGATTGCTCCATTTGGTGGTTATGCCCTTCACTGGATGGAAGACAAGCTTTCATAAAATGAGGCAGAACCGTTTAATTTTATGCTTTTAATGTAGCTGCTATTTTGTTGAGGCTTTTCTTAATCAAGGATGGAATTTTAATGTGATCTGAAAGTTGAAGAAAAAGCTTGGAAGCATTGTTATTGCTATTTATATCACTGTTTAGTTAGCAGTAGTGGGAGGTATTAATATCATCTTCTGCATTATTAGAGTGAAATAAATGTTGGGAAACATTGGTCATGACAGAATGAAAACAAAAAAATAAAAAGAAGAGAAAAATGTTCTGTCTCCTGTTTTTATAGTGACAATAACATCTATAAACCAGCCCAAAGAATAAGAAATATCATGTTAGAAACAAACATGGATATAAAAATGGTAACAAGAACAACCACCAAATCTGCTCTTCAGACAGAAAACAAGGTAATTAACTCTGCTCCCATCCTGATGGTTTCATTTGAATTTATGCAATTTCCTTTATTTTCTCCTTTGTTTGTTCTATTCTCCTTTACCCGTGTGCTTTTATAATTTCTGTTGTTTATTCATGGTGGGGTTGGTAGGAGCTTTCAAGTCAAAGACACATTCCACCAGACCAGGTATAGAAAAAAAAAAAAAAAAAAAAAAACAAAAAAAAAAAAAATAAAAAAGAAAAAAAAAAAAAAAAAGGAAAAAAAACCTAAACAACTGTACTATCCTCCAACTGGCCAACATGGAGGTTGGAGACCACACGGGGATCAAAGCGATATGAGGACAACAGGGGTTTCATTAAAATGTTCTCCTCGCTGCCTGAGGAAAGAGCAGTGAGGACAGAGTGAGAGGGGGAGGGGGGAAGGGAAATCATCTGGTCCAAACAAGTTTAACTAAAAAAAAAATCCAAGCAAACCACCTGTGGTCTCCTTGGAAACTGGCTTGCAACCCCTCCAGCCACCTTTTAATGAAACCCCAGAGCCCCTTTATTAATTTATTAAAGAATCTATTTTCTGAAGATTCATAAACCGCGCATAACTCATATTCCAACACATCTCTGCTATGCTAATAGCGCATGCTGCCATGAATAATTAATTCTTTAATTAGTAATAATTAGAGGTTGTTGTATAGGTCAAACCATTGGGCTGACAGCATGCTACTGTCAAAATGTCATTTGAATTAACAGGACTGTGGCCCTTTCTACACAGAATGGTTCGTTGTTTGGGGTCGGTTGTCCCCTCCCCTCCAAATATTATTGTTTTAAGAGTGCATTGCTTTAGAAGACGTGGAACACATAAAAGGAAATGTTTAATAGCATTTACAGCACAAAAGAAAAGGCTGCAGACCTCCAGCAGATGCTTATAATGGTGGATCTTGGTCTGGGCATTGTTTGTTCCCTTTGAGGGTAAAGAAAAAAAAAGGAAAGGGATAAAAGCAGTTACACTGACATTCTGGACGAAGCCAAATCATAGATTTTTGGTCAAAATTATGCATTTTTAGTCAAAATCACTGTTTACTCTCCATGTCCTTGCAAGGGCTGCATTTGTGGTTCTAGTTCTTCTATTCAATGGGTGACAGAATAATTTAATCCTTGTAATTTATACACAAAGGTATAGGTTCAGTTTCTGGTCTGTTTGTAGCCTGAAGGAATGTGAACCATTTCCCCCCACTTTTTCAAGGGAACATAGAAGCCACTGGTATAGACAGGCTTGAAAACTGAGTTTAGTCCTGCTCTGCACTATGGGAAACATACTGTCCCCACCAACAAAAAGATAAAAAGTCACCCTATGAGTTAAGCTACTTGGTTGGAAAGATAACAGTTAAAAAGCAAAGGGAAAACACCAAATTTATGAGAGAAATATGCTGAAAGTATTGATTCTACCTCTATTTTTTTCATTCCTGGGTGCAGCATCTTCTGGAGAAGGACAGCAGCTCAAACCAAGGGTACAAATTTCCCAGAAGAGTTCTTCCCTTGGGACATGAACTGCACCAGAATTTCTCCTTTTAGGAACAAAGGGTTTATCTGAACTTTGGAACAGGCTTTCCAGGGAAGTGGCAGGCTCACCATCCTTGGATGTGTTCAAAATTGGCACTTTGTTGTATGGTTTAGTGAACATGGTGGAGTTTGGGCAAAGGCTGTATTTGATGATATTGGAGGCCTTTTCCAACCTTAGTGATTCTATGGAGTGATGGGTTGGCTGGATCTTCAATCTCACCTAACACAGACGTTCTGTTATAAAGAACAATTCCTATATGAGGAATTTGATGCACGTAAACATCCTTTTCTGATTTCTTTGTATCTTTTTTTGGCAGGGGGAGCAGATATCCTCAAATGCAGTAGGGTTATTACCCAACTTGCACCAGTGCTGGGGGAAGGTAAGTGCTCAAATGAATGGCAAGAATCTGTCCTGATTTGAAGGGGGAAAGAGAAGACAGAAAGCAACTGCAATGGTAGAGCAAGATAGAGAAAATGTGCATCAGTCATGGTGGGGTAAATCACCTGTGCAGAGACCCACATTATCACAATTCCACTCAGCTCAGCTCAGCTCAAAGACTCCTCACGTCGCTGCTGTGCACAACAGACCCACACACAAAGCTCTGATGGAGCAAGGGATTTGAATCATGCATTTCATTCTACTTGAAAGACCTCAACCTGAATGGGTCGGTGCTGCTGCAGTCATCACAGAAATACAAACACACAGCCTTAATCCAAACTAAAGTGAGAGAAATTAAGTCCTTAATGCACAGTAGAATGGATTGGAGCCCAAGAGCCCACTTTTTTCCATTCATGCTCTGACTAAAAAACACACATACTTTCTTTCTAGGAACAACCAGAAGCCTATTTATTCCTCTTTTCCTTGCCTGCTAACAGAAAAATTAATAAGTGGAGGCTAAGCAAATGAAAAAGGGCTTGAGAATGTTTTCCAGTTAAAAGGATATTAGAAACAACCTTTTCCATAAAGAAGGAAAAAAGATAGAAAAATATGACAAGATAATAAACACATAATAATAATATGCAGTGGAGTGAAGTGGCAGCTATTTTGCTGCTAGTCAAAAAATTATATTATCAGAAATCCTTTTATATCATTACATATTGATGTTTAAAAAAAATATGAAACAAAAGGAAAGCCACCAGAGACTGTACATCAAGGTTGTTTTCTGTTGACAATGCAACAAGGTCAAGAAGGATTTTACATGAAAGCTCTTTGAAATCTATATCAAGGGTCTGGTTTGTAAAGCAGAACAAGTATGGTGGTGGTGATGGTGAACATTGTTGTAGATATGCTGCTTGCAATGCAGGGGACAATTTATGTTCTCCTTCTGAAAAAGTACAAAGGTTTATTCGTGCAAATGATTGAAATTAATATGCTAATCAGATTTTCAAAGTCAGCAGCTTGTGTTGGGTTGTCAAAATACCCACAGTGGACAGTAACAGTAATAGTAGAATATTGGCACCACTGTTAAAAATAGGACAGAGCTTGAACATTTGTCACCAGAGGAAGCATGAGCAGAGCTATGGTCATTGAGCACAGTTATGAGCCCAAAGTTAGACAGCACTTGTTTTCCTCAGAGGACATAGAATCACTAAGGTGGGAAACAGCCTTCAAGATCATCAATTCCAACCTTAAGACCATTTATTCCCATGCCCACTAAACCATATCTCTCTATTCATTTTTTGTACATTCTCAGGGATGGTGATGCCTCCCTGTGCAGCCTGCTCCAATGCTTGACCACTCTTCCAGTGAGGAAATTTTTTTTCTGATATCCAGTCTCTGCTGGCCCATCTTTAGACCATATCACCTTGTGCTATCATGAGTTGCCTGGGAGAAGAGGTGGAACTATCCCTGCCCACATCCTCATACATGTCTCTAGTCTAGAAAGCACACATTGATTAACCCATGTGTCTCTTTTTCCCTATCCAGGACCCAGGAGATACAGGGGAATGGATAATTACTAGCACAATTTATTTTTTACCCGTTGTGTGCTTTTTCCTGGCAGAAGACCCAGCCTTTTGTTCTCTCTACCCACTCAATAGGTCTTGTAGTTTTCTCTGACAAAAGTCCACAGCCACACATGGCTTTGTGGAGATACCATGAACTCTGTGAACCACAATCTGTCTCTTCTGTTCCTCCTTCTGTCCAAAGTACTTCCTTTTTTTGTTCTCTCACAACCAGCTGCACACCATTTCTTCTTAAGATTTTCACCACTGTCTCTTAATCTCTTTTTATACGACAGAATTGTTCTGTTGTTTTTTTTTCTTTTCCACCTGTTTTTCTACCTATTATTTCCAAATTTCTTTTCTTCAGAAAACTTGTTTTCCAATTCAGTCTTCCAACTTCCAGTCTTCCAAAGAAACTCTTATTTTACCTTGTTTTCATACTTTTACAGTAATCTGCTTAGTTTCTTGTTCTCTTCTTTTTCAGTGGTTATCAAAACATCCTGAATTACAGATGCTTGATCTCTTAGACCATGCCCTGTCTCAGATCATCTTTGTATCCAGGAGTATCCTTCTGCCCTGTTAGAATTTTTAGCAGTGCTCAAACATCTTCTACCACATGGCACCTCCCAGCTCATTTGACCTTTCCACTGACAGTTTAATACTCAATGTCACAATTCCAATGCACTAACTTTCAGACTTATTACTTATTTGACCAGATCTTTTTGTTTTGGTCATTATCTCTGCAGATAAACTATCACCACGTATAACACAATGCAGATAATGCAGCCCCTTGCAGCAGGCTCCACTTGGAAGGATTTGTGTTCACACAAAGATTTTCATGGCTTGTTCAGGCACAGATCTGTAGGTCCTGCTATACAAAATCAACCCTATTACAGAATCACAGAATGGTTTGGGTTGGAAGGAACCTTAAAGTTCATCCAGTTCCAACCCCCTGCCAGGGGCAGGGACCCCTTTCACTAGGATAGGTTTCTCTATATCCCACCTAACCTGGCCTTGGTTGGATATTCTAGAGGAATTGAAGCAGTCTCTTTTGAGTCAGCAGATTCTGCCAGATTTGTCTGTGAGAAATGGCAAAGCCAAAAACACAAATCAAACTTTTGGGAACAGTGCCAACTAATACTATGAAGAGTATGTCTGGCCAAGGATCTCAAGCAGTGTTGGTTCTGACTTCAAATCCAAGGTGTTGGCTTAACTTTCTTTGTTTAATTTGTCATGAGAATATCAGAACAAATGTCTGCTTTTGACTTTTTTCCTTAACTTCCTGTTCATGGCTAGCAGAAGGTCCTCACCACTAGCCCTAAACTATTTTTTTTTTTACTTTTCTTCTTCTTTTGTCCTTATTCTTTCTTTCTCCTTTCTTCTTTTTTCTTGTTCCTTTTCCAATAGAAGGACTGCAATGCTTCACATATTTCACAAAATGCACTGGTCCCAAACACAGATCAGGAAGACCTAGGATCCAGAATTCTCAGTTCCTGTCTGAATTCTAAAATTATTTTGGTTTTGTGCTTATAAATAAATGGACCTTCATCCTGGTCGCAGGATGTGTCCTGGTTACTGTGATATCACTTTGGCCCTGACATTTCCCCTTTCTAGTTATTATTGGAGCTATTATAGATACACAGATTGATTAAAACATAAAACATTGGCCTGAGGTGCCCATTTTATTTTTAGCTCAGAGGAGACTCAGTGGCCTTGGAGAGCTTCTGTGCGACTTCTGTGGATTCCTCCCATGTTTCAGGCCTCCAGGGCCAAGGCAGCAGCACTGGGATGTTGCTGAGCATCTCAGCATTTTAGGACAACTGGTCACTCCTTCCCAAAGCTGTAAATGAGCAAGACTTGCCAGGAAATTAATAAAGGGTTTCTTGACATTTCTTTCTTGAACAGAAAAGCCTAAATGGTCTCTGTGATTGGCAGTGCCACACAGAAATTCTGCATTGTGGTTGAGCCACAATTCTGTCATCCCCATTCTTTTTTCCCAAACTGCAAAACAGAAGTACAGGACCATTATGAAAACACTTAAAAATCTTTGTATTCAACCAGGCTAAAGATTCTCCAGGAAGGAAAGACAGAAAAGTAGAAATTTCTCAAAAAAGGGAATGTTTTAATACGTTCACACTTTTATTCAAAGAGTCATTTCTGTGCAAATGAAATGCTGGTTGGGTTTGATGGGCTCTTGATGGGCATTGACCCACTGAGAGTACTGGGAGTGGGGCTGCGGTGATCCTTCTGCTCTGCTTTGGCTTTCAGAGGGAATAGGTAAAGTCAAAACTCTCAGTTTTAAGCTGAAGAGCAAAAAAAAAAAAAAAATCAGCTTGAAGAGTGCATCTGTACATCTTAGATATTTTTTTATCTGAATCACTGGGTTTTTATTCCATAAAGAGTATGTAGATGACATGTAAATGTTATGTAAATTGGGTCCATAGTCCATTAAAGCACAATATTATAATCACTAATACCCTATAGGCATGGACAGATCAACCAACCAAGTTTTATTTGATCTTTGTCAGAGGCACTGAGCCCTTTTATGCAATATTTTATGTACATGCCTTTATTGTGAAGATCATCATTTCAAAATGTGCCCATTTGGGATAAATAGGTGTTGTTGATGTGCAATGTAGCAAAGTTCAGCAAGGATATTGCTACCAAAAGTACTATTTATAGTCTGACCAAAATGAAGGAATCCTGCCTTCCATGGAGAAATTTCATCTGATCACCTAATCAGCAGAGTTGAACGGCCTCAAATTGGATACAGCACTTAGCCTTCAACACCTGCTACTTCCACTACCCAAATGAAATGGAGACATGTGTATACAAAAGAAGACTGGAGGGCTGTTTGGCCCTTGCCTTGGAAAAATATATTCCTTACTAATTGGCATAACTCTGTTAATAAATATTTACTGATTTACACAGCCCTCTTATTTACTTAATGAAATGGTAGTTGAGGGGTTAATAGGTTAATTGGGGAAAGGAAATGAATCTCCAAATGTATCAAAATCTGATAAGTGATTCAGCCTAATTAATAATTTACATGTCAACATTTTTCTGGGTGCCACATGCACTTTAGGAATACAAATAATAAAAAGCAAAAAACTAGGTAAACTCACAGCAAATTGAAGACACCTGTTGAAAAGAGTGTGAAACTTTGTGTATTGCAAACTCTTTCCTAAGGTTTTTACAGAATTTTTCTTGTCACATTCAGTGATAAGTGTGTAAGGTGGTAAACTATGTAATGACAGAATGGTTTGGATTGGAAAGGACCTTGAAATCATCCTATTCCAAACCCCTGCCATGGCCAGGGATACCTTCCACTATCCCATGTTGCTCCATGCCCTGCACAACCTGTCCCTGAACACTTCCAGAGATAAGGAAGTTTGCAAGGTTGTCTTGGATGCTTGTTCAAAGGTGGTGGGCAATCAGATCTCCATCAGTAGGAGTCATGCTAAATACTGAGCAGAATACACAATATTTTTGCAATTAGTTCTGGAATATTAATATTACCTTAGTATTAAGATCCAAGCTCATAATATTAAAGATACAGGCTCCATGAGCAGGGAATTGTCAAGCTGCATTCTTGGACATATGACAGTTATATGTGAACTAGAAATCAGACACACAAGATTAGAAGTCTGGGGTGTCAGGAATCAGTGATATGATTAAATAAGAAAGGCACTACTACCTCAACCCATGCAAACCTGATCTTTAGCACAAAGTAGGGGAATCTCTCTTCTCTAGCATGAAACCGTGCTGGATTTTCATTCCATTCTGTATTATGCACTGCATAATAAAACACTTCTATAAAGTTTGCATACCTTTGTGCAAGTAGTCCCATTCATTCTCATTTCAAAATAATTAACTCTTAATCAAAGTGACAATGTTTTTTTGGGTTATATTTGGAATCTGAAATGGTTCAGTTTCTAGATTTCAAAGAACACTAAGAGAAGATAACTCTTGACATTTACGGATACATACCAGATCCTGAAATTTCTGTTAGATATAATACCATCTTGGTTTAGGCAAATCTGTTAATGTTGATGTGTTAGGTATTCTATGGAACACAACAATTCTTTCAGGCTGAGATTACCATGTCTTAGTGATGAAAGGACCAAACCCTTCATGTACCCTGAAACAATGAGATGGGATATGGGAGGCACGAAAAATATAAGGAGTTGAGTGTTGACAGTTAAAAATTTTTGGGATATGTGTTATTTCCAAAGAGAAGACAAATATGTGGATTTATACAGAGAGATAAGAAGAGCCTTTGTCTTAAAATCCTCCTATTTTGAGGACTTTATCATATTTGCTATGAAGCAGCTTCTTGGTTAAGGGATTATCAGGCATTCTGTTTGTTTGAATGATGGGAGGGCAGAATATGCATTTCACAATCCTTAAACCATCCCTGACACCACCAGATGAATGTCAGGTCTAGTCAGGAGGAACAGAAATGACAGGCATTCCTCTGCCTCCTTGAGCAACTAACTCTATTGGAAATGACATCTACCCCTCATGAATGGGTCCTGTACAAAGGCTTTTCTAACACAGACGTGGCACAAACTTCTTTGGAACTCACCAGAAGGGCTTGTGCACCAGAGTGGGTTTCACCTTGCAAAAATAGTCCCATAATTTTGCTTCAGAAAAGAAACTTCAGTGCTCAACTTAAAGGGTTTCTATTATATCAATAATAAATTCTCCAAGTGAGAAAAGTACCTCTATACATTTACAACTTCCAGACTGCTTCATCCCACCATATGATGGGATCAACTTTGGAACTGCCTAAACTGACATACAGATTTTCTGATTAAAATAATGCACCTGAATTCTGCATTAGTAATGGTGAAAAACAACTTAAACTAGTTACAATTGTTGACATGCAGGACATTTGTGACACCAGTTAATTAATTTATTAATTATATTCCTGTTTATCTCATCTGTGTCTGCTTTCCTGCCTCTTCTGCCTGTCTGTCTACCCAGCTATCTATTAATCTTCAAACCACATATGAAGTACAGCTAAAAACACAAAGCTCTCATTCAGGGTTTCACATATCCAAGGAACCTAAGTGTTCTCTTAATACTAACATTCCTCTGGCACACAATTTATAAAACTTTCCTTCCTTTTCTATAGACTTTGACTATGTGCCCTTGTCAGGACATGTGAGGTCACTGATGTTGTCAAAGATGATCTTTGTCAGTTATTGAAATGAGAACTAATTTGACCTAATATAAGCTGACAGACAAAATAATTCATTGGTAAAACAAGCCAGTTCCAGAAACTGGTGCTAAAGAAGAGTACAGGAGCAAAAAATGTGCATTTACTCTCTCAGTTCAGGTTTTGAAAACTAGACTTTTAATAGGGTTTCACAAAATGCATCCACCTAGATAGTGGTGAGAAAATGTCTGATATCATACTTCTTTCGCTGTATTTGCAGTTTATATATGGCTTGTTGTAGCTTGTTCTTTTACCATTTTATACAGTTAATTTCACTGCAAGAAAATTAACTCTATGATTAACGATACCATTGAAGAACCCATGAGACACTGACATTATGACCAGGGAATTATTCCGAAAAAATCTGTATCCTAGAAAATTTTGTTCTGCCAGGATAGAAAATAACTGCTGGGAAGATCACATAAATCAGGAATTCTTGATCCTTATTGTGTCAGGGAAAAAAAATAAAAATAAAATAAAAAAAAAAATCTTGAAAGTGATAAGACTGATTGACTTTTCTTCAGGTGCTAAACTTTCCTGAGCCGAGGTCTGTGCTCTCTGCACCCAGTCCCAGCTCTCCTGCCTCTGTGAGTAAACTAGAGCTGAACTTTAGTGTTTGTGGGATTAAGGCCAGGGAAGACAGGGAAGATTAATGTGAGTCTGCATGCCATTAAAATTAATCACTTAAAATTAAAGATCCCCTATCTTCTGCTGCCCCTCAAATGTTTTTGATATGACAGTGTCATAACTGATCTATCCAGCTTGTGTTTATCTCTTAAAAGATAAACTGAGATATTCAATTTCAGTGCAGTCCCAGCATGATCTGAATCGAGCAGATTTCACATGTATGTGCACATTCCTTCTCTGTGGCTCTGACTCATGAAAAGGAAAGGAAGAAAGCAAAGATAAAATAATATTAAACACTAGACCCTAATATTTAGCAAGTGACTGCCATTCCCAAGGATCCTATAAAGCTTTCTGAAAGTGACATCTCTTAAGCATTCCCTTCACCCATCAGTGGAAGGCAGTCACCTAAGGCTGCTTAGACTGCTCTGAACATTTCCCTTTAAACAGCTTTGAATGGAAATTGTCTCTTTGTTCAGAGAGAGAATGTTTATGAAAAATATTCATCTCATTGAATAATAATAAAAAAATGTTGTTTTCCACTGTCAAAACAAGCTTGTTTTGTTGTTTTTTCTTTGCTTTGGTTTGTTTTCTGTCTCAAAGCAGACGACTCTTGAGAGTACATTTAGAGGTAAAAATGCTTTTAAAAAGTTTTACAGGAAAAAAAAAGCTTTTTTTTTTTTTTTTGTTAATTGCTGAAACCTACATGTTAATTGCTGATACCAAGCTTTCATGCCTTAATTTGATAGACAAACTACGATGCATCTATGCATGAGGACCACTTAAGTACCTAAAACGCCAAATATATTTCCCAATCCTGTAATGGAAGTCACAGGATCTTTAAGCATTCAGGATTAAATTCAATAACTGGCCAAAATTCAACAATTCAATAATTAAAATAATTCAATAAGTGAAAAGTATTGAAAAGTGAGGCAACAATGTACAGTTTAAAGTCAGAAAAATGTGGGCTGGCCACAAAACTAGGGCTGGCCAAGCAGTGGCTTTTTAGAGTTTGATGATATATGCATAAAGGAAAATATCTGAGGAAAATATTATATCAAGAAAGTAAAATGGAAATGTGCTTTTTACATTGAGTTGAACAAACTGAACTGTTTTACATAAATAAAGAAACTACAATTTCATTTCTGAAAAATTATATTAATTCTAAACTTGTAACATTATTTATATAATAATTTAAATTAAAGAGCCTTTTAAGTAGAAAATAAATAATTACTGTAATATATTTTCAGTTTATAGATTTTCTTTACATATGTGCACCATCCCAAAAAATAAAAGTATGACAAATTTCATTATTCACTGATAATATTAAGGTTTTTTTAAGAAGCCTTGATTCAAAACTTCCCTTCAAAGATCCAATTCAGAAACCCTGAGAATTATTATATCATAAATATATTATAACATGTATAATCCATTATTATATATTTCATAGAGAGAGATCTTCCTAAGACTGTTTGATGTGTTAACCAAAAAATTACTTACCTTCCCTCAGAACTTAAACTACTACTGGGGTTTCTTTGAAGCACTGTTGGTTTTCTGGTACCTTGGCCTAAAACAAAAAAGGTCAGGAAAGGAGCCTAAGATGCTAAAAACCAACCAACTTGTTTTCTGGGAATAGGAGCAGTTTCAGGTGTTCCTGTGCATCAACAGAAGCCACTTCTTTTCTGTTCTAATGTTTCAGTGACTGTGATAATGAAGAAAAGGAGATGGCCTCTGATATTGCAAACAGAGATTAGGGCAGGTAAAAAAGACATATCAATGCATTTCCCTTTTCTTGATTCAAGACACACAGTGCAAAAATCCGTCTGTTTTCCCAATGTCTGAATTTGTATGGATATATTTACAGTTTTATGTGACACGGCTTCTTCTGCAGGCAGGCTCCTGTATTATGCATCAGATCCATTCTCTGTACTGTTTTATGGTGTGTAATTTTCCCTTACAGTACAAGCCAGATTGCAACAGTGATATATTTAATAAAAAATTAGATACACTTCTACTGCCTCACTTTTTTTTTTTTTTTCCTTCATCCATTATACTGACCACATCAAGTCAGGGTTTAAAATAAAATTACTCAAATCACTGCTGACTAAGTAAGATACTCAGCATGCTACAGCTTCTGTCTTGGCCATGAAGGATGAAGATGTTTTGTAAAGAGCCAGTGCCTGCCACACTCCTGAGTTATGGGTCACTAAAGAAGCTGAACACTCACCTGAGGGATAAAGCTATCCCTCACCTAATATATTTTCCGAAAGTGCAATGTGCTCATAATTTCTGGATGTCTGTAAACTCACGAGTTGTTACTACTGCTCTACTTTGGGGCTTCTATCCAAATCTGTGTTTTGTGAAATCTCCCTCCCTTTCACCTCTTACAATTAATGTACAGGTTAAAAGGTTAATAAAAAAAATAAACCAGCGAAATACAAGCCCTGTTTAACCCTATAAAACCAGTACTTTCAAGTTCAGGTTTTTTTGGGAGAGGAGTGAAAATGGACACCTCCTGTCATGGTCTGAAGATCAAAACCCTTGGGATACTGGAGATCCAAGCCTGGGAGTGCAGGTGCTGAAATGTGTCGTCTCACACTTACTGAACCTTTCTGCCAGCACATTCTACCCACCACTGCCACTTTTTTTCCATTGAGCATCCAGTCTCAATCCACTGTGCAGTAAAACAGGCTTGAAGTTTACACATAATCAAATTCATGTCTAAGACTAACGTGCAGTCTCAAAATGGTTGCAATTCTTTGCACAGCAAGAGCTGCCTTCTGTCTCAATGTTGATCTGTTTTACTAATTCCAAAACTTCTTCAATAAATTCCAGTCATGGAGCAAATTCCTCACATGCCTTCATTTCTAACCCAGAGTGGACACCCCTCAGAGGTAGTCTGCGTAAAGAACTCACTGAGGCACAAGAACTGGGCATGACCCAAACCAGCCTAATAATTTGGCTGCTTGTGTTGATGGTAGATTGCATCATGCAGTATTCTGAAGTTACTTCCAGTCTAAATTATCTTATGAATTTATGGTTGATATTCTATGTCTTACATTAACCTGATAGCACACATTTGCATTTTAGTATGTTGGGGGGATTTTTTTGTTCAACAGCAACAGCAAAACTTCTTCTCAGGTAGGAAGTTATAACAAAAAGCTCTGAGGCAGGAAATGGAGAACTGCTAGAGAAAAGATTAAGAAAGTCCCAAAGGACATGAGACCAGAAACCATGAGAGGTTCACTAAAGCTATGAAAGTAGCAGGGGCACAGAGCTGAAAGAAGCTTGATGTCTTTTCTAGGCTGGAGGATTTGGAATGTCTTACAGAACATGACAGCCTGCTCTAAAGTAGCACCATAACAATAGTAAAGGATGCTTAGATGGGGTTGGGACCTGCATGAGCTGGGAATTTCTTGCAGTGATGTTCTGGAGACATGAATGGATCATAATATTATAATGAATATATAGCTACATCTACCCTGGGAACTGAAAAAGTGCTAATCTGTGAACATGGGGAAATTATCTTGGTTATTCCTGTTAAAATGGGAGTTTGATGCCTGTTCTGTTTTTGGCACGTGCAACTGACTTTCTTCTAAACCATTCAATTTGGTAATTAACACAGTGAAGGGCCTTTTTTTCATTGGGTACATGTATGTGATCATCTTCTTTTAAAAGAAACTAATAAATTATGTGGGTAAAAGGCAGCAAACCTCTTCTGGCACTGGTTAACTTGCATTTAACTTGTTATTAAAGCACCCAATAAGTTTAATTGGGTCTCAGAGAGAAACATGGGCTGAGATCCAGAAAGGGAGAAGGGATTTGATTTCAGTGCCTGTTTTTTTCATCTTTCATCTTTTAGAAAGTACTTATGCAACAGCATAAAGACACAGCTGTGCCCCTATAGGAATATTTTTTTTTACTCCTTTTGCAGCTGCTACCTGGGTCATTGATCCTCAGAATGGATGGTTTGGGGAGCTAAAATAGAGCACTCTACCTTCACTGTAGTGACCAGTGGTAATATTTCTGGGTTATTGGAACTGATATCAATGGAAAATTGCTTTATTCAGGTGTAAAATGTAAAGGAATAGAAGGAAAGTTAGGCAACTGGTCCAAGTAATTAGTCTTAGACTATAAACCAGGGAGGAAGATGGGTAACTCCAGAAGTGAAACCTCTTCTGGCCTTCAGTTCCTGGTCCAGAAGCATGAAGTCTCCCTTGTCCCATCCTATGGCTGCCAGCAGGTGTCCAATGACAGGTGTTGACCTCATATAAAGACCATAATTACTCTATATATCTGTATTATTTCCATTTTCAAACGTGACATGAGTGAATCTCACACTCTCTGGATTTGATGAGTGGGCTTTGCTTTAACTCCTCATGGGTGCCAATAGAAGACAACCATGTAGGAAATCTTTTCAGCTCTCAGAAATATGAACTTCAGCAGAATCTGGAAAGCTGAAACTTATAAAACATCTGGGACAATGAAATCAGATCATTTGAATTAGTCTGCTTTGCTTTTATCAAGCTCTTCAGTAGGTCTTCAGTGGTTGGAATAAAACTGGACCCTGTGTTTAGATATAGCCAGCACTTTTTGAAGTAAAACCAGTCAATCTATTTAGATGGATCAGAGGCAGACCAGCCAAGTCAGGGAAGTGGCAGACTTAATCTGGAGTTGAGTCCTATGCCCTCAGGAAAGAAGAGGACTCCAGAACCTATGCTGTGTAGGATTGCAGTCACCGGATTTCACAAAGGTCAAGAAGAACAGCACAGATGTCTCTTTATTAAGAGCCAGCTTTAAGCAGAAATAGGTCTGGGATTAAGAGGTCCATAGCAGGATAAAATGCATTCCTTGTCACCCCATGGGACACGGCTGCTCTTACAGCAAGGGTTTCCCACCCCCTGGCTCGTGTCTGTAGGAAGGCTGGTCTACCCTATTTATATGTTCTGGGCTCTTCCTACTGCTTGAGGGTGTGGGACGAAGGGCCAGCTGGAATCCAGGGTGGCATTGCCTTCTCCATCCAGTGTGGCCACGTCTGTGTTGCTACCTGGGAACCAGTAGAGCAGGGGCTTTTCCCTGAATGATTCTGTCATTGGGGCATCCCTCCTGATCTGCACCAACTCTTCCTCCCACAGAAACTGTGCCAACACCTCCAGACCACCTCCCAGCAGGACTCTGCTTTTCCCAGGAATGGAGATGAGGTGCTGTGCAGAGCTCATGCCCGGCAGGAGCTCGTAGCTGAAAGCCATCCCTTTGAACCACCAAACCCGAGCATGAGTTTCACCAAAACTGAGTTTCACCAGTTTTCGCTCTCCAGGCCCAGCAATTTGTGACACTGTCAGAGCAGGGCTGTTATCAGCTGCCTGTAACTCTTGCACACCAAGGCTTCCCCAGGTGCATCCCCCCCAGCTAAGGTGTGGGACCCTGCTGAATACCAGATCCCTTTGTTGCACGTTGGTGTTCGCTGAGCTGTCACCAGAGGTACCCGCACACATGCAGAGCACAGAGATTAATCCGATTAAACCTCCACTGACTTTTCCACATTCCTGGTGGTGCAGCAGCCCCTGTCTCTTCTCAGGTGGGTGTTAGAGCATGGGGAAGGTTAATCAAATGGTGTTTCTGACGTGGAAACCCATCAGAAAGTGTGACATAATGAGAGGGAGAGTAGGAGGGAGTGATTAGCTAAGCTTTAACCCACCATAAGTGCCCTGATCCTTGACCTTTTGGTGTCAGTTTTAATTGTAAGGATGGACTTTTAAAAAAAAGAGAAGTCATAAAGGTTAAAGTATTGCACTCCCTGACCCCAGGTTTACAAATAATACAGGTTTCAGATTTTTTTCTGAAGTCTGAAGAGGATCATTAAGAATTTGTATGATTTATACAATGAAAGCTAATATGAATAACAGCTTTAGTGACAAAATATGTATATATCTGGGAACTAAAACTAACAAATATGTTGAGATTGAAATTGATGTAGTCACATAATGACACAGATGGTAAATTTGACTGATATACATTTTTCCCTGGTGTAGAACACACAGTGGCAATCCAGCATGACAGATTGTATCCTAGGCTAAAACTGTGTCAGACACACAGTAATCAGAAGATGCTATCATATAATTTGCACTGGGGCCAGCCTCAATCTTGTAAGTGTTCTTTGTTCAGCTGCACTGAGTTGTTTTTCAACAGTGTTTCCCTTCTGTAGAATAATTCTTGTAGTTTTTCTGGCATTAAGCTGTTTTTTTCAAGAGATGGTATCCTTAATATTTAACTATTAATATTATTGTTGTTGTTACACAACACATAATAATACTAATTATCATTAATAATACTGATACCATTGAGTGGATGACTTTAGCCTGTTCTGCAGCCAGATCTGAGGTTAAATACAAAAATTTAAGTCACCACTGAATGTACAGAGCTAGATATGAGATTCATTTCTGTTAGTTCATCCATTCAGGCTGAATTAGACTCTCTAATTAGGATCCTGTTATTGAAAAGGTAAAAGAAATGTTTCTCCAGAGACGTTTTTACCTTATCCCTTGCAGAAATTTATTTTAGGATGGGCAAACAACCCTGTGAGGATGTTCAGCTCATCTCCAAAAGACTGACTCAAGTGAAATTCCTAAAATTTTAATTTCTAAAGTTAGAAAGGATTAATGCCTTCTGCAGCAATTAATACCTTCTGTTTTCACACACTATTCATACTCGTATCTGGATTTTATGGATATTTAGAAATTTGTATTAACAGTTGTCATTCTGCAGAATCTTGTGTGTGGATTTTCAGTCATTTTGCATTTATCATCCTTCCAAAGCTAAATTCTTCTCAGTGGGTCTCAAAAAACCACAGAACTAGACATTTTCCTCATTAAATCTTCAAATCTTGAGTCCAAGTTTACTATATACCCTTTCCCTTCCCTCTGTTTTAGGGGAAGCAGGAGAAAGAACTCAAGATTAAGGGATTAATGATTAATGAATATTTCTCACATTATATGAGCCTTCAAAATTAATTTTTTTTAAATGATTCAGGAATTTTCTTTCTGTGGTCTGTGTATGATGAGCACAGATTCAGAAAATGCCACATACGTGTGGTTTTTTTGAACAATTCCAGGAATGGTTACTCCACTACTTCCATGGGCAGCCTGGTGAGTTTTCATGGATTTATAGGTATTTTGGAACATTGAATCACAGAATGATTTGGGCAGAGACACCTTCCACTGTCCCAGGTTGCTCCAAGCCCTGTCCAACCTGGCCTTAAACATTTCCAGGGATGGGGACTCCACAATCTCTCTGGACAAAACTGACTCCTTTAGTGCTCAAAGAGTGCTGTAAAGAGAGTTGTAAAATTAAAAGCCTGATTAAACACAGTGACAAAATTAATGTGATTTTAGACACTAGAAAAAAAGGCCAAAAAATTTTGCAGATGGACATGACATTTATAGAGGGCTGAAGGCTCTGTGATTTAGCAAAAAATGCTTCCCAAAATCCCTGGAGTGGGGTCTAGGTGATTTCAGGCAGTAAACAACAACAAAATGCACATCAATGATCATAACTAGCTACCAAATCAACTCAGCCAGGAATAGAGGGGACTGTGTAATGCTTGAAGTGCTTAAATCAGAACAATTTGCAGATTGAAAGGTACAGTGTAACTCAGAGAATTTATGAGCCAGGAATAAGAGTAAAATTAAAATGTCTTTAGGAAAGATGATTGTAATGGTCCCTCCTGGCCTTAAAAATCTAAGAATATATGAAATTATTTATTTATTTATTTATTTCCAGAACACCTGGGGGAGGAGAAACGTGAAGAGACCAAAGACATTATTTTGTAATGAGTAAAAAAATAGAGCTGCACTGATTTAATTCACTACTTGTATATGATTGGTATAAATTAGCAGTGGGAAGTAGTAGCATTTATTATTAATAGTAATAGTAAAATAATAATGATAACATATTTTGCTTCTAATAGCTACCTATTCTATCCCTTCTCTTCTGCTACTTCTCCTGTGAGCACAAGAGTTTCTTGGAACACCTGGATCTTTTTATTTGGCTGTGTTTTAATGTTGTTTCCAGTCAAATATGACAAACCAAGGGACTCAAACCCTCCATTTCAAATGCTGTCCATTTTCCCATCATTTTCTTGAGCATCTCTTTAGTGGGAGGCAGTTTGCTTAAGGAAATATTTCAGTCCTGGTGTTTAAATACTTGTGATATATATTTACATTTATAAATACACTTCAAAAAATGTTTTTAAAACTGATGTATATTTGGATGCATTTGTATGTGAGAGCAGAACTTGAATTTCTTTAAGCTACATTTCTTTATGTCTCTCTGTTTGTATGTACAGAGGTGGAAGACAGACACTTCAAGGTTTTGAGCGCTTGAAGCAATGGCAAACCTGTGACTACAAAGCCTGTTAAAGAGCAAGGCAGTTTAGCCAAAACCTAGAGCTGTGCTCATCTAGCCATAAAAATATGGCTGATTTTATTTAGGCTGATGGAGGGTGTCCAAAGGAAGTATTATTCTTTATACAGCCACTGGCTGATGCAGTGAACACAACTTCCCACAGCATCTTTGTGGCTGCTCAGTTCTTCTAGTGGCCCCACATACAGGAAAGGTTAAATTAATCCAGTTCCAGGGTGATGCCATCCTGGAAGTCTTCAAGGCCAGGCTGCATGGGGCTTGGAGAAACCTGGCCTAGTGGAAGGTGTCCTGTCCATGGCAGAAGGATTGCAAATAGACAAATTTTAAGGTCCCTTCCAACCAAAATAATTTCATGATTCCATGGCCTTCTCTCCCGTACTCCAGTGTGTGCAGACCTGCTCTCTCTTCAAATGAAAAAAGGTGGAATAAATTGTTAAAAGTTCATATGTTTCCTGTCTTGGATTAGTTTTCAGTCAGACCACCCAGTCCCACATTTGAGTTATCTGAGTCAAGGTGGATGAGAAAACTTGACTGGCAGATCCAAACAGAGCCATACAAGCCCATGTTCCAGGAACAGCTGCACTCATTGAGAGGTAGAACCATTCCATTCCATGGTAATTCTGAAGGCACATAACAAAACACTGCTTGTGATGATGTCTTGACACGCAAAAAAAAAGACCAAAAAAACGTTTATGATTTGTGCAAATCCCTCTTTCCTGTTAAACTTGGGCTATGACCAGGCACAGAGGGTGCTGCTTGACTTGGATCAAAACTATGGCAGCTGTGGTAAGTGGATCAATGGATCAATAGAGGTGAAAAGGGGCAGAGAGTGATGCCTGTACTCAGCTGATGGTGGATTTCCTTGGCACAGATATAACCAGGCTGGCTTCGGCTGCCATGGAAATGCAGGCTCAGCTCATGCTGGTGTCCATCAGACTGCAGGCAGCAGCTGGCTCGCATAAGGAGAGTCTAAAATGCAAGTTTGCAGCTGTCTGCACCTTTCCATACAGGTGTTATACCTTTCCCCACCTGCATGTGCCTGAGGGAGGTCACATCATAGTTCATGGTGGAGCACTGGTGTTCAGGCTCTCCTGGCTCCTGCTGGTTTAACTTCCAAACATTCAGCTCTAGATGTCATAATCATGGAATCATAGAATGGTTTGGGTTGGAAGGGACCCCAAAGACCACCCAGTTCCAACCCTCTGCCATGGCCAGGAACAATTTCCACTATCCCAGGTTGCTCCAAGCCCTGTCCAGCCTGGCCTTGGACACTTCCAGGGATCCAGGGGCAGCCACAGCTTCTCTGGACAGCCCGTGCAGGTCCTCACCACTCTAGCAGGGAAGAATTTTTTCCTAATATCCTATTTAAGCCTACTCTGTCTTTTTGAAGCTATTCCCCTCCTCCTGTCACACCAGAGCCTTGTAAATAGTGTCTCTCCATCCTTCCTGTATGTTACCTTCAGGTACTGAAAAGCTGCTAACACAAGGATTCATAAAGATGTAGAACAGGTTTTAAAAACAATGGGCACCAATGTTGTGAATTACAAGGAGAAAAAAAAAGAATCAAAAAATAAATCAAGTAGTCAACAACATGTTAATCTTGCCTGTAAAAAGCAACTGCTCACCCGTATTCAAGCAGTGTGAATTCCACAAGCTGGTGGGAAGGGAGAGAGGCTGCGGCTGGAATTGCTTAGGAAGTGTCACATGCTTCTCCCTGATGAATGTACACATGTGTGGGTGGGTGTGTGCCTGTATTTAGCATCACAACATCCTTAAGGTTGGAAAAAAGCTTTAAGATCATCAGGTCCAGCCATGGATTTATGCATATCTGCTTGGGCTTAGTGCCAATAAACAAATCAGCACTGTGGCACAGAGGTAAACACTGGAATGTGACAGACTTTGGGACTAGTCAGATGTCCGTGGCACGTTGCCCATCTGTGGTGGCCTGTGCTGTCCCAGACAATTCCCAGGCAGAGCTCAGGAGCCAGCATGCACCAGGCACTGTCCCTGGTAGGCAGCTTGGAATTGGCTATTTTATTTTGGAGGGGAGGTTGTTTAATACTGAGGAAGTGTCTGGATTGTGCCAGCTGGCCTCAGGGATGGAGAGCTGATCCTGACACTTCCTTAGCTGACGAGCAGAGATGCAGCCAAAATGTCTGGCAGGAGATTTGTCTTGGTCTCACTTCTGCAGGCTTGCCTGGCAGTAAACACACAAGTTCCTTTCTCCTCTGCTGTGGCTCAGCAGTGAGGAACAAAAACACTGAATTTTGTTGATCTAAGGATGAGGAGAGGTCTGTGCCTTCATCATGATGGGAAGAAATGAAGTGAAGGAGCCAATCTAAGACAGAGAGCTTGAAAAAAACCCCATTAGCATCCACTAACTATAGTCCTGTTCCTAATTTGGCCCAAAATTGTCTATCTACAGAGAGGTTTTCTTGAGGATTTGGCTTCATCTTTTTTCTGCCCATGGCCACCTGAATGAGAGACTGATTTCAGACGGGAGAAACGATGGAAAGGGGTGGAGGGAAAAAATTTCCTTTCAGGTTTTCTTCTCTTTCTAATTAAATACAGACTTCTTTTTCTTCAAGTTCAAGATATAGTATCCATTTAAAAATAATAATAATTAAAGAGTCTACCTACCATTTTATCTCACAGAAGGCTCACAAGGAGTTGTTCTATAGCCTGAGGCTAGAGCTAGCCCAGATATTAGCTGAACCAAACAGGGCTGTCATTGCAAGCCAGTCTGCACCCCTGCGATGTTAAAAAAAAAAAAAAAAAAAAAAAAAAAAAAAAAAAAAAAAAAAAAAAAAAAAAAAAAAAAAAAAAAAGTTAAATTAATGCCAAGCAATGAACACTAGGAAAGCATCTGAAAACAGGAAAACAGGGATTGCAGAGGAAGACAGGGACAAATACCTGTATTTTTTCATCTGCTAAGGTGGAGTTTGATTATGAGCTCTGAGGAAAAGAGCTCAGTGGTTTTTCCAACTTTCTTACAGTACCTGGTTACATCACCCTGACTCCCCAGGTACCAGCAAGAAGGTCTTGTATTCAAAACATTGTTTATAAATGTCCTTTAGCTATTGCATCTGGCTTTCCTCTCTGGTTCTACAGGGAAATGGAACCTGGCTGCCTGAATAATAGGTGAAATTAATTCTTCTCTTTGGGCACACGCTCCGCAGCAATTACACAAGTTCATTTCAGGCGGCACGGAAAGCTGCTTTGTGCAGCCCAGGCAGTGGGTTTGTAACCAGCCAGGAGGGGAGCAGGGAGGCCTGTTGCTGAGGGGAAGTGTCACCAAGCAGCTTGGCAGGAGCAGAGCTGTCAGGGCTGTGCCTTGCCATGGACCCTGCAGCTCCAATATGTCAAGAGCACCGCTGGGTTTCGGCTCAGTGGAGAGGACAACACACACACACCTGGGGACTGGGGAACATCTGCTGGAAGAAGTCACTTGAAAAATAACCTTGCAATGGCTTGGGAGAAACATCTGTGCAGCAAATGCCATACTACCAGTAGTGGAGGGATGGGAAGGCAGAAGTTAGGGAAAGCATAAAGAACCATCTTGTGTCAATAATGCAGGGAGCTGGTGACAGCACAGGGGGAATTTAGGTCAGCACAAACTTCTTTGGCTCTACAGCTTTTGTGCACAGGAGCTGGTGCAGCAGCTGTCTAATTGAAATGTGCAGCCATTTTACCACTGACCAAAGTGAACATCAGGGAGTCAAACTTTCCCCCTTTCCCCCATTCTCCCTGTTTTGTTGTTTATTTCTTACAGGAGTTTGCTCACATGTGTTTTCTACTCTGTACATAAATAGCAGGAATATGGGAAGGATATGAGTATTTTAGACCAGATGAATTTTGTATATTTCTAAAAGAAGTGGAATCTAAGAGACAGGGTGACATATTTTGTCCAGAACAAAACTTGCTGATATATATAATACGGAAAAAAATCCCAAACCTCTCATGCCTTCACATTAACTCTTATTTTATCCATTATTTTGAACATGAGTGTCATTCAGGCAGTGCAAAGATTCAAATGAAACATCTTCTGACAAGATGCATTCCTCTGGGGGAAATCCCACAGGCTACATATTTGGGAAAGTCAAATTAGGTGGTTACTGTTGGTTGCATGTGCCTGCAGATTTGAAGAGCAGGAAACAATTTCATTCGTCTGAATTAGCAGAAGTCAAAATCACAGCAGGGAATGTGTTAGCAGTTTAGCAGTGCCTATGACTGAGAGTCAGAAATGTACCCTGAACTTGTTTAGTTCAGTTTAATGACAGCCAGAGCATCCTGAAGAGTTATATTAGCATCCTGCTGTAGTTAAAGTTGAGACAGGAACTGGTTCCTTTCTGCTCAGCTTCCACATCCAGCTGGCGTGGGCTCAAAGCTGATACAGACCCAAGTACAAATAGGGGAAGAGGGAGATCACTGGGACAATATCTCAAAATTGCAAGATTATTTTTTGCCTGTTGGCCTCTGCTCTTGCAGGCACACACTGTGAAAAGGCTGGGAGAGACAACATACAATATTTCAGCTAAAGAGAAGGTAGAAGTAGTTTCCTGGTATGTGAAATGGGAAAGCTCAGGGAAGTGAACTTGTGGAAAGAGTTTGAATCACAAGGGTTATATGGTATAGATCTAAGGTGTATAAAGACTAAATTACCTTTTAAGTCCTTTCCAATCTAAACCATTCTATGATTCTAAATGGTATCAAGGAAAGAGAGCAGGTCTGAAGTATGTTGAGTATTAGAAAAGTGAAGAGAAATCAAATGCAATTTGGGCAATATAGGTTTGGAAGTAAAAACAACAACAACCACCAAAACCAAAACAGCAAACAAACAAAAAAGGTCCCAAATCAAACTGAACAATTACTCTGGATTTTTTGTCTTTTATCCAGATAACTCATGGAAGGTGTTGGAGAAACATCCTTGGATTAGATAAAGTTTTCTTTATATTTTTTTAGGGATGTATTTCCTGAAGACAGCAGAACAACTAACCCATTCACCTGAATTCTTTCCTGACAAAATTTCTTTGACATCTGTCTTTTGGTTGTTTTCAGGATGGACAATGGGAAGCATGGGAGAGGGGCAAATAAAAAGAGTGAGAGACTAGGAGCAGGAGACTGAGAAATCTCCATTAGCTGCACATGAATTTTGAGAACGTGGTGTTTCTACAATGAACAGATGCAATATAGTTAAAGAGAGATCTTTAACCTTCAGAGCAAGAACCTGCATTAAGTGAAGTGGAAAAACAGGACAGAAGGAATAAAAGTAAATTAACAGGCTTCAGAGGACTTGTGTCACTCATCACAGTACTGTGAGAAGGAGACTGAAGTCAAAAGTCAAAAGCCTTAGGCAGGTGTTTACTAATTTTATGTCTCCTTATCTTCCTTTCTTCTTTCTTGACCAGCTCATTACGGCTGCATGAATCAGCTCACCAAGTTATTGGCACCAAAGAAATGTATGTGTAAAAGGAAAATTTTGGTTATGCTGCCTATTTGGGGTCTTACTATTTGAAAAAAAATATTGAAATTACAATGTCATAACGAACTTCTTCAGTTCATTGTTCTCATAGCAACTACTTCATGACAGTTTGGGAACAATTAATTTCATTTGATATAGCTCATAAAGCAGGAGGCAAGATTTGTTTTTTGTTATTGAAGGAATAGGACTCAAATTGGTGAATTCCTTATCTCTGTGGCTGTAACTGAAGCACAGATTCTGTATGTCTCTGCTCTTCTCCCAGAACTTTGTTAGCTCCTCATCAATATAAATTTCCTTGTCCCATTGTTTCTCACCTTTTACTCATGAGCCAACTTCAGATTCTACACACTTTCTTTAAAGTAGTCCATTTTTTCATTTGTATTTTTATACATTTTCTGCTTTTCACGAGACAGGGAAACCAGGATAAAATCACATTTAGCCATCCCTGGAGCTATATCTTATTTCAGAGAATCACAAGCTCACAGAATGTTTGAGTCAGAAGGACCCTTAAAGCTCATCTTGTTCCAAACTCTGCCATGGGCAGGGACACCTCCCACTATCCCAGGGTGCTCCAAGCCCTGTCCAGCCTGGCCTTGAACACTACCAGAGATGTGCACATTCCTCTTGCTGTTTGTCACCCTTTGTGCTCAAAAGGAGTGTCACAAAATTAAAGCTGTCACAGGACCACGGAAACAGCATTTTTGATGCTGATATTTCCAGGCCAAATTCTGGTCCACATTAAATGTTTAGAGTGCTGTAGACACAATGAAGCTGTGTCAGAAGAGGTTTAGGGTGGTCGTTAGGAAGATTTTCTTCTCCCAGAAAGTGCTTGTGTACTGAACAGGCTCCCCAGGAGAGGGGTCACAGCCTACCTGAGATTAAGAAATGTTTGGACAAAGCTCTCAGGCACATGGTAGGATTGTTGGGATGTCCTGTGCAGGGCCAGAAGCTGAATTTTGATGATCCTTGTGGGTCCCTATTCCAACTTAGAATATTCTCTGACTCTCTGATGTAATTTAGATGAGAGGGGAGAGTATCCTTGATACAGAATATGAGGAAAATATGAAAATCCAAAAAAAGGAATTTGGCTTTGGTCTGGTCTCCTTGATAAACCAAATGGACATCTTTCCACTTTGATAGATTTCACACGGTTTGCATAAATGAAAGGATTTGGGCCTTTTGAAATGAAAAGGAGATTTCTGCTGCATGCCAGCATGCTGCTGATGAGGGCTCATCCAAAATGCACCATGACCATGTCTCGCCCTCTGTTCCTCTGTAACACGTGTAGCAACCTGTGTCTGCACCACAGGAAAAGCTGTTTGAACAGATCGTCCTGGGGACTCGACACCGAACGCGGCACCGCGCTCGAGAGCCTGTGTAGTGCTTTGTGTTTGTGGCTCTGTTTATCATACTACAAGTCTTGATTATTCTAATGGCACTGGAACTCTTCAGAAACACATTGTTCATACCCCCAAGGAGTTTGCTGCGCTCACAAACATTCTCAATTTACTGTATAAACAAATGTGTTATTCAGCAGACAGCGTCGGTTCTGCTGCTGATAACTGGGAAAGGGGCTGACAACAGCACAGAGGATTTACCTCCACCTCTAAGTAGTTTGTACCATTTGTTTGGATTCATTCTCCATCATTTCAGTGGGATCTGGAGCTCTTATTGCTGTCTACTTTGGGTTCCTCAGTGTATTTTTGCTTGAGCGTTGTAAAACTTCCTTTTTTTCATGATCTACAGCTTCCTCTCAAGGGGAAGAAGAGGGGCAGGAGCTGATCTCCTCTCTCGTTCCCAGTGACAGGACCCAGGGGAGTGGCCTGAAGTTGTATCAGGGGACATTTAGGTTGAATATTAGGGAAAAGATTCTTCACCCAGAGAAGAATGGAACAGGCTCCCCAGGAAGTGGTCACAACACAAAGCCTGGCAGATTTCCAGAAGAATTTCTGGAACCTTTCAGGCACATTATGGGATGTTCAACGTTGTTCTGTGCAGGGCCAGGACTTGGACTCATGATCCTTGAGGGTCCCTTCCAAATCAGGTTAATCTATTATTTTATGATTTTGTCTTATTTGAGCAAACACCTGCTCACAGCTTTGGTAAAAAGAGTGGATTGTGAGATCCACACTTTGGGAATGCATCAAACACAGAAGCTTCTCTCTTGAAAGTACCCAAGATGCAAGAATATAAGAACTGTCAAATAGTGGAGATGTTTTTTTCACTCAGATTGTGGTGGTGGTGGACTCCTCTGTTTCAGTTACCCTCTGCTGATTCCCAGAGGTATTTTATTAGCTTTTAAAAATAGACCTTCTCAGGTGCCTGAAGTATTTAAATGTTGAATCCCATTTGAATGAATGTGTGGGGACAGGGGAGAAGGAAGGGGATAAAAAGGAAAGGAAGTAGAGAAGATAGATTCTCCAGTCGTTTGTACAATATTACACAAGGATGACTGAAATTATTCAAAAGGAAATGACTGAGTTTGATAGGCTAATTATGGTTGAAAATATGTTTGAAATTGCATTCTAGCCCATAGAATTGGGAGCCAGTGGAGATTTTCAAAGTCATTTGGGGGCTGAAATCAATTTGACTTAGCAATTTCATGTTGGTTTGTAGTTTCTCAACATTCTCAGTGCAATGTGAACATGTCTCCACCACTCTGAAGTTTTTTTGGGAATACCAAGGTTACATCTCCTTCATTCTTTCCTTTGAACCAGGTGGATAGAATTTGAGGACACATATAAACCAATCAAAATTACAATTTCTTACAAGAAAGTAGAAAACCCAATCTTGATCCATCATGAAATGAAGCTACAAAGTCACTCTGTTCAACAATAATGACTAAGAACTTCAACACTGCTCAGTTGTTTCAAGCAAATCAAGTTTACACCCACAAAAACAGATTCCCATCATTCCACCTTAAGTATTTTGTGGATACTCCACAACTGACTAAACTGATCTCAGAGATCTATGATTTGAGTCCTTACTTCTGATGTTTTTAATGTGTTCTTGCTATTTTTTGTTCCAATATTATATTCCTTACATGTACACCTGTCCTTCTCTAAATGAAGAGGTGTAACAAAGCAAAGTTGAACAAAAGGGGCAGCACATAGAGGATTGTCATTACTTGCTCTTTCCTGCCTTCTTTGGCTCACACAGACAACAATTCTACCAGGAAAGGTTTATAAATGTGGAAGAAAAATAGAGAAATAAAGCAAATTGCTCAACTAATACCACTTATTTTCTCATTGTAGCTTCATTTCAAGTCACTGGAGTCAGGAAGGTCCTTCTGATTGCTTAGTTAGAATTTTTATTGCCTATTTCATTTTGGTTTTGTGTGTGCATGCCAAACTTCATATTAACATTTAATATGTCTCCGGAGTTGTGGTTTGGCTTTGTGAGAGAAATTTGTCCCACCATGGCAAGATGACCTAGGTATTGATTCCTCTGTGAATGTCATAAGCAGTGAAGCCTTGTCAGAATTTTAGGCAGAAAAGACAAGAACTGAGATCAGGCCAAAGCTGGAGGGAAATACGGAGTTAGGGCAGACCATGGGAAAAGTTCTCAGATGCAAACTGGTCCTGAGCAAAGGCAAGCAGGGGCAGTGGCCAAAATGCAGCAAGGACCTGGTTCCCAGCAGAGGTTTTGCCTTGCCAGGGCCCTGGCAATGAGATAATCGTGGATCTGGCCATTCCATGGCCTGAAGCAATCTGCTCTCCTGGCCCCTATCTGCCTTGGACAAGGACTGGTGCTCATCATGGGAAAATGAATACACAAAATTCACCCCAATTTATTATCATTCTCTGTTCTCTGGCAGTGCCAGGATTCCAGCACTGATGCAGCTGAAAGCCTCTGAGCCCTGCTCAGTGCTTGGACTCTGAGAGGCTGAACAGAGCAACTCTGCACAGAATATCCATAAGAAAGTTTAGATTGTCCATAAGGAACAATCCTTCACTGACAGGGGAATGATCACATTAAAAAAAAAAAATCAAAATTTAAAATATTCAAAAGTGACATAGAAAAAAGGATTCTTAGAAATCTCAGATAGATTCCAGGAAGAAAGGACTACAGGGCCATATTTTTAATGCTCAGCCAGTGCTCACTTTGCCCTGAGTTCAATGTCCTTTCCTTCAGACCAAGATTCAAATAAATAAATTTATATTTTCATCATGAATATATTAACAACTTTACCCTGTCTTTGCCTGACTAGCTAAAACCACTGTCTTCTTATTCCACTCTCATAAATTTGAAGGCCAGAAGAACCATTATTTCAGTATAGTTTGGTTTTTCCCCTCCTGCAAGAGACAGGATTTAAGCAGTGATCCCTCTATCAGGCCTCTAACTCGTGGCTGAACTAGGGAGTCTCTTTAGGAAAGACATCTAATCCTGATTTAAAGACTTCTTTAAAGACTACTTAACAACTCATCAAGCTTGTCTGGGGTTTCTTCTTTGGTTTATAGAAGTAATGAAGCGAGTCCCCCATCCTCCCCTCCTGGAGACACTTCTTAATGGAAAGTAAAAATGCCACAATTACAACACACCATGTGTGGGACATAAAACCTCACTCTCACTCCAGTATCTGTATCGTATTTAATAAAGTACCAGCAGAGCAGCAATAATGTACACTGGGAATCAGGCATCATAAATAAAAGGAGAAAAATGTAATAATGGGTAGTTGGAGAAAAATATGAAAGCAGCTGTAAGAACTGAAACAGACAAGGGAAAAAGAGTAAAGAAAAAAAATAGAAAAAAGAATCAAAATCCCTCACAGCCAGGCATGGAAATAATGTATTTTAAAGTGGGTGCACTTTTGGAGGATTCTTCCTGAAGAGAGGAACAGATACACAGGCAAGCATGTACACACACACACTTGCCAGATCTTACCAGATGATGTAGTTGAGGCTGGCTGAACTTAATTAACTTGGATGAGTGCTTTTAGATTTTAACCTTCCTTGTTTATTTCCTTTCACTGTGCAGCATTAAAGACTTTCAGACATGAAGGGAAGGAAGAAAAGGAGGGGTGAATGGACTGTTGAAGAAAACAATAAGCAGATCTGTTTGTCCAGTTGTTTTTTTTTTAAGGGTGCAAGGTAACTGTTCAGTTTGTGTAAATCAGCACAGCTCTGATACTGATTTATACCACCTGATATCTGGCCCTGGGAAGCTTTTCCTTTCTGGATTTCAAAAATAATTAATAAATCCCCCATCCCACAACTTTGTCTTTGTTGCCAGAAACATCACTACCGGGGCCTGTTGTCTGGCACTGAATCAACCTGACTTGGTTTACCACTACTACAGTTCTTCTAGTTCCCAAAATAAGCTGTTCACATCCAAATTCGTACATGGGAATGGTCCCTGGCTCTTACTACCTCTCAGAACACGTCTGGGAATTATTTTGTCTGGGCTAAAGGCTTGGGTGTGAATGGAGAAATTTGGAAGAATGAGCTCCAAAGCCTAGTTCTGTGCCCTGACTCTGGCTCTAGTAATTCCCAAATTTAGGCATTGCCTAAGCTCTAGAAATAAAAATTTATATACTGACAATTTGAGTCTTTCATGTCTGAATCTACATATATCAGGACTTTTAGCTCTACTAAATCATGGAAACAAAAAATGTTTTGGTTTTAAATGGGCCTTTAGAGACAAGAGAATCATAGAATCATAAAATTAAAGTGAAATGGAATGGTTTTAGATTTGTGAGAGATTTTCCTTAGTCTCTGAAAAATTCAGGTAACACAGCTTTTTCCCAAGTCTTTAAACTTTTTGTTGCTCATTGCAGAAGTTTGTAATGGGAGGATCTTTCCAAGGAAGCTGTTGGATTCTTCTTAATCAAGGTTTTGTTCACTGATATCTGGGGGTTTCTGTAGAGATAATCTGCAGGGAATTTTTCTGTATTAGGGAAACAGAAAAATCATTCTGGTTAATGTGGGGAGGATGTGTGGGAAAACTTAACCCTGATAAAAATAATTGAGGTCCAAGGTGCAAAGTCCAAGGTGCAGCTGAGGTGAATGCTGGTTACTACCTGCTCGCAAGACTCCTACTCTTCTCCCCCTTCCTGTCAGAAACAGACCTGGGCTGGGCTGAATAGTAACAGTCTGGCAATGTCTGTCAAAGAAAATTAAAGCAGCCACAGGAAGCAACAGAGAGCTGCAAATGTTGGTCCATCTGTAATGTCAGACCTTTGTTCTGGCCTTTTGCTCCTGGTTGAGAACCTCAGCTCACTGCTCCCAGGGAAGGTGGGCTAGTCCATCACATGGAAAGGCCCTGGCAAATTTGCCATGGGGAGGGGGGAGCTCACTCCTGACCTCCACATTGACAGTCAGTGTGGACGAGCAGGAATCAGCACGGGTGAGGATTCAGCATGGCAGTGGATGACTGACAGCCCTGGGTACAAATGCAGTTCAGACCCAGTGTGTAAAAGTGTCTTTTTCTCACTCAGCACAGCAGCTCCTTGTGCCTTATTGTTGCACCAGAATTCAGAAACAATAAGAAGCACCCAGAAGGGAGATTTATTTGTGCCAGCCCCATTGAAATTCCATTCTTTTACTTTCAGGTCAAGTGTACACTGAAGTTCCTCATTACTACAGTGAAGGTTTTCAATGCAGGCAGAGGAGCCCAAAATGGAGCAGATGCTCCTACCTGGCTTCTCAGGTGTTGCTGTCAAGGCAGATGGTGTCAGGCACCACAATGTGAAATCCAGGGTGCAATGATTACAATTTATGCTCTTGGGTGGAAGGGAGAGGGGAAGGAAGGGAATGCAGGTCTGTGTCTGTGCTTTCTTGTTAATTCAGTGGAGAAAAGGATAATGTCACTGAAAACTTGAAAAACTTCAAGGCTTCTCAAGCTAACCATGACTCAAGACAGTCTGTGGTGACTCCATAGGAAGCCAGTAGAAGTGAGGAGGTGCCAGTGGCTGCTCAAGATCCCAGAATTGTGAAACCATAGAATGGTTTGTCTTGAAAGGGATCTTAGAGCTCATCTCACCCTGTCATGGGCAGGGACACCTTCCACTACATCAGGTTGCTCCAAGCCCCATCCTGTCAATACTGATTTCTTGGAAACATGTTTAATGTGAAAGAATTGGTTACTTAAAACAAACTAAGGAAAAAAAAAATATTTTATAAAAGTGTCTGTCTCTTTAGCACCACAATCTGGCACTTGGTAAACTCTTGTGGATAGAAGACCAAAACTCTGGGCCCACCTGAGCCTGAAGTTATTTCAACTGCCAGATCTCACACACAATGTGCTACCTGCTCTCTGAAATGTTTTCTCTTGGATCAGTTCTTGGATAAGAAACAGAAACAGCGTCTGAGCTGGAGATGAAAACTCCAGGTGTTTGCTGACGATCTTAAAGGTCCTTTCCAACCCAAACCGTTCTGTTATTCTAAGATTTTTTCAGCAATTGGTTTGCAACCCTATAGACATCCAGTGGTGGGTATTGGACTCTCACAAGGTCTCTACCTATATTAACTATTTAATGGATCCAGGAAGAGAATTGCAATAAAATGCAATAAATTATTACTGATTCAATTGCTGAATTTTCTGTCCAAAGACTTACTAACCAGACACATGACTCACCCCAGAACTACGTATAAAATTTTGCAGCACTGCACAGCACTAGGCCTCTTTTCCCAAAATACAGACTGATTTTTGTCTCTTGAGGTGCTTGCAGGGTGGTATCAGCCAGCTGTCACTGCAGGATCAGATGATATTAATGGCAACTGGCATGTCTATTCAGCGAGCTGAGCTCATCCCTGCAAAATCAGATGGAGTTTATTTCAAACAAAAAAAGGAAATCAGGAGAAGCCAAGTGAAATAACAAAACTGCTGCCGACTTGAACAATCCAGCAATTCATCACCTCAATGAGGTCCTTGTGAATGTGAGGAAGCCACAGAACAAGGCTGGGTCTGCAAAACGTTTTGGTACAAGAGACGGGTCGTCTCTTGTACCAAGGAATTTATTGAAGCTCAGTCCTCGCCTTCCAAAGATCCAGGTCTGAGCATCTGAGCCTGTGACTGTAGCAGTGCAGTAACATCCTGGCTGGCAGGAACGCTGGGTCTGTGGCTTGTCAGTCAAAATGCATCCTGCATCCTGCTGGACTTGTTTGCCATGTGTGCCCCAGGGCAGCAAGCACTGGCTCTACCACTCCCCCAAGGCCATGCAGAGCTTAAAAGAGTGTGAGTAGTCCCATGGATTTCAGTGGGACTGCAAATGTGTTTACACACCTTAGCAGTTCCCTCATTAGTGCACAAAAACCGTATTATATTTCTGTCAGAAGGCAATTTGAAGTTCACTTTTCAAATGCCAAAGGCCTGTGCATTTACCAAGAACAACATTTAGCTTTTCCAGCCTTTGCTCCTCAGGGCCAGAAAACTTGTACAAAGGAGAAAAATCACCCCAAATGGGCTTTTCTTGTAGCACAAGGAGGAAAGCAAAAAATCATTAGATAAAAAGGTGGTCTACATCCATGGTTAAATATTGGATGTGTAATTTAAATGAGAGAGTCAAGTTGAATGCAAAGCAATTACCAGCACTTAATATTAGTCAGACTAATAAAGCAGCAATTAAACCTCATTATACAGCCATAAAATTGAAGCATAATAGATTGATTGCACCAAATGTTCATACCAATGTATGATGGCATATCATAGGCAAGGTGAAGTGGTTCGTTTAATCAGCAGATCAAAATAATTCCCTGAGATAGATTTAACCTTATTGTATTTCTTGGCTTCACATGACATCTGTGACAGTACAAACAAATAAATAAACACAATGAAAGAAGACAAAAAAAAAAAAAAAAAAAAAAAAAAAAAAAAAGCTATAGACCAGCTTGCTCTATGGCAAATACTCTGTATTCCATAGTATAATATTCCTTCTCCCGAGAGATCCACAGTTATTTGAGAATCTTCTTGCCAGCAGCACAATTTGGATCTTGCACAGCAGTGCTGCTTCATTGTTCACTCCTTGAATTGAATATGAGGCACTGAAGGAAGCCAACATGTAAATGTTTTGCTGCCTGTTTACAGCTGACATGAAATTCAGCACCTTGGAGTATATTAAGTCCAGTGATTAAAAGAAATTGCTGTTGGAAACCAAAAGGGTAAGCAGTGAGGGGACCATTAATAAAAATCTTCTAAACACCTCTAAAATCACATCTGAACACTTTTACTTTGGCAATAGCTTCAGATTTAATCAGTATATTCAATCAGTGCCCATGGGTCCAGCATGTTAAGTTTACTGCCTTTTCTAATAAATATTATTCATGTAGGTTCATGTGATGAATATTTTTTTTTAAGTTTAAAAGATTGCTTGGTGATTAAAAAACACCTTATTTGTTGAAGACAAGATTTTGTGCTTTGGTTCTTATGGATATTCAAAACCCATTAACCTTAGCTTCCCATCTTTGCTTTCCAGAGCATCATTACTACAGCAGAGCCACCATGGAGCAATAAACAGAAATGAATCAGCATATTTTCTCCTCCAAGCTCCTCAAAAGAGCTTGATCTTGCTGCATGGACCTCATCTTGGCAGCAGCTGAAATGTTCACAAACTGCCTATCTTCATGATTAATCTTTAGAAGAGGAAGAAATTGTCTGAAAGACAAAAATACTTTGGCTTGCAAAAGGATCCTGTGTCCAAGTAGGACTTTAAATCTTGATCTTCTGTACAGGGGGGCAGTATACAGTAAGTATTTTCTGTAAGGAAAAAAATCTGTTTTAAAAAATCAGAAAGTGAGCTCAACAGAAAATTTAATTTTGACAGTCAGGGTTGTGACAAAGATTTTAAACTATCCAGGCGTGGAAGGAGAAGAGGTGAGAGATTTATAGCCCATCCCTCATTTTTAGTGATTTAGTTAGGAAATTGTCCTCCATAAACCAAACATCACACAGTAATAAAATGGACCACTTTTAATCAAGCTTTGAGTTTCCAGCTGGTTTTGTGAGAAAGTCATCACTGGCAAAATCCTGTTGCTCTTGTGAACCTTACCCTTGTCTATGCTGTCCTTTGGTTCATGCTGATCAGTAGTGGTTTGAACTTGTTCTGGGTTCCTGCACAGCAATGATTTCAGGACAGATTCATTGCTCCCTCATCCTACAGAGATGAAGTTCCTTATTTTCAGATTCCTGGAGATTCCCAATGCCAGCTTCTGCAGGAATGTATGTGCTACATCACTGCATGGTGAAGTGAAATGGCTCTGAGCTCACACTCTGACATCTCGTCCTCAGTTCAGCACTAATGGCATGGAAATTGAAGAACATGCTGGAGGAATGGGACACTGCACATGCCTGTGAGACGCTGACATTTCCATTGGAAAATGGGGAAAATATTACATGGAAATAAAAAGAAGAAATTCCTTGATATACCTACTTACACACCATTTTTCCAGTATATTTTAGGTAAGAAAAAATGCTTGATGCTTATAAAAACCTGGTATTGAAATCCCTTGGAAGGGTGCTGGCAGCACAGGTCTCATACTTCCATCTAGGCAGCAAATGTTCTACTGCTCTAAGGTGAGATTCTCAAAAGCAGAATTTAGCATTTCCATCCATATTTGTCTTCCCCAATCTATGGACAGTTTTAGAAATTATGCCCACCCAATTTAAATGGAACTGAAAAAAATATTACCTCTTTCAGAAGTCAGATCTCCTTTACATTAATAATATTTATTGTCTAAATACTAGTATTGGAGCTGGATTTTTGGCACCTGTACTTGAAAACCTTGATCTATGTTTTGTGAAATGTCCTTTAGATTACAGCTTCAGCTTTTAATTATACCTCATGGTAATATACCAGTTTTCCTGTTGCATATTTTTATAATTTCGTCCCCCTGTTCACCTCAATATAAAACCTATTGGAATTTATAAAATGTGAAAATGCAATATATTGATATGGGCATTTTCCAAACACTGTATCCAAAGTATCCAAGTGTTTGCTCCTCTTTTCTGAGCCGTTCCCTGTGAAAGCTGTTGCTGCTGTCCTAAATCAATAAGGTCATCCCAGCCAGTGTGTGTTTTGGATCTTAAATGTCTCTTCTGGGTTAGTATGCAGCACCTTGAACATGCTGCTGCTTGTTCAATCCTTATCAATATCTCCATATCAAACAGTGCTGTTCTTTAAGGAGAAGTCTTTAATTGGATTTATTTAGTCTAAAATGGACTAAAAATTTATGCAGAGACATGGCAGCTGTCTTTTAAGAGGTAAAAGCATTTCTGCAAAGGAGGGAAATGAACTGTTCTTTACATAGCAGGTAGTTGGAACCAGATCTTTAAGGTCCATTCCAACCTAAACCATTCCATGTTTTTACGGTATTTTCTGAGTAGAAAATTAAGAGACTTAAAGCCAAGCCAGGGAGATTCATGAGAGGTCTCAGATAAAATATGCTGACTGCAGACCTGAAACAGATTGTCCTGAGGGGTTGTTGAAGCTTAACAAGTTTTTAAGAACAAGTCAGATAAGCATCTAACAGGAATCACTTAACTGTAGCTGATCCTGTTTGGGGCAAGAGAATGATCTAAGCAAGGTGCTGAAATATCCTCCTACCTTGATTTCTCTGAAATTAAATATTTTAAGAAGAAATACTTTCTCCACTAGAAAGGAATCACTGACAGGCTGATAAAAGTGATTCTTAGTGCTGTTGGCAAGCAGGTCTAACCTTCTTACACCCCAGGATTTAATATGACCTTTTAGTTGAAGAAGGATTTGATGGGAGGTTAATGGTGTTTTGGTTAAGGTTTCCAAAAGGATAAATGTGTTTAGGAAACAGTAAGTTCTCTAACAGAATGTAAAAATCCACTGAAGAAAGCAATACTTAGTCAGGATTGAAATAATTTTCAAGTCATTTTCAAATATGAGGAGGAAAATAATGTCAGAAAATTAGGATAATGTTTCAAAACACGTCATTCAAGTTGTTAAGGCAGTCAGTACAGATTTGGTCTTAAAACAGCTTTAAAAGAAGTACAACAAACAGCTCTCCAGCATGCTCAGCCCCTCTTTGACTAACTGAGACCTGACAGCCCTCTTTTAGAAGGCTGAGGTCAGCTGGGATAAATTCTCTCCTGAAACATCCACGAGAAATCCCTGTGTGATGTTTGCAGATCCCTCTCTTTAGCAGCAAAGGACTGCCGCGCTCTGCTTGCATCACCTGCGACATGCGGGGTTATCCCATCTGCATCCCAGACCAGGCATCCTTGTGGATGCAGACACACGGGCTCCTTCAGCTGATGCCCCAGTTACCTCCAGGGAGGTGGGAAAGGGAGGTGGGAACTGCTGTCCCAGTGTCAGTCCTCTCTATAAGCAGGAGCTGCAATCTTCTGCTCTGTGGCGGCAGCAGCTTTCCAGGCTGGCCAAAGTGGGATGTGGAGTGTGGGGTTTGTTGTTTCCAGCAGCCTGCTGGCCTAGGCAAATACAGTGTATTCCTGTCAGTAAGAGACAAAACCAAACAGGTATGATCCTTCTAGTTTTAGGGAGTAGTAGAGGTGGTGGGAATAATTATCCTTATTCTTTATCTGTAGATAATCTGTAAACCTAGGTTGGGGCTTTTACATCACTGTATGGTGTCACTTTGAATTATTTGAGAGGGATTTTTGACAAGGGGATGCAGTGACAGAAGGAATGTCTTCAAAATGGCATACAACACGTTTAGATTGGACATTGGGAAAAAAATTCTTCCTTGGTAAGTCCCTGGCTCAGGCTGCCCAGAGGAGCTGTGGGTGCCCCATCCCTGGAAGTGTTCACGGCCAGGTTGGATGGGGCTTGGAGCAATCTGATCTAGTTGAACATGTCCCTGTTGACAGCAGGGGGGCTGCAGATGGTTTTTAAGATCCCTTCCCATCCAATTCATTCTTGCCTCCTTGATCTGATGTCAACTAGTCCAGCAGCTCCAGTACCAGCTAAGGACACCCATGAATTTTCAGTAATTCATGTGCCTCTGGTGGTTGAAGTGATGCTTATGTACTGTGAGAGAGGAAGAACCAAGGGCTCTTGAGCAGAAACAGTAACAATGTCCAGCTCTGCTGGTTCTTTTAAAATGAGAATCATCCCAGTGATCTCTGTGACTGAAATGAAGGAGGATATTCCAGCCCATGTTAACAAAATGCAGCGGACGCACTTGGAATAAATTTGTAAGCACAGTAGATTTTATCTGGATGATCTCCAAAGAGAGAAGGCTGCATTAGTCCAGCCAAGATGTAAGGCAGTCACAGCAAAGTGATCTGACATCCTTCTCAGAGAGGCAGAAAGGCAGCCTGATTGCATTCCCAAGATGGAGAAACTGAGCTGATCTGGATTCTAAAGATAGTCAGGACACTCTGATCATACAGAGATGTTTTTTTCATTGGCATAGATATATAAAAAAAATACAGGGCAAGAAATAGAAAAGAATAACCAGTGGAAACAACACCACAAGTCATCATCATATCGCACTTTTGCTGCCAGTAGTAATTTATGTATTAATGCATTAATGAAGCATTAATTATTTGTCTGAATTAAGCAAGCTTAAGT
The DNA here is from genome assembly GCF_017590055.1 of Onychostruthus taczanowskii. Classification (NCBI taxonomy): domain Eukaryota; kingdom Metazoa; phylum Chordata; class Aves; order Passeriformes; family Passeridae; genus Onychostruthus; species Onychostruthus taczanowskii. Next base: position 1,848,744 of record NW_024506994.1, on the reverse strand, counting down.
CATTGTGTACTGGCCACAAATTACACCAATGAAGGTCCAAGTCTGATTATTCAGATCTACTTTCACAACATTAGGGGTGAGTTTGGATCTCCACTTTTGTTTCACATATGAAAGTTTCTTGTTAGTAAACATGGTGTTTGCATGTTCAGATGACCTTGATTTTCTGCTATGTAAAAATCTGACACTTCTTCTTACAAAGATTGTTCCTAAAATATCACCTTTGTTTATAAAGAAATTTAAGTAAAATATCTTTTTCTTTTATTGTATTTAGATACACAAAATGTTTTTTTTTTTCTTTTCTTTCTTTTTTTTTTTTGTCAGTTGTTCAATATTTTTTTGCAAGTGGGAGAATAAACAAATTAGGGAGAGGAAAGAAAGGGAGAAAATACTGAATGGCTTCAGATTGTTTTCATCCAACATTTGAAATTTTCAGATAGCTGGGGAAAATAATTCAAAATTATGTCAATGTACAGATATTACAAAAATCATTAAATGGATGCTTTTAAATCAATTCTACTTGTAGGATTAAAATCTGAGTGCCTTGGGGGACACTGCCTGAGCAGTATTTGTGGACTGGCTGGAAATATGAAACAAGCAGACATGTCCTGAGCTGAATCCATTCCTATAAGATTTCCAGCCTAGGGCAGCATTCCTTGAAGGATATACATATATCTGCTTAACTATACATACGATGCTCCATCCCACTGAAGCCAACAGGAGCATTCACTACTCATCAAGTTAAGCATTTACATAAATCTCTGGGATAATGCAGTTTAATCAAAGACTCAAGTGCTTGGATAAATCTTAGGTTGTTCAAAGTGAACTTCAAAGCTTTTTATGTTCACTTAGCACCAATTATTACCCAAACAAATCAAATGGACTGTATTATATGAGAGGTTTAAAATTCATAAATGTAACAGTACAGTAGTTTTTTCTATTCATCTGCATCTTTTTTACCTCACTGAGAAAGGATTCCTTATTAAAGCTGGTAAAAAAAAAGAAAAGCCAGAAAATGCCTGGAACAAAGTAACTGTAACTGTAAAATGTCCTTAAAGGCCAATTAGAAATTGCAATACTGGGAGTTTTATTACAACTAACTCCTCCTTAATTATCAATCAATGGATTCTGTTGGAAAAAAAAATCTCAAATTCACAGCTGGGAAAATGATGCTAATTATTTTCTGTTAATTAAGGCTGTGCTGGGATTCAGACTTGCCATCCTTCAAATACAGGATTGACATATCAATGCTAACATAATGCTTAGGGTCTTTTCCGAAGGCTTTATTTCTAATGATAATAAATTGGTGTCACGTTATTTTAAGTGTCTTAAGCTATCGTGCTGCTACCCAAGCCTGATATATACTGAAAAGTGTATATCTATCTTGGTATTCATACCAGGTTCTGATCTGGAAGTTGAATATTCATAATTTTGCATTGTAGCTGTTCTATTGTGAGGGTGAAGGAGCATTAAATCACTTGGAGCTAAAAGGAGTAAGGCAAAAATATTGAATGGTAGCAGGATTCCCTAAATAGCAAAATTTGAGAGAAGGGAACACTTGAGTAAAACTCTGAACATTTTATATTCAGTTATACAATCCTGTTGACCTTCACAGAACAGAATTTCCACTCCATCCCCTGGTCCGCCTTCATTGTAGGAGTACTCTAAGTTACAGTCGGATTTTTGTGGGTTTTTTTTTTTTTTTTTTTTTTTTTTTTTTTTTTTTTTTTTTTGTGTGGAAAATACAGCCAAACTTAATTTTTTTTAGAAGTCTCTTGCTTGCTTGATTTTTGATCCTCATGATCTACTGTATATCTTACAGCCAAGACTGAAGAAAACCAGAAATAAGAGAGTGGAAACAGATAAGTAGAGGGGGGAAAACCATTAAAAATTAATATTCTGCCAGACTTGGTGTGTATATAAGAAATAAAGCTCATGAACTCAAACACAACCTTAGGCATGCTAGGCCTAAGATTTAGACAAGTTTTAAAGATCCGTTACCAGTTTGAGGCAAAATGGGCAGGAGGGTGGTGTTGTCTTTTGGGTTTTGCTCAAGATGAGAAATTCTTGAGTCTCCTTCTAAAAAGCAAACATCAGACAAACAGCTCTGAAAAAACATATTCCTCTACCAGATTTTTGGAAACTATAATATTCAGCATTCTAAGATTTCTGGGAAGGTTGTAGAGGTGCTGTAAGTGACAGATCAGGACAGTTTGGTCTCCTTGTTGGTTTGCCACCCTTATGACTACACAGGTAAGAATTGTTTGCTGTGGGATTTCGACTGCAGATCCCATTTCAGAGATGCCCTAAAAATGATTTGATCACTCTACTGCAGCTGGCCAATTCAGGTAAACCAAGGGACCAGGTGAGTGGGTCACCAACTGAACCTTGGCATGTACAGGTCTGAAGTGTGGCCTCCACCTTCCTTCCCAACAAGCAGAAAGAAACAGGAAAATACCTCCACAAAGTAATTTTTTCTCACTGAAAAATAGCATCTAAAGTCAAAGGTATTTATCAAAGGTCATGGTGTGTTACCTCTCCCCAGTGACCAAAAATTGATTCTGTCTCCCTCTGACTTGGATGTCCACTTTTAAGGTGTCCTTAATCAGCAGTTCAAATATTTCCAATCTGTATGCCTATTGAAACTCATAGTTTTTTCAAAGTCTGGAGAGAATGCAGCATCAAACCAATGCAGAAGTTTGGTCTTGATGATCTTGGAGGTCTTTTCCAACACTAATGAGTCTATGCTTCTATGTTTGCCACTTCAGGTATTTTTCAGACCTGGAACATAAATCTTGTACTTTGTGTACAAAGTTGTTGAGAGTATTTCTGGTGGGTGAAGGTTGACAAGGCTGTTAAGGATTTTTGTGAATCTACATTGTTCTAAAATCTCCTCAGCTCTTCTGAAACAGAGTCTACTCAATGATCTAACTGGTCCTATTTGGTCCTGTTCTCCTGCAGGTACAAACTTCCATTTCAAAGTGGTATTTGTGTAGCATAAATGCACAAATGTGAGTCAAAAAATACATAAAGGTGAGTTAGGACAATAGATTTAACTCAACTTTTACCACATCTTGAAATAACACACTAAATGAAACCTGGAGTGTGTATCTTTACATCTACCTGATCCTTATCTATCCCTAAATAAAAAAATATATATATATTTTACCTATGCTTACTGATTACAAAGCTTTCTCTCAGCTTTTGTAATTCATTTGTGCCTTCTAGCAGTCATGAGTCATGGGTCTTTTACACTTGTCAAGTACACCTAATCCCTACCCTTCATGGCCCAGAAATCCTAAAGATGGCTGAACATGTAATTGCCTTGAAGTGTAAAATATTTCCCACATTATTTATTATAGCATTGCCTGCTAGCACCTCGATAGTTAAGGTTGTGTCAGCACTTTTATTATAAGCCCCTATTTTCAGCTGTAAAAATGTGCTTCAGGCTGGGACCAGGAATGCAAGTGATTTTATTTTTTTACTGTTTTTTAAAATAAAATTACCTTGGACATTTTTAAGTTATTCCATCTGTAGTCAACAACACACCCACTCATGTCTATTTACAGCTGCACATGCAAGAGTATAAGGAAGATCTAGCATGGTAAAAATGTATAAATTTAGATATTGTCAAAATAAACCCCATAACTGTTCACTTATGTTTTCATCTCTTGCTCATGCAAATCATATCAGTGTGGGAGAAAATAAAGATATTAAATTTTTGTCCATTGTTGTTGGTGTTTAACAAGGTGTTTCTAGAATGAATATTAACCTTAATCCTCTTGTCATCCAGCTGAACATGTGTCTTCATTCTGAAAACTGGAAGGGGAATTTTTCTTGCTACTTCAACCATAATTAATGTGGTGCTCTAACCCTCAAAACATACAACTCCAGCTTAAAGTTTTTGAATGTAATTACAGTTTACAGCCTTAGTGCAGCTTACCTGTCTTTTCCCAAGTATTTTAGAACTGCTACCACTTCTAAGTCAGAAAAAAATCAAAAAGACGTGGTTTTCTGTTGAAGTTTTTGGGGAGGTTTTCTGGTTCATTGGTTGGATATTTTGATGGTGTATTTGTTGTTAGGGTTTTTTTGTTTGTGTTGTCGCTGTTGCTGTTGTTGTGGGGAAGGCTTTTTTAAACTGTTCTGGACCCATCTTTAAATCAAATCATTATTAAAGACATAACACTTCATGGAAGTTGTCCAGAACACATGGATTCCCATGATCTTGATTTGAAACCTGGTGTGACTATGCTTTTAATTTAATTTCATTATGAAGTTTTAGGTTTTTTCAGCCCTTGGACTCTCCATTCTGTGCAAGAATACACTCTGGAAAAAAAGGTTTTCTAATTCCCAGTCTGGAATAGCTGGGTTTCATGCAGAATTTCCAAGAGTGCTCTCAGCTTAAAATGGATTGTCTCAAACTATTATCAAGCTGCAACTTGAATTGTTGTTAGTATGCACTAAATAGAGCTGATCCAAAAGAAAGAGACACAATTTTCAGCTGTGCTAAAACTCTTCAAAAGATACATAAAGGAAAAATAAATCAATGGCAGAATTCTTTAGTAAAGTTATTCTTATACATCTGTTGATGATTTATGAATATGTTTATGAAAGACCATTGAGATTATATGCCTTCTACTGCAAGACTTCTCTATGATATTATGTTATTCATAAAGTTTTCAATCCTCTTGTTAAATTCATTTAGGAGTTTAACTCCTATTATTCTTAGGAAGAGGTGCTTCCAAATCTTAAACTTTAGATGAGTAGAAATATTCCTCTAAAGAGAAAAGTGGAATTTTTCTGGTCAAATGGAGATAAGATGGTCTTCATATGAAGCTTAAATTCCCCCTAATCCCCTTATTATTCAATTAAAATAAATAGTTGTCTTTAAGTCTAATTCATTTATCTTTAGTTTTTTATCTTAGAATGGAACAAAACCTAGATATACCTGTCAAATTATATTGATTATATATGGAGCCAAGGGCAATGTAACCATCTGCATTAAGAGATATTTACATTAGGCTCTGTTCCTCTGGATGTTATAAATATCTATATATATAGTGGCCAGACGTTGCAAATCCTTAGATCAGTGATTTTGTTCTCATAGACAGAAGATAATCCAGTTTAGACACAGAAATTCCATGTTTTTCCCTTGTTTATGGTATTCCTTAATTTTTACTATGGTGTCACATAGGATTTTGAGGGAAAAGACTCCGTTTATATAGACATTGAGGCTGCATAAATGTAACACAAGAAAACTGCAACCTGGTCCTTATCCACACTAGCAAAAGGAAGAGAAAATGGGTGAACACGGTCATGAAAACACAGTTTTAAAGAACACCTGAGAGAAAACTGTTATTGCTTATTGATCACCAAAAAAAGATGCAGCCTTCACCCACGAAGGACTCTCCATGGACATCAATTCATGCCTGTGTTGCTACAAATTTCCCTCCTCCCAGATTCTAGCAGTAATTCATGGCTTGTGATTCAAAGCTTTCTTTGTTCTGAGAAGGAGCAAATTCCTCCACAAGGCTGATATGAAGAAGGGAGCAGTATTTGTCTCTGACTCATGTTAGGGTATTTTGGATTGGGATTTATCGTTTCTTGGATTAGGTGTCTAACATTCAATCATTTTAGTACCATCTACAGAAAGGTGTCCTGAGAAACAGGCAGACAAATCTGAAAGGAGATTTGTCCCACGTGATTTAGACAGAAAGACAAAGAATTACCTCAGCTTATACATCCATTGAAATTGTAGCCATTGAGTTTGAGTTTATAATCTGAAAGATGTCTGGTTCAAAAGCAATGCCCTTAGAAGAAATTTTTTGCTTATTTTAATGCAAAATAAAATCACAGCACAAGACCAAAATATGAAAAGAAACCCTTAAAAAGAGTAAAGATTTCCACATGTCTGTTGTATCTAAATTCCTACAGAGCATGATTTTATCCCAACCCCAAATGCTTTAGCATTTCCCATGCATCAGTGAGAGTTTATATTTTAGACTAAAGAGGATCAGAGACTCTCCTGGGATGGAAGGACCCCTCAAGCTCATCTAGTCTAGATTCAAGGTGCTTGCTCTCCTCTTCCCAGGCCTTGTGTTTATTGACAAAACTGGGTCAATTCACTCAGATTCTGGAGTTGGGGCACACAGTACTCACCTTGTTATGGAAACTATCTCAAAAATCTTAGTCCTTACCTTACAGGTAACTCCTGCGATTGTTAAATTGATAAATTAAACTCTTAATTTAAGCCCACCATTCAGCTGAGTAACTGAAGAAGCAATTTCACTTGAGACACACAGGTCTCCAGCTCCAAACACTATCTTGTGCAGTTTTATTTTTTTCTCTGAAGATTTCTTTTATATAGAACATAATATTTTATCGGATGACCTATAACCCTGTCCAGTCTGTAATAGTTTAATATCTTTTCCTTGCCTTACCTGTTGTGTCTTCAGGAACTCTGTGTCTGCAAGACAAAATGAAAGAATTCTTTGTGGAAATAATTATCAAAAGCACCCCTGTTCCCAAGTCCCTTTTCCATTACACAGCCTCATGGGAGATATAGCTAAAATAAAGGGATGACTTACCTATTTCTTTTCACTAACTACAGAAGAAAATATTACACAGCCCACCACTGTGTAATATTTTGGTTGTGAGGCTGAGCCATGATAAAAATCAGACTTTGCATTTTTTATTAGCTATTTTGGATAGGTGAGAAAGTGAAGAAAACACACACACCTTGCAGTTACCATTTCTCTTCGAGTATCAAATTTGCTGCCATTGTTTTCATTGGAGTGTCAGACTAGTTTTCCCCCTTCATTGAAGGAAGTTCTTTTAATACATAAAACTAGATGTATTTTTTACCCACTGACTCTAATGTCACATGTTTCAAAGCTATGTTTATTACTTTTTCTTTTCAAAGTATAGTTGCCTTGGTCTGAGTGATGTAGCAACTGGCATTTGAAGAGGGAGACTCAGTGAATCACTCAGCAGAGCACGGACCTGAAACCACTACTCTTCCATGACTTCCTTGGCACAGTACTCTGTAACATGAAAGGAGATATAAAGACTGGATTGTATTTTGAGACTGTAACAGGTCATTCCACATCTGCCACACCACACTTTCTGTGGTTAGTTCTATTTTTTTTTCCTTTTTGTCCTAGTGCCTTTGTGAATTTTACTGTATAATTTTTGACTTTACCAAAGAGAGAACAATTAAAGCTGATCATCAGGGATTTCTCTTTACATGGCCTTTTCTATGTTATCAAATAGGTGCAAGTTCTGTGAAACCATACTGGTGATATTTTATCATTATCATTTCCTTCTGATCACATCAACAATGTATCAAAACTCATTGTACTGTCTAAAAACTTCCATGTGATAGACAGAGGGATTGAAGAAAAGAGAAATAATAATATTCATCATCATCTGTTTCTAATAACAGCATAGGAAAAAATTATTCCCAAGTTTGAAGATTTAAAAGACAATTAAATTAGCAATTGTTGTCATATCAGTATTTTCAAAAAACTATGGGGATGGTAACAAACCAGGAGGAAGGAAACAAACCTCTTTATGCTTGCCTTTTTTTTTTTTCTACAAAAGAAATAAAATCTCAGTATTCTTGAGACTTCTAGGTTTGGTTTAGAATTCTAGACTCTCTGGGGACAGAATGATTCAAACTCATGTTCAGTGACCGATCTCAAAGTAGCAGAGAGATTTGTACTTTTCTGTAGATGTATCTTCAACAGGGCTGGAAAAAGATGTTGCTGATACACACAGGAAACTGTACTAGAAAAAAAATTATGAAATTAAAGCAAAAGCAAAAAGATGGTCTAAACTATGGAATGGAATGTGTTAAGTGTGATTAATTTTCTTTTGCAATTTGTAACCATGTGGTAGCAGGATCTAATCCAAAGCCTCTTGCATTCAACAGGGCTCTTTCCAGTAACTCCAAGTTTCAGGCATACCATTTGGGACCAAAGGTTGTGTAAGCCCTATTTGAAAAGTGCTTTTTTTTTTTTTTTTTTTTTGACAAACACAGAAATTGGAATTCAGAATATGGATTCAGAACTCCCTCTGCACCTGAACTTCAGGGAGCTGAAATCTGGTGCTGGAGTCCTGACCTTGTTAACAAACAACAGGAATTTTGCTACTGGCTTGAATTAAATCAAGATTTTACTCTAGAAGACTGAGACCTTGGACTTATTTCTTGGATCAAACAAGAACACTAGCCCTAAACATTTATCTTTGATGAGGAAGTGCAGTTTCAAGTCAGTTTGAACTTTGAAATCTACAGTTAGGATTTATTTCAAAGATGAGTTCACACGATGCAGCAGGCTTTGTAATCTGGGAATTTCATGCTTTAAAAAAAAAATAATAATAGCTGGGAGCAGAATTAGTATGTACAGCATAATAAGAGTCCAGTTCAATTGCTATTTAGTTTGGAATGGTTGCTTTGAGAGCTTGCTGGAAAAGGGGAAAAATGTGATGAGAAGAAATATTTACAGTGCAAACTTTACATGCCAATAAAGACATTATAGAGAGACTATTGTTAGGCTTGACTCTGTAATTATAAGGAAGCACAAAGATGATCAAATGCAAGACCATTTACAGTTAATCATTTTGACATTGCTTTATTTTTCCTATGAACCATAGAAGAGAAGAATCAAACAACATTATACCTCATGAGTCTAAACCTTAGGTGGTGCAATTCAACTTAACTCCTTCACTTTAAACAATCGAGCCCCTTTGCCTCAGCTGGTGGCTTGGCCTCACATATCTTTGTTACAGCTTGAATCAGCTTTACTGGAGGGAAAAATATAAGTTTGATGTCAACATGATCTAGCAAAGAACTTGCTATGCAACAGAATCTATTTATAACTGTCTGGATTAATTCTTACAGATTACATGAAGAATTTTAAAACTGTTTTTCACATCAGAAATGGTTTCATTATTTAGAATATTTATATTTTTTGAACATGAAAAGCAAAACAACATTTGTGCTGGGAAGTAAATTACATTGCTATCACAGAGGCTTACAGGCTCCTGGTGAGACCAGCATTCCATGGTGGTAAACATATAACTGGAATTGATCTCATGTAGTTATTACCATCTAGAAGTACATGACCTAGTCTGCTTTTTTCTCCAGCTAAGTTCCACCAAAAAACTCCTTGTCTTGTTTAAAACAGGAGAAGTTGGTCTGTAGATATGTTTTTCAAGTAAAGGTAGTCTAAGTACAGCTTATACATATGAAACACCTTTAGGAGTCCAGCTCTAGCTGAAATGGGTCCCATATTCACCTTATCAACTCAGAAAATACCAGCTAAAACATATTCAAAAGGGGGAATGGGGATAAAAGTTGGCACACAGCTGCACAGAGATAGTAAGATCCCTTTCTAAATGATCCTTAAGTTCCCACGTCCATTTTTAGTTTAAAAATACTTGTGGTCTTATGATAAATTATGCCAAAAAGATCTTATCCTTCTTAACAGTGAGGACAGAATTTGAACTGCAAAGCTACTCTGTTTCTCTTCTAGGGTTCAAGCTTCAGATTTTATATTAAACTTCTAAGCTGGTGTGTGGTGACATAAGCAACTAAGATAACAAATCATGAATAATCGTGTTCATGAATGAGCAAACATGACTGCCTGAGAATTTCTAACATTAAAAGCATTGCTCCCCCAAAATTTCTCTTAGTTGAACCTTTTATTGAACTTTTCTTTAAAGCTCATTAATGGTTTGGAATTGGAATGAACTGTAGTTAGAGTGATAGTCAAAACTGCTTTTGCCATTTTCATACAGCTGCTGGTATAATCAATAACCTATATACAAAGGTGTCATGATTATTTGTGTCAATTTGTATTTGCAGATTTCAGCTCCTTCTGTTCATTTCTTGCTGCTGTACATGTTCTTTTCCTTCATAACAGTGTAAGACACCATTCTGGCCTCATGGTGCTTGAAAGATGAGTAAAATTAATATGTTTCCAGGATTCATGGGGAACTGATTAGTTGTAAGGTAACACACTGCCATTGTGATTAAGAATCCCTAGGGGATGCTGGACATCATTGGCCATGAGGAAAAAATCAAAGCTACTTTTAGTATCTACAGATGGGGCCACCTTCTGCTTTCAGCAATTGGCCTAAATCAGGATTATCTCCATTGATTTCCATGGTGTTTGTCAAGATTTATACCAGATGAAAACGTACAACATTTGCCTTTTTGGCAATGGAGAGAAGATTATGTCCCTATGAAATTTCACTGGATCAGAGCTATTCAAAGAGAGCCATTCAATCAACACCTCCCAGATACCAATGCCATTAGTAAAGCACTTTAATTCATTTTAGCATAGTTATCCCATTTGGTGCTTGTGAATCTCTCTCTAGATATCAAACATCCATGATTTCTGATTCTTTACATCAACTGGAGAAGCTTTGCCATCATGAATAAAGAATGACAACTACCCATTCTTTATATTACAGATTCTGCAAAAGTTACTGGTAGCTTTATCAGGTGGGAAGAAATTTTGTGGTTGGATTCTTAATCCATTGATTTCTTTGCCCTTCTAGTCACCTATTCAGGTACTCAAGAGCAACAGGGCCTGGAAAACTTTCAAATACCTGTTTCCATTTTCTGTGCTTTTGGGCTGCAGAGCACTTGCTGGGGTTAGGGTAGTAAATACCACAGGGGTGAGGTCAGTGCAGCGATAATCCCTATTGCTTAATCCTTTGGATGGCACTACTGTGCACTGTGGCAGCTATTGCAGATAAACCTCAGACAAGGCTTTTCTAACAAGCAGGCTGAAGACAGTCATCATTTGGAATGGAAGAGTGTTGAGCCATACACGTGTTCTTTCAGTAACTGAAGGGACCCTACAAAAAAGCTGGAAAGGGAATTTTTAAAAGGGCATAGAGTGATAAGGAGAACAAGGGGAAATGGCTTCAAACTGAATGGGCATGGTTAGGCTGTAGCTGTCAGGAAAAAAATTTCACTATGATGGGGTTGAGGCACAGGCAGAGATTGCTCCCAGGAGTTGTGGCTGCCCATGGATCTCTGGCAATGTTCAAGGCCAGGTTGGATAGGGCTTGGAGCAACCTGGTGCAGTATGTAAGATGTCCCTGCCCATGACTCTTAAGGTCCCTTCCAACCCAAACCATCCTGTGACTCTGTGATGGTCTGTGACATAGATGCCAGTAGAGGTGGAGACTTCTCTCCCGTTTCATTATGTAATTTAAACATGACCTGAGTTAACTCTGAAGTGACTGGAGTGGCATTTACCAGCAGCAGAGAGCCAAGGGTCTGAGGTGAATTTGCAGTAACTCCCTCTGACCTCACCACACACTCGTGTAGCCCTGACACTTTCTTGGGGAGAGCCCTTTGGATGCAAAGATTTTGTGATTAGCACAATGGAGAATGATTAAATGGTCACATCATTATTGAACAAAAAATCATAGAACCAAAAAGATTGTAAAAGACCTCCAAGATCCTCAAGTCTGACCTGTGACTGAATGCCACCATGTCCACCAAACTCTATTGCGCAGTGCCACAACTATTGATGTTTTGAACACTCACATCAGTGAAGTGGGAACAGATTGCCCTCTTGCTCTAGTTTACCTGAAGACTTATTAACCACTCTGAATAGCACAAATCACATGAAACAAAGTAAGAATTATTGACAAAATTACTGCTAAGGTTTTCATTCCTACAAGTATTTTGATTTGTTACATATTCAGAAGAGAAATGTAGTGGCAATAGTGGTAGACGAATCAAGCAAGGGTTAAATCTCCCAACTTCTAACTGCAGCAAGATCAATAGCATTAAGTTACTTGGATCCTTTCTGAAGTCTGTTCCTCTCCTTTTTAGCCTGCCATCCTCTCTTCATCTTTTTTTTCCTGTGACATTTAGGTCCTCACCCGAGAAAGGTAATGCGGTTTCTTTAAGAAAATACTTATAGTAATAAAAAAAGACTTTAACAGCAAAAACTAATAATTGCTAAGGAGCCAATTAAATTCTGAAAGCGAGATGAAACCCTTCTTATTTCCCCTGGTGATTTTATGCTTTAAACTCGCTTCCGTGTTGGAGGGGGGAAAAGGGAAAAAAAAAAGGGGAGAGAGAGAGAAAGAGAGAGAGAGAGAAAATATAATTTCAGAAGCTGACAGAACTCATTGTTCGAGAAATTTTAAATTCAAAAAAGTTAATAAAGCCCAACTATAAGATGAAGGGAATTTGCATTTCACAGATTAACAACATGTACAGCAAGAAAGGCGATCCGCCTTGCCCCAGGTGATAATTTAAGAAACCTTTGCATATTTTATTTAAAACTGGGCCCAGTTTGGCTGGGTAATAAAACAGACAGATAATGATTAGAAGGTCGGGCCTTCAGGGCACACAGCTTGGGCCCTAGCAAATACCAAACAATGATCCCACAAGCCTGGCTTGCTGAAGATTAGTCTAATTGCCTGCTGATGTTTTATTTTTTTCCTGAAGTTTTTTTTTCCTCCCTCCTTCTCCTTGAAACGCTAAACAGAGTGGCAGTTTGACATTAGCTTTTTTCTTTTTTAATTTTTTTTTTCATTTTTTTGTTTTTAATTTTAAAGATATATACTTAAACATATACATTCACACACACACTCTTGTGGTTACACACATAGAGAGACAAATGAGATCTGGTTTAAACCAGCACCTGCCCTTCTTTTCTTCATCTGTGCTACAATGAGCACATAAGTCTAATTTCCACAGCTTTTATTGCTACCTAAACCCATTTTCAGACTGGTAAATTAATAGGAGAACATTTCATATGTGAAAATTCCAGCAACATATGAGATAATTTTTTCTTGCAAATTTCATAAAGATTAGTTAATGTAATATATATAAATCTAAGTATCATGTGACACACATTTTCCCTGGTTATGTATAAAATACACAGCTGATAATTTTGAACACATATGAGTGTGAACAAATATTCAGAAATACAAATAAATACATACACTCAAGGGTTTCTTTTAGGTTAATGGGCCAGCCTAAAAACCACTTGGATATTCTATGGATACCAGGATTTTTGAGCTGCCTAAAATAAGATATAGCACACTATACATAGATAATGTTCTCAAAGTCACCATGATTAGTAACTACTTTAGGATTATATTGCTAAATGTACACACAAACTGCTTTGGTTTCAAGTATCTTTTTTGCCTTTGAAATTTCTGTGCACTCTTCTGAAGCTCTAGTAAATGGTTTAAGCTCCCTGTCCCAAATGTTGTCCAAACGAACTGAAATACACACAAAAAATAAGGCAAAGAGGAGAGAGTAAATGAGGTGAGGGAATCATATGGTCATAAATCTGTTTCCCATTTATGCTCATGCCATTTTTGCTCTGATTTTTAAAAACAGTGTGACTATATTTAGATCCCACCATCAGCTGAAAAATAGAGATGCTGCTGTCATTGCCGTCATTATTTTTCACCTATTGAAGAACTGAACTTTGAAAGGAACCTAAGTCTTATAAAATAGAGAATGGTCCACCTTTCTGAACCTCACACCCTCAAGATTCCTTTGGCCAAGAAATCCAAGCTCTCATATCTCTCTTTGGTTAAGGCCAGAGGAGGTTGGTTGTGGTTTAGAACCATAGAATGGGTTGGTTTGGAAGAGACCTTTGAAGGTTCCTTAGCCCAGCTGCCCTGCTATGGGCAGGCACAGCAGAGATAGGCAGATTTCCCAAGAAAACTCTACTTTTCTTACAGATCCAGTTTACATTTTCATGCGTGGGTGTTTGTGTGGTTACTCACACAAGAACCTAAAACTGGCAGAGTGAAACCTTTCCTCATATAAAAAGTTGTGCTGCACTATAGAAATGTAAAGAAAATGCAGTCAACAAACAAGAGCAAAGCATTTTGAAGTTCTTAAGTTGTACTTGGAACTGTGATAACAGAATTCTCTACAATTGTATGTGTAATGTGCAAATTCACGCACATAGATGTGTGTTTTTACATATACATATGTATATTTATGGAAAAATATGTCTGTATCAGAGACCTGCAGCAATTTCGTCCTCTCAGAAACATGTGTTGCTCCTAACTGAAGCTGTCTCTGAAACCTTAGGACATATTCTGGCCTGTTGACTGGTCTCATCCATCATTAAGAATAGCTATGGCCCAAGGGTAAAAATAGCTCTGGAGTCTGTAGCATAGTGCCCAGAGCTTAATGATATTGCCCTCCAAGGCAGATGGTATTTGTTTTGCTGTCCCTCTGGTGGTTTTCAATTAATTACTTATTATTTCGCCCCCTACTCCCTCCCCCCAAAAAAATTTGCTTCAATTAGAGTCAGGTTTTTTTTAAATAATAGACCATCAATATCACATGGATATTGAGAGAAATATCTCAATATTTATTGGATAGGAGATAAACAAGTGTGGTTTTTTTAGAAGGCACCTGATGTTTGGGAAGGAAAGCCAGCACCCCTTTGCAAGAAGTGGCTGCTTGGAGGATTGAGTGGGAAGATTTGTGATATGATATATGGATGGACACAGATGGTATTCCTGCAAACATGGAAAAATGTCATGTGCCACCAACCTGGAGGGAGATCCAGTGCAAGGAGTGCTGGTTGTGGGACACATGAAAGGAAGGAGGTTCCTTTATAATCAGAAAGATAAATCCACGGGTACAGTCTTTGGCAGCTCCACCTGGTGTAGCGCACATTGAGCATGGTTTTCATTGTGCCTATAAATAGTTTATCCAGAAGGATCTGGTCTTTGCCACCTCCTCCTCCAGCACTCCCATCCACTTGCCTGGCTGAGCTCAGTGCTGACAGACATTAACACTGTCATCTGAGCAGAACAATAAAACCCAGCAGCCATGGATTCTCGCCCCTCTCGTTTTGTAGGGAATATCGATATCGTCATATTTCAGCAACCCTGGAAAAGGTCATGTTTTTTCAGAATGAGCTCCAAAAAGTCCTACAACTAAGATGGTGTCATTAGCACAAATTTCTGACAGACATTCTCTTTGGGGAGTCCTAGAGAACCAATTCATGGAATTTCTGCTTGCCTGGATCCAGAGGAAATCCCTAAACTCTATTATACCATCACCCCAAGCCAATCCGCAACTGAGATGTTAACAGAGGCTCTTAGGAATCATGACCATTATTTAATAAATAATCTTATGATCCTTTG
Organism: Onychostruthus taczanowskii; assembly: GCF_017590055.1. NCBI lineage: Eukaryota > Metazoa > Chordata > Aves > Passeriformes > Passeridae > Onychostruthus > Onychostruthus taczanowskii. Next base: position 1,833,582 of record NW_024506994.1, on the reverse strand, counting down.
CAAGTTGTAAATGCAGTAAGAATGGTGATATGGGATAAGATTTATCTCTTCTAACTTTAAATACCTACAAGTCAGATACGTTGTCTGAACTAGTCATCTTAACTTCTTGCATAGTTGATTTAGAGATGGAGCACCCCAAGGAGATTCTTCTCATGCAAAAGTGGGATGACTCAGATGATACATTGAATTATCTCTTTTATGAACCAGAGACAGATAAACATCAGTGAGGCACTCATAGGCAGATAAAATGTGGAGAATTAACTTTCCATTCATGTTTGTGTGCCAATTTTATTTTTTTTAATGATACTAACATTAATCCTGAAAAATTCTATCCAACCACATTTTTTATATAATTACTGAAGCCTAGTTTCAGAATCAAAATTATGTCACTTTGGGGAAGATAAAGGCTGTAAAAGCTTTATCAAACAGTGAAACAGTTTTTGCAACTTAAAAGTAGGAATGCTTGGAACTTGAAGGGAGATTCTGTTTTGTTTTGTTTTAATTTAGGTAGTGCTTTTACAAGGCTTTTTCTTTCTGTTTTCTGATTCTTCTTTCAGATGGCAACTTGGCCTGTCAGTTTTGTGTCACTGCTTGTTTATGCCATAAATGTCATTTGGAATGACAACACTAGGAAAAGGTCAGGGCTATTACTAAACAAGCTTACCCCCTGGAGCCTAATACAGTCAAGACACTGTGATTCAACTGCTGGGAGTGGCTGGAGACATGGCAGCAGGGAGAAATATTTAGGTATTTTTCAGTGCTGGTCCATGGAAATCATACCTTGGGGCTCAAAATGGGACAAAGCCAAGTGAAGCCTTATTGTTTGATTCAGGTAATGTATTCAGAGGAATTAACAGCAAGCACCAGGATCTGAGGAGCCAGCAGAGCTGTCTGTTTCTTTTTATTAGTGCATGGATGCTAAATACTGCTCAGAGAATGAAGTTTGATCAATAAATCATCCCCTAGTTGCTGTTCTGCATTGGCTTCTTTGCCTGGACTGTTAGAAAAGGACCATGTGTTTGCCTTTTTTCTTTTCCCCCAGAGTAAAAATTCTTCAGTGAGTAGAAACACGAAGGAAAGAGGAAATCAGCTCTAGCTTGATGCTACTTGCTGTCATCTGTGGCTTAGGTAGATAACCTTGCATATAGGTGACTCCTGCTGAGGGAGGGAGTTAACTCTCTGAATAACAACGACAGTTACCAATCCAGCCCAAAATTATAATAACTGCATCAGTTGATTGAGAACCACCTAAGTAGGAGGATTGTGGGGAGAAGGGGGAATCCTTCCTTAAGACATCTTCAATCAAAAATGTTTGATTCACCTACCTCAAGGTCATTTTTTGATAAGCTATGGTAACATAACAGAGTGGCTTTAGTGGGAAAGGACCTTAAGGATCATCCCTTAAGGATCATCAACTCCTTACCATGGACACCTTCCACTAAACCAGGTTACTCCAAGCCCCATCCAACCTGGCCTTGAATATTTCCAGGAATGGGATGTGGAATCAGATGCCTACAATTTTCTTTATTTTTTTTTTTTTTTTAATCAGATGATGTTAGAATTGTAAGAATTCCAGATTGGACACCATTTTAATAGACTCCCTGAGCATATAATTAAGCTCTGTTCAATTAAGATATTCATTACTCATGTTGAAGAACCAGTGTGCCTACCACTCTCTTGGAAGCTATGACAAAATATAGACATTCTCACCAAAAAGAATGATCCTTGGAAAAGGCATGAAAATAAAGACATTTAATACCTGCTGAAATTTGTCTTGAAGCACTCACTGGCTTTCTTTTAAGTAGTGAAAGGAGAAAAACTGAAAAATAAATAAGCAAACAATCTTCTCATCAAGGAATGATGAAAATGTGGAGCTGTAAATACCTGACAAGTAACTTCTGGTTGTTTGGCCACTGGAATTTTCTTTGCTATCAGAATTCCAGACAGAAGAGGAAAGTTCTCAATGAAAATACAAAGATGAGTTTGTATGCCAAAGGTTTGTTCTAAAACTAAACCTTTGGCCTTGTTAGAAGACCTGGTCTTTTTCTTGAGGCCTTGGTTGGTAAAATAAATCACATTTTCTATAGAAAATATACTTTTGCTGATTAACAAAAGCCAGGTGTATTAAAAACTGTCCCTTTCAAACTTTCAGAATTTTTTTCTTCCTCCCTCCTTTTTATTATTTTTTTTCTACTTTAGACAAGAAAAAATTCTCCTAGTGTTTTGCATTAAACTGAGTTTTCATTTCTTTATCAGATAAAATTTTGAAAATGTGAAAATCTTGCTATTGCAGCTGAACTAGTGTTTATTTATTTTATTTCTATTTTACAAGCACTTATCTAGAAATCGTGGTACTTAATGTTCCATGAAAACAGTACCAGAAATAAAGGTTGATCCAACTTTATGAGTCAAAACCCAAACTTGCAATTAACAGTACAAGATCCATAAATATTGATGATCTTCCTTTATGATAAATGGGAAGAGGGAGAAGAATGAAAAAAAAAAAAAAAAAACAAAATACCAAGGGGGACTTTGTAATAATTATTATTTATTATTCCACAGCAAAAAACAGAATCATTGACAAGGGAATTCTCATTGATCCCATCTGTAGCACAAATTTCCCAGCTCATTTTGAGTAGGACTTTCCAATTCTTCCCTCAGCAAGAATTCCTTCTTTTCCAATAAAGACGTGCACATTCTTGAGGAGGGTGATTCTTTCTGGACATTTATCTGTAGCTATTCACCCAAATTTGATAGGCCTGCAGCCCTTAAAGAGAAAGAAATCACAAGTCACAGCTGGGGATTCGAGCCATCCCTTGCACCCCATCACAAATGGCGCAGCAGCTCAGCTCTGCCCCGTGCCTTGCCGTGCCAGAAGTGCTTTACCTTTGCTTCAGCCCCCTGGGTTTGCTCCCCAGCAGTCTGACTGGATTAAGAATGGAGTCAAATGCTGCTGTTGGTCATATCGGAACAGATCTGAGCCCGACACGATGAAAACATAAGGAATCAGGATCATGGTACTTTCCCTTGGTGCTCTTGTCATAAACAATTGGTGCAACAAAAAGAACATCAAGGGGCTGCTCTCTTACTGTGAAATATTCACATTTCCCCTTCAATTTGGGCTGCTTTGGGGAGCTGATGGCTGCCTAAACTCTTCAAATGCAAAGCCAGGGTGCATTTGTGAGTGGAGACTAGGCAGAAGGTCTGAGAAGCAGCACAAATCTTCATGGAGCACTGTTGAGAAGAATAGAAGGAAATTCTTTCATATTACAAGCAAAAACTTCTGTCCCTTCAATGTGACAAGATGCAAAACCCCAGCAAACGTGTCTGTTTTTATAAAAAGCATGGAACAATAGTTCCACATTACTGCGGGAGGCTGGGGGCTGTGGGAATCAACAACTGAGCTGTCCCCATCTCAGCCAGCATTGAGTGACTCAATACATTCACTTGCCTTCCCCTCCCTGCTGGTGTGCCCATAATTTCCATCTCTGTGAAACCAGGCATCAATAACAATGAAATTCATAGGGGTATATTTTGGAATGCTAAGTGATGAATTTTGCATCCAGGCAAGTAGCTTTCCATTACAGTGAGGGGAAAGTGGAAAAGTAGGGCATTAACTTGACTGCAGGTGCTGTCCTAAGGTGCTGGAGAGTTAATATGTTTACAAGAGGCTTGTGCTTCACATGGTCTCACAACACAGAAATAGTAGGCTAGAAAGACACAATTTGACCAGTTCACACCCCTTCCAGTGCCTCATTTCCTCCATCTAAAAGAAATCTGCATGTTCTACTCCAGAAAAACATCCCATACTTCTTCAGGATATGCATATATCAGTCTCTGTGTGTAGAAGAAACCTTGAAACTAGCCCTAGGGCCAATTACCAACACAGAGCCAGGCATCATAATTGCTCTGTGTAAAAACTGGTGCCTTTCTTTCCTGCAAAATTGCAAAATGGAACAACAAAGTATCTTAGGTGTGATGGTTGGCCAACAATAAACAGAAAAACTGTAATCCCTGAAAACTAATACGGTGTAGAGGGGCTGCAGAGCAAGATGAATGAAAAGCTGTGTGGTGTGTGGAGTGTTCTGAGGGAATTTTTTTTTGTTGTTGTTGTTTCAAAAGGAGTTTTTTTACCCCAGGCCAGAAGCCTTTGTGTCAGGGAGACTGTCTCATTTCTCTGCTCAAAGGCTGTCAGAGATGACTGAGATTTGAAAATGCTTTCTGATGTTGACGAGGTCAAGGGAGACAGAGCTGCCTACCATCAGTCACTGCGTCAGTGGTGGGATGGGAGGACACGTGAGAGAGAGGATGGAAAGAAACCAGTGAAATTGTTATCTCTGGAGAACTAGATAAAACAAAATAAATAAAATAAAATAAAATACGGGAGAAAGAAGAGGCACAGGTCAAACCCTAACACCAAAGTTTATGGCATTATTATTCAGCTGGAATAAGGGAAAATATCTTGGTTCCCAACTGGGGATGTTCTGAAGAGAGGGAAACTGACTGGAGGCAAAAGATATATTAATATTACTCCACTTAATCAATACATAAAATCCTCCAATGTGTTTTTTGTACTAGCCTGCTCTGCAAAGTTAACACCTGCAGTGTTTTCTGATTCCATCTAATTGTGCTTGCAATAGTTTAGATCAGGACTGCCCAAAGCAGCCAGGAATTGAATCAGGCTGTGGAAATGGCTGCCACAGACTGCACCCATCTTGCCCAAAAGAGAGTGGGCCAATGTCACTGTCACCCTGAAAGATGGACTCTCTCTGTCCTACCTCACAAAGCAGCAGCAAGAGCCTACTTGGATCAACCTGTGACATTCCATTGAACTGCAGATTTCAAAGGTCACAGAAGAGTTTTCACACAGGCTGTGCTTCCCACAGGGATGACCTGATGGGCTGATCCCACATAACTTTGTTCAGAGGAGCAAGCATTTCTACAGGGCAGCCCACATGGCCAGCTTTAGAGTGCTGACATTTGTTCCCAGCATACCAGTACACAGTGGTATCTGGTTTTATTATTAATTTCACAAAATTATTAGATAAAGACAAAAATAGATGTCACTATTTGTACATTGGCCATTTCTTCACTTTGTTCCCTTTATAAGCAGGCAAAGCTGGAATTGCTGATCCATGTGTGCTGGGCAGGATGCACAGTTTTTCTTCAAAATCTCAACTGTGTGAACGCTTTATGGCTGTGATGCCACAAACTGTTCCATAATTCCTCATTTTGCTGTGATCCACAAGAGATGCTTCCCACTTTTTGATGTACTCCTTGAGTCAGAGGAAGACTGTAATGATGTAGTGGGAAAAGGGAATGCCAACACGGGAAGCTAAGTGATTCAAAGGATCCTACCAGGTGATAAATGTCTCGGTTTATGACCCTTCCTTGTTGATGACACAAGGTTTAAGAAGTGGCCTGCATGTGTGTGACAGGTAAACATTTTGTTTTCTGTATGGGGAGAAAGACATGGCAGAAGGTGTGTGGAATGGATCCATGTGTACCTGGTAACTCTGCCTGCCCTGCTGTCACTGAGCACCAAGGAGGAGCACAGGACATCCAACAGCAGCACACGGCTGCTCCAGATCCCGGCAGCCACCCCTGGCAGGAGGGAGAGCACGGTGCAGGGAGCAGGGACTTAGATCCACATGCCTGCACTCAGAGCTCCACAGGACAAATCCACTCCAAGCAGAGCCAGTCCCAGACATTTCCACTCCCAGATCCCGTTGATGGAGACTCGTTGCAGTCCTTCCCTTCCCTGATGATTAGCACCCCTTCTACCTTGTCACATCAGCTATTGGAAGGGTGAATATCTAACCCTGGATCAGTGAAATAATCTGATTTTAAGCAATGGGGTTTTTTACCAAAGACCTTTAAAATTTCATGGATCTGTCTTGATGGTCAGTCAAATACACTGTGAAACCAGTACAGCAGAGCAGGAGCCAGTCTTCAAAGATCCCAGCAGATTTGCTTTATATGAGGAAAGAGGCTCCCCCTTACACTCTGTCTGTGCAGGTGATGTGGAACCACAGTTATTTCTTTATTAATAAATGTGGGGAACAACTAGTTCCATATTAATATATTAAACAGTGCCAGGTTTCTTTCACACTGAGCCAGATGGTGTAGGATGGTCTATGTCCACAGTACTAAACTGGACCTCCAAAATTGGGTGGCTGCATCCAAAATACATATTGGGAATGGTTTCTGGACTGTGCCAAGTCTCAGACTGTGTCAGGATATCATCCAGAAAACAAAAACATCACATCTGGAGAATTACAATGTTTGGTCCCTATGCCTGTAGTTCATAACTATTTGATTAGCTATTATGGATATAGTCAGAATTTAAATTTTAATCCTTTCAGAGCTCATATTTATGATCTAAGACTACAGAATATTCTAATTTTTGTGATTTTTTTTCCCTTTTCACAGCAATCCAGTCTCAGATCCTAAAATTGATTGCTCATTCCCATGTTTCTCCCATTGCCATCTACTCTCCTGCCTAGCACCAGTTCAACCATTAAAACTATTTTTATGTCATGTTGTAAACCATATCAGTGAAATGACAGCAAGGGACATAAAGGCAGCAGGACATGGCATTAGTCATGTGCATTGTTTGCATTAATTTGCATTAATTGTTTGCATTAATTTATGTATTTCAAAGTGAAGACATCCACATTAAATCTCAAGGTGGCTTCCTGATCATTATTTTATCTTAACAGTAGGAATGCAAAATAATCCAGTGTATGACCTAAACTGAGGCAAATGAGGAAAGGGATATTGCATCTCTGTTGTCACCAAGGAAACAAGAAAAAGTGACAATTTCCACCAGCTGAGCACTCACCTCTACACCTTTAGTTCACCTGAGGTAACAACCTGGCACTTCCATTAGGGATGGGTAAGGTGCAAGGTATGAAAATAGCAGGAGGTATAAAAATATCTCTAAAACCCATGGAATAACAGGGAGGGAGAGAGAAAGGGAATAATTTATTCATTCCCATCTACTCACACAGCTGCAAGAGGGTGGATGATTGTAAATTAGGGTGACTGCCAGGAGAAAGTGAAATTTATTCATTCCAGGACACCCAGACCTGCAGAAGTTGTTGGGTGCTGCCCAGTAAAACATCACCTGGGGCAGAGCTCCTGGGGATTTCTGAGAGAGAAGCTAAAGGCGCCTTTTGAGATTTCCACTAAAAATCCTATTTGCTGTGTAAGAAAAGTAAACAAAGAGGAATAACTTTTAAAATAGGGAACTGATGTGAGGTTTCTATGTCTATAATCAGCTTAAAGTGTAAATTAAAATAACACTCAGTTCACACTTCCGTTTCTTTAATTAAACTCACAAATAAATAGAGTTAAATATGAATGTTTCTTTGCATCTAAATTTTCCGTTTGTTTTGTTTCTGACTCCTTTAATTGCACCTTCAGTGGTTTGGAGATAAAGATTTACTTCTTACCTTAAAACCTCGTCAAAATGACCTTAAAATATAACTTTCCTCGCTTCCTTGGGAGGAAATTTTTCTTACATGTTTTCTGCATCTACAAGCTCTGGGACTTATCTGTACTTATGAGGAAAGCAATTTTCTCCTTCTAACCAGATTTTACTCTGGAGTAAAATATATTTTGTTTGTGATAGTTTTAGTTTATATGGCTGCAATAAGCTTCCATCTGATTCTTTGATTTTATTTACATTTTTTTTAGGTGATCTAGAAGTACTTAGCCCAGTCATTTTAAAATCAAGCAAATAAATATATAAAAGCTTTTCACATAGCATTCTTTTAAAACAAACAAACAAATAAAGGCAGTAAAGCAACATCAGAGAAAGTGAATCTCCAGCTACAACGACTTGGAGTAGGTTTACAGTTCTTCAGCCTTTGCTCTAGCCCTGGAGCCTGATGGGATGCTGGTGTCCTTGGAGGAATGGTCGAAGGAATTGCTGGGGGCCAATTGCTGATTTTATCATTCAAACACAAAATTTGTTACACCACTTTATCGGTCACAGGGAAAGCAATTATAGTGTAGTTCAATTTTCCACTCAATGACTGTGCTGGGGATCAAAGTCAGTTTTTTATGATGAAGAAAGAAATGTTTTGCTATTTTTGTTATTTAAAAATAATAATAATAATAGCTTGCATTTCCAGTAGAAGGCTGTGTTTGCCTGTGTACCTTTTTTCTTTTTGGAGATGGAGCTGATAATTTTAATTTTTCTCTTGTTAAATAATCAGGCTATTTTGTTGGTGGTTTGTTGTTTTTTGGTTTTTTTTCCTTCTTTCTCTCCTCATTGACTAAAGTCACTCCAATGTAGAAATGCAATTGTCATGCTTAAAAGCAATACAGCATTAGAACCCTAATCACAAACACTGGAGGTGAAATAGTCTGTATGATACATTTCTTAGTATGAGCAGCTTCCTTTTGGTACCTTTTGAAACAAGAAATATTAGTTGTGCACATGGGGTTTTTTTAATGCTTTTATCTGTATAGAATCTAATTGTGACAAAAAAATGATTCATTATCATGTTAGTAAACAATCCATTTCAAAAAACAGACACATATTTGGTGATCATACAAAAGCCAATTGGTGGGATGGACTCCCACCATAACAGATAAGTCATCCATAGAACTCTCTTTTAATCAAAATTTTTATTTTGATTTTTTCTAAAGAGATTTTTAAAAATAGAATAGACAAAAACAGATTGAACAAAAGTGTATTTTCTCAAGTGAAAGTGTGTTAATCACACTTACACAGAGCTGTTACAAATTTTAACTAATATATCCTTCCAACTCTCCTGTACAGTAAGAATTCAAGCAGTAATGGCAAAATGTTGTCATATAAAAGAAAATCAGATAAATTATTTCATCACATCAAAATCACATTTCAATTATTTAAAATTATGTAGTCAAATATTTTAATCACTCATTCTCAGAAAGCAAAACAGAGTTTCCTGGATATTTGAAGACTCTTATTTTTTAATTTGATTTTTTTTTCTTTGAAATGTTTTACCGCAGTCTCACTTCTTAGAGTGGTAACATAAAACAGCATCTTAGACCAATGCTCAATTTCTTCAGCTCACTTTTTTCTTGTTGTTGCTGTAAAATTGCCTTTTTCTATCGAAATCAGATTGGCCCTTGCTAGAAATAGTCTCTGTCCAGGAGAGTGTGTTACTTCTTCTCACAAATGTTCTCTTTGTGACCCATCAGTAAAACTTCTCATTAGCAAATGCTCAAGCTCTTCTTTACAATCAACTTCAACAGAGAGAGAAATACCTAGGAAAAAAAAAGATATTTTTAAGATTATTTAAGAAATAATAGGGAAAAGATTGGATTTTTCGTTGGTTGATTGATTTTGAGATTTTTGTGAGTTTTTTGGGTTTGTTTTCTTTTAAGTCTTATGATGCTTCCATCATTGCCGTGGTTTGTAGGTGAGGATAATTTATAAGCACTCAGGGTTCACCAAACTGGATTTTTCCATGAAAGTGCTGGGAAAAGTTTGTAGTCTATCTTCTACCAGGTTCTGTCTGAGCTTCTTTATTATGATTTTTTAAACTTTTAGTAGTTACTGTTCAGACAAGACATGATGAACTGAGCTGGGGGAAAAAATATAAAATAGTAACTCCTCCACCTCCAAAAGTGTTGAGGATTGTTGAAAACTTCCACTTGCCTTTTGGAATAATTTTTCTTATTTTTCTTCAAAATGTCATAGATATTTATTCATCCTATCCTTAGAGTTTTAATCAACATAATTGATAAAAATACAGACATTTTAAGGTGTGTTGGTCGGCAGGTGTTAAAGAATTTCTGCTTCTGTAAAATGAATTCAATCATAGAATCATTAAGGCTGGAAAAGACCTCAAAGTTCATTGAGTCCAACCATTAACCCAGCACTGCCAAGCCCGCACTGAACTGTGTCCACAAGTGCCACATCCACATGTTTTTTGAATACTTACAGGGAATTTTAAAAAGCAGAGAAGAAGGAGAAAGAAAAGAAGAGGAAAAAAAACGGAAAAATGAAAGGGAAAAGAAAAAAAAGGAAAGGGAGAGGAAAAGCAAATAATGAAAGTGAAAAAATGGGAAAAAAAGAAAAAGAAGAAAAAGAAAAAGAAGAAAAAGAAAAAGAAAAAGAAAAAGAAAAAGAGAAAGAAAAAGAAAAAGAAAAAGAAAAAGAAAAAGAAAAAGAAAAAGAAAAAGAAAAAGAAAAAGAAAAAGAAAAAGAAAAAGAAAAAGAAAAAGAAAAAAGGAAATTAAATCTCAGGGGGCTAAGTCTGACCTTCAAGCAATACAGCTTAGTTTGAAACACCTTCTGCTTCAAAATATTAGCTTTGAATTAATGCTTGACAATTCCAGCTCCTGTAACAGCACAGAAAAACTCATTCGCAGGCACTGTTTGAGAAACCCAATTTTATTTAATATATATGCCTCCTTATAGTAAAAGAAAAATAAAAAATCATTACTTTGTCCTCCCCAGCTATAAAAGCAACCAGACAGCTCCGCTCTGACAAATTCAAATTAGCGAACCGTTTCTCCCACTTGGGAGGCTGCAGCCTGGCCTGTGGTCAGAGATAAATTTTTCAGTGAACCTGTACCTAAAGTGATGAAGGGAAACCTCCCAATTTACTCATTCACAGGTGAGCTGATAGCAAAGCAGGGTTGCTTTTTTGTTCATGCACAAATCTGTGATGAAGGGAAGGTGGGACAGGGTAGGGAAGGGAAGAGGTCAAGTGTGAGGAGTCCTCAGCTGGGGAGAGTGGACCCAGGCTCATGCCCCTGGCTGCATGTAAATGCTGCAGAGTCTGTTAGTCCACATCTCAAAAATAATTTTTGTGTGATTCCCAAAAAACATGATGAAATTAGGTTCACTGCAACAGGAAGAAGGAAAAGGTAAATATATCCTTAATTCAGCAATAACCATCAAGTGCCAGAAACTCACCACATTATCTTTTCAATACCTCGACTTCCTTCTCCTATTTTCTCAGTTTCTAACTGTTTCCCATATTCAAGATTTTTTTTTAAAGAAAATACCAATCTCTCAAAGATCTGAGTCACTTCAGAGACTTCTTCATTTTTTAAAACAATATTACTATGGAAAGAACTTGCTATGGAATCTGGTTTATTGGTGGACATGGCAGTGACAGGTAAATGGTTGAATTCAATTATCTTGGAGCCCTTTTCCAGCCTAAATGGTTCTGTGGTTCTGTGGTGGTGCAGACTAAGTTTTTAATGAAACAGCCAATCACTTCAGCTCCTGCTAGAAGTGGGAAAAATGTACAAATAAATGCGGCCGTTTAAGCAAGACGTGTGGGAGGTAGGGCATTGCTGGAAGTGGGACTTCCTCATTTGAAGTGTGAGCTTTTCTCAATTATCCTCTAAGGATCCAGTGAGCAAAGATGTATGTTATGCAAGATCATATAAAGAGAAAAAAGATCACAGGACAACTATCAAGCAGTTGATATAAAATTATGGAAGAAACATGTGGACACAGGTCTCTTGGTGGGACACATGAGATTGCAGATGAAGGTTGAGTTGCTGCTCCGCAAAGGAGTGCAGATGCCAAGCCCAGTGTTGTCACAGCAATAGCTTGGATCACCACAATAATTTTCCAAAGCCTATCACCTCTTCTTTTATTTTCTTTAATTTATGAAAGACTGTATCAACCTTTGAGGATCAAATTGGTGAACTCCAGAGATATAAACAATGTTCTCCAAAGTGTGGGCTAAAAGCAGCAGTTTTCTGTGCTGGCAGGAAAACTCTAAAGCAGCTCAGAGAGTGGTTTATCTGAGACAAGTGTATCATGAAATCACAGAATCACAGAATGTTTTGGAAGGGACTTTAAAAACTATCTCATTCCATCCCCCTGCCATGGGCAGGGACACCTTCCACTACCCCAGGCTGCTCCAAGCCCTGTTCAACCTGGCTTTGAAAACCTCCAGGGATGGGGCAGCAGCAGCTTCTCTGGGCAACATGTTACAGGGCCTCACCACACTCTGAGTAAAGAATTTGTTCCTAAAATCTAATCAAACCCTGTCCTCTGAAAGTTTGAAGCCATGCCCCCTTGAACCATCATACATGCCCTTGTCAAAAGTCCCTCTCTTGAGCCTCTTACAGCCCTTCTCTCACAGTTAGCTGGGAAAGGCAGCTTGGAATGGTCATGATTTAAATTAGCTTGTGTGCTGTTATGGAGAAGGAATTTCATTTTAACAGTGGTAATTCTGCAAAATGGGTCTCAGAGTTTCATCTGAGAGGGAAGACTGAGTAGCTGCTCATTTGGGGTTTGCAGTGAGTTTGCATTAAACACTTAATTCTTTGAGAAGTGGATAAATTTATCCAATGCAGAACTCTTTTTTTTTTTTTTTTTTGAATGTCACAAATGTTGAGCTACTGTTTTCAAGTCTTACACAAGAAAGAGAAAGAATTATCTCATGATGGGTGACTACATGGCTTGCTGATTGCACAATTTGGAAAGTTTGGGTTCAAATATCTGTGAATGATGATAAATAAGTAATAAATTTTTCTTGTTTTCTACTCAAAAATACAGTGGGACAGTTTCATATTTATTGCAAGTCAGTCTTACTCTGAACTCTGGAAGGAACACTTTTGTATTCTCTTTTCAACAAAGGCTCAAGGTAAAGTTGAGGGTCGGTTCTTGTTTTATACAAGCCCTCTGATAGAAACACACAATATTGTATTATCAAGAGAAGAAACACTAATGTTTGATGACATTCCTCTGACAAGTTGTCATGTCTCAATCTAAATTAAAACCACATCTGACACACCAAAAACCTTGTCTTGATCTGTCTTGTTTGGATAGTGCCAGTCCATGATATGACCTGAAATCCATTCCTTGAGGTCATTTAGACAGACTCATTGAAACAATATATACTGGCTTCATATATTGGCTGCTGGTCAATGAAAACTCTGTCTAATGTGACACTGGAGACTCTATCCCTGCCTGAAAGGAGTAAATGGATTTGATTTGGGGAAGGGAGGCAAGAGAGAAGAAAGTCTCTCAAAGGGAAAGTGCAGTAATATGGCCCTACCTCACATGAACAGCCCCTGTGGATCACCTCCCTCCCTCACATGGATGAGCACAGATGAGGATAACTCCAACTAAGAGAGAACCTGACTTGTAAGAAATGAATCTTGGGCTTCCTCCTTGGTTTTACTACAGCATCACCTTGGGAAAAGGTCTTACACCAGTTATGATTTCTTATTCCAGGTGGAAGAAGTGGGACATTCCTGTTTCAGTGGATCCACAGACAAAAATTACAGCATAGTGACTATCTCAAGAGCTCCAGGGGAAATATTAAGCAAAAGCTAATCCATAAACCTTATTTTCAATTTATCTTTCCCTGCATACTGTGAGGTCAACAGCAAGTTGCCTCACACCAGTTTGTATCCCTTTGAATAACTAGCCTGGCTTAGGGAAACAACAATTATGCCCATACCTGTAAATTCAACATGCCTAAACTGAATTCTCCATCACCAAGGCCAGCTGGCATAGGATGGTCTACATCCATGCTCTTGAATTCTCTTAGCTCCTTGATCACAAGGATGCTGCATTTGTAGGGCCTTCTGGCAGGGGTACTTGTCTTTTTTTCATTTCCAAAGGGATTGGGTGAGAGCGAAGGTCATAGAGAAAATAGCTTCCCATTCACACAGTTAAGTGATATAGATCATAAAGTTTCAATGCTTAGGAATATTTCCTGGAGCTGTTTAGTTTATGAGGATGGATCACCATCATCCTCTTCTCCAAGTGTTTTGCCAAGGAGAGCACAAGAATGCAGTCATGGAGAGAAAGGGAGACTCTAATCCTTTGAATAAAGCCTTTGCCTGTGACCCTAGTTGGTCATTCTTTTCCTTTCCCTTGAATTCCTCCTGCTTTTTCTCTGTCCTACTCATCTCACCAAGGCTGCTGAAGTCCACTTTCATGTTTGGATCCCACTGGGATAAGAATGAAGAATTCACAGGTCTTGAGGCCTTGAAGATGCATTTTCTAATCCACTCTCATTACATGAAGCCATTGGAAAGGCATTAACATTTCCCTCTGTTTTCAGTTTAGTGTCTTGATTAAAGTTCCTAAAGAAGTTTATCTACACCTGATCTAGAAGCACTGAATGTTGGAAACTCCATCCCTTGCCCTGGAAATGTGTTCCAGTTCCACATTGTCCTCACAGTTTAAAATGTGTATCTAATTCTTCATTCGAATTTCTCTGCTTCCAGCTTTCAGCCACTGGATTTTGTTATGCCTTTACCTGCCTGATTAAACAGCCGGTTAGTTCAGGGTAGTTTCTCCTTGAAAAAGTAGTGCTGCTGTGTCTTCATTTTCTTTTTGATAAGCCTGGGCTCTTCAAGTCTCTGACGATAAGATGTTTTCTCCCACCTATCTGGGAGCAATTTTCCAACCTATTTTACTGCTATTAAGGACATGAGAACACTGTATTGTAGACCATTTTCCTCCTTCCTTACTATTTCCCTGTGATGATAGGCAGTATCCAGTAGCCATATTAACCTTTCCAAACCTGGAACTCCCTCAAAAATATCACTGACCCAGTATTGCTGCCTGTTATTCCCTTCTATTGAGATTCCAGTCCACTGTAGTCTGGAATAGTAAAGTAAGAGGTTGCAGAGCATGGTCATGGTCTCTTAAACTCTTCCATGGAATCACAGAACTGTGGAATTAATTGAGTTGCAAGAGCTCTTAAGGATTGTCCAGTTCCACCCCCTGCCATGGAAGTTCAACAGCTATGCATACTGAAAGCAAAAAAAAAAAAAGATTATTTTAAACTAAGCAAACTTAAGTGACACAGGACAGTCAGACACTGGTTGTACCTGTTCACACATCAGCCTCCTGTGAGGAGATTGAATGGAGTAAATGTTGTCACAGACACTGCACCTCTTTCACATGGAACACAAGATGCTTTGAGGGATTGTCACCTGACAGGCAAGCAGGTTGTTGTGTGGGGGAAATGGGGAAAGGATTCCAGTTCTTTCATTTCCACTGTCAATGTTCCACACATCTCCAGCATCTGTTTTCAAGGCTGTTGCCAATGAAAGGAGGATAGATGTTGTTATGGTTAAGTTAAACTTTCTTATATCATGTTCTTGCCAGAGATTATTTCAAATGTTGATGAATTTCACTGCGAAAAAGACCCCTGAATTCCTGCAGTGTTTCACATCATGATTTGAGTCACAACAAAATTAAAAAGTCAACTTTAGACTCCTTTCCTTGCACATATTTTCTGCAGGCACAGATTTGTCTCACTGACTTCAGTGGCTGAGCCTTTCCTCCCAAAATCAATCCAGATTTCCATCTATGAATTACTTCCATAAGGTCAGGACATGTTTTTTTATACAAAGACTTTCTTGGAATCCCCCTCCCCAGAGCTCCTAGCACTTGTCCTCCACAAGTCCCTCATCTAAGGGTAGCAGAAGCAGTCTGGCTGAATCCAAAGGGGTTACTTGAGGCATGTGAAGATTTCCAAAGGGGTAGAGCTGAGATTCCAGGTGTGTCATCTCCTCCTCAGAATAGGAACAAGATACTTAGCAGGAATTCAAAATAAACCTTTACAACCAGGTGATCACCTGAGAGAAATGCCTCTGTCTCAGCCAGTCTCTGACTTGCAGGAGATACCAAGGTTGTAGTCACCCTTTACATACATGCAGTAAGTATGAGATGTCATGTTTAAGCTGAAGGAGGGCAAGTTTAGCTTAGATATTGGGAAGGAATTCTTCCCTCTGAGGTTGGTGGGGCCCTGGCACAGGTTTTCCAGAGCAGCTGTGGCTGTCCCATCCCTGGAAGTGTCCAAGGCCAGGCTGGACAGGGCTTGGAGCAACCTGGGGTAGTGGAAGGTGTCCCTACCCATGGCAGGAAGTGGAACTGGATGGTCCATTCCAACTTAAACCATTCTATTTCATAGGCTGAGGTAGACTGAATCCCCTCTCAATTTAGTTTCTATATCTGATCCAATATTTATAATTCCTTCGGCCTCACAAAGGCACAAGTTGATTTGAAATTGTCTCACATGGCCTTAATAATTTTCATGTTCAGTCAATCAATAAAGACCATGTCTTGTGTTTGGTTCCTCCTTGTGCTGCATCAGCCTGAACCATGCAGAAACCCAGACTTGTGCTATTGAGCTGTCTGACATGAACTATGAATAAATGGGAAACACTATTTTTTATTCATTTACGTGAAGAAGAAGAGATAGAAGGTTCAAGAGTGTAGTATTAGGCTCTCCAAAGACAGAGCCTACTGTGCTTTTCTTGGCTTAGAAATAAACATTTTTAATAGTTTGTGTAGTTAATTGTTTTGCAAGTGTCTAACTGAAGTACAATTGGATAGAACTCTGGATATTATATGATTTTATTAAATTCTTATGAAATCTGTACTTATTTGAAGACAGTTTAATCAACAAAACTATTTCATTGTCACCTTCACTTAGCCAGTCACATACCTGAATTTCTGTGTTGTGTGCAAGAGCTGCAAATTCTGTGAGTAATACAACTGTAAACAGCACTAAAAGTAAGCATGAATGATTAGCTGCAGAGTGGGAAATTTAATTTGAACAGTTTTGACAGGTTGTGTTTCTTGGGTTGAACTTGAAATAACATCTTGACATATCAGTGGTTCTTGTGCTTTTCCAGGCTGAGTTGTTCCTTAAGGTGTTGAGTCATATAACTTGATGATGGAGTGTCAAACATAATGTGTTAAACCTGAAGAAAGGAAATAACACGTACCATGATGATCAGCACATGTTAAAATATGTTTTACTGTTTCTAATTAAAAAAAGTAGATTTTCAGCTATTTCAGTTCAATCTATAGCAACAGAATTGAAATATCCCCGCTGTGCAAAACAAAAGGTACAGACTGTTTCAAATGGATGGGGAAAAAAAAAAACAGATTAAGATGTTTCCATTTAAATTAAACAATAGTTTATGGTTTGGGGATAAATAGTTTAATGTGTTTCTGTGAGGCTAAGGATACCCTCAAATGAATTTCAAGCCAAAATATCAACACCAAAAATGTCAAGCAGAATAAAGCCCAGTAAAATGCATCCACTGGGAAGTATATGATGTCAAGTGGCTTAGTGGTATTTGCATGCAAGGAGATGGCAGCCGTATAAGTGAGAGATAACAGAAGAGTTGAGATGGAGAGCAAAATTTATCATAACATGTCTAGTGATGATTAAAAGCCTGTGCTTATTAGTTGCATAAAATGTATTACTAAATCATTTTTGGAACATATAATTTTCCAATTATTTATGCATCACAGTAATTAATGATAGGAGGGACAGAGTCAATGATTCACTGTGTAATACATATGGTAGTTACCTGGGGAGGAAAAAATTACAGTGCTACCAATTATTTGCTTTAATGTTTTTGTAATTATGCCCTACACCCAAGTTGAAAATTTCTTTAATTCTTTTTTAAACCCTTCGTTCCCAACAATGAAAATGCTTTCTTTTTAGCCTTCAATTAAGTCTAAT
This sequence comes from Onychostruthus taczanowskii, assembly GCF_017590055.1. Classification (NCBI taxonomy): domain Eukaryota; kingdom Metazoa; phylum Chordata; class Aves; order Passeriformes; family Passeridae; genus Onychostruthus; species Onychostruthus taczanowskii. The sequence continues at coordinate 1,816,102 of NW_024506994.1, read as the reverse complement.
TTTTAAACTGCCATCCAAGAAATATACAATTCCATAAATGCCTTGTTCCTTTTCATATTTTGCTGGCAACGGTCTGCAAGTATGAAATCTTGCCCTTCAAGCATCGTATTGACGAACTAATTTAGGCACTCTGAAGGATGATTTTCTGTTTAATACACGTGGCTTGGATTTATGCTATCTCAGCTTTTTTTCTAATTTAGTCTTAACTTTTTAAATGCAGGAAAATGAACCAAGGCTCTTATTGTTTCTCACCAGGTAGGACTTTATTCCTGTGTGTAGGAAGGGAAAAGCAATTCTGATTTCAGCAGAGTCACAGAAACATAAAATCACAGATCGTTTTGGGTTTGAAGGGAAAATAAAGATCACCTCATTCCAACTTCCTGCCATGGGTAGGGGCACCTTCCTCTATTCCAGGTTGCTCCAAGCTCTGTCCAGCTTGGCCTTGAAAACTTCCAGGGATGGGGCAACAAACAACAACTCAAATCCCTTCAATATTGTCATTCTGCCTTATGGCAGTTCTGGCACTGGGATTGCACCATTCCTAAATATTTGGCATGGCATGGGGTTTTTTCACATACTGTTCATGACCTAGCACTACTAGTACTCCCAGAAAACAGTCTAGATACATCCATCCAGTTTTGGAAAAAACCCCAAAAATTATATATGTGAAAACTCTTTTGTGCCAATTTTCCCCAGGAACAGAGCAATCCCAAGATTTGGGTGGACACTTTGAACTTAGCTAATACCACACCTGACCGCACCAGAAAACCGCATTTAATTTGAACAGAAAGAGCAGAAGTTCTGCAACTTCCCATACTTAATCCCACTTCCACCATTCTTCCCTTCACACTGAGACCCCCTGAAGCCTCCATGCTCTCACACAGCACATATGAAGGGATCTTTCCTCTTCCTGTTCCCACTCAAAACAGAAGTCAGAGCAATTTTTTCAAAAGACCAGGCTTCATTTTCCACATAACTGTTGGTATTTGGCGATGACGTGATTCCAGGGACTATACTGAAATTTAGTGACCTGATATGAACTTTTTCCTTGCCAGGAACTCTATTCTAACAACCTCAGTTTGCTGACAGCTATGACAGACAGAAGTCATCTGTTTTACGTGGGCTGGGCATGATTTTCCCAACAATTTATTCAACTCCCACAGGACAAGAGAATGCATTTCCTTTGAACCACAACCAAAAGCCTCTCCCAGAGTAGGTTTAGTAGTTTTTAAAGGATTTATTTAATTATTTTCCCTTGGATAAATGAGCTTGGAGGGTTAGACTTTTCTGTGTAGAAGATATAAAAAAATTTTTAAAAATAAAAACTGTAGCGCATTTTGGCAGATTATGTGGGTGGTATATGAATCAATAAAGCTTCCAGCTATGCAAAGCCTTTGGGTGCATTGTGATGTTTGTTTGTTTTTTATTTATTCCAAGCAGAACTAAATATGAATAGTTTGGTGGGTTTTTATATCTGCCAAGAAATGAGAATATAACCCTCCCCCTACCCTTCCTTCCTCCCTGTTGTAAGTGTACCCATACCAAGCATTTATTCATTACAAACATCCATTAGGAAAAACTACTGTTGATAATGACATAAAAAAATCTTCTTGAAAAGCTTTCCTAAATGTCTGCCCAGGCATGTGGATGGGATATGTTCTGGAAGTTAGATAGCTGTGCCCTTAGCTGAGTCTGCTTTTGGGCTAAGGACAGTTTGGTGGAGGCAATGACAAAGTCAGCAGAGGTCTTAACTGATCCCAAGTAATCCAACACCTTCTGGGTTGCTGGTGTAATCCTGATTTTGGGTAATAAGACCTTGTCCATGCTTTAAATTGTCTGTGGCAGGAATAAATTCAGGGTGTATTTTTCTCTTTGTTTTTACCTAAGCTATTTTCTGTGTTTATTTTGGCCATGGCTGATTTCTGGCTCTGGCCTACATGGAGCTGTCCCAGTGCTTCTGCCTTGAGGTTTTAGGTACCAAAAGTAACAAAAAGTGTGTGTGCTGGCTGAAATCTGTCATGGGGAAAAAAAAGATGTGCTACTAATTCTCACAATTTTTTCCAGGTCTGCTGTAGTCCATATTTGAAAACAAAAGGTCCAGGTTAGAACACACTGGAATAGAATAGAGCAGAACTATTTCAGTTGGAAAGGATCTACAATGATCATCTGGTCAAATCCTTGACGAGTTCAAGGCTGACCAAGACATGTTGTTAAGGCACCATCCAAGTGTATCTTAAATGCTGACAGGCCTTGGACATCAACCCCTCTCTAGAAAGCCTATTCCAGTGTTTGAGCAGCCTCTTGGCCATGAAAAACCTCCCAGTGTTCAATCTAAACCTCTTCTGGTACAGCTTTGAACCATTCCTATGTGTCTGATCACTTCATACCGCACAGCAAAGATCAGCACTCACAACTTCCCCTCCTCAGGAAGCTGTGGACATCTAAGAGGGAAGCCCTTGCTCCTGCATTTCATAAGAATATAAACGGGAGAAAAGAAACATAGCAGCCATTGCTTTCCAAGGACTTTGCTAAGAACTTTTCATTCTGCAAGGGTACATCCATGGAGAAGAATGCAGACTGGACCCACACAGTAACCAAAATCTGGATATTTCACCTAGAAAGGAGCTCAAGGCTCATGTCCATGTCAGTGATGAATGCTTGCATTTCAACAGCCTTCTCAAAAAGGCTGGAAATGTTACTGTTGCAACATCAAGATTTTTTAAAGATCTCGTCTTCCAGCCAGAAATTGCCCATTTTCAATATTTCATATTTTTGGCCACTCTGGGAATGCAACAGATCTGGAGATTAAATAATAGACCATTTAGATTTGGAAAGAGATTTAGATTCAGAAAGCAAAGCAGACCTTTATAGTTCCTGATGTTCAGTTTGGGCAGCAGCCACTACTAAATTGACACTGCCCAAACTGAAAGTGCATTTAATGGGACTCAAATCTGGACAAAATGGATCACATTCACTTTCCTTGCAATGACAGAAATTAAACTAATCATCATAATGGTCCCCTTTGATTTAAAATATCTAAGAGCTGCCTATAATTGGGAGATAATTGGAGCTGGCTGGTGGAAATTAATCAATTTTATATGTAGAGATCGATGATGAGAACAACGATTTGGAAATAAGACAATCCTTATTGTGTGATGAAGCAGCAAAGGATGTCAAAGTGAGGGCTGAATGTCAAAGTGAGAATCATCAGAGTGAAACTGGAAGTCTATGATGCAACTGTTGGTATTCAGGGTGACTTCCTGGATTCCCATTGAGTCAGAGGAGAAAAACTGGTTAAGGGTGAAAATTATGTCTAAAAAACAGCTAAAATTGATCACACTACTTGCATTTTAGTAGTTTGACTTCCTTTCACTTCCTGAGAACCAAAGGTGAATGAGGAAGATGATGGCAACAAGATCTTGAAGGTGGTGGAAAGTGAACCTCATTCCATATTTCTGGTTTTGACTTGGATTTTTGAAGAATGCTACAGAAACCTTACAACTTTTGGCTGTGTGCCTGCAGTAAATTGACACAAGGCTGGATGACCTGGCGGGAAAGAAATCTGGGATGTAGCCAGAAATTATGGATATTTATTCAGTGATTTTTTTTCCAGTTTATTAGCATTGAGATCTTGAAGAAAGTGTACAACTGGAGATGATATCAGCAAGAGCAGTCGGTGGGAAGTCCACCTACAGTTTATTAGGTTAGATTTAGAAGGTTTTATGTAACAAGGATGGACGCATTTACACTGTGCCAGTTGGCCTAGAATAGAATTGTGGCGTGGTTTGGGTTGGAAGGGGCCTTATAGACCCTCCCAGCCCAGTTTCAGCCCCCTCCCATGGGCAGAGACAAATTCCACTATCCCAGGTTACTCCAAGCCCCATCCAAACTTACCTTAAACACTTCCAGGGATGGGGCAGCCACAGCTTCTCTGGGCAACCAGTGTGAGGGCCTCACCACCCGCACAGGGAAGAATTTATTTCTAATATCCAATTCAAACCTTCCTCTTGCAGCTTAAGGACATTCCTTTGTCCTGTTACTCCATGTCCTTGCTAAAAGTCCCTCTCTTGCTCTTGGAGCTGTTCTAGTCTGGAAGTCCTTGGAAGGCTGCTAAGGAAGCCAAGAGGCCAAGAAATTGTAGCAGCATGGGTCAGCAAAGATGCAGCATTTGTATTTTTTTAAGGTGAGCATTTTTACTTCCCCTTAACACTGGGAAAGAATCCTCATTTATTTAAGAACTTCTGGAAGCTCAGCTTTTAATTTCTCTGTCTTTGCGATACACAGATAATTTTTTGCAAACCCGATCCTAAGTGATTTGACAAACATAAAAAAAAATAGAAACGGGACCTGCCTTTACACCTGTTATTACCTGGTACTACTTTTCTACCCAAGGTTATTGCATAACTGCTTCTATCCTATATTAGTTCATTTTTATGTCTTTTGTTTCCACCTTTCCTCCTTCCTTCCCCTCTCCAGCAACCCTGACAATACCTTCTCCTGCTTCTGTCAGCACAGAGCAGTGTGCTGTTATTAACGTCTCCTCTCATTCCCAGCCCTTTCTGCAGCTCTTTCCTGTTGTTGCCTCCAGTGACATGCAATGATGATAATGGGATCCAGTGCCACTGGCATGCTACCCCAAAGCCCTGCAAGGACTAGTTCAGAGGTACAGAATTGCTTAAAAAGCCAGGAGCTTCTCTACCCAAGGGGAAGAAAAAGCGATTGCTTGCTGCGTCAGGAGCTGAATGCTCCTTGCCACTTCCTAGCAGAGCAGTTTAGAATCAAGCTCCACTGGATGATAATTGTTTTAACTACCATTGTGGCTCTCTCTTTTATCCAGGGGCATGGCTGGGGAGGATGGGTGAAGTTGTACAACTGATGTCTGCCTAATTTGCAGGGTATTCCTAATTGATTGGGATAGATCACCCTGCCCTCCCTTCTCTCCCTCCCCCCATGGAGATGCAGCTTGAGCCTTCACTTTACAGCTTCTCCAAAGAAGTTTATGCTTTCTTTACACACAGTCTGCATAAAAACAAAGTGAGCCAATGCAAACATCATCTGAAGTCTGCCAAGATTACAAACTACCTCATTTTTTATTTTTTTTTTTAACCAGGAACGCCATAAAAAAACAATAAAGCACAGTGGTGTACACTTTTTATAATGCAGAGCTTTGTAGCAAATGCAGCCCAGCTGACAAAGTCTTTACAGAGGGAAGATCAGTGATAAGAATGGCCATTCGGCTTCTTTGAGTAGAAATGCTGTGTAATAACCAGATTCCCTACTTTAGACATTTACAAAGACTGTTCAGGTAGCCTATGACCACAGACTCAATGAAAGAAAGGATGTGCTCTCTCCGAAGAGCAAACCACAGCCCCTCAGTGGGTACTGCATGGTTTTCTGCACTGACTCTACTGGGATGATAGAAACTTCAGTGATCACAGAATCACAGAATGGTTTGGGTTGAAAGGGACCTTAAACCTTACCCAGTTCCACCCCTGCCATGGGCAGGGATACCTTCCACTATCCCAGGTTGCTCCAAGCCCTGTCCAACCTGGCCTTGGACACTTGCAGGAATAGGAACACTTTGCCCTACTTGAGCTGGGAGCCAGCTAGACCTGGTTGAGAGCAGCATGAGGGACCAGAGCATGCCTAAAAGGAGCATTGCCCTTGATCTTGGAGCCTCAGCTATATACAGCTGGGAAAAAGTTCTGATTTGTTCCAAATCCCTGAATCTACACCTTTTCCCCTTTAGTCTCTGTCTCAAATGAAAATTAGACTTCTTTTGCACAGGGAATTGAAGGGTTTGACTCCTTAATTTCCCTGTTTCTAATATTCTTTGCCTCTGGAAGTCATCAATAAACAGTTTCAACTGAGTTACTGGACATTAATGAGGACAATAAATTTCCACACATTAGATCACTAATTGTATCAATAGATGTACTCTACCACTGAGACCAACAATTTTCACCTCATGTGCAACTTTAGTTTCTTTCCAGTTTATTTAGTTTTATGCAGAATTCTTAGTTGTTCATTGAGACATATTCAGACTCAAGCTCTGAAAACCCCTAAAAGCATTTAAAGATTCAGTGCTTCCACTACCACCTTGGCTCTGTACCAGTGTTGTACCAGTGAGAAGTCCTTTTGGATAATCTATTCATTGTGTCCTGCAGCATCATTCCCTGTTTCTCTTAAGAGTTCATCTAATCTAGTGGTGCTGTTGTCAATTAATGATGTTGAACATTGTCTGTTAGTGCTTACAGATTCACTCAGTTTATGGGTTTTGTTCCATATCTTTCATATTTTCCAAAATGGAAGTATTTTCCTTGATTTATTTTTCACTGAAAACATATACAACTCCTTATGCTGTTCTTGCAGAATTGTGGCTTAGATCTGAAATGAGACAGGCAACACAGTTCATTTTTCCTGTAGACTTCAGATTTTTCGTCAAATCAATGATAGAAAAAGACAAGTTCCTAAAGGAAGAAAGGAGTTTCCTTGCTAAATCATTATATGTAGGCAAATTTTTATTTTGTCAAAATTAATTTTGTCAGGTAATGTATTCACCTGTTCTTACAGAAGCTGCAGAAGCAGTTTCTTGCATCAGGAAAAGAATTGCTGATCACCCACTTTGAAAGATCTTTTGGCTGGTGCTTGGGGCATTCATGTGTGATATGAAAAAGTGCAGTAAAAATCCCTAGTCTGCATGAAAGACAGCACTAACCTGAATCTTAATCTCTCCCACCACAGCTATCCAGGGCTCACACTGTTCATACACTTTATTAGTTAGCAAAGAAATTATTTCTTTTCTATCGGGCTAATGCCAACTATTCTAATAGCCTGAGGGATTTTATTTATTTTCCTCCAGGATCCTATCACACTGGGATTTCTTCTCCAAGTTTGGGCCAGTGGGCAGGCAGCCAGAATAACCATGAGTAATTCAGATGATAAAATAAATACACTTTCATTTAGTCTGAGAGTCTTAACACTCTTTTTGTGCTATCTGAATCAAAATCTTGGTTTGTGTCTTCTGGTTTTTGGTGGAGCATAGTAACCACACTACAAGTTCTCATCTGAATTCTGCTCCAGAGAGACTGGTTGGAGGAACAAGCTGCTGGTTGTCAGTGCAGGCTGGAGTTTTGAGACATCTTTAGCTACTCTGTCATTCTTGTGCTGCCTGTTTAAGACAGCTCAGCCCCCTGTGAGCATCACTGAGCTCTCCTGACTTGGCAAGTTACTCTTGTCTTCATGCAGAGAATGATTTAAGGAAACCAAATCCTGCACTGAGCAAAGAAGATGTATTACCACCAAAAATTAATAATGGAGAAGATTTAGGAAAATTATACACATGCAAAACTTAAAGCCCAGCCATGAGTCCAGGGTCAAGAAACTGCCATTGTGATTTGTGTAATCTAAGGCCACCAATGTAATGTCCTCACATAATTCAGCAGAGGAGCCATTCTTTGGTAGAAAACTCTGATCCAACCAAGTGGGAGTGCCTCATCCATCTGGATAGTTCTTTAGGACTTAAAAAAAAATAAAAGAGCAAATGCATTTGGAGAAGAGTGGGGACTTGTGAGGGATCCATTTAAAAGAAGGGATTAAAAGCACTTCATACAGCCCTGAGGGGATGCAATAGTCTACAGACGTTGGAAGATTGCAGGCTCTAAAGACTGAAAACAAATATGTGAGGCACTAGGAGAGGGTTTAGTTGGATCCCCTTTTCCCATGTGAAATTGTGGGTGAATTTCTAGAGAAACTTGTTTTGAGGGTGAGCTATTTTCTTAGAATAGTGTTGTGAGCAACAGTGTGTGGGAATTTAAAAAATGCTAGGATGGTGCCTAGAAAAATAAGTGTGAATTGACTGTAGGATATATCTCTATCCAGGCCTGGAGATAGTTTAGCATAGCCAGCTCTTTCCATCCATAACTCAGAGGATATTTTGCATTATTAAAAGCAGAAATTTCTGGTCACTTGACTATTGGCATCTTACAGCTGTAAGGATGTGAATGGTAGGTGTTAAAATCAGCCACAGGAGGGCTCTTGCATTATTTCCCTGCAAGCCTTTAAACATATTGAGGATAATAAAGGAGGAAGCCTATTCAAGCAAGGATAGACAGAGGCTGAAAAGATCAAGTCAATCTGTGCTTGAACTCCTGTATGTATGGACAGGAAAGGAGCACTCTGATTAATGAATTGTTCACTGTGCACTTCAGTTCATCTCCTTGTAGAAGCAAAAGTGATTTCCCCTTCTATGCTCATAGCTGGATGTCATGCTCCTCCAGTAACAGGTTCAGTGGAGGTCTGGATATAAGGACTGAGAAATATGGAGTTTCCAAGGCAGTGCTAGTCATCTGCTCCAAATTTTCCAGACATCTCAATTTGGTGCTGTTCTACTCATTGCTGAAGCATTTTTCCTCATTTTTGCTTGTATTGTCTCCACTGTGGCTTGAGGATCATCAGTCAGTGCTACAATGATTTCAAAGAGTCATAGAATTAATGGCTTGAGTTTCAAAAGTCCTTAAAATTAATCTCAGCCCAACCCTCTGCCATGGGAGTGCCATGGGCGGGCACAACTTCCACTGTCCCAGGTTGCTCCAAGTCCCATCCAACGTGGCCTTGGTCTCTTCCAGGGATGAAGCAGCCACAGCTTCTCTGAGCAACCTGTGCCAGGGACTCCCCACCTTCACAGGGAAGAAGGAGTTCTCAGTATTGTCAGACCAGTTTTGAAATAGGACATTTTCCAAACGGACAAACATCCTCAGTGGATCTGACTCAATTCATATCTGTTTTCTTCTTTCCCTCTGGATATTCCCTCTTATCCTGTTAGATTTACTGGTGCTGGGAAGACCTTCCTACCAGTCCTGTTCTCAGGCTTCCTCTTTGTCCAGGAGATACCCAGCCAATCTTTCCAAGTGTATAGACATGAGGCAATTTTATCTTCTTTTCTCTGAGAATTAGAATTTACTGCTCTTCCAGAAAGTCTGTTTCTTGTGAGCCCCTCAAAATCATTCATATCCAAGTGCAAGGATCAAAATAATCCCTGCATACTCACGGAAGAGTATTTCTTGCTCTGTTTTTCTCATGCCTTCCGTATGAAGCATTTGGGGATAGAGTGGGTGTGTAGAGAATTGGTTTCCTCTTGCCCTGATCCAGAGGAAAGATTTGACATCCCTTTTTTGACACCTTCACGGTAGTGTTTGAAAGAGTTGGAGTTTCCAACTACAGCTCTGAGTGAAACTGTGTTGAGAATTTACCTCTGATCCATTCTCTTTCATCCAAAGCATTATTTTTTGATCCACTAAGTCAAAAGAGGTAACTCACCTAACATAAGAATTGTTGTTCTAGCAGTCAGCATCCATCCACACTCATCAAATATCCTCTTTCTACTAATATGTAAGGAAATGAAAATTAATAAATAAATTAATGGGCATCTCAAATATTGAAGAAAGAGATTAATAAATAAAAAAAATCAATAAATTCTTAGTTTCTAGTTGGGTGCCTCAATCTGTCCATGAAGTGACCAAACCACCCAGATATGTTTTTTTAATGGTTTGAGACAAAGGAGGACAACACACTTCTTACACATGAAATTGTGTTTTTTCCTTTTTCTAGAATTTCTGCCCTTGCCTATCTTGGCAAACATCTTCTATTGCAAAGCTTGCTTTTGATAACATTTTTTCCAAGGGAAAATCTTTTCATCAGATAATGCACAACCAGCTCTTTAAGATACAGTTTCTCTGACTGAATCCTTCACAGAGCACTAAATGCCATTTTTTTTTCTGGATTACCTACATTTTTAGAAGCATTTACCCCTTTGGGTATTAAGATTCAAAGGAAAATCCATCCACAGGTGCCAGTGTCAGGGATGTGAACCGTGGGAGATGCTGTGCTGTTTGTACATCTGCACCTGGCCTGTTTTGAAAATCATCTCCACCACTGCTGCCTCTGGCATTTATCCCCTTTCCAGGCCCATGATGGTTTTTTACAACCCCCTGAGGCCCAACATATCTGGCCATCAGGACAGCAAGTCACCAAGCAGCAATGAACAGCAACCATGTGCAGAGAATTCCTTCAGAGGCTCTCCCCCCGCTCCCGGATTTCTCTGCTCCTGAATGTTTGCTCTTTCATACTTCATTGGAGAATTTTGTTATCTCCGTGAGATGTGGCCGGGCTCAGCGCGGGAATGTCTGCGGCGGAACATCACCGGAACACACCGGGGCAATGGTTAGGAATGGGGGCTCCTCTTGGCCACAAGAAACGCAAATAAATTAAAAAATAGAAGAAATAAATAGAAAAAGGAGAGGTGGGAAAAGGAAAGTGGGGGAGAGAGAGGGGAAAAAAGGCAGAGCTACTTTTTTCCCCCCACATTTCTTCTCCGAAGGAAGCAGCAGTGTCTCCTTGCAGAACGACAACCCTCAGGATACAGCAGTTGTCTTCAAATCTGTGACCATAAAAAATCATTATCTCTGTGAAATACAGCAATTTGGGAGATAATCAAACAGTGACCAGGGGGCAGAGCTGCCAATCTGAAGGATTATGCTCTGTGCATGCTTGATTCTGTCTGACCTTCCTCCGAGCCAGCTGTCAGCTTGGCGAAAACGCACACGGATCGACTCAGGGCACATTCATTAGACTGTCTTCGGTGAAGAAGTCATTTGCATAAAACCCCAGCTTTCTTAATTAGTACTTCATTTTTCCCTTGACTTATTTTGTGGCTAAGTTCACTTGCCTTTTTTTTTTTTTTTAACTTGCCGAAAAATAAAATGGGGGAGGAGATTTTCTTTTTTTTTTTTTTTAATGTGGGGGCAGGAGGGAATATGACTTGCAAATTAACTCAGTGATAATTAGCCTATTAACATTTTCAGAGATGTAGGAGGTTTCCAAATGTTAAAAAAAAATGAGAAGGGGGGAAAAAAGTGTGCAGGGGAATACCGGAGTTGAAATTTATTATCTAAATTTCTGGATATGCAATATTGAAATATTGGGAAAGAAAAAAGCCCATGTTGAAAATTTTTCTCCTTTGTTTTTACAATGATGCACACTCTTTCACATTTGCTTAAGAAAATGATAGTTCATAATTTCCATGGGAAAAAAAAAAAAGAATTTTTCTGTGGTGTTAGAAAAATAAAAAATTTTCCTTCTACTACATGTAATGAATTGTTTGGATTAAGAAAAAATTGACCACATAACTGCAGTTTTACCTAGACTTTTCCTGCATGCACCAATAATGATTTTCATATCCCTTACAAGATTTTAAAAAATAGTTGTGTCAAAATACAAATTGTTGTATGAATTTAAAGTATTCAGTTAAGATGCACCGCACTTTACTGATTTAAGATTGTTCTGTGATTGCTGGTAACAAACAAGCCACAGGAATTATTGTCTTGTGTTACAAGGAGTGTTCAGAGGGAAGAGAGATGCCAAATTAGTGCAGACATTATCAAATTTGCTCTTCAGTTCAAAGTGGATGCTAATGATGCTTGTTCTCTGTTTGATATTCTGCTCCTGCCTGATGTAGGACGGTGTTTCCGAGTGCTCCTAAGTTTAATCACAAACTAGTCCAACTTACATTTGAGTACTGCCGGCAGAGCTTAATTATTGCACAAGGGGAGGGAAATCTTGAAGTCCAAGCAACACCCCTGTTACTCACTGACAAATCATAAAATAACAGAGGTGATATGAATACACATCCTAGCACACTGCTTTTGTGACAGAATTCTGTTTGAAATGGTGAAAAAGCAGTAAAACCTGCTGCCAGGTTTTGTAATTTCCTTCCCATCATGCGAGATAGCAAAAATGTAACTGGGAACATCTTTATTTCAGACATATATTGCAGCTCTCCTATGTTTTTTTAATTTAAAATTTTGGTTTTCCAGTATAGGACTTGCACGGAGTTTCAAGACAGGAAAGGCAGCAGCTCTCAAGATATTGAACATCCCTAAATTTGAAGAATCAGGACCAGCCTTTGGAAGACAAAAAAATTCAGGTGTTTATTAGTGAAATGAGTAGTGCCAGGACCTATTCTCTGGTCCTCGGGGCAGGAGGCTCAGACTGGTCTGTGTGTAACAGTGAATTGCCTTAGCCTCCAAAACAGCATGAATGCATCCAAACTGCCCTAAAGGAATAGTCCTTGGCCCACACCAAGACCCCAGATATTCAGTGGAATCATCTGGGGCAGAACTAGTTGTCCTGGAACAAAACCACGCTGAAAACTGTTCTGGATGTAGAACAGTATGAACGGCCACAGTTTAGTGCCTGTGTCCACTTCCAGCAGGGCTTCATTTACTCAGGCAGCTGTACCCTCAGCTCTTTCCATTTGGGAATTAAAACTAGTTCTGAAGTCCATTTCAGATTTTGTTCACTAGGGTGTTACAAGCAATATACTTAAGTAAGTACCTTGAAAACCTGTATATGTGTATTTGTGATATTAAAGAGGCAGGTCAATGAAATATCCTGAAGACTGTGCATGGAGACTTTTAATAAACACATGTCAAGCTCTTGGTTTTGAGAGTTATAGATTGGTATAAATTAATTAACAGAAGTGAACTGCTTCCAAATTTCAGCTGTAATGGCCTGCACCAAAGGACTTCCACAGCGCTGAACACACCTTTTATTTCCTGTCTGATGTCTAATAAAAGTATTTCAAGTGCCCCAAGAGCAGCTGTAGTTATGGAAGTCAAATGCAAAGATCATAAAAGTCAATAGAAAGATTCTAAGGTTTACTCCAGCCTTTCTTGCACTTTCTACTAAAAAATATCAGGAGGTTTACGGGGACCTGGTAGAAAAAGTCTAGACTTCAAAGATTTTTATTGTTTATGTGTAGGCTAAAGACAGGCTGCTGAATACTAGAAACTGCCCAGTAAAAATGTATCAAAATAGAAAAAATACAAAAATAAAAGCCTGCACAGTTTCATTCTCATAGAAAGAAAATCTCATGAGAAAACCTGGATTTTAGAGATGACCAATGTGCCATCCCTCTGTAAATTTCACTATACTTATCCTCAGTGAATTTGGGATATATCCAATACAGTCTCAGCCTCGTAGCATTTAAAATCTGTTGTCTGTAGCCTTTGATGGACTCCTGCAACCTTCTGCTACTCTGGGAAAATTTAGTAGATTGCAAAGGATAAAAATTGATTTCATTATTGGACAAAAAGATTCAGCAGTAATTCCCAGTTTAGTTACTAGGGACAATCTAAAGTCTAGTTCTAACCTTTCCGCGCTACTTTTATGCCCTCTCAGTGCCACCACACTCAGCAGATATTTTCATCCAGCTCTTAGGCACCAAACATCAATTCCAAGACTCTCAGTACAGACTTATGGGTACTTCACTCATGTTATTCAGAGTTCTCTCCTTATTCTATTTCCCTCTGAATTAAAGCTGCAATTCAGAAAGGTCAAGTTCTCAGATGTAAATAAAATATTGTTCCTCTGACACATTCATATAAGTTCAAGAGAAGTCATCAATCACTGCTGGTTGATTCAGTACAGTTACAGCAATTTTAGGCCCTTATAAAAGAATTCATTTTGTATTTTCAGTCTAGGCAAAGGTCATCATATCTAACTTTTCCAATACCAAAATTAAGCATTTAGTCTGAAGTAGTCAGCTATGCTCCTGCTGTAGTTGAAAAGAGAAAGATATGAAATATCAAGAAATAAATAAAATCTAACTAAAGAAGGCACCAGTTCTGTGATGGAATAAATTGTTGTCCCTGACATCTAGTCTCTCCTTGCTGACCATCAGAGCCTGTCTTGACAGATAACTTAGGGAAGGAAAATTATTTCTAGAAAAGTTCAATGAGATGGGTCAAGGGTTTAATTGCTTGATTACACAGTACAGACAGTCTTGAAAGCTTTCTTATTATTGCAGTAATTTCAATGTAAGATTATTATCATTATTATTAATAATAATATTAATAATAATAATATTTTCTCTTAGTATAGTTTGAGTTGGAAAGGACTCCAACTCCAATTACTTTACCTGCAAAGTAATTTAGTCCATCCCCTCTTCAATGAGCAGAGACATCTTCAACTAGACCTGGTTTCTCAGAGCTCCATCCAAACTGACCTTGAATGTTCCCAGAGATGGGCCCATTTTCAAAGCCATTTTCTGACTTCTTGATTTTGTAATGAGTGGGGATTAGGCAATGTTTCTCAAATCTGTGAGTTCTTGGTGCTTGGAATCCACTGAATACTCTGCAGTGTTCTACAGCTTCCACTACTGCTTCTTTGTACAGCACATAATTATCTTGTCATGCATTATCCCAAGGCTCTGAAATCTTTGGGACAAAAGACATCTCAATTCCAGACAGAGACTCAAAGAAACAATGTTCAAAATTACTATGGATGACTCCAGAGAGAAAATATCTTCCAGTGCTACATGGGGGTCTCTGTGTGGAGCAGAATGCTCCTGTTTCAAGAGGCAAATTTTGTGTCCAATACCAACGGATCATTGTTCAGTTATAAATGAGGCTTCCATTCTTCACACAGAAAAGAAACCAAAAAATCTATAATAAAATCCATGCATCTGAATGATAAACTATAATATAATATAATGTAATATAATCTCTAATATAATAAAGATATGCCAAGAGCTTCTGGAAAAGGGATGGTCAATTTTGAATATATTTCTCCCTTCAATCTCCAATTTGATGACTAAATACCAAAATGGGCTTTATTTCTCTAGCTGTATAGAAATAATAAGAAAACAATCATGGAACTATTTATGTTGGAAAAGACCTCTAAGATCATTTAGTCCAAATATTAACCCAGCACTGCCAAGGCTACCACTAAACCATGTCCCCAAGCGCCACATCCACATGGCTTTTGAACTTTTCCAGGAATGGTGATTCCACCTCTTCCTTGAGCAGCTTGTTCCAATTCCTGAAAAAATTTTCAATGAAAAATTCTTAATATTCAATCTACGCCCCTCCTTGTGCAACTTGAGGACATTCCCTCTCCTTCTGTCCCTGTTCCTTGGGTGCAGAGTCAGACCCCAGTGCTGTCTCCTCCTGTCAGGAGATGTGTAGAGCCAAAAGGTCCCCCCTGATCCTCCTTTTCTCCAGGCTGAGCCCCTTTCCCAGCTCCCTCAGCTGCTCCTCATCAGACCTGTGTTCAAGTCCTTTCCCCACTTTAATTGCATTTCTTTGGAAATCCATGTATCCAAATAATTCATAAATTAAAAATATGTAAATAAAGGAAAAATGTTCTATTGTCTTCAGTGAACCTAAGGAACATTTTATCCAATCAAGACACCTCCCTGGTAAGGTTGTCATCTCTCATTATTCTTCATTTCACAGTATGTTTTCTTGCTACTTAGATTTTTCCTTGAATTGATGCCTTCTTTCCTCTTCTTTGACATTTCTTCTTTTCTTCCTTTTCTTTAACTACTAAAATTTAACCTAAATTTCCCTGCCAAAGCTTAAATCCATCACATCTTGGTTGGTCCTAGGTGACTAATGAGAATAATTATCAAACTATTTTTCAATGTGAATTCTCTACTTGTGCAAAAATAAACCCACCAATCTCACTTTCAGTGAAAATCCTGAGCCTGGCCAACAAATGCAATCCCTGAAGTGAAAAACATGGTTTTATTTACTAAGGGCTTCAGTCTATTCACTGTTTTTTATTGGCATTGAAATAACATTTGGGCAAGATTATATTGAATATCTCCTTTTTTTCTTTTTTTTTTTTTTTTTTTCCTAAGGATGGCTGTTTAAAAGCCCATAATTAAAAAGCCTCTGTTAATACTCTGATTTTGCCACCAGGATTGAAAAGAGATTAGTGCCTGCATTCTGGGCTACTAAAGCATGTGCTTACTATTGAAGACACACTCACTGCAATGCTCACTTCCAAGCTCCAAGAAAAAAAAAAAAAAAAAAAAAAAAAGCATAGAAATAGAATTCTTTCCAAGATGCTCCAAGCATCAGCCAGAGGACTATATCTTTGTGCTGCCTTGGCACAGAGACTCTCTCATCTGGTTTAAAACTGGTGTACCTGGCTGTTATGTCAGCCTTCCCCTCAATATAGCTTAAAAATCAGCTGCTGCAATGCTCATCTGGATTCCTGGCATCACAGGCAGCTTTTACAACACTTCCCCACAGCTCTGGGTTACTCTTTGCAAGGGCTGTCAAAGGCAGAGTTTGTTTTTTTGTGTTAGGATATAAATTTTACTGTGATGGAGAAGAAACACGTACAATTTTAAAAAAATGTATGCAGTATTGTTGTATCACCATACATGTCCTCCACAGCAGATCAAATGTTCTGGGGAGGAGAGATCAACAGGCCCCAATACCACTAGAGGTGGAAAATGGGAAAGAAAACAGCTGGGTGTGCAAATTGCAGCGTGATTCCCCTACAATACCTGCCTTGCTTCCATTGGCCCAAACACTTTAAGTTTGCATGACAAGGGGTGAACAGGTAAAACAGTCTGCAGCCCAATTCGTTATCCAGCCTCAAGAAGGGCCTGGAGTCAAGGAGGGGATGCCCAGGAGCAAGGAGGGTCCTTTATGCCACAGGAATTCCATTTCACCATTTCCTCACTGTGCTGCAGCTCTGGCTCCAGACAACATCATTCCTTTGTTGTGTCTGACCACGTGTTTGCACCATCTCTGTCTCTAAAGGTTCCAAAGCTCACCTGAAACCTTGGGAGTGCAAACAACTCTGAAAAATACCACAAAGAATCAGTGGCTGCCCCAACCCTGGAAGTGCCCAAGACCAAGTTGGACAGGGCTTGGAGCAACCTGGGATAGTGGAAGGTGTCCCTGCCTGTGGGAGGGGCTGGAACTGGAGGAGCTTTAATGTCCTTTCCAACTCAAATCTTTCTAGGATTCTACTAATCTATGACTCTATGGTTTTTTCCAACATCCTGATTCAATTTTTTTAACTTTTTTTTTTTTTTTTTTTTAATCAAAATTTTAAACTGAAATAAAAAAATCAGCTCTGAGTAACTTAAAACTTATAATTTGACTCATCTTTATTATGGAGTGTCTTCTCTGACTTTCTCTTAATTTCATACAGAAAAAAAGTTTCAATCCTACACCTTAACATTATCATAATAAATTTGACATTTTTAGTATTTTAATTAAGCTTTTTAAAAATAACCTTGTTCTGGTGAAGCAGACATAATTTCAAAACTGTAAAATTAAAGGAGAGCTAAAGCAAGTGTCTTTCCCAGCTATGGTGCCAGTTCTGCTGCTGCATTTACAGAAGGCATTATTACAGAAATGGGAAAGCTTTGAGCCTAGCAGGAGCCTTCAAAGAGATTTTGTAACGTTCAGGACCCCATAATCACAAGTTTAAGCATATGTAGTGTCCAAACAGAAATACTTGTTAAAAGAACAGAAAAATGCACAGAAAAAGAGAAGCAGCTCTCACAAAGAGTTCTCATTTGTAGAGTGACTCTGAATTCTCTGGTTTGATACAGAAAGACATCTTCAGTGACAGCATAAAACTGCTTTTCCATGGATTGAAAAAGACACCAAATATAATCTAAAAATAACAGACATGCTTTAATTTCAGTTCCAAGATAAAAATAAAAGCAATTAATACAAGTTTTTGTCACCTTGATGTAAATGAGAAAGACCCCCGAGAGCTCAACAGAATTATTCCAGATTTTCACTGATATAAATCAAACCAGGATTTCACTCATCTTACTTGAACAGAATTAAAATGCAACTTCAAATTATTTAGTTGTTCAAACATATTTATCAACATTGAGTGTCACCTCACCTACAGGGCTAAGTAATAAGATTTGTACGAAATTCAGAACTTCCCTGCATGAAGGGTTGTTCCTACCATTAAAAAAGGCCAGATCCTGCTTTATTTGTAGTCTGAATAAACCATCCAGATAAAATCGGGATAAGGAAATTATATTGTCCTCTTTTTTTAAAGATCATGGAATGAAGCACACAGCAATTAAATGTTGCAGCCAAGGTCACATTGTGATTTGCAATCCATAGCACATTGAGGTTTTGAACCCATGTTTCAAGCTTCACATCCAAATAAATGGTTTATTATTATTATTATTTTTTTAATGGCATAAAATATTTGTATTGGAGATATTTTTGTGGTTAACATATGATGCTGCAAATGCAATTTAAAAAATTATATAGCTCAACAACTTTCTGCTTCCATAATATATCTTGCTTTTTTTTTTTTTTTTTTTTTCATTCGCAGTGACCAGGTTTTATGTTTCTTTCTTTCTTCTTCCTGTTAGGGGAGGACCTTTTTCTTAGGTATCAAACTGCAATCTTACATAAGTCCAAATAAAATAAAATAAAATAAAATAAAATGAAATAAAATGGCTACCTAAATACCATTACCTGAAATTTTGAAACATTAAGACTTCAAAAGGGTTAATTAATTACATTAGCTGTGTCATTATCCTGACAACATTCTGCCTTAGGGCGTATAGATCTATTCAGCTGCTGAGTTTGAAAGAGCTGTGTCCTTCTCTCACAGAAGAAAATTCATCAGACATTAAAAACATAGTCATTAGCAGAACATATTGTTTTCTCTCCACCAGATTGAGGAACATCAGATGGAATAATCAAAACAAATATTAAATAAATATATCTCTTTTTTAAAAAATATGAAACCCAGAATTCATCACATGTCAGAGTAGATTTTTTCCATAATTTGAAACTACTTAGTATTTACCGATTGTGGAGAACCATACTAGCCGCAGTCTCACATATTTGTAGTCAAAAATGGGTGAAAAATGCTCCTGTATTAGCATGAAAAAATAATGTTATCGCTTTTAACAGGTGTAAATAACTGTACACAGTACAACTCGTATAAATATAGAAAAATTGGTTAAATAAGGAAAGGACAACAAAGATGCTTAAAGGTATGAAACAGGTTCCATGTAAAGGGAGATAAACTGAAATAAATCTCTACAGCCTGGAGAGACTAATTGTTTCAGGATGGGACAGAAGTCTATGAAATCATGACAATCATGGAGGAGGCAAAGAAAGAACAATTATTTGCTATTCCTTGTAATACAAAATCTAGTAGGCATCAAATAAAGTTATCTAAAGGTGGGTTCAAAATGATTAAAGGAAAGTACTTTTTCACACAGCACAAAATTAAACTATGAAACTCATTGCCACGGGATGTTGGGATGTTGTGAATGTCATAAGTTTTCACGGGTTCGAAAAGCAATTAGATACAAACATGGAAGGAAAACCCTTCATAGACTATGAGAGACAAAGGAATAACCCTCGGGTCAGGAAATTGCATAGATTGCAGAAGGCTGGAAAGCTCAAATGTGGGAACATCAATGCATATTTTCCTTTTTATGCTCCTTCCTAACAAGCAGTCGGAGCTGGCCATTGCTGGAGAACAAAAAGCTGTCTCTACAGTCTGTGGTCTTACTGAATACATCTTCTTTTACAAACCAGTTGAGAATTAGTCTAAAAATATTAGCCCTAGAGTCAGAGGAAATCATTTTTAATTACAAACATATCCTATGGTTTTGTGTGGTGCTGCAGTTCTAGCACAGACTCCTGTGGATTCATCCTTTCTGCAGCACTGTACAGAGCCACATGATGAGGAACACATCACATGCTCATGATAATCTGGGGAGATCTTTCCTGTCAGAACTTAAAACTGCAGCCACCAGTGCTGGTTCTGTTGGAAAGTCTTTCATCTGTGTTCTATGACAGAATCCTGGGTTGGAAGGGACCACAGTGGCTCATCTGGTGCCACCTCCCTGCTCAAGCAGGGTTGTCCCAGAGCCCAGGGTACAGGATTGTGCCCAGACAATTCTGGAATATCTCCAGTGAGGGAGACTCCACAGCCTCTCTGGTCTCTGTTCAGCGCTCTGTCACTGCACAGGAAAGAAGTTCTTCCTCATGTTCAGGTGGAACTCACTGGGATCAGCTCCTGCCCGTTCCTCTGGTGCCATCGCTGGGCCCTGGAGCAGAGCCTGGGCCCTGCTCGGAGCCCTCCCTGCACACAGGGACACCCAGGGCTGAGGGCCCCTCTCAGCTGTTCAGGCTCCTCTCCAGGCTGAACAGCCCCAGCTCCCTCAGCCTTTCCTCCTCAGGGAGATGCTTCAGGCCCTCCATCCTCTTTGCCACCCAGCACTGGACCCACTCCAGGAGCTCCATGTCTCTCCCGTCCAGAGGAGCCCAGAACTGGACACAGCACCCCAGAAGTGTTTCAGCAGGGCTGAGTAGGGGGACAAGATCACCTTCCTTGATCTGCTAGCAATGTTCTTCCTGATATAACCCAGAAAAACCAAAAGGAATGTTGTATATCCACTGTGATGTGAACCATCACTGTGCATTTGTTATAAATCCTTCTTAAACAAATAAACAAACAAAACAAACAAAAAAACCCCAAAACCAAAGAAACACGCACAAAAAACCACCACCAACAACAACAAAAACAACAAAAAAAACCCCTAAAAAACAAAAGAAATCCCAAACAAACAAAAAAAAACCAACCCAACAGGATAAAAAGGGGCTGTTTATGAGATTTCAGGGATGGAAAACAGATCCTTGGTTTAAAAAAATGATTACAATTACCTTTGGTTTTGTTTGAACTGAGCAGATACTGCCCAGTTATAAGCAGTCACACCCTGATGCCGTTGATGATTTCTTGAACTCTGAGAGGAAATAAATCTCTCAATAATATATAAATCAATCAAATCTAAGCAACATTTATAATACTGGCAAAAGACACTGTCTTGACAGCAGGGCCATTCCCTGACGAAGTTCACAGCCCTGTAAACTGCCACAAAAACTGCTCCCAATTTTTATTAGAGTACCAAACCAGATGCATTTCCCCAAATATTATGCAGAGTCAACTTTAAATGTGGGAATAGTTCCCTTGCAATTGGCAGAAATTATACTATAAAAGCTGAACATATGTAACAGATTTTTTGGTTTTTCTTTTTTCTATTGTTTAGAGATCTAAATATAAACTCTGATATTCCAGTGGCGCAAACTCTGACTATAAAGAAATCTAGAATTCATAAGATATAGAAATCATAAGATTTCTATAGGAAAAAAAAGTTTGAAGATAAAAAAGATTAAACTCAACAACAAATCTACTTTACAAATCTATTAAAAAGGGAAAATAAATTATTGGTCTCAGTGAATTTTGGATTGGTAGTTGATAAAAAGGAATTGAGAAGGACCCACCACCAACACATGGGAACTGGTGTGTAGTAAATAAGTATTAAGGTGGATTATGCAAATCTATAGACCTGCAGAATAAAATATTCCAAGAGTATATATACCTCTGTTCTCATATAGAAAATCTCCACATAATCCCAGACATGACATTTGAAAAATATGTATTTTCTAGTTTTGTTGTCTCCTGATTCATCCCCAAAAAAAAAAAATCTTTTTGTTGAAAAGCTTTTTCTTTTTAATTTATCATTGAAAATCAAAGTCATGACATGAGTCAAAACCTCTGAATCCACCTTAAACTGTCAGTGGGGGAATTTGCTGCTTCAGCCCATCCCTTCATACTTGAATTTAGCAGCCTGAGTTGATTTACAAAGGTCTTTTGGTCACTGACAAGCACTGGAGGCTCAGTTCAGGTGTCTCATGGATAGACCAAGTGTAATTTGAGAAGCCAAAGGTATCCTGAACATCTGCAGGGGCCAGCTAGATCTAACTCAGCACTTCTGGGCGATGTTACCACCTCTGGATCATTCCTTGTGAGCCTCTGTGTATCAAATGGCACTGAAATCTGAACCCAGGGCTTTGAGAGATTTACAGACAAATGGTTAATTCTCCTTGATAGGAGAATTTCTATCTAGAAATTGACTGTCTTTTATCTCTTTGATAGTCAAAAAGGTATCAGAAGCCCAGATGACCTGATAAATTTTTTATTTGATTTTTTAAATTTATTTATTTATTTTCCTTCTTTTTGTGGTTTTAATGTAGTGCTGATACATCTTCTGTGAATGTTTTTGCCACTTAAGTAAAACACACCCAACAGAGTTCAAGAAGCATTTGGAGAATGCTCTCAGGCACACAATGGGATTCTTGGTGTGCCATGTGCAAGGTCAGGAGCTGGGCTCTATGAAGACTGTGGGTCCATTCCAGCTCAGGATATTCTGTGATTCTATGTGAAATAAAGCTCAAGAGAGAGACCTCAAGGTCTCCAGATGTATATCTTCAGTATTGTCTCCCTATCCATCTTCTACCTTCTCAAAATGGAAATGGAGCACATTCAATCCCACTGGACAGATCTGTCCAGTTAATTTTATGGAAGTCTTCATCTCGTGCCCACTGAAAGGAGGTTGGAACCCTGTGGAGGTCAATCTCTTCTCTCAGGTAACAAGTGATAGGACAAGAGGAAAATGTTTCAATTTGCACCAGGAAAGGTTTAGATTGGCTATTAAGCAAAATTCTTTCACTGAAGGGGCAGTCAGGCTTTGGAAAAGGCTGTCCAGAAAAGTGGTGGAGTCACAATCCCCGGAAGGATTCACAAGATGTGTAGATGAACATCTTCATAGGTGGAAAATCACTTCTATGCAAATAAGTAGCACATAACACCTAAGTATTTTCATTCTCATGTTTTTAAGGACATCCAAATACTTGTATAGTATCATTCCAAATAGTTGTATAGTATAATGGATTCAGAGAATCCTGGAATCTCAGAATGGTTTGGGTTGGAAGAGACTTTGAAGATTCCAATCTACTGCCATTTTGAAGATTCCAATCTACGGCCATGGGCAGGGACACCTTCTACTAGACGAGGCTGCTCCACACCCCATCCAGCCTGGCCTGTGTGGAACTCCACAAAGGATTCACTGTATTTAGAATCTGTGGGCTTGGTGGGTTACAGATCTGACAGCAGAAAATTATTGGTTATTTCTTATAGTAAATAATGTGTGATTTTAACTGCTATATGTGGAAAATTAAGAACTTGCTCTACTTTGTAGTACTTTGTGGGGAATGGGAAGATATGCATGACTGTGATTCTCTTTTCTTTACTCCTCTTACTGCTTTTCTTCTGGTAATATATTGAGAAAAAAATGAAATATTAAGTAGAAATATTCTAGAATGGCTTTCTGTTTCACCAGGGGGTGACAGATGAAGTGGAGAAGATACCTGTTGGATTTATGGAGCCGATCCATCAACCCCTGCTTGACCCACAGCTGTCATCTCCCTAACAATTAATATTTACCACTTGTAAATGCCTTCAGCCAGAGAGGGTTTTGAGGCAAGAGGAGGTAAGATAGGGAAAAACCTAAAAGGGAGGTTTTGTGAGGAATTGCAGGGAACACAGTACATCATGAGGTAATTACAGCTCAGCCTGTCCAAGTGTTGCTCTGCAATGGTGAATTATAGGCATGAGGCTGCAGCACTTCACTTTCTTACTTGTAACTAAATCAGAATCCTTTTAAGTTTTAATTAATCTGCTTAGCTTTAGTTGCGAGGGAGCAGGGGAGTGGGGAAGGAAGGCAGATTAACCCTTCAATTGACAGGGACTTTCACAGCGTCTCCTCTTGGGCTATTTTTCCCTTAAGCACCTGAGGGAGACAGCATTATCAGTCTGACGTGGGGGCCCATTAGGCTGTGATTTTTAAATTTTTTTTAATTTGCTAGTGTCTGGTTAGTTCTCTCTATTTCATTATCAAAAACCAATTAATTTCCTGTAAAAGCATCAAATTAATTACAAAATACTATGGAAATATAAAGAATGGAAGAATTTCCCTCTTCTCTCCTCCTACCCTTGCCTCATTATGGGAAATATGTTGGGCCCCTTGGCAGCAAAGCCCTATTAAGGAGCTACAGACTGTCTAGCTCCTCATTTAAAATTCTGTTGGCAGTGTCAGGAGGCCTGTGTGATGGGGGTAAGTCCATTTCCACCCACAGAGATCATTTTCCAATTCCCTAGCATGGAAAAATATAGTCATAGAATCATTAGAAGTGGGGCTGGAAGAGACCTCAGGAGGAAAACCAGTCCATGTCCTCTACCTGTTCACCAAAGCTTCCAGGCATGGACACACTACAGCCTTTCCAGATGCTCTGCTTTTGCTATGATCCAATTCATTAGAGAGGTGTTACTAAATGAAGTTTTTGTTCAGAGTTATTTCTTCCATACTCATTGAATATAGTGAATGCTTTTATTTTTCCTCTTTATCTCTGATTTCTAGGTGTTTGAATACAGTTATAACGTTTTCATTAGTCTTTTCTTCAGACAGTTTTGTCCCTCTTCTTTCTGCCTTTTCTTTGTAGGTAACCTTCACTGGGGATCTTCTCTGAGTGGTTAAAGTGACAACAGGAGAAATGGAAATCATCTACATCACGACTAAATACAGACCTATGATTCATAGCTTAATCAGTGTCCAGTGTTATTGGTATATTCTTACCTGTGTCCCAGGTGCCAGTTCTCCTTAGGCCCTGTTTCATGGCCATTATCCTCATCTAAAATAGCAGTAGATACCAGCGTTCAGGCAAGAGGGTTGTGCCCCTCATAGGTGTCTAGAAGCTTTCACAATACTCAGTGGAAATCCCACCAGTGAGATATTTTGAGTCCAGAAAGAGAGATTCTGTTGCCTAAACTGAATAGTTTGCTTAAGAGTAAGCTGAACCACTTTCTGGTCATCTTTGGTTTAAATAGTAATGAGATCTCTGTGGCTATAATGGAAGCTTAGACAGCTGGTAGGGAACTACAGAGAAACTCAGAGTTCTCTGTGGCCCTGCCCATATTTTATGCAAAAGCTCTGTGTAAAGCCAAGTGTACTTCAGCGACAAGTTTGTTTAATGGCAAAAAACTCATCTCCTCTTTATTAAAAGAAAATAATATTGACAATAATGTGTAAATTAGCTATATTCTCTAAGTAATAGTCAGCAGGCAGAAACGGGTGTTTCTAGAGCTCAGATTCTCTGAGATATTTTAGAGAATTGCCAGGAGAAAGGTGAGTTAAATTTTTGAAGCATCTTTCCAGAACCACTGAACCTAAAAGGAACCCAGAATGCATAGCTTAGATCTATTTGTTAGTCTATCAGACAAAGTTATATGAGACCAATTCATGTCTAAAAATACAATTATGTCCATTCCAGTCCTGCCTGAATTCACCTCTGTAGCAGGTGCAGAAATTAAAGGATAATAATCTACATTGAATCCCATTCGAAAAATGCTTCAGAAATTATCAGCCAATGAGAAATAAAAAACATCTAAGTAGAAATATCAAAAAATACAAACTCTACTCACTTATGACCTAGGGAAGTCTCAAAAATAAGACTCAATCTTCAGTTTCTGCAGCTCCACTCACTCCATTGAGCGGGGCAGATTTATACTAGCTAAAGATTAGGATCAAAATAAAAACCTAACATCTTTAAATGCTTTAATTATTTATCCAAGGCTGATTTGACTTGCCCTCTGCAGTTGGCTGTGAGTCAGAGGAAGCTCTAAGTAGTATATTAGCAATTATTAGCTAGCTTAAGCTTTCACTGAATATTAAGAATCAAATCAGACATTTTTATTATTTTAATTATTATTTTTTAATAGAAAAAAAAATGTCTAATTTAGCTGTGGAAAATAAGAAGCTAAAATAGTGCTTTGGGTAAAATGTGCCATTTAAATGCCTGCCAGAATTTGAGGAGGATAAAAAAAGTAGAAGAAAAAGCATGAAGGAACATTTTCCAGCTTCAGAGAACTGCATAAACATTGGCTGATTGTTCTTCACCATTCTTTGCTCATATTTGATGATGGTAAGTCATATTCTCCAGGGTACAGAGTCAAAAGCAGCTCCACCAAGACATCAACTGAACTTTTACATTGCATTTTTCTTGAATCACAGAATGGTTTGTGTTGGAAGGGACCTTAAAGATAATTTACTTCCAACCCTCCCAACCAACCTCCTGAGCTGTTATAAAATTACTGTAGTGAAACAATTTAGTTTATGGTCTGCAAACATGAAGGAACTTCAACAATGTCAAATATTGAAATGTTCACCACTAACTCATGTCCCCAACTGCAACATCTTCATGTCTTTTAAATTTCCACAGGGGTGGTGACTCCACTACTTCCATGAGTACCCTGTGGTCTTTGGCAACCCTTTGAGTGAAGAAATTTTCCCTAATATCCAATTTAAACCTCCCCTGATGCAACTTGAGGCAAATTCTCCTTATCCTGTTGTTTGTTACCTGGAAATGCTGCAGAAACTCTGTCCACACTGACTAAGGAGAGTCTGGTGATCTTTGGAATTTGTGTGGAATGCTCAACTCTGAAATGCAATGGAAGAAGTCAGCATGTTCAGACACAATGGTTCAGACATAAAAGGGACCTTAAGTGAGCCTATTCTGTGGAACATTCTACAGTGAGTTTAGGAACAGCTGCATGTGGATCTCAGAAAGCAAAACAAAGCTCTACTTCCACAGGCCTCTCTAAGAGATTGACTCATATCCCTGAGATTGGTTTCTTTAGGTACCCGTATGCAGATAGGCAAGGTCATTAGCATCTTAGATCAGCTTGATCTGTACTTTCCATGGGCATATTTTGAAGACAAAAGATTTTTTTTTTAATTAAGCCAACTGATGCACAGCCAAGAAAAGCAGAATATTTGGTATTTTAGAAAGCAAGACATATTGATGTTTTGAGATTTACAAATACCACTGACAAGATACAACGGGATGACTAACAACAGGAAGTAAAGTAGGAACACTTTCATTTTGGTGCAACTTATCAGATCATAATAATATTGCAGAAATAAATGTTGGTGTCTTGGTGTTTCCAAAAGCTGAATTCAAAATGAGACCAGCAAAGGCCAGGAAACAACACAGAAATGGTGGACTAGATTATCATTGTAGGTCCATCCAATTGGACTGTTCTGCTCCATTCTATTCTATTCTATTCTATTCGATTCCGTTCCGTTCTGTTCCATTCCATTCCATTCCATTCAGTTCCATTCCATTCCATTCCATTCCATTCCATTCCATTCCATTCCATTTCCTTTTTATAGAAAATGAGCAAACATTTCAGCCACTGGATCTTTATTGTCATACATGACTGTGGCCTATAACACAGACTATACCACAGTTACTGTCTCCCATTACTGCAACTTATTTCAGGGGTGTTCTGGTACCCTTCTGTGGAAAAGAGTTCATGGAATCATTAAACTGAAATCAGTAGGACAATTCAACAAACACAAATGTCAAAAGATACAATTCTTCTGATTCATCTTTCATAAAAGATAACATTAAGCTTGAGCCAAGAAGAGCAAGGAAGCAGGCTCTCTTGGCACCAGTAATTATGATCTGGGATGGCCCCAAAAGTCCTTTCTTTGTTTTGAACCACTTTGACAAATGGTGCAAGTAACAGAACTGGAAAAGACAGAGCACTTGGCAAAAGGCTGTGAAATGGCAAAATCACTGAAAGTGTGTTATAAAGCATGCAAGAAGGAAATACTCCCCCAAGCAGGACATGTCAGTTGCATGGGAATGGCTGAGAAAAACAGTTGCTTAAAGACTGTGACTTATGAACGTCTGCGATGGAAGCAGAAGTGCCATAGGGGGCTAGAGCAGATGAGAAATGGATTAAGCCTGAATGTGGAGGAGAAAACTGGAAAAGTCAGGCAAAGTTTCTGAGGTGGAAGACGACATGCCCTAGGAAGACATGGAAAGTTGGGATGAAAAGAAATTCTCCCTAAAGGCACAGACCTTGTCTATTATGTTCTGCAGTATTTCAGGAATTAGGTTAGAGGACAATGACTTCGTACTTTGCAAAAAATGCTTTATTTTTCCAATAAGAAAAGACTGCACATATACCTACATCTATATTTATACCTAGAGTTTGTAGCAAACTGATGCTTATACCACTATATACCTATACAGGTATATATATGGAAGTAAATTATTGTGCTTTTGTATTGTACTGTTAATTTTCTACAAAGCGATTGAAATATTTATGAAAGAAAGAGAAGCTTATTAGGACATGAAGAAGAGTCTGCTGCTGTTAGTTAAATTATGGTTTGGGACACAGTTATTAGAGTCTTTGGCTTTCTTCTCAAGTCATTTTTTACTGCAGGTTGGAAATTGGTTATATATATATACATTAAAAAGACAATTCTATTATCATCAAAAATTAAGATTTTTTTCAAACTGTCAATTTCATTGATTCTTTTTCCCCCTAATCTCAAAATGGAATATTTTCATCCTCTTATTTGAGATTACTTTCTAAAAAGCAAGCAATGTTGTGGGGAAGGATATTAAGTTTAGGAAAGACAAAATAAAAGAATTTTTCTGTGATAGCTTTTTTTTTTTTATGCCCTCATAACATTATTTTTTACAGTTTCACTTAATAGAAAAACCATTTTGGAAGAACCAAAAGGACTAACTGTGTAAAGCAAAATATCCAGTTCCTGCCCAGGGCTGCTTATGACGTCAGTACCCTAATAAATCATGATAAAAACAATGTTTCATATTCATAGACTTGATATGGTCTGAATTTATGAAAATAAGTAATATAGAAGGGTACAAATGATAGTTGTCATCAGTTTGCATATATGGGTACCCAGGAGGAATATAGTGAGACTGTAAGAGCACCCAGGGATCAGGGTTAGGAATTCACATGGAAGTTGATTCTCACTAAACACACAGAGGGCAACAGGAAGGGCTTCTATGGGAAGGAAGATCAGGAAAAATGTGATTTTCATGCTGAGTGGGGCAGGGGATCTGGTGATAGATGACACAGAAAAAGCTGGGAAACAAATGGCATATTTTCCTTGATTTTTCCTGGTAAGATTTGCCTTCAGCAGTCTCAGTAACCAAAAGGAAAATCTGGAGCCAAGAAGACTGACCATCAGTGGATGAGGAGCAGCATAGGGAACTTGTATATACATGGATATATTCAAGCCCAGAAGACTTGGTGAGACATCCCAGGAGTATTGAGGGAGCTGGGTGGTCACTCTGAACTACCTTTGAAAGGTCGTGGTCACTGACAGAGATCTCCAGAGGGCTGGAAAAGAGCAAATCTCTCTTATCTTCCAGAAAGGACATGAATGAGGATCCGGGAAAGTACAGATTGATCAGCCTGCAAGGGTGGTGGAACAACTCATCCTGGAAAACTCTTGCAAATGTATGAAGGATAATGAGGCAATAAGGTATAGGGAACACAGACTTATGAAGGGAAAAATATTCCTCCTCAACTGGATAGCTGTTTGCACTGAAATTAATAGGACAAGGAGGGAGCAGTGGGTATTGTTCATTTTAAATTTGAAAAAGCTTTCCATGGTGTCTGACATAACCACCATAGGCAAGTAGATCAAGAATAAAATAGAAAAGTGGACAGTGGTGGATTGAAAGTGAGCTGCTCTCCCAGCCTCAAGGGGGTTTTGACTGGCAGCACAAAGTCCAAGAGTCACAGTGCCCAAGGGGTCGCTGCTGGGCCAATGCTGTTAATCATTTTCAATGGCCAAGATGATGAATAGATGCAAGTCTGCAAATGGTACAAAATTGCAAGGAGAAGTTGATATATACGTGTGGTAGTGCTGCCAATCAGAGGGACTTCAATATGCTGAAGAATTGGGCCAGTGGGGATCTCCAGGAGTTCAGGAAAGGAAAATGCCAAATCCTTGGAACAGAAAGGAATATCTCTATGTGCCAGTACAGACTGGGGAATGCTGGGAAAGAAGCTTGGCAGGAAAAGACAGGGTGGTCCTGGTGAGTCTATCAAACTTGCAGACAGTGATTCTTTAATTTCACGTAGACCACTTTCCAACCAAAATCTAAACAGAAATTTGAATAGAAATTTGTTGTTATTCTACGTATTGTGAGTCACAGATTGCTTCCTATATAATTTATAGGAACTCTCCACAATGGGTAGGATAGATCAACCATCCACCCTCTAGGAACAAAAATCATCAACATGGGTAACATTAAGATGACTGAAAAGTGGCTGATGCTGCATGAGGTGATACTGCTTCTAACAGGAGTGGAGCTGTCACTTTCAACACCCACTGCTCTATCCACTCCTACTGTCCTCCCAAAGCCATCTCAGTGCACTAAAATATTTGTAGAGCCTTCCATTTCCATTTCCCTGTCAGCTTCTCTTTCTGTATTCCATCATATTATTTTGCATCTGTGCATATGATGAGACAGTTCAGAATTTTATTAGCCTGACTTGGGCTGACCACAGCACGTGCGTGCAAGAGATGCAGAGCTCCATTCTTTTTATCCTCCTGCATGTTTTCAGGGGTAATGCAAACTGGAATAGTCAAAACACATTTGCCCTGGGAAAGTACAGATAAAAGTAAGAAATACATATATTAAATACTTTGGGAAATTATTGGATATTACTGGTACCCTGTCCAAATTCTATAACCTTTTTCTTATATATTGAATAAACACTTACCTCCTAAGTAATCCCATGAAAGAGGCTTTCTGCAGAGTAGAAGTGTGCTTGTCTGTGCATATTCACAGTCTACTTAGTCATAAAAATTAAATGTTCTTTTGTGGATGTACCTAGGGGTTTCCACTGATAGGGAAAAAAGTTCAGACATGTAATCTGAACATAGGGAATAGCACCTGCTTAACCAATGGACATAGTGAACATTCCCTGGGCAAGTTAAGCTGATAGGATCTGGCCCTAAAGTGTCATAGCAAGCAATAAGGATTTTTTAATATGATTCTCCTCATGTCAAAGAGCAAGAACGTGGGAAAAAGGAAGAGGTGTGACTTGCAGAACATTACTTCATCCCCTTTCACTGGCTGTAAGGACACGCAGACCATAAACAAAGAGAATTGCTTTGGAAAGATTTGAAATGGAGACTGTCTTGGAACAGCTGAGGTTTTTGAAACTTGCTAGAATATGCAAATGGATTTGAGAGCTCAGATGATCTCTCAAAATATATTTCATAACTAAATATTATGGACCAAAGAATGTTTTTGATCCCTAATAACTGGCAGTGCTGAAGACTCAATTTATCATCATTAACATAAAACCTTGACCATCAAACAAAAGCAATATTGGTGTCAGTAGATGAAAAAATAAGCTAGAAAAGAGGAAAAATAAAAGAGAAGAAAGGAAGAGAATATATTTTTTTTCCTTAAATACGGACTGAAAACATATATCGAAATTGCCTTGTGGATTCAGAAGCGAAGGATCTGCCAGTTCCTTTGAAGAAAAGGACTTTGTCACATGGTGGGATTCTTGGAGTTTTCCTGTGCAGGGGCAGGAGTTGGACTTGATGATTCTTGTCGGTCCTTCAGCTCAGGATACTGCATAGTGCTATGATTCTACCTAGACTGCCTCCAGACAATAAACACGTGGCAGTCACAGTACAGTCTGCTTGGCTACCCTTGACAGTAAGAGCTGATCTTAAGTAGATTTTCACTAGAAGTCATTAGAAGTGAGCACAGATTACACTATAATTCAGAAAGAACATGAGATCCAGTACCTATACCAGAATCTTAAATTTCCAGGAAGGATATGAAAAATAGTAGCAAAAAAGAAATTTTCTAAGACCAAGCTATCCTGAAGATTTTCTCCACAAGGAAATAGATCTTCAGCATTAATTTATTGTCTCAGATTTAGTTGTGCAATTCCAACAGCATGGGACATACAGACAGGAGACTTTTTTTCCTGATTCCTCATTTCAAACAATTAATTGTGTGTTCTGGAATGATGCTGCTAGTTCTGGTTTTTGGGATAGTGGCGTTGTCATCCAAATTCCTTTATAAAGCCCCAAGAGATCATTGGGTGAAAACCATTCTAAACATATGAAACACTTTTCTTCTTCTGTTATTATTGTACCAATAATCTTTGCTGCCCTTTGTATTAAATTTTCTACTCATAGCACCTGCAGTACTAAGATTACAAGGAATTTTATTGCAATAATACATAATTTTTTCATAGCAGTGCTTTGACACCATTCCCATAGGGGGAACTTTCTGACATCACCAGGACCAACAGGACACTTACTGTAAAAAGAAATAAATCACTCCCTAGGATACCTAAGTAAATATTTAAAACCTTAAATTTATTACACATTCTTGAAAATCTCAGTTGAAACTTTTGCGAAAAACCCTGTAACATATTTCTTATTTATGGATCATTAATTTACTGAAAGCTCATTGTGGGCCATTTTTTTACAGAGTATTGAGAAACAAGGTGCTGCTCACTATAACTGGTAAATATTACAAAGTATCTGTGAACATGCATTTTGAATACAAATCAGAAAATTTCCATTACATATGCAATCTCCTTTTTTCATTTCCTATTATATACTCAGCAATATTATTGAAGAAACAGAGTTTTATAAAAGCTCATACAAATGCTCATTTCCTCAGTCTACGATCCGACACAAGGAAATACTGATAAGGTTATCTGCTTCTTTTATTTGACTTATTAATTTTACTGAATATATTCCAAGACATGATGTATCCTTCAGAGTAGTCAATGCAAAACTCAACAGTAGAGAAGGAAGGCAAACATGCTTATTGTGCAGTGCTGTGATAGGTCAGCTTTTGAACTTCAGAACTGCTGGTGTTCACAATTTCTGAGTGGCAATTATTCAGTATCTCAAAAAAGTAGCTTAATGTACACTGAGACAGCTCAAGTGTCATAGTTTCCTGCCTAGGTCCTATAAAGCATTTCAACTCAATAAAGGAAAAATAAATTTCTTAGCAGAAGGTCACTAGGACAATAAAAACTAACCCATACCATTTTACTGCCAGAGAACCTAGGACCTGATTCAGGTTGTTTTATTCCTACTTGTTCAAAATATTAATAGAAGAACTTGTTCTTTAGTGATGCATGCTGCCTTATCCTATAAAGTCATAAATACATAAAATGTTTCAAATATATTTATGTATAGAATTAAATGTTTCTATTTATAAAAAGTATATATATAAATACAGTTACGTGAAATTGTTTTTCCACATTTAAAAAAAATTGTTGCAAAGATTTCAAGAAGAAACAGATCCTCTCCAGAACACTCTGTGCAGAAATAAATGCACACGAGCAATGTATGGGTCAACAGCTTTTAGGGCATGGCAGACTTAGTGGGCAGGAACAGCTGAAACATTCAGCATGTGCCATTGTCCCATCGTGCATGGCCATGCCCAAGACCTGAAAATGTCATTTGCATTAAAAGTCTCTGTTGAAAGAAGCTTAAATTTATGCTCAATAAAGCTTAAATTAGGTTCAATGAGAAAAATAAGAAATTGCCTCACTGATATGCCAGAACACTGATCAATTCTTTTTGATGAAAACTTGTAGCCAAACATTTCCATCTTAGGCCTAAGTCTCAGTCAAAGGGCTCAAAGCTTCTTTTGCAGAAACAAAGTGAATTGGAAAAGAGTGAAGCATAAAGCCTTTATATTCCTATGAAATGCCTTAGCATGTCATTTTGTTTCATTTTATGTATAAATATACATATTCATGTGCACTTAACTAATATGTATAAATAAATATTAGATATCAGATTCTATGTACACATAAATCTGTGGAGCATAGCTGTGTTGGATGTCCCAGACCAGGTCTTTGTAGATAGGCATCAGTGTAGATTGGTCTCATTGGAAATACCAACAGCCAAAAGGGCTTCAGGTTTAAATAATTCTCTTGCCCTTCCAGGTGGTTCATCACTCCAGGTCAAGTTCAAGATGTATTGATTAAGTAGCTTAAGGGAAGGTCACAGAGCTCCAGCCTACCTTCCCTGGGGTCTTCAGGAAAGAAGGATATTTTGTGGCCAGATGGAATCTCATGCCAGTTATAAGACAAGAATAAGACTACCGAACATAACAAACCTCATTTAAAATCAAAATTAGCTTTCCAGTGCACGGAGATAGATGTTTTCCATTTGTTCAAAGTGTTTTAAATTAACAATTTGGCCTTCTGATATTTGTAGTATTTTTTGGTAGGTGTCATAACTTTTTGTGATGTGGTCTTCATAGGGCAAGTTGGAATTCTTTGTTTAAACAAAAAACTCTGGTTACTTGTGCTCCCACTGAATGCTCACCTTCTACAGAGCTTTTCTCTTTTCCTCCCTGCTCAGCACTTGGAGTGTCTTAGCCAAAATACTTTGAAATTTTCTGGTTTTGTGTTTTGCTTCTGTGAGGGGGATCATCCAGTGTAACTGAGACTTCCAAGGAACTGTGGGGTTTTTTTGAAACTACAGGCTGGAAAAATGTTAAAAAAGGACCTGCAGGATGCCTCTCCCTATGAACCCACAAGAAGAGAGGACTGGAAATGATCATCTATTTTAAAAAAGGTACAGTGTTCTTTCACATGCAAATTACCAGAGATCCAACTCACATAGTTCATATCCCTATAGGAGGAAATACAGCAGAGCTGACAGATGTCATCCGTTGACTTAAATGACTGCATAAAAATTCACAACGTAAGTCTTTTATCTGCAACTCCCGCATGTTTAAGAAAAAAAACTGTGCCAGTGGTTATAGGCTACTACTTTGACTGCTAAGCCTTTGTCACCTGCAATTCCATGGGTAAACAGTTCTAAATTATGGGACTTATTCAACAATATCAATACTTTTAATATAAAATGGTAAAGACATGGCTTTTTAAAACAAAACCAGAAAACAACCAAAAATTACTCTTGTGCATGAATGTTTCTTTATGATCCAACTTGCAACATTTTTATAGGCTGCATGTCTGAAAGAACATACATATAATGATGTCTAAAGTGTAGTTCAGAGCAAAATTATTGCAGTTTTATATATACAGTGAAGCCATACAACAAAAGAGCAGTAGCTAGTGTTTGCCCTTATATGAGATGCAGTCATATAATAGAGAGCCTTAAAGCTAGGGTTTACTGTACTTTGGGAATTAATCACATAAACTATAAATTGGGTTCAACAGGCTGGCTGGGTAAATAGGCGCAGCTAATGAGGACACTATGAGATCTTATAAGAGCGCTGACTGCCCCAGGACAAAAGTGCCGAGCTGCACCTGATGGAAAACTAGAAGACATCAAAGCATAAAGGATTAGTGCTCTCACAGTGTTGAGAAATGGCCAGGGGGAGATTCACCAACTTATTACCCACATCCAAGCTAATCCTGTTATCTGCAAAATATGACTGTGTTCAGGAACTGCCACCACCTAAACTTGCAGGAGACTAATTCTGTGTTTACATGGACAAAAGTGTGGGGAATTTTCATCTGGGCAAAGAATATGAGAGAAGGGAATTTTTAAGGGTTTCTTTTGTATCAAATGCTTGAAGAGGGGAAAATATAAAATTAGTTCTTTAATGGCTATTCTGTATCCTATATAGATATCCTATAGGATAGAATCCCTTCTCTGAGAATCCAGGGCAAAAGTCACGTAAAATATGTTCTCTCTTGTTTAGTTGCACTTTCCTAAAAGAAAATCAAAATGCATTAGAAGTACCTTTGAAGATGAGAGGAATTAATAGTCCCCCAATATCCCTGCCCAGGAAATCTTTTGTGCAGCAAATGTCTGCCTGATGTTTTTTTCAGAGCAATAAAAGAGGTGAAAAATATCCCAAGGTCCTTGCCAGCACACCACAAAATATAATTCATTATACACCCTAAGGTATGTGAGTAGGCTCAAAATTTTTTGGAAAATGTTTATAATTACCAATGCTAGAAATCTAATTTCTATTTTACACCAAAGCTCCATTTGCTATAACAGCACCTATGGTGGATAAGAGATCTTATTTTTCAATTTGAATAAACCAGAAATAAACCCAAGCAGTACCTCTTAGAGCAGATAATTCTGGGGAAAAGGTCTGCAAGTTATATTTAATCTAAACATGCAATATGTTCCTTGCAGTGGCTCATCAGTGCCAGGGATGGTTGCCTCCAGGGCAGAGTTTAGGCATGATTACCCAGGCAAGCCCATGGCTAAGCGTTTATATGGCATTAAAGAACACCCCCAGCACACAGATCTTACAGGCAAGGATTTATCTAGCTATCTAAGGGAAATGATTAATTTTGTAGGTTTTAATTTTTAGGGATGTAAGGATGCCAGAATGCCTGGTGATGGGAGAGACTCATTGTGGGGATGGCATTGCCTGCAGGCTCCCCTTGGCTTTCTCACTGGTGCTGTTTGACAGCACCACACCGAAGTTGTGAGAATACTGCAATTAGAGGCCTCCATTAGCAATGAAAAATAAGCACCCTGAAGAGAAGGAGGTGGTGATTGCCTGATGTGAGTGAATCAAACTACCAGGGGAAGATTGGTGTGGTGACCCCAGGGTACTTGTGGAAACAAATTTATACTCTTGACTTCACATCAGCCCCTTCTCTTTTGGCTGTTTTCTAACCCTGGACACATCTGGATTTCTTCTTTTCTTTCTCCCTTAGTATCACCCAGTCTAGTAACCATGATGTCCCACAGCAAAATTCTTGATAATTTACTATTTTTCAACCCAGACTCACAATGGATCCTCCTCTGTACATATATATGGATTTCCTGATGTCATTGTCAAAGGTTGGACTTGATGACCATGGAGGTCTTGTCCAACCTTAATGACTCCATTATTCTGTGAAATTGCCAGGAAACAGATCAAGGAATGTTCATTGGTTAATCTGGCAGCTTCCTTCATTTGGTAAGGTGAGGTTCTTTCATTCATAAAACTGATATAAACTGAAAAATCAGATACTGAGATCTCTCAAAGTCCTCTTGATTTTACTGAGTTTTTTTCTTTTGGAGAGTAAAAAATATTAAGCCATCTTTTAAAGATACATGAAAGCTCCACTTGTATATATTGAAAGAAATTCTTCCCTGTGAGGGGGGTGAGATCCTGGCACAGGTTTCCCGGAGAAGCTGTGGCTGCCCCATCCCTGGGAATGTTCAAGACCAGCTTGGACAGGGCTTGGAGCAACCTGGGATGATGGAAATTGTCCCTGCCCATGGCAGGGGACCTGGAACAGGATGGACTTTAAGAGCCTTCCAACCCCAAACCATTCTGTGCTTCTATAATTCTACAATTTTCTTTTTCCCTAACAGACGTCTCTCTTCCTGGAGTTTTTATTGAGATAATTCTTTAAATTTTATTTTATTCCTCTTGAAAATGTGAAAAAAAATTACTGAAAATGTGTCAATTGTTGGATTCAAAGCCAAATAATTTAATCTTGTCAGAATAAAATGCCTTTGGATTTAATTCAAAATAGATCCATATTTGGCAGTTTTTTAAACTTCTGAGGAAATTTGACAGCCACAGACATCTGAATGCTATCAATGCATTGAAGAACAGCTTCAGCTAAGACACAGCTTGTTAGGAAAAAAAAAAGATAGAAAACACCAATAGTAGTTCCATGGAGCATTGATATTCACATAAATTTCTACATGTTTACCTGATTATGGGCTGAAAAATGTTTCTTACTTCATCATCTTATTTAAACCAAGACAAATGGAGCAAGACTAAATATTGTGGATTCAAAATAAGAAGGAAAAGAAAACCTGATTCCTGCCTGGAACCTGTAGGGACTGACATGATAGTCCTAACAACTGTTTCCCTTCTCATTTTAGATATTTGCTGATGAAATGGGAAGCAAGAATAAAAAGTAATAATATCCATTAATAATTTTGTTTTTCTTATTGATTTCACATACTCAAGCATAGTTTTGGATGACAGAACAAAAGCCTCAGAATATTAACAGATATTAGAATATATCAGAATATTAGCCTAGATATTAACAGCTAAAGAAAAAAACTAATTTTGAAGCTATAATTTATACAAATATTATATTGATCCTTAAATTGGGGGTGTTCATGAAGGACAAAAGTCTTATGAAAGATTTCCTGATTTCAAGATTCATTATGTTTTGTTGAAATTGTGCCTACTATTATTTTCTGACCCCTTTCCTGTTGTTTTTTTCTTCCTATCCTGGCTCTCTTGCTCAGCAAATTCATGGACAATAATCCTGATATGATTGCTATTTAATTTTTCAGATGTACAGATCACCTCTTGGCAAATAAGACTCTTGTAAGAACTCAAAAATTTGCATTCTGAAACTGATGTTGGGCAACACATGGAACTCAAAATTGACCAATGATCAAAATGTGTAGGATCATAGAATCAGAAAATGCCCTGGTTTGGAAGGAACTCACTGAAGTCATTGACTCCAATGATCAAATGCAACAAGGCAACAAGTCCCAGTGATTCCAGAATGAATCCATACAATTTTCCATGGCCCTTGGCAGAAATCATCACCATTTGGTGATCTTTAACTTATTCATCTAGTACATACATTTACAGATTTATGCAAATGTTTTTCACAGCTAAAGAAAAGGTAAAACTCAATAAATCAATAACTCCTCCCTTTTCAAGTCCTCCCCTGTCCCCACCACAAATCAGAAACACTGAAAACAATTAGTTTCTATTCCTTAGATTGAATTTTTTTCTCCAATCTGGATCACAAAAAGTGGAAGCCTTCTCTTGTCCCTAAGTCCTTTGGAAGTAAGTCTACAAAGTATTTTGTTTCTATTAACTAAATATTTTTCTTTTATTTCCCAAAGCTATGGAAAAAGTCAATATAACAAATTTCAAACTACCGAAGAATGTTTTCCTTTGTAGCTGCAGAACTATGATGCCTTTACTTTTTCTGTATTGATGTTTTATGTTTCTGAGATGCTCAGAGAAGGGAAAAACAAGTTTCTTTTCAGTGAGTTCTGAGCTTCCAAGTACAAGAGAAATATGGAGCTCCTGGAGTGGGTCCAGTGCTGGGTGGCAAAGATGATGAAGGCCTGGAGCATCTCCCTGAGGGGGAAAGGCTGAGGGAGCTGGGGCTGCTCAGCCTGGAGAGGAGACACAGCTGAGAGGGGCCCTCAGCCCTGGGTGTCCCTGTGTGCAGGGAGGGCTCCGAGCAGGCCCCAGGCTCTGCTCCAGGGCCCAGCAATGGCACCAGAGGAACGGGCAGGAGCTGATCCCAGTGAGTTCCACCTGAACATGAGGAAGAACTTCTTTCCTGTGCAGTGACCAAGCACTGAACAGATTGTCCAGAGAGGCTGTGGAGTCTCCCTCACTGGAGATATTCCAGAATTGTCTGGACACAATCCTGTGCCCTGTGTTCCCTGCTTGAGCAGGGAGGAGGGACCAGATGAGCTACTGTGGTTCTTTCCACTCCTTTTCTTGATTCTGTGATGCTGTGTGCATGTAAGGGACGCGTGATGGTCATATACTTCACCTCACCTTTTAAAACCAACTAAAAGTTAGTTCTCAGCAATATATTCAGAGGGCACCTACCCCAAAGATCTGCATTTGTTTGCAGCATAGATAATGATCTGTTGGCAGGTCAATCTGTATAGTCTGTTGGAACTCTTGGTGTGCTATCCACCATCACAAGTTGTTACTGAAAAGATCACTTACTTATATTCGGTGAGTTCCACCTTTTCCAACAATTTATTTGTTTTCTTTTCCAAGTCATGAATGTCCACACTTCATCTACTGTTTTTTCTATTTCATTATAACCTTTTCATACCCAGAACATAAATGTTTTCAACTACTGGCTAGTGTGTACCTTTGAGTTTTTCATAGAAATACAGAATAGTTTACCTTGGAAGAGACCTTAAAAGTACTCTGCTTCCAATGCCCTGCCATGGGGAGCAACACCTTCCACTAAACCAGTGTACAAATGCCCCCAAATATTTCAGACTGCTCTCATGGCAAGATACCTAACATTCTGTTTGCTCACCTTGGTATAGATATAGGACAATTCATACACAAGTTAAGTCTGGACATTTTAAGTTCACTTGTAGCTATACAGAGTTAAACAGTGACAAACTCACAAAATTAACTTGCATTTTGCAAGGTACATTCAAAAATTTTGGATAGACTGAGGAGCAGGAAAGGCCTGAGGTGAGCAGTGTCTTTTAAAGAGTCGTCAAAGTACTCTGGGCCTGCTTATGGCCATGTTTGGCTGGAAAGCACTAATTAGATTAGATATACTTGGCTAGAAGGCAGAAAGCTTAAAACATTAACTTTTTAAACATGTGCATACATTTGGGCTATAACATATTCTGCTTTTTGGAGGTATGCTCTGAGTAAATATCTTGCCAGCATGATGTTATCCCTTAATTTCCTAAATAGAAATATACTGTTTCAGAGTGCACACACACAATTCTTTTATATAATGTTGAGAGAAGAGCATGGACCCAAAAATGGTAATAATATCTTCTTTTTTTAATTAGGAAATACATAGAAATGCTACACATTTACTGACATTATTTTTTTTAATACATTTGTTTGTATATGATTATTGAGGAGAGGGCTATATAAGCATATAACCAATTTTATTCTTCAACAGGAAGTACTCAAAGCTTCTAGACAGTGTAAAAAAGCTTGAATTTTGTTGTCTTAACACAAACTAATGAGAAATACATGATTCCACGGCAATCTACCTTCCATTGTTCCCTCCCCTCTACTTCCCTCTTTGCCTAAACATGAAGGGTTACAAAAAACAGCACAGTCTAAATAACTTCACTTTGGGAATTGCATAATGTTGGAAAACTTCTATTCTCACCAAAAGATTCCCACTGGGAAGAACTGAGAGCAATATTGGGTCAAACAAGAGTGTGAAGTGATAATTTGTGACCTGGGGAGTTAAAACGGGTGACTATCTGTGGGATTATTTTTTGTACATCCACAAGGTGATCAGGAAGATCTTTTTGTTTACCTTACCTTTTGAAGCTATTTAATAGATAGAGTGAGGAAGAAGGGGCTTTTCCAGCAGATTTTTGTTCACCTTTATGTTCTGTGTCCATCCAAAGCAATTGCTGGGTTGGTTGTTTGGGGTTTTTTGTTTTTTTTTTTTGGTTTTTTTTTTTTTTGGTTTGGTTTTGGGTTTTGTTTGTTTGTTTGTTTGTTTGTTTTCTTGTCTGATTTTTAAGGCAGGGTCTTACAAACACATGGGAACATGAGGAATCTTTTAATTGGGGAATATGGTCTATAAATACTCTGGGATTTAGGAGGCCTTAGAAATTCTTTTTCTGAGACTTAAATTCAAGACTTTAATTTTCTGAACATTTATAATGTGACCTTGGGAAATCTGCAATTGAAATTCAGCATTGTATTCTACATATTTTGCATCCAAAATTTGGAATTACTTCACTTGACTTTTGTTCAGAACACCCCTGAGAATACAATTCACAAGTAAACTCAGATTTTGCACTGTCACTGTTGATTTGTGGTCTTGGGCTTCAATCTTCTTAAGAGGTGTCTGTCTAAATCTCATCTACACACTGACATATCTTTTCTTTCAGAAATTTTCTATTTCATGCAATTTGCACCTCTCAGATTATCTCCTAAATGAAAAATTTAGAACTTTTTTTTTTTCTTTTTTTTTTTTTACCTGTTCCACCTCACAGATATTGGGTGTGATCCTTTTGTGCTCTTTCAGGAATTTTCTGTAGTATTAAATGAGTGAAGGTATAGAAGGAAATTTTTCCATTGCCTGTGGGGAGAAGGTAAGATATGTGGTTAATGTTAAGTCAGGCTGCTCCTACCCCCACTTAATTAGGACAAGCAGTTAAATTAGTAGAATTGACTGTTTTGTAAATCTTAATTTGGTTTATATGTGCACCTAGGTTCATCCCATTTAACTAAACTGTCTCAGACTGGGATAAAACTGTCCCAGAGTCCCTTTGTAGTCAGTGGGGATTGATCTACACATCCATATCACATGTGGAATTTAGGTGAGGCTCCTTGCACTCCGGGAAACTCATTTGTCTGCACCTTGAACAGAAGGCGTTGAGAAGACTTGACAAAGACAGATTTGGTGTGGGACTCATCTACCTTCAATTTTTGCCAAATTGGGTTGCAGGCCAAAAGTCTTTAATCCCTTGGCAGTGACAGAGTTTTCTTATTTTGTAGGGCTGCCTAATCCTAAATTTAATACTTAAATTTCAATTCTAGTGAAACTTCAAGTGTTGCTTTCACTATACCCAGTGAAGGGAAGTGTGAAGTACTCCAGGTCTTGTCTCCAGGACTATGTTGGTCCTAATGTAATAAAATGAAGGCCTGTAATGTAAATATGAAGGCCTAGTGTAATAAACTCATGCATCTGGAGGATTTTTTTTCAGAATTGTTACCCCTTCTCAACTGAACACCCTAACCATCAGGCTGACTTAGGCTGGTAGTTCGTCTTCTCTTTTTCCTATGTACTAGTGGTTTTTGTGTTCTTCCCTTCTCAAGTACCCAA
Source organism: Onychostruthus taczanowskii (assembly GCF_017590055.1). Taxonomy (NCBI): domain Eukaryota; kingdom Metazoa; phylum Chordata; class Aves; order Passeriformes; family Passeridae; genus Onychostruthus; species Onychostruthus taczanowskii. The sequence goes on along the minus strand of NW_024506994.1, from coordinate 1,774,006 downwards.
GAGAAGATATTGAATAGCCTGGCATCCAAAATAATCAGAGTCTCAAAGACATGAGCTTAATCAGGTTGCTTAGCACCTTAAATTTCGATTTCACACTTCATCCTCACGGAAACAGGAAGTAATAATATTTGCATCCATTCAGGGGGACAAATTGCATCCCAAAACCTTTGGTGTTCTATACTGAGTCCTTATACTCTTGGCAGAAGAAAGTCAGGTTAGACTGCCCTGTAAATCTGCCTAGTCAATAAGAATAGGAAAGCATTAGGCAGCCCAAAATTTTTAGAAATAGTACAGAGAATTTTAGAGTTCATTTAAAACATGCTGAATCATCAATTTCCAAGTGCTGAAAATATCAGTATCCAAGTTTGGACCTTAACCAGGTGGCAGGATTTCATCTTTTGATGTTTAAGGGCTTAAATTTCAGGAAAGCAATAATGAGAAGAGTTGTGGTGAAGTCTGCTCCAGTCCTTAGTTAATTCATTCCCCAGTTCCCATTTTTAAAGTGTGAGTATTGACACAGGGCTGTGAGATTGTATCTGTTAAGGATAATGAAGTGTCCGTATACCATAGTGATGGTTATCACTGAAAGACTCAGGAGAGGAGTGGCCTCAGTAAATTGCTGAACAAACTCGCTCCTGACAGGGTTGTGAGATCAAGCCCTTAAGCCAAGATATCACAGAAGTCTTGGCAAACAAATCAGATATGTTGTGCCTCAGAAACAATGCTGTTCTGCAATGGATAGGGCATCTCCTACTTGCATCACTGAAAATCTTCTGTGATTGGAATAGGGACATCTTGGGGTTCCCTAAATCCTTTCCCCAAAAGATACAATCTCACAGCCTCTGCTTCAACACTACCATTTTGAAAGAGGGAGCTTGGGGAAATAGATTAGCTAAGGGCTGGAGCAAACTTCACCATAACTCCTCTGGTTGTTTCTTTACTGAAATTTAAGCATTTAAATGCCAAAAGGTGAAATCCAGTCGCCTGGTTTAGGTCCAAACTTCAATACTGGTGTTCTCAGCACTCGGACTATGATGGTTCAGCATGCCTTAAATAACCACCTAAACCATGCCAGAGACATGAGGGTAGAAAGAAGTGCTTTTTTATCTGTACCAGGTCTGGGCTATGTTTTCTTTACTGTCCCTTGTGCATTAAGTTCATCAAAGCAACATGCATCAATCTAAGGGACCAAGAGCCAATTCTGGCTCACCAAGAAGGCATTTAGACAAAAAAAGAATATAGGCTTGGTATGTTCCCAAGGAGAAGTTGCTCCCTTACTCTTAAAAGGATACATAACCCTGAACTACCAGTTTGCATAGTGCTGTGTACAGGCTTTTAATGAGTACTAAAGCCAGAAGGCTTTTCTATTATATTTGCCTAGTTGGCATTACCTTTCCATGGTTCCAGGTGAAGTGGTGGTACAATACCCACAATTCTTTCAGCTCCCCAACCCTCTGCAGCTCCAGCTATAGTAGCTGACAATGTAATATTCATTCAGCAGCTGATTATAATTAAAAATATCAGAATAATTAAAGTCCTCAGCTTGACAAGCAGAGCCATAACTTTGCCTTCAGACATTCCTCTCTAATTAGTTAATTAATCCTAATGCAAATTATAAGCAATAATTAGTCAGCCAAGCTTGACATAAAAGTCTGCTGACTTACAGCTAAAAGGCTTTTCTGGTTGTTGGTTTGTAGGTTCTTAAGGTGTCTTTTGTCCACTCACAGTTTCTGTGTCTTGGGTCCTGTTAAATTGCTCCTGATGTATGGACATAAAATTAATTTTCAGAGTGAGAAAACACAGCTATAAAAATTTGCACTACCATAGGCACTATTTTATTTGCTTAATAAACTGGATAGTCGAAATGCGTATAGAATATAAATACATCACATATGCATCCTAATGTAATATAAGCCAGTTTTATACAATTTCATACATTTAAGGACTTTCACATTCCCAGATTTAGCGGGATATATCTGCCTGCAGATGGTCTGAGATGTTGTGGTCAATGACATAATGTAAACTTCAATATGATTCTAAGACAAGCAAGATTTTGATCTCCTGTATGACAGATGAAACCAAATTATTTTGTACCAGGATAACTGGTATGTGATTCACCTTTTTGCATAGGTTTTTAACTGTTAAAGTGAGATAATTTGACTTATCATCAGATAAATCAGAAGTGTGACTATTGCTTTTTCACATGGCAATGCAGCTAATATCAGTGAGCTGCATTCCATAAAGCCCCAGCGCTGTCATACCTCTGAAATACTCATGATTGATTTGGAACACTCATGGATGTTTATTCTTCTAAAGCAGTTTTTCTTAAAGTGTTCCTATTGACATTGAAATAAAAAAAGTTGCAGTGCTTAAAAAAGTGGAAGGCAAAAATGTAAAAATTATTCAGAATGCATAAATATTTTGTAGTAAGAATACTTTTTCTAACAGAGAAGACATATTTTTATACTATGCTATCTTGCTTTCAGTCTAATTTCTCATGTTTTTTAAGGTAAGTGGGATCACAGGACCATAAGACACCTGCCTACATTTATTGTACTCCTCTGAGAAACCTGGTTTAGTGGAAAGTGTCCCAGCCCATGGCAGGGGGTTGGAACAAGATAGTTTTTGATCTATCTTCCAACCCAAGCCATTCTATGTTTCTGTGTTTCTCCTCACATGATTTTTAGTGATGGTTTAATCATGCTAAATATTATGGCTATGAAGAATGAAACCCAGCAGCCTGTGTTTAACCTGCACTTTCCTTAGCCAACACAGATATATTCCCTGTGCTAAAAATAGAGTAAAGATAACAGGAATAAAAAAAGCTAGTGTCAGGATAAGAACAGGTTAATTTATCTGAATTCCTTGAATTTGTAACATTTTGACTCATTGTAAACCCTTAAGTGTCTTAATGAGACTTAAGCAAAACTATAGTCAAGACCCATTTTTATTTGTTAATCCTCTTGCTATTTATCTCACCTTTCTTACCTTAACTGTCTGAGCTTTGGAGACCCAAATAGACATTTTCTAGAGTTAGGGAAGCAAAGAGATTCCTGCTGTAATCTGGCCAGGATTAGCCCTGGGGACATTGATTTTTTTTCCATGTCCACAGAGGAAAGATAATGTGATGATAGCCCTGAATTAAGCTTCTCAGTTAAGTGCCTAATGTTGGGTGAGAAAATCTAAACCTTGTTAAAGAGCTTGGGTGTTCCAAAATGTGGGATGACATTATCTATTTATAGTGTTGCCCTACTGTCTCTCTGTTCACTGGGTGAAACGAATGAAATAGAACCAGGGCTATTATTCAGGAAATCACACAATGGATTTCAAAAAAGCTCTTTCAGGCATTTTTCATCTTTGAATTGGCAGGCTCCAAGGAGAAGCCCAAATGATTCAAGAATGAGCAGATAAATTGTCATGGACATCTTGAGCATTTCTTGAGGCCATCAAGGAATATAGATTGAAGTATCCAATACACAGATGGGAACTTTTTTCTAGCTTTCCGTTGGCAGAATGAGGATACTGGAGTATGTTGAATGTTGAACAATAGAATCACACAATTAATTGGGTTGAAGGGACCTTCCAGATCACCTGGCTTCAACCCCCTCTCATGGGCAGGGACAACTCCCACTATCCCACATTGCTCAGGGCCCCATCCAACCTGGCCTTCAACACTTCCAGGGATGGGGCATCCACAGCTTCTCTGGGCAACCTGTGCCAGGGTCTCAGCACCTCCTGAGTGGGCTACAGAGTGATCCCAGTTGGTGAAGTGCCTAGAAGAAGATGAGATGATATCAATTGACAATTACTTCTCCAGACCCTTCCCTGCACTTTCTTCATTCCTTTCAGCAGGTGTCAGAAATTTTCAGGAATTAATGCTGGGAGTTTCTGACCCTCAAGGGATCTGAAGTATAATCATGTACATTTAACTATTGCATATGTTCTGGATCTTAGCAAGGTTTCTTTCCCCACCACCATCCCTCAACTTGGATTTCATTATGCAGCACTTTATATGTGTGAATTATTTTTCCATTAATGAGAAGTGCAGGGATTTGGGGTGCTAATGGAAAGAAGTAGGAAATTAATGAGAGATGGGAAGCAGGTTAGATTTTTTTTTTTCCCAGTATGTTTGTGTATGAATGGGAGTTATTCTGTTGTGTCAAGGGGAGAATAGATTAAGCATTTTGGAATGCACAACCCAAGAGGGATAGTTAATCCTGTTTTTGACAATTGCAAAATGTAATACGTACAAATGAGGGGAAGCATTATGCATGATTTTCCTCATTTTACATACAGCACAATACATTATTTTCCACCTCTTAATTCATGTCTTCATTAAGTAAAACTGCTCTAAGTCTAACTGGAGCATAGTGTAGATTTGGCAAAGAATTATGATCTCAACAATGATACATTACATTTTCTTTTCTTTTTAAAATGTTTTAGGATAGGCTCTTTTCATTAGCAGATTAAAATATATGATAAAGAAATGTGTTAATCAGATTTAGTTTGCTTGGCTACTGTTGACTGTCCAGGCCAGCAGCCGTAGCTGTTGATGCCATGCCCAGACAGTGTAGGCATCTGCTCTTTTCCAGGAAATTAGGGGCTGAAGAAGACATTTTTTTCTTCTAAGACATGTATCAAGGCTGAAATCCTAGTGTTGCATGATTTATCTCACTCATCTGTCAATCCTTCATGCCTCTGCGGGCATCCCACCTAACCCAGATTACTTTCCCAAGAAGACTGGACTCTACCCATGGTTGTGGCCAGCAACTCTCCTGTACAATATCCCTCAGAAACAACTCCAGCCCTTCTTGGAGCCTTTGATTTGCAGAGAGTCAGACGAAACACCTCCATGTGATTTATGCTTGTTGCTACTTCAGAGCTGCTCTAAATCTTTGTGGGAGATCAGTTTGTGTCCCAGCCAAACCCAGCGTGTTGTAACCTCACCCACGAGTGCTGACTCCTCACGAGGGAAGATGCCCTTAGGCTCCAAAGCAGTGAAAAAAATAGAGTTTCTTCATTTTTTCACTTAAGAGTGTCATGATTTTAACTCTTTAGCCTTTATTTAACAGGCAAATTTAAACTGTCAAAGTAAACATGTTTGTGTATTAAAAGACTGCAGTTGTTTTGGGTTAATTATTGTCAAGACTGGTACAAGATAAAGCAAGGTAGTTATTAAACATTAGCTGGAGAAATGTTTAACAGTGGGGTTCTCCAATAAAGAAAAATAAATACTACTTGGTTGTGTTTTTTTTTAATTACTAAATACAAAATGCATCCTTATAAGCCACTGGCTAAACAGTAGCACCATTGTGTTATTGTTACTGAACGCTGAAATACAATGAAAAACAAATTGTATTTCTTCTCAGGAGTAAACACAGGCCTTTTTTTTTTTTGCTATATGTAGCTCTAACAACCAGTAAAAAATTACCACTGAAATACAATGAAAAGCAAATTGTATTTCTTCTCAGGAGTAAACACAGGCCATTTTTTTTGCTATATGTAGCTCTAATAACCAGTAAAAAATTACCTGATTTGAATTAGATATTGCTATTGGGATTAATTGTGCTAATTTTTAGTTTTCTGTTAATTAACATCTGGCCTAAGTCAGTTCTAAAAATCTCCTCTGCTGAGAGTTTTGGTGACAAGCTAGTCTTTTAAGATGCCAGTCTTACACTGCTGAGGAACATGGAAGGTGAATTCCATACTGATTTCCCATATTCCTGTAATGACTGTTCTACACCAGGCAAGAGAACAGCAGAAATCAAGGAACTGCTTTCAAAGGCTACAGCAAAGCAGATGAGAAAATGTGGTCTAGATAAAACAGCTAAAGAATGAACAGAAAACTCCTTTTTCAAAGGTTGGAATCAATGGGCTGCCCTTATGGTAAGTCTATTGTAAGGTCTTTGAGCTGAGAAATGCCAGTTTCCATGCACTTAGAGATCCCTTACTTGTCACCAAGTATAGAACTCAGTAGCAAAGCTGACAATTCTAGTAAGAATAGGAACAGATTTCTGGATGTTGTCAGGGAGGTGGCAATGTAAGTGAGCTATTTTGTGTTCAGTATTTACACTAAAATCACAGTCAGCTGTGCCATATGTGACAGTTGACTTCAGGACATGAGATTTAGGCTTGGGAAGAATGAGTTAAACCAAAAACCAACTTTTGAAATGTTGGACATTCTCATGTAGCAGTTCCAGTGAGAGATGAGATTAATGGTTCAGACTTGCATTAATGTTCTAAATACTCCATATGTTGTACTGAAGTGACATTCCATTCCCAAATAAACAAACAGTGCTAAAATCTAGATTGGACATAAGATAGACCTTTTTTTTTTTTTACAATAAGGTTGATGAGGCACTGGCACAACTTGCCCAGAGAAGTTGTGGATGACTCATCCCTGGAAGAGTTCCAAGTTAGGTTAGATGAAGAGAAGCCCAATCTAGTTGCAGATGTACCTGCTTACTGCACAGGGCTTTGACTTTAGGATAATCTTTAAGGTCCCTTCCAACCCAAAGCATTCTATGATTCAAATTGAGAAATTTCAAGTTTTCACAAAATAAGCTTGAGTTTTCTTAAAGTTTAAGCTATTAGCATAACTTTAGAAAGTCTTCAAACATCACACTTTCTACAACTTGGATAGAATTTCAAGGTTCCATATTGTTCCATGAAAGTCTTTGAAGTCAGACAAAAGGACACTTTTTTGATCTCAACACATGCCATCCAGACTTTGAGGGAAGCATTCAGATTTCTGTTTGATAAACAGCCTTTCTACGAAGAAGAAAATAAAAAGGAATGACCAAGAGTGTCTGAATGAGTGATAAATTCCTGATAGGGAGTGAAGTGCCTGACTGTGCACTGTCTGCCTAAGAACAGTTGGATTTCCTCAGTAGAAATTCACCTTTCTGGAATGTACATCAGGCCAAGGTTTCCCCCTTCTTTCTAAAGAACGTGGTTGAGCACTAGTTTAGTACTGGACTAAGCAAGTAGCTGTTGCAAGACCTAGCCTGGAGATCTGCATTCCTCCAAGAACAAACCTGAAAGTATTGCAAAAGAGCAATTGCAAAACCCCAGTGACAGTTGAGGTAATGGGGAGATATTCCATCTCTTCATTATTTCTTTTCCTGTGAAGCACAGAAGCTAAAGATCCAAATACCTTCACCATGTGATCATCAGAGCCCACCTGTACTGAAAAAAAACCTGATGTTTCTTGAGATTGCATAATCAGGTATAGAACACTGCTGGCTCGTATTGCAACTGGCCGTCCAAGCTTTCTCCATGATGAATAAGGGGAAACGGAAATATTTAGGAAAAAATTCTTTACCAGTCCAATGAATTCTGCCTCAGAATGTCCACTTATCCGTCTCAACAAATTTTGCCCCCCTGCCTACCATAAAAGAAACTGAGGTCACTGGCTCAGACAGGAACTTTTACGCTGTCAGCCTGGTTAAACACCTGAAGTTAAGTGATATTAAACTCGCCTGGAGACACTACCAGGACTACCAGGACTAACAAATTTAGTTCACTGTGGTGGCTGAAACTTTGCTGTTCACCAGGAGTGCAACAAGGTGTTCTAGCACTCTCCCTCCTTAGCAGAACAAGGAGAGAAAATGAAATGGAAAAGTCATGAGTTAAATACAGGGCAGTGACAGTTGATGTGCAAACCAAACTCATCCTGGGGAAACTTCATTTAAATTTTGCCAATTAACAACAGAGTAGGATAGTGAAAGAGGAAAACTTAAAAAAAAAAAACACCTTCTCCCACATATTCCTGGGCTCTTCATTCTTGAGTCTCCTGCCTTCTCTCCCCCAAGCAGCACAGAGGGGATGGGGAATGGGGACTGGGGTCAGTTCATGACACTTACACCTCTGCCATGCCCTCCCTCTCAGACTGTTCCCCTGCTCCAGAGTCAGGTCCCTTCCAAGAGGTACTGCCTTTTGCAAACATCTCCAATGTACACCCTTCCCAAAATCTGCAGGTTTGCAGGAATTGCTCCAGTGTGAGTCCTTTTCCATGCCATTCAGCCTTTCAGGATCAGACAGGCTTTCAGGATCAGACCATTCCTGCTTGGTTCCTCCACAGTTCCCAGCTCCTGACAGAAACCCTGCTCCTGCATGGATCCCTCTCCATGGGCTGCAGCTTCCCTCACTCTGTGTGGTTTATTTCCCTCATCTTACTATCCTTCAAGCCTGCTGCAATTTGGGGCTTTTTGCTGGCATCATATTGACACTGTGATGGTCAGCTTACCATGAAAATGAAGAGCTATCAACTATTTTTGGGAATATTACTTTTTGTTGGAGGAACCAAGGTATTAAGTTCTGTGTCAAGACTAAGATTTTCATCACTGTGTAAGGAATCTTGAAACCAACCCAGTTTCAGTATCTGCATTCTCTGTGTGGCTCTGAAGAGTTTCTATATTTAAACTGAAATTGGAACTTACAAGTAGCCGGGTTCCTATGCTGCATTCATATACTTAGTCAGATACTCTTGGTTCCCCTAGTAGAAATCTTGCACCCATTCTGATGGGTGCTTATACTTAGGAAAGAAATAGATTGTAAATTGTCTTTGAATTAAAAAGAAAAAAATTAAAAGGAACATTTTTTATGACAGGAGAAAGGACTCATATAGAGAAAAATGGGGTTTTTTTAATAACCCTGAACAGCTGTAGTTAAACTTAGGACAAACTTCTGTTTAACTCCAGTTTTTAAAAATAGAAAATCAAAGTCTCTCAAAAAAGCTTGAAGTGGAGTATTTTGAGTTTACCAGGATGTTCCATTCTTTACTTGTGTGTTTTGGATGGACAAGAATGAATTGAAATCAGAATATTTCCGCCACGCATTCTATGCTCAATTGCTCAGCATTTTCAGATGGAAAAAATATTTGCACTGGAAATTTTCCAGGCATCTTTCCTTTGATTTTTCCAAGCTGATTCTCTCATTCCTTAGGCTTCTGGATAAAAATTCTCAGCATGTTGTCATGATCCAAACTGCTCATGAACTGACCTCCAATTCTAAACTGTAATTTCAGAAAATTTCCTGATCTAGCACTAAACCTGTGCTCATGTGTCGTGTACCTGTGGCCTTTTTTCAATGAGCTTGTTTGCTCCCACTAAGCTGGAAAAGCCCAGGAGCAGATTGGGAAGTTGCAAGCGTTGCAATGTTGCTGCTTCCCCAGCCCAGCCTGCTGCCAGGAGTACAGTGCACAGGTGGGAGCAGGAGTCTAAGGAGTGTTGTATGCCACGGGATTCCTGATGTGTTGTAATTAAACATCTGTGTTAAATAACTCTTTGCTGAGCCACTGTGAAAATCTGTGGGACTCTCAACAGTCTTGAACATTTTCCATCTCTCACTTGGGCAGGTGGTCTAAGGTTTGATCTCTGCTGTTCAAATAACACCAAGGGCAGAGATGCGATGTCAAGACCTCTTCAAGGCCTTTATTTTGGTTTTGTTGCTGGAGTTATTTTTAATGTTCAGTGGTAATCCTGAATTCCCATACGTAGCAGAACAGAAATATCTATATTTTGTGTATTTAAGGTTATGTGTACTGTTGGCAAAACATTACAGATTATTACTTGGCTTAGGAGTCTAAAACAGTTATATACCACAAAATAAGTTCATGTTAGGAAAGGGAAATTACTTAAATGCATCTTTGGGGGAAAAAAAAAGGCTTTTTCTTGTAGTCTTAGACTCTGTCTCTAGAGTATTTTTGTAAACATGAAGTTCTTCAAGACCTCATAACTCTCTGCTGGGAACCAAGTCTGTGTCTATAGCCACAAATAAATTAAAGCCAGAGCCTTTTCTCAACATCCATCCACCAGTTAACCAGAATATGAAATAATTCCCTTGCTTCCTGTATGGTTTTGGCTAGCAGTGGCTAACATTCTCCTAGAGTTTACCTGGGCATCTTTCCTTTGATTTCCCCTGTGCATGGACTTCCTGCTCTGAGCAGGAAGTTTGGACGCCGTCTGGAGGAAAGGAGAAGTCAGACATGTGTCTGTAAGTCAGTCTCCTTACCTGCAGGTTGAGACTGACTTCTAACTGATCCATGACTTTTTTTATTTAAATACAGAATCACAGAACCACAGAATCATCAAGGCTGGAAGAGAATTTCAAGATCATCTGGTCCAACTGTCAACCCACCACCTCCTAAAACTCATTACCAAGTGCTGCATCCAGATGCCTCTCAAACACTTTCCATAGCTGGTGACTCCATCAACTTATTCCAGTTAAAAATTTATTTCTAACATCTAATCTGAATGTCCCCTGGCGGAACTTAAGGCCGTTTCCTCTTTTTTGCTTGAGAGATGGCAGAAGAGGCTGACTTCCACCTCTCCACAACCTCCTTTCAGGTAGTTATAGAGAGCAGTGAGGCCCCCCCCACCCCACAACTCCTCTTGTCCAGAAAATCATATACACAAAACCAAAAGTCCAAAACCAAACGTCTTGTCAAAATTGGGCTGATGGGCTTGGACCAGACTCCTTCTGCTGAGACGTGCCTCATACAACAAGATGACCCTGAACTGATTCATGAAGGTTTAAAGCAGAAGGCAGCAGCATGGTCAACCTCTTCCTTCTTGCAGTTATAAGGACCATAACAAAGATCAAAATAGCTGATAACCTTAATATCAACTCTTAAAATTCATTCAGCTAAGCCCACACTGACCCAGGCATCCTGTGTTTAGAGAAACCACCATCCATGTTTTGTTTTCTAAAAAAGGCCAACCCAAGGAAATTTTTGCTTGATAGCAGTGTGGATTCAAAGTGTACGTGAGGTATCTTATTAGCTTTGAGTTTATTCTCAATTCAGTCACAGGAAATATCCATTTTCCTGAAGAAGCAGCAGTTGTCATATTTTGCTGGTGTAGTGTGTGTAATATCAATCTCATGTTTATTTATGCATGTAAAGATTTTATTATTTACATTTAAATATTTATAACATTTCTGCATAAGCAGCCAAAAAAGTTCATCTCTGCCCTTTAGGAACTAAGCAATTTCATTTTACTAGGTAGATTTTTTCTATATAAATAATTGACACATTGATTTCTCCCTCTGTCTTGATGCTATTTATATTATTTCTTAAATGCAAGAGGGTTATAGAACTAACAGACTGACTGGTCTGTTTTTATTGCCTATCAAATCCAAACAGACTAATATATCACATGAAGGATCTGGAATAGGGACTGGTGATAAAACACTAAAAAATAGGAATGAATTCATTAGAATTCAGATATGGAAGCCTATGCTAATTATATTGCTACATTGAAAAAGTGTTTGTTTCTTCCTGGAAATAACTTTATGTAATTTTTTTTTTTTTTCCCTGAGATTAGCAGTACTGGCTGGCTGCTTAGCAATAGATATAATTGTGGTCTTTCTTTTGGTGGTACAATCTTAATATTATTTTTGTAAAAGACTAAGTATTTTAGCAGGTTCCCATGAAGCCATGATGACTATATGGGAGCCTCCACTCAGAACTGGTTTTCCACTGTCCAGTGGAGCAGTCACATCTTCTGAGGGTGACAAGAGCATCTTGTTCATTCTCTCCCTCCTCCTTCACCACCTACTCTGGAAAAGTTTAAAACTGTCTTTAAAATTTTGTCTTCATGACTTCTGCTGGGAAAAAAAAAACCCTTCTCATTGCTGTCATAACAATGACAGAAGCAAAATCAGTACCCAGTAAGAATTTGAAAAATAGGAAGTGAAAGCAGATCCACCATTTGTGGAAAAATAATAGAATAGGTAAAAATTCCTCCCTCATTTAATACTATCTCAACACAATGATGCAATGACCAATGGAGTTAATTTTTTTTTCTTTCTTTTTTTTTTTTTTTTTTAATTTCATTTAAGTCCATGCAATTCCAGTCAAGGAGAAAGTAAATTAACTTTCAAGAGTTCAATTCTGCCACCAAACAGAGCCGACTAAATGGAATTATAGGTATGTCAGGCATTTTCACCACTTGTATCATTGTGCAAGTCTGTGGTCAAAGTCACAGAAAGAGAAAATCTCATCTTCATTCATTGTCTTTACAACCAAGCACTACAGTGGAAAAAAGAAATCAGGAAAACCAAGCGACTTATCCAAGGTGTCAGGTAAATTAGAAACCCAAGAATAATGTCCTGGGTCCGTGCTCTAAATCAATTAGCTGCTCTCAAGTCCATCCTGTTTCACAAAAGGAAAATGCAATGTTTTTTCTTTTAATCCTCGATCATGATTTGTCTTCCTTTGGCTGCTCCTCATACTTTTTCAAATGGTATATTTTTCCCACATGGAAGCAAATTGAGAGATTGTTCTTGCTTCTGAGCAGTCCTTAAAATCACACCCAACTCACCACATAATTTGCTACATAAATTTTCTTTACAGGTGTTCAGGAACCATAGCCTGGGGGTAAATTTCCATTGTTTCTCCTGGATCTATTAAAACAATCTCATACTATTTCAGTTTGCTGTTTTAATTTTTAGGGTTACATTCTGTTTCCTTTTCAGATTTAGAGATGAATGTTCTTTCTTTGTTTGATTACAAAAGCCCAAATATATATGGAATGTAGAAATCTGCTCCAATGTGAGTGTCTTTGCAACCTGCTCAAATAACTCAAGGGAAAAGAAAGAAGAGAGAGCAAGAAAGGGTAAAGGAGAAAACATAGCTAATGCTTTTACCTGTACCTCAGAAAAAAAAAAAAATATATAGAAACATCTTCATTGAGGTTGAAAGTCAAGCATGAAAACTAGATAATTTCTACCAAAATGTTTCCATTGCTTTTTCCTAGACCCTGAGTCACAAAAACACATTGTTTTTAAATGTATAACATTAATTTTGAAATTCAGAGTCAACTCTGTCCACTGTTATTGGGATTTATCTTATGTACTTTAAGCAAAGTTAGACACCTTCATGTAGAGTAGTCAGACCAGGCTTCTTTTACACACAGGGGAGAGCAAGAGCTGTTTTCAGAGAGCTATTCATCTCCTTCTGGGGTCTAAAAGTTAGGAAAAGAGCCTGACTTGGTAGGCATGGATTTTTTTGCATCAACTATTAGAGGACATTACTGCACTGCTCAGTTCTGGATGCAGATCTTCCAGAGCTCAGATGGCAGGTGAGATAAACCTTGTTTTCTGTGACTTGTGTGTATTACAAGTATTGCACAAAATGAGGGGATGGTTTCTCCTGAATGTGGAGAATCCATATTTTTACAGATTATAGATAGTTCTTGGTTTTTCTATTTCTGGGTTTCAGAGTAGAAGGTTTGTAAGGCTTCTGATGTTGCTTTTTCAGGCGGTTGTTTTAATTTTTACTCCAGTATAAGTTTCAAATACATAAACTAACTAGATCATAAACTTCTACAAAAATCTCTGGAAGTTCTAAATGCATGGCTCTACCTAGAGAAGCTGTGGCTGTCCCATCCCTGGAAGTGTTTGGATGGCCTTGGAGCAACCTGCTCTGGTGGAAGGTGTCTCTGCCTGTGTCAGGGGGTTGGAACAAGATGACCTTTGAGGTCCCTTCAAAGCAAAAGCATGCTCTGATTCTGATTGCCAGCATCATCACAAGACCTTTCCCCTGTAGAACAAATTTCACCTACAAAAAATACATCTTTTGGTGGAGGGTGAGCAGTTGCATTGATTCAAATTTTAAACCTTAAAAATAGTACAAGCAGGGAAGGTTTGGAAATACCAAGGACAGATTATTTTAGAAATTTAAGTAGCTTAAGCCCATTGAAAAAAACTAAAGTTTAAGTGTTTTCTCTAAAAACAAACTGTTCTGTCAACCATGGAATCTTAGAATCATTGAGGTTTGGAAAAGACCTCTAAGACCACTGAGTCCAAGCATTCCTGCAAGTGATATCAACATCCAGAATGCTGGTAGCCCCAAGGAAATGTCCTCACTAAGCAGGGTCACTTGCATGAACTGAGGGACTGATATTATCCCTCAGGGCTTGCATGAAAACTGTCACTAGGACCTGCATATAAAGGGAAAAATGCTTCATGAGTTAAGAAACAGCTTCATTTCTTTTTAATCTTTTTTAAGATTAAAGATGCTACTGCTTTTGGTCTATATAATCAGCTAATGAGATTTCCACTTCTTCAGGCAATGAGGCAAGTTGTGCTTGAAGAGAAGTTGTGCCTGGATTCATTGCAATGCATTCATATAGTATTAAGAAATATTTTACAGAGCAGCGCTTTTAAACAAATATTAAATTCACACAATTGTTAATCGGTGTGCCATCTGGAAACGTTTGAAAGTTTAGACTCTTAATTGCCTGAATCTCATAAATGTTCAAAATTGTTGCATACTACAGGCTATATTGCATTTAGGACTTTTTTTACTGTATAAATACATGTAATTAAAACGTGAGATAGGGACACTTTCCAGCAGCTGTTGTGAGAGCTGTAACCATCTCCCCTATTAATCTTCAGGGATTTGAAATATGTGTTGCTGAGCACCAGGGTCAATGACATGCCGCTACATTTGAATCCCACCATTTGACAAAGCATTGCATTCTGTTTCTAAATTCTTTCATGCGACTGACAGCTACATCCATTTCTTCCCCAGGCCACTCTTTAAATTCCTTTGTACTTGTAGAAGCAAGTTTGCTGGCTCAAGAATTTTGTCTTAACTCTGCCTCTAAGACTTGTCAATGGTAAATTAGGACAAGTAATTCTAATTTATGTTTCAAAGACACCTATGGTAGCAAGAAACTATTTTTATTTACAATTTTCCCCTCAAAAGTGTCAAATCAAAGACTCTATAATTATTATATATTTTCAGGAGATGTTATCTTATATTGACTTCAGGGGGCAAGTGGTTGGATAGGGTTAATCTGAGAAAAGTCAGTGCAATGCACAAAGATTTCTGTTCATGGCAAATGTTAATTGGAGAATTAACTATCTCAGTAAAAAGCCAGAAATATTTGGGCTACCAACTGTTCTCCTTCAAGACATTTGAGCACAGAGGTAGGAGATACTACAGAGGGAGGGCAACTTCTTGTCCAAAGGTCAGTGGAAGAGTTTCTCTCGTCCTATGCCCTGAATGGTTTTGACCAAGTCAGTGAAAAGAAATTCAGTGTTGGAGCATCTACAGGTTTTCAGCAGACAGTTTAACAGTCTGACATGAGCTTTAACAACATTGCCCTCTTGTTTTCTTGTTAAATTTTTCAAGTGGTTTTTTTTTTTTTTTCCTGTATTCCCTTGCTCTCCACCACAACTCACAGAAGTTCTTTTGACTTTCTTTATCCTTACCAGCTATCAAGTTGTGACCATCAACTACTGACACCTTTCATAGCCAAAAAAACAGCTGGCAACATATGTGGTATAGACACCTTTGTCTTGTTTCCAGATACAAAAGAATATTTTATTAAAGTGGAGGGTCTTTTTCTGACATAATTTTCAGATATAAAACAACTGTGATTATTACCCTAGGGAATATATGTAGTAGGGAAGAGAAAGAAGTGACTCATGATGGCCCTTGGTGTATTTGGAAGAGATCTTTCGTGTGCTCCTATGCAGGGCCAGGAGTTGTACTTCCATGATCTTTAAGGATATTCTGTGGATATTCTGTGGATATAACCCAGGATATTCTACGAGTCTCTGATTCTGAGTTGGTGGCTGATGGGAAGGATTCCCTCTCCAAACATCAAGTAGAAAATTTTGGTGTGTAGTGTTGCCAGAGGATACAAGAAATAATGACTGAATTTCTTGCTCTTAATCCCATTTCTAAGAGGATATCCATTAGAGGAAAGGAAAAACATGCTTGGACACGAGAAATCCTACAAGTTGAGGAGGTACAGGACTAGCAAAGAATTACTATGATATGAGAAAAGTATAATTTGCCCTCTTCCTTTTACATAAGAATTGGAATGAAATAAAATAATTCTTCCTTTTCATTTTTTTGTTTTCCTTCCCCCCAGAGTTTATATCCCTGGTAGAAGAAATAACCCATAAACTAGAGCAACTAATATTTTTCTTTCTCTCTGCATTTCATTTCCAAAATGTCCTTTCCTATTATTTTTCAGTGCTAGACCTGTGTGGGATCAGACACCTCCAGGAAAAACCCTTGGTCCAATGAGCACACGGAGAACACAGTCAATGGGGCAATAGTGGACTTGCAAAATCAACTGCCTCTCCTTCCCTTTCATCCTGACAACGCTGATAAGAGAACTCCTCTTAATCCCTTTTCTGGCCTCCTGCAGGTGTGAGGGATGGAGCAATGACCTCTGTTTCAAGAAAAGAGAAAGCAAATGCTGCTTTTTCAGATTATGATCCCACAGAACCACTGAAAACCGAGAGCTTCAGCATTTCTTCTTTATTATCACAATCTTCTTTTTTTTCCTTGAGCTTATCTGCTCTTGAAGGAACACATAATATCTTGAGGAGAGAGATTTTTAGACATAGAAGGCACCTGTAGCAGTTCATATACAGACATTATTGGAAACATGCAGAAGAGGAAAAACTAGAGCTTTAAATCTGTATTTTTGTAACACAGCTGACAGAGCATAATGCAAGTAGGGCTTCCATACCTTTGGGTTATGAAATGAGAGACACAGGACCTGAGTTATTAGTGTTAAAGAAAAAGAAAATGCTGGTTTAGCAGAAATGAAAAATTCCCACCAACTGACTCATGCAGTCTTTATATGAGTACAAAACCAGATCCATAAATACAGGACAAAGAAGCAGATAATTTTAAATAGATGGTGGAGGGGAACTGTTCTTTAGACACAGTTATATTACAATTATAATTCTGCAGAGCACTGGCATTCAGAATTCCCAGGTTTCTGTATCAAAGCATCAACCTAAGATCTGATTTCTTTGTACTTAATATTAGGGACCTGGTTTTGTCCTTTCTTTTCTGATTTGGAAAGATTCCTGTGTCCCAAATTCAAGGCATGGCCTATAGTCCAACTTAATTTTTTTTCTGCTGCTCTAGCATTTGATAGAAAGGGTGATTTCAACTCTTATCTTGGGTTGAAATGAAAAAATATTTATTTTACCAGTCTCTACTGATGCTTTCCTATGTGACACTGGGCAAATCATTCCACCTTATTTTTTTTTTTTTAGTATTCCTCTCTTTTAATCTTAAAATTCTAATCTAAAAGTATTAATTTCTTTGCTCTATTTCAACTCTTATCACTTCAGTCCTCTTACTCATCTGTAAGACAAATGAAGATAAATAATTCTAGTGAAATCAAAGAATCATACAATATCCTGAGATCAAAAGGGCCACCTATGAAGTCCAACTCCTGTTCTGACAAAGGAAGACATAGAATAAACCAGTGGGGCAAGAGAAAAATGCCTCAAAAATGCAACAAAATCAGTTATTTTTAATCAGTGAGACAAGTGAAGCCAGGCTAGAAATGGGTTCGTGTTTTCAACTGGTTCTTCTCATATCCAAGAAGGTGGAAGCTCCAATTCAGGCTTGTGAATTTTGGCAAAAATTCAGAGATTCTCTTTATTTCAATGATTATCTGGTATCAATAATGACTCAGATTACATCGAGTCTACTCTGCAGACAGGCCACACAATTTTACAAAACTCCAGGACTGTAACTTCCCTGCAATCTGTACCCCATTTGTCAGATTTTGGCTGAAATTGGCTGACAGATGTTTTGCAATGCTGCTTCTCTCCAGTTCCACCACATTCCTGCCCCAACATACCTTTGACACACACTATGATATGTAGAAAAGGTAGCAAAGCAAGGCTGTTAAATTCCTCTTCATGCCTTATAATAAATCCAAATCAACATCTAGAGCAACCTGGTCTAGTGGAAGGTGTTCCTGCCCATGGCAATGTGGCTGGGAGATGATCTTTAAAGTCCCCAGTCATGATGTGATTCTGTCGTTGTCTGATTGGACAAACTTAATTTTGATTGGCCTGATATTCACTATTTATCCTCTTGTTTCTTACTGCTTCCCTTGGCTTTTCTTTTTTTTTTTTTTTTTTTTTTTTTTAATAAAAGAAATATATTGACTACCAACCCACTTCCCCTGAAACTTTCTCACACACAACCCACAGAACATCTGGGGTTTGGCAATGTAAGGACAAGTCAAATCTTTCTTCTTTAACAATCAGGCTGAAGAAAGGGTTAAGACTATTTTCTGCACCTGGAAATTTTTTCAACAGTAGAGCAGAGATGAGCAGTCAGACAGCAGCCTTTGATCTTTCCATGCTGTGTCACAGCTTGTGCACAAAGGTATTTCATGTGTGGTGTGGGAGCGTTTGCCATCGGACTGGGAAAGATGGGGAGTGCCATGATAAAGAGCACTAAGGAAAGACACGTTCTGAGGCCATGTTTCTTCTCACAAAGCTGTCAATACCTCTTTCCTTCTATAACACCATCATGGTGACACAGCTGAAGGCAATCCTTGAAAAGTCCATCTTGCAAGGTCTTCCCTGCCTCAAATGTAGCTGGACATAGAGGTGGAATTATATTTCACAGTGTCATCAAGACAGTCCCCTGTAGGTCTGAATCTCATTCCTTTTGCAGGAATCAAGGCCCAGATTTTTCCTAAGGTATGACCTAAGGTGCCTGAACTGGTCTAGAACTATTATCCAGCAGGGGAAGAGAGAGAGTGAGGCATCTCAGGAGACTCAGTCATCCTACTTAACATGTAAGCCATTCCATGAATACACTTATCCTGTTCTTTGTGTTGACTCCAGAAGCAGTCCCTGTTGCCACAGAGACCTTGAATGAGTGCTTTAAGTTGAGTGAGAAGAATTCAGATCTGCAGACTCAAACCATGGTGGGAAAACCACCAGCTCAATAACATCTTGCAAAGGAAGGTGTCACTTCAGAGCTCACCAAGCTAAATCTAAATGATTTCTGATTTTAGTATTCTTCCCATAAAATTATATGACTGGACCAGAATCATAGTTTCAGAGTATTTGTTTGCCCTTGCACGTAATGCATGTGATATGGTTTTCTTTTATGATGGGAATGAGGCATAAATTATGGTTGTTGAACACATTTTATTAAGACACATTTTATACAAGCCTTATTTTTGCTACATATGGTGAGAGACCACATGATCACAACATTTTTCTTCAAGGTGTTTTTCAGATTGTATTAGACAAACCAGGACAGGCAAACCCCTGGTAAAGCAAGAAATTACAGTGGAAATCAAATGCAATGTTGTATCTCTCCCACCATTTTATCTGTAGGAGTGGAATCACTAGGAAGTTAAGCTGAACAGCACTGCCTGAAATCCTCTACTGTACTCCCAAACCCTTTTGAAAGCTACTTATCTAATCTGCATTCAAAAATCACCAGTGATGGATATTCTACCTATTATCCTAGTTCTCAGAAAACATAATCCAGTACTTCACTTCCTATCACATTCCTTCTAGATGTTAGAAATACACTGTGTGAATATTTAAGGAAAAGCAAACAAAGAAATAGAAAAACACAAGTTAATCAGGATTAATTTTTGTAATGCCTTTCCTCCAATGTCCTTGTACTGGAAACGCATGGCATGATTGCTTTTATATACTAGGTGGAAAGGACAGGAGAACAAAAACTGGGCCAAGGACAGCTTTTTGCAACATAAAAATAGCCCAACTTTTAAATTTAATAGACTGGATTCTTCATAGATTAGAAGCAAGTGCAAAGGATCTCTGAAAAAAAGAAAAAAAAACCAACCCTGTGACTCTCCCCTTTCTTCCCTGCAGGGCTGAGGGATAATTGATTGTAAAGATTTTGGCATGTTTAGGACTGTTTCAGGACTCAATTTTGCTTTCCAAGGGCTTGCACAGAGGAGGAAATCCACATACAAAAGGGAGAAGAGATTTTTATATGGGTAGATTATTTTTTAATAAGTAATAAATAGTAAGTAGTAGTACAGGAATTTGGAGACCTGGAATAAGTCCATGAAGGCAGAGAAGAAGGAAAGCTTTATAGGGCTGGGTAGAAAGGAAGAAGAAAGAAAGTGATAGAAGGAAAGTGGTGATAGAAAAAGTGGTGATAGGTACAGAAATGGTGATAATAACTTTTTATTTATACTGTTTTATTACCATCTAAACACCTCCCATATTTATACCCATAAGTATATGGCCTGACATATAATTATGCAGATTCACAGGAAATGAAGGGTGGGCACAGATATCATCAGGTGTGCATGTTATAAACACATGAGTTTATATTAATATATATAGAAAACATATATTAACATATGTTATTATTATAATATAATGTCCTCCCCAGCACAGGAAGGACATGGACCTATTGGAAAGAGTTCAGAGGAGGCCACAGAGCTGATTAGAAGGATAGAAAACCTCTGCTGTGAGGAAAGGCAGAAAGAATTGGGATTGCTCAGCCTGGAGAAGAGAAGGCTTTGGCGTGACACAATTGTGGCCTTCCAGTACCTGAAGGGAGCCTGCAGGAAAGGTGGAGAGAGATTATTCACAAGGGCCTGGAGTGACAGGACAAGGGGGTACAGCTTCACAGTGAAAGAAAGTAGGTTTAGATCCATTTTTAGGAAAAAATCCTTGGCTGTGAGTGTGGGAAGCCTTGGCACAAGCTGCCCAGAGAAGCTGTAGCTGCCCAGTCCCTGGATTAATGGACGGTTCAAGTCCTGGGTGGATGGGGCTCTGTGACAATGGAAAGTGTCCCTGCCCATGGAGGGGGATGTAATAAGATGATCTTTCAGATCCCTTCCCACCCAAACCATTCTATGATTCTAATATTACTCTGTGGTTTTATTTCTTCCCTTTCAGTCTTCACATAATTAATAAGTACTAAAATAATCAACATATATATTTGTAGGGCAGGATCTCAATGGAACACAGACATAGATTATGGTTTAAACAGCACTCTGGTTGTTCTTGTGCCACAGGGTTAGATGTTTTTGTAGCATTAATGAACTCAGTTTCCTTCATCTTCTCTCTTGGCCATGGTCTGATTGAAATCCATGAATAATTATTGCTCTTTCTAGATCTGGGTAGTTTGAGTCTTGTCAAAGAAGCAGGGGTAATTTCAACATCAATAATCCTTGCCATCAAGAATTTTGCCAATGAATAATGGATATGAACTGGTCAACATACCCAAATTCTTATAATACAAATCAGATACAATCAAAGGTGAAACAAAGAGTTCTCGCAGATTTTTAACAGCCACTGTTGTTTCCATTTTTGCGGAAATTATAGCAGGAATCCTGACAACTATTTATTTTGGCTTTCCCTTCAGACCTTTCACAGTTAATAAACACTTAGCGTTTTCAAAATTAATTGCAGCATGATTTTCTGCACTATTTAGAGAACCTTGAAAAAAGGAGTTGTCAAACAGACCCAATATGTCTCCAACTCGACAACCATATGACTTAGCCTTGTGTTTTAGCCATACGGATGAGGAAGGCAACTGTGATTAGTCCTCATGGAAGGGGGGGAGTGAGACAAGATTGCTAATGTCAGCCTGGCTTGTCAAGTGTAACCAAGACTGTGGAATTGCTGAGCTGTGTACCCAAGAGTGTGTCAAGGCTGGATAACTTCCATAAAATAGGACAGGCCATCACGTGGTTCTTTGAGCCAGCTAAAGAGTTTGTGTGCCTACAACAGATGTGCCGTGTTAAAGATAGTACCCAAAAATGGTCAGGTGCCAGCACGACAAGTTTGTGAGCAGATCCTCCCAGCAGGAGCCAATTTCAGTGAAACAAGCTGGCAAGGCAGCACACTTGTCGTGGATGCAAATGCCAGGTTTGGCATCTGCAGGTTTGTGGCATGGGGGAGAGGGGGGTAAGATCCAAGTTTCCACCACCAACTGGTGCCAGAACGTCAAAGAAGAAATCTCTCAGATGTTTGGTCTGTGAAAAACATTTACTTGATTGCCTAAATCTCATTTAAATAAAAGCAAGAAGGAAAAACAACACCACCAAACAAAATCCCAAGCAGTAGCTAGTTTACAACCAGGTGATCTCCTTTACAGAGTTGATAAAAAAAAATAACTTAGTGTCCTGGTTTCTCTAAAGTCAAGTACTCATCAAGACATCTGTTCACACTTGTACAAAACTATTCAGAGGCCAGACAGTCCTGGAAAAAGAATTGTTGTAATGTGAGGGCCCACAATGGGCAGTTCTTTGTAGCCTTTTCACTCTATTAAAGATAACTGAAATTTGTTCCAATAAACACAGAAACCCATGGCTACCAAGCTTGTTCCTCATTAAGATTCTTCCATGGGAGTTTAAACAATGAAGTCTGACAATTGTGACAGAGAAAGATGGACAAATTTGTGTTGAGAAATATCTGATTTACCAAATGCAGGGTTCATGTGGGAAGAGAAAGCAGAATGACGTGTGCTCCAGGACACAAGGAAACTGCTTAAGGAGGAATTTTCAGGGTTATCTCCTCCCTTCAAGTATTGTAAATATCTGTGACAGTAAAATATACAACTTGTACTCTGTGCATTCTACAGCTGTGACTGTCCCATCTCTAGAAGTTCTCAAGGCCAGGTTGGACTGGGCTTGGAGCAGCCTGGTCTGGTAGAAGGTGTCCCTGCCCTTGGCAGGGGGATAGAATGAGATGGACTTTAAGGTCCTTTCCAATCCAAACCATTCTGGAATTTTTGATTCTATGACTGGAGAAAACTTGAACCCAGATAGAGCACCTCTGTCTCAAGGACTGCTGGAATGACTAATGGTTCCTATCACTAAAGAGATGTTTTCAGAGTTACCCCAGAGACAGATGGTTTGCAGTTTCACTTAGACTTTCATGGATGGTGAGTGCAAACAACTTGCAGAATAGGCTTGCCAATATTACAAAAGCAATGCCAAACCAGCTGGGTTTTTTTTCCATTTCCTGGAACCAGGAAATTCTGGTTTTCCTAATTTCAGGACACTGAATGGTGGCTTAATTTCCAGGACAATATCCATTTATTACAGTCAGTTTGTTTTCAAGGCAGCAGACAGTGATAGCTTTTTCTAGTATTTCAAATGCTAAAACAATGTTCATTGGAGACTTATTTTCTCAGGAAACAAATTGACCAGGATTGAGTTGGTAAGGAGTTGAGTCTCCTGCACAGAGGATTCCAGATTTGTTTTTATTGTTATATTTATCCTATAGTATGAATCTATGTTGGAGAACAAAAATCACTTTTATGAAACCACTGCTATAAAAATAGGTCACACATGAATTTGAAACTCAGATGAGAAAAAAAAAAAGAGGGAAGGAGATTATCTAGAGTTATACTGACTGAATTTATCTCTAACCACACAATTTTGAGTATAAGATGATAAATTGGGCAATATGCTGGTAGATATGGCACAGGAATTACAGCTGGTTTAGAAGAATTTTTGCCTGCAAAGGTGGTGAGACTCTGGCACAGGGTCCCCAGAGAAGCTGTGGCTTCCCCATCCGTGGAAGTGTCCAAAGCCAGGTTGGATGGGGCTTGGAGCAACATGGGAGGGGGTAGACTGAGATGAGCTTTAAGGTCTATTCTAACCTAACCATTCTACAATTCGTTGACTGATTCAATGATTCTCTTGTTGTTTCACATTAACGAGGGGGAAAATAATGGGATGGCTTGTGAAATAGCCAAAACCCAGCAAGGTTAGAGCCTAATCCCATGGAAGAGGGAGGTTCCCTTTCCACCTGCCCTGCCAGATAAGCTCCAACCCCACACTGCCCAGGTTCCCTTCCACACACAGCGTGAGTTTGGCTCCACGCAGACAAACCCATGGGGCAGGGGACAACACTTCACAGCGTGTTCTCAGCCTTGGCTGGGGCAGAAAAAGGCTGCAGGGCTCTTGCAGAAAGGAATATCCCTTTTCCTGTCTTTTAATTCCTTGCCTCATCTCTGTCTGTGCCTGGGAGCTGGCTGATGACAGAAATGACAGCATTTCAGTGGCTGTGTCACCTGTCCTGCCAGCACTGAGAATAGAGCAGCTCTGTCTCTCTGCTGCTGCTAAATCCCCTTGAGCCTGTGACATAACCAGAGGAACTCCATCCTCTGCCTTGCCTTGATGCTGTGAGCTTGTGCCACCAGAGGTTCTGTATCCCCACCTGGGATAGTGGAAGGCATCCCTGCCCATGGCAGGGGGTGGAATTAAATGAGTTTTAAGGTCCCTTCCAACCCAAACCATTCCGTGATTTTATGATTTGAATTGCAGCAGCGCCTGCCCTTAGCATAATTAAAATAGCATGACTGTACTGACAAACTTTGTTAGAAGAGACATATCCTGCATTAATGAAAAATTTCTTTATCTGATATAGATTGAACAATTCCATCTCCACAAGGAGTAGCTGTGTTAGGTAAATGATTTTTTGTTCTATTTTGTTTTGATGCTTTATCCACAAGTTTTTATGCTATAGCTGTTTCAGCTACTTTTTAGCCTGTCATGTTAAACAGCATGGTTACAGTGAAAAAATTCCTTAAAGCAAAGCCAGTTTGCCCAGGGAACTTGTAGAATATCTCAGAGATATTACAAAACTATCCACACATAGTCATTGGTGACTTGCTCTGAGTGGCTCTACTTGAGCAAGAGTCTTAGACCAGATGATCTCCAGAGGAGGCTTTCAGCCTGTGAGTCTGTGAAATTTATGTTGATTTAAGTATTTTTTCATAAGAATATTTCATGACATGGTTCTTTGGTACCATTAAAAAATTAAAGGAATTTAAAACCATATGTGAATAATAATAATAATAATAGTAATAACAGATAATGACAACTTTATCCTTTCATTACAAAACTAAAAAGTTTAAAAAACTTCTGTTTGTTGCAATGAGAATTGTTAAAAATTTCTATAATAATAATAATTATGTGACAGTTTAAAATAGATCAATCTTAAATTAACTAGTTTCAGTTTAAACAAACTAAATGTCAGGAGGTTTTTTCCCACTAGATTTCAAATTTCCCTTACAATTTGGCAGCTACATGTAAAATATCATACTGAAAAAAGCAGTAGATGAATTTGTAAATGTGATCTACTGTGTTTTGAAATCTATTTTTATTCCATTTCCTTTCTGCATTTGTTGTGCTCAGTTATGGCAGACCCTGGAGAGACACAGTTATGAACATGGTGCCAGGTGATATAAAAGAACAAGTTGGTTTCAAGTGTTACAAAATTGCTGATAATTTGATAGGTAATCATTGATATTGGATCAAAGTGTTGATTACAAAGCTCAACCTTATTTTTAATAAAACTTTTCTAATAACCACATCATTTCTTTGTAATGAAATAAATTGTTTTCATTTTCAAGCATTTAAGGCTTCTGATTTTGTGCAATATCTGCCAAAATGTTCCAATTTCATTCTACTTTTTGTATTCTTATTCAATATAGATTATTTATCAAATGAAGAGCAGAAACTCACAATGAGTGATTCTTCTTTTTGGTTGAACTTCAAAGGGAACTATGCTGTAAAAGAAAAAAATATATGATTTTATCATCCAGTGTGCTGCAAGTGGAGATCTGGGAAAGGCAATGATTTTATGCCTACATACAATGAATCTTTTCTTATATAAAAGCCACAAAAAATTATTAATAACTGTGGCAATAGGCACATGACATTTCCCACAGATGCACTTTAGAGCAATCCCTCTGAATATCTGTAGAAAATTATTATTGGGAATATGTCCCACGATATTTCTGGAACACAAATTGTGAACTTTTGCTACAGTCTTGTGTGTTTACAGAATTTTTTATGGCCTGCAAGGAAAAGAAACTGATTTATGCCTACTCTGTGCTATCCCACATGCACATGCATAAGTGCTCATCCAGGTTTGACCACAAACATTAAAAGAGCATTAGAAAAGCCACTGAAGTGAAGCACTGCAAAGCTAAGACATGCAGGATTTTGCCACCTGTGCAGATACACCTTCTTCCTTTGTCACGCACATTGCCTCCTGGAAGCTTTAATTCCCTGACTGCCTACTCTTTTTCCTAAGATTTCATGCTTTAAGGACAGATGCTGCTCACTAAGCTAATCATTAATCAATATTTTATTTTACATCAATTACTCAAAATTGTGTGCAAAGTCTGTTCTGCATTGAAAAATTGAATATAGGCAATTAATATCTAATGTTTGTGTGTGTGCTGAGTGTATACAGATATTGAATTTTTGTTGTTCACCTTTAGCTTCCCTGCAAGCAGTGAGATTTACAAGGGAAGGAAACTTTGACAGACCATGCCTTTGTGCCATTTCAGGTTCATTTTGATGCCCTGAGGAGTGCATGAGACTTCCTTATCCTGCCAGAGAAACACCATCAATCCTGAAGGTAAATTGACTGTGCATTTGAACCATTTTTGAACCACTTTGCTGCATCTTATGAATAGGTGGCTAAATATCAGCTGCCAGATTGTCCCCTTGTTCTAAACAGCCAGAACACAGGTACACCTATTCCTTAAGGAAATATATTCCAGGTACACCTATTCCTTAAGGAAAGTTCCAGCACTAAAAAACATCTTGGGTTATCTTAGCCATTCAGCAAACTTTTACTGAATACTAACTACATCAAGAAGTGAGGAAAAAAAGAGCCCA
This sequence comes from Onychostruthus taczanowskii, assembly GCF_017590055.1. Taxonomy (NCBI): domain Eukaryota; kingdom Metazoa; phylum Chordata; class Aves; order Passeriformes; family Passeridae; genus Onychostruthus; species Onychostruthus taczanowskii. The sequence continues at coordinate 1,747,562 of NW_024506994.1, read as the reverse complement.
GAATCCATCATTCCCCCTCCCTGGCAAAGGCTCCCACCTGATAAACCACGATACGTGTCTTTTCAGGTCTGCTTTACTTGTGGCTCCGCACGTGGTTACCCACAGCTTGTGTTACACAGAAAGGGGAGAGATTCCTTCTCTCCATCCTACATGGTTTAGACATATCTGGTCAAAGCCTGCTTCAGGGCTATGGGAAGAGGAGATTTAAACTTTTCTCAGGCTGAAATTGCCCTGCTTCTCCAATTCTGAGATTCCCAGGACAATGTTTTAACCACGGGACCATTATGTAAAAGATGAGTGTTGGCAGCAACTCTCCTGGCAGGTGTGAAAACACTGCTCTCCCTATCTGAGCCCAAAAGTTTGACTTAGATGCCTAAAAGAAAGCTTCTTGCCTCGGATGCAGCTTTCTCTGAATTCCCCAAAACCAAGGCACAGAAGGTTTTTCATGCCAGCCACTTCCCCCAGCTGGCTCAGATGTTTTACCACTCAGTAGGTACCTGCCTAAGGCCCTTAACTTTGCCCAAGTTTTCTGAAGTCAAGCAGAATTAACTGTTGCTGCACAGGAAATGTAGGCTCTTCAGTCTGCAAGATGACTCCTGGAGAGACTGCTTTAAACATGCATGGATGATAAGAATGTCAGCCCCAAATCCATTTTAGGATCTGGGGGATGCAGCCCATTCGAAGCTGTTTATAGTCAAAAGAAAGATCTTCCTTGCACAAAACAATTTTGGCAACAGACACCTGACAAATATCTTTCTCTTTTTTTATGTAGGAGGAGACCTAAATGTGAACCCATGTTTCTTGAGAGCAACACAGGTAAATTAAAAATTCAAGCAGGATTATCCAGGTAGGCATCCAGAGTGTGAACAAATCTACCCACCCCACCTCATTTTTTTTGTGCATTGAAACTGGGAGGGACAGAGGAAGGGGCATAGCTGTCATTGATCCATCCATGGGGAGGAAGTGATAGTCCTCTAAAAATCCAGAGTCAGTGGAGAATTGTATTTCTCTGTGTATACAAAGAAACACTCCCAACCACTCACCACATAATTTACCAGCACAGCTTTTCTACCAGAGGTGATTCTTCACACAAAACATAATTGAGTAGTGAATACTTTAGTTTTGCTAGAGAGAGCTTTGGATCCTAAAAGCCTACAGCCATTGACTGAAGAAGTTCCTGGAAGAGAAATTCATGGAGAGCTATTAAAAATAAAGTTACAAACCTGGTTCAGCCCAAATTCAGAGCTCACTGGAGGCTGGAGGAGCATTTTGTGCTCTCTATATGCACCCAATTGCTGTGTTGTTCTAGAGATATTCACCCCCAGCTATGGTCAGAGGTGATCAGCTGGGGTTCAGTAAACAAACCTGCATTTCCAACTAGGAAATATATACAAATTCAATGATCTTTAAGAAATTAAAATGCATTTAAAGTGTGTCATCCTTGCCTTCAATCATGCTGTCATACCAACAAATACAGCAAAGATGATCTTGAGATTCTACCAGTGAATGAAACTTATCCATTGCTCAGACAAAAGTTTCACAAAGGTAGAATAATTCTATTGAATTCCTTAAATTCAACTCTGGAAGTAGGAAATTATCAGAAGTTTGTGTAAAGTATTTCCTTGGTTTGCTGTTTCAAAATGCAGAATTACACCTCATCTGCTGTCAAGACAAGAATATCTTTCACAACCATGTGTTTTAAATAATTTAATTTATAATTTCAGTGTCCGTGAAATGTTTTGAAAACAAAACAAACAAAAGCTGCTGCAAGTAATCTTAGAATCACAGAATGGTTGGGTTGGAAGGGACATAAAAATCATAATTCCAACACCTCTCTGCCATGGGCTGGGACACTTTCCTTTATCCCGGGTTTCTCCAATCCCTGCTCAACCTGGCCTTGGACACTTCCAGGGATGAGGAAGCAACAGCTTCTCTGGGCAACCTCTGCTAGGGTTTCACCACCATTTTCTCCTTCATTATTTTGATGTTTTGAGAAACAGATATAAAGTGTCAAGAAAAAAAAAATCAGTATTTGCTGTTTTATCATAAGATAATTTTTTCCTACCATTTATCCCACTTGAAAACATCTACCTAAAGGCTGGGCTATCCTCCAATGAGCAGCAGTGTTGTGTGGTGGTGAAGAAATATAAAGATACTTGTGCACAAAAAAACCTGTTCTCATTCACTTTTAAGAGAAAAGTGAAAGAGAATAGTCAGACTGAGTTCAAAGAATTCAATTTTATGCTCTGAGCCTTCATTGTCAGAGAAGAAGCAGCCAGGGCTTCATCTGAAATGGCTGATTCTGCCAGCCACTACAGCCAGCCAAAGAAGTAGCCTGGTTCAAAGACAGGGCTAAGCAAGAGATATCACTCACAAAGGTTTTTTTCCTGTCAAAAATGTTAAGAAAGAGGAAGAAAGGATTGTGTCATAGAGAAGTTCAACACTTCCTTTTGTGCAGTCAATGGAAAAGCTCTCACTTGTAGCCTTGATCTGAAAAACAACACAGTATGACAAGTCTGATTGATAGATTAATATCAGAGGTCCTGAATACACCGAAATTTATACAGAATAACAATAGTACATAATTCCAAAAGAAGAGAAAGTACAAAAGAGTTGTAAGGATTTTGTTTGACTTCAAGGGAATTTCTCATGAAGTAGCAAGTGCTTTACTTTAGGTTTCTGGCTTAAATCTGTCCCAGAATATAGAATCATAGAAGGGTTGGAGGTGGAAGGGACCTTAAAGCTCATCTCATTCCAACCTCCTGCCATGGGCAGGGACACTTTCCAGAGACCAGATTGTTCCAAGTGCTGTCCAACCTGGCCTTGAGGATACTTCCAGGGATGGGTAAGAAGCTGAACAGATGTATATTTGCTGTCCCAGGCTACACAAAATGACATGCTAGACTCAATTCCAAGCAGATAAAAGGCACATCACTCAGCTGGTGCAGACTGGAACTCCTGGTGACAGTGCTCATAGAATGCACAGGGAAGATGGATTAATATTTTGTGTGTGGACTTTTCCAGTCTATGGACAGTCCCTTCAGGTCAGGACTGGGAGGCAATTTCACACGTTTCATTTTTTTTCTGCCCTCTTCTACTCATGTGTCACACACAATCCCAGCTCTGCCTACCAAGAAAACAGAGGACTCTTCCTCCCTAAACAGGCACACCAAAGCAATGGGAATGTCACTAGAAGAAATTAAAAAAACAGTAAAGAATGGGATTATGTCACAAGAATGGTCTGTATTTCCCTTTTGTGCAGTCAGTGGAAAAGTTCCTACATCTCCACTTCAGCCAAAAGACAAAGTACTAAACTGCAGTAGCTGGAATTCAACATAAGAGCCAGAGGCATGTGAAACTCAGCTATTTCCAACTGCACAAACCTGTGCAAACATAGCTTTCATTTTTCTTCCTCCTAAAATTCCCTGCGAGTTATCAGCTTCTAATTCCCTCCTAAAAATTCCCAGTAAAGTTTAAAGAAACAAAGCACCACTTGACTGTGTGCTGTAAGAAGAGAGTTTGCATGGTTCTCATGTGAAATTTCACTGCTCATTTCTGCTCAAGGGTCTGAAAACCTTTGCAATTACTTGTTTTGATGTCCAGTCATTTATAACAGGAGCTTATTAATTTTTCCCTTTTTTTTTGCTATTAGAATGGCCAGTGCTTTGTATTGTATTTAGTCCAAGGCATCCCTCACTGTCCCAAAAAATTCTTTGCTGTTATCCATAAACTGGCTTATAACATTTTAAGAGGCAGTTTGGGTGCATTCTCTCCTTTTTAGACAGTAAAAAGATTTAGTTATGGATGGCTGATCATGGAAAGTGGCGTCAGAGCCAGGGAAAATATCCTGGCCCTGTTTCACCTCCAAGCACAGAGAACTGAGGAACCACCCCAGAGTTTCTGCCTTCTCCATGTCCATAGAATGAAGTTCAATAAATAATTTTAGAACACAGATTAAACTTGAAGATAGCTGGACCAAAATTACTTCTCTGAGATTGCAGAGGGAGCCATTGGAATTGTAATTCAATACCTCAACACAAGATTATCTGCCTTTTCAAAACTTCATTTATGTCTAAGGAGCAGTGGAGTGGTCTTGAGTATTCACATTTTTGGAAACGAAGGTTGTAGATAAGACCTCAGAGAACTCCCATGTGATCAAGTCCATCTGCACTCGCCATCATCCTTTCCTTCAGTAAGCCACAGAGGAAGAAGGAAAAACTCTATTAAAAACTCTAAATTAAAGCTCTTCCAAATGCCAATGACTGAGCTGACTGCACCAGCTCCGCCACATAATAGAATTCCAACATCATAATGAGTGTTCTCCCAATGAAGGAAACACATATGGTGATAGTTTTGTGAGGGTAGTATGGATTTGTCTGGGTTGGTTTTGCAGTATCTCAAAATAAAGTACATTGGGTACATTAAATTTTGCAATCAGATGACTCAACCTTTGTTAGTTCATCATTAAGACTGAAGGTAAAATCTTAGCTGTCCTAACTCCATTAAGCTTTTTCCCCCTCCTTTTATTTTTGGTTTGCTTGTTTGTGTGATGCCAGTTCACACATTGTCCACTCTGTAGTGTCATTTTCCTTTGAGTCCTATGGGGATAAATTAGCTGTACACCTCCCACCAGATGATTGCTTTGCAAAGTGGAATGTTAGTATGCACTGAACATCCCTGCACTTGTTGAGATTGAATATGATTCATAGAGTTCTGTTTTCTGTCCTTCCTGACCTTTTCTGTCTCCTCTCTAGAATTCTGAAACCACTACATGGGTCAGATCCAACATGAAGTGGAGAGAACTTGTAGGAAAAGCACATTCAGCTATTCCAGCAGCAAAATCCAGGGCTTCAGGACTACCTGGGAAGTCAGTGTTTTCATAACTATCTTCCACATCTTAAGATTGTTTTGGATTGCTTGGGATTTGGGTTGTTTGGGATAGTTTTGGGTTGCTTGGGGTGGCTGGGAGGAACTCCTCTCCGTTTTCATTCCCTCTGGCTATTTTCCAGGTTTATAGTCAGGTTCCTGCATTATGCCAGCAGTCTGGGTGTAATCTCTCAGCTGCCTTGTGCAACTGCAATTCTTCCCAAAGAACCAGGAAAATACAGCTGAGTCCTCAGGAACTGGCAGTGAATGAAAGTCAAGCTGAGCCTGCTTTGCTCAAAAGTTTTTTCAGAACATGCAGTGTCCATAAATGTGTTCTTGCTGTCCCACACGTCAGAGATTCCAGAGGCTACACTGCACCTACCCTGGACAAGGGGCAAAATAACATGGAAATCATCATGACTTCAGCTAATCAACCTGAATTCAGCCCAAGGTTCCTATAAAATTTGATTTTTTTATGATGTGATGCTGTAATCCACTGTCAAAACCAGAGTGGTCTTAGCTTTGTTGCTCTTTTAATGTCAATTCACCCAGTTTGCTGAATACACCTATCAGAACTGAAAGCATTTTTATGTAGTGGGAAAATATTTAAGGTGCTTGGATGTCTAGATTTCCCCAAATTTCAAGCTCTGCTCAAAATAAAACTATGAAAAAAATCCAAATTTACTTCTGTGTTTAAACATATAAGGATAATTTTTATAGGGATCTACTTTTTAATAGTTAATTTCTGTTGACTTTCTTTTCTATAGACAGCATATGTAACACACGTTGTAAATGTAATATTTAATGTTATTGAATTCTTATTGATTTTAAAAGATAAAGGGAGATAACTGGACAATATGTCAGATACATCTGTAGTCTAAATTAAAAGAAGATTTATTTTTTTTTAATAGTACGGTCATTTATTTCAATGCTAAATTAAGAGCCTTTGCAAAATAATCTTCAGTCTAATGCAAACAGGAAATTTCCACTTAACACCCTTTTTCCGCTGAAGTAGAGCAGGTTGGAAAGGATCTCTACAAGTCCCCTGAGTTTAGTGGGTGGAGCTCTTTTTACAAGAGGTTTGCCCAGGTGTAAGCACTGAGTTGGAGTGAGGGAACTTTGCAGGGTGAGTACAGTGGAAACGTCACAGCTGTCAACATTTGCTAGATTAAAAACACTTATTAATGTCTGACAACATTCCAGTGCCTAAAGGGGCTACAAGAGGGCTGGAAAGAGACTTTGGATGAGGGCCTGGAGGACAAGAGGGAATGGCTTTAAGCTGGAAAAGAACAAGCTTAGTTAGATATTAAAAATAACTTTTCACTCAGAAAATGGTGAGGCACAGGTTGCCCAGTTGTGGCTTCCCCATCCCTGGACGTGTTCAAGGCTAGGCTGGCCTGGGCTTGGAAAAACCTGGTCTGTTGGAAGGTGTCTCTGCCCGTGGAAGGGGTTGGAACAAGATTTTAAGGTCCCTCCCAACCCAAACAATTCTGTTTTTCTGTGATCCTTTGCACTAACACGGCTTTACCTACTGAAACCGGCTCTGATCTGTAACCCATCAGACAGCAAAAAAGCCCCAAATAAAAGATGAGGAACCCATCTTCAGAGCCCTTTACAGGCACAGTCGTGCATTATTGCTCTGTTCTGCAGTTGTGGAAACAGACCTCAAGCCAGAGCAAAGTGAAGATAATGGACTTGTCATCAGCCATCAGAACCAAAAAATCTTTGAGTTCTGACTCTATGTCATAAACAAAAGCATCATTGCCTTTATTCACTAAATGATCCATTAATCAATTAAAATCAAGACAATTTTTTTAAAAATAGAAATATAAGAATATGAAATGAAAGAGATTTTGATTCTAGCAAATGATATCTGTATGTGTGGAATCAAAATATCTTCAAATAGCATAGGAAATGCACCCATTCCTGTCACCTAGCTAAGCAACCCACTAGGGACAGCAAATCCCCCTGTAGCTGAATCCCAGAGCTTGTGGGCATGACATGTCTCCTGTGGGCTGTTGTAGTCAGCCCTATCAAATCCAAAATCTAAGTCTTCCCTCCCTGACTCTCTCCCAGTTGTATTTCCTCCCTCCACCAATTGCTGGACAAAAAAAAAAAAAAAAAAAAAAAAAAAAAAAAAAAGACAATTTCTGTAGAGCTGTATCAGAGATGCCAATCTAATTATTTTTTTCTCTTTTTTTATCTTTTCTTTTTTTGGACATGCATCTCTGGAGGAGGGAGGGGGAGGACAGGGAAGTTGCAAAGGCGGGGGCAGCTGAAGAGGGAGAGGAGGGGGGAAGATGAGAAAATATTTCCTTTGGCGATTCTGTTTCGCTTTTGAAAAGGGACTACTTTCCTCACTCCTTATCCCTCCTGACAAGTACAAGCACTTTGGGCCCTAACTGGATGTGAACATTGTCAAAAGAAATTTGGGCTAAAGGGAGGCATCTGCAGTTCTGTTCCGATTGCGCTCGGTGCTGGAGCCACTTTTGCGAATGTGGCAGGGTGGCTGGTGGGCAGACACCAGTACAGATGGGAACTTCACATACTGTATGCATCATGACCAACTATAAAAACAGTCACAACGCATCACTTCTTACCCGGCCAGTCTCCCTGGAACCTTCACTTCCAATTTCCATCTCACTGACATTCACAGCTTACAGTGAGCTTTTATGTTTAAGCATCAGTACAGTATTAATGCAGGAGAAAAGGGGTGGCTGGGCTTCTGCAGCAAGGAATTAAACCTCTGATCTCGGCCAGACGTTGGAAGGGAGGAGCAATTCAAGGGGAATTGTGTAACCAGACTCCATGGAAAAGGTGGGGGGGAAAGAAGGGGATGAGAGTCAGGAATATTTTTTGACTCTGTGAACACACAGCAAGTGAGGGGGGCTCTGAAAAAGAAACATAGCAAGCAGGCACTCTCCCAAATTGTAATTTAATGCTTGGAATAATCCTATTGTGTCAGCTACTCACCGCCAAGGATAAATATAACTTAAAAAAAAATTAAGGGGATGGCAATTTGAACAGCTTAATGTTTCTTCAAAGGCTAAGTGATGGAAAGCAGTGCTGAAGTAAATTGACAACTCAGAATTAACTGGGTGCTGCCACAGCTCAGGTAAAGGTTTGACGGTAACATGAGCTTTCCAAAGTGTTTCCAAACTGAAGTATTATGAAAAGGTAAATTATGTTTTGTATTCATGACTGAAAGCATTTTATTTTAAAGCGCTGCCGATGCTGTCAAGGTGGAGATTCGAGCTTTATGTACAGTGCCTCTAGCCTTGTGATGTGAGTGAGGCAACATGACAGCTTGTAATAAGTAATTTTTATACAGTTGCATTTATCACTCAAGTAGGCTTGGCAATATTAAACACAGACCTTAAAATGCTGCAGAAGAGGAAGGACAGGGGCTGGAGGCCATGTGTTCCCTGTATGTGTGTGTGTGTGTGCTCTTGCATGTGTGTGTGTGTGTTGGCAATTTCTTTCTTTTTTTTTCTTTCTCCAGACCCATTCCTGTTAATGTGGCACTTTTTAAGATATGCACCGAAATGCTTCCAAATTGTTAATATGTCACTAAAAGGTTACAAATGAAATGACCCTGTTTAGCCCAAAGGATGTTATTTTAGGCTTTAATGAATTAGACATTGTGACTATTTTCAGGCAAAAATCAATTGCCTCAATTAACAAATTTGTAGGAGTCCAAATATTTACAAAATAAAGGCCCAGAAACCACATTCTTTGTTTTCCTTTCTCACTCCCTACCCAGTTTCCTCATTAACATCTTCATTTCCATGAAAGTGTGAAGTATCAGCTCTTTCTCTGGGCTTGTGAAGGCCAAAGTGTTGACAATTTTCTTGTTCTTTAGAGCCTGCTCTTTTCTGTTTTAACAGGTTTTCTTCCTTTGTCATGAATATTTCAGGACAAGCTAAAAAGAAGTGGAGGATATCCCCTCCTTCTCATGGAAATAAAAATATAGTCAAATATGTCATTTGTGGAAGAAAATTTTACAAAAAGAGAAGGCAATTTATTTTATGAGTTTGTAATGAGAATGGAATTTACTTCTTTTCATAGGATTTATAGGAAGTGCTGCTTGAGTCTGAAGCAAGGGGAACCAAGAATCTCCAAGCCCAATGGCAGCTTTTACACCTGCTACAGCAGAGCCCTGGGGTATGGTTTGGTTTGCAATGAGTTACAAATTTCGGTGGATTCCGGTGAATTCAGCCATTTAATGCTGAAATAACGTCAGATTGAAAGCAACAAAAAAATCGAAAAAAGGACCTGTCTCTATTATTATTCATATGACCCAGATGAGAAAATTATGCATTTGCAGTGGGAGGTGTGTCTAACACGGGCACGGTGGCTGCCTCAGGACATTGGCTGGATGGGGAGAGGAGGACTTGCAGCTCAGAGGATCTGGGTGTCTCCTCTATCAGAGAGATGAAAGAAGGAGCTGATTGTTTTGTGTATTCCATGCTTTTTCCAAGGTTAGAGAGAGTGACAAATACACAGAGGTGGCATTTGCCCCATTCCTGGAAGCATTCAAGGCTGAGTTGAACAGAGCTTGGAGCAGCCTGGGGTAGTGGAAGGTGTCCCTGCTCCCGGCAGAGTCTTGAAACTGGGTGGTCTTTTTAGCTCCCTTCCAACCCAAACCATTCTGGGATTCCATGATTTACCTTTGCAGAAGTGATGATTCATGTGTGTCAACTGAATATAAACAGAACAGAGAAACAGTAAATAAATGTCAGAAGTGAACACGTTAGAGATTTTGAAAATGAGTTAATTAACCTGCAAAAGAAACTAGATCTTCCACATAAGTCTCCACAACCAGTTCGATTATGAATTTGAAGGTTTATTTTGGGTTTGTTTTTTTTTTTTTTTTTTTTTGGCTATATTAATTAGAAGATTAAAATGAAGACTATTTTTCCCCCAGAAAAATATGTTTAATATAGGTCTGTAGTGAATTTTTTCTGCTTTTTCTTTTCCTCTGACAATTGCTACCAAAAAAATAACTGCTTTTGAGTAAAAAATATACTTCAGTTTTCTGCTTCATATTATGAATACGAGATTAAGCACTAAAGCACAGTTGTGGCTAGATGTTAAGAAAATCTTCTAGCAAAACCTGAAAAGGTTGTAGACTTCAGTACTTCATATCTTAACAAATAATTAAATTAACATCAGCCAGAAATTACTGAGGTATGTTTGATTTTTCTTGGAAGAGTAACAGTCTAAGTGACCTCATCTGGTAGTCCATCCATGGTCTGAGATTGGCTTTCATGGCAGGAGACTTTCAAAATCTCTATAAACATTTTTGGAAAGTGAAGCTACTTGTGATATAATTTTGACAAAATTGAAGAGAACTTGAGGTTGAAGATTATTTTATTGATCCTAAGATACTGACAATACACACAGTTGCACCTAATTTAGATATTGGGATCCCTTAATAGAAAACAGAGAGAAACACAATTTTAAGGTACAAATGTCTGACCTACTGAAATGTTTCCCTTTGGCCATCTCATCTTTATGATGCCATTAATGCAGTCATGCAGACCATAAAATCATAGAGCGGTTGTGTTGAAAAGGAGCTGAAAGACCATCTTATTCCATCTCCCTACCATGGGCAGGGATATCTTCCACTATCCCAGGTTGCTCCAAGCCCTGTTGAACCTGGCCGTGGACACTTCCAGGGATGGGGTAGCCATAGCTTCTTTGGGCAACCTGTGCCAGGTCCTCACCACTCTCACAGGGAAGTTTTTTCTAATATTCCATCTAAACATACTCTTTGTCAGTTTGAACCATTCCCCCTCATCCTATTGCCCCAGGCCCCTGCAAAATGTCTTTCCCCATCTTCCTTGTAGGCTCCCTTCAGGTACTGGAAGGCTGCAATTGGATCACCCCAAGTCTTCTTTTTCCAGGCTGAACAATCCCAATTGTTCAACAAGCCTCTCTCCAAAACAGAGCTGCTTCACCCCCTGATCGTGTCAGTGGCCTCCTCTGGACTCCCTCCAGCAGCTCCATGTCCTTCCTGTGCTTGGATCCCAGAGCTGGAGACAGGACTCCAGGCACGGTCTAGCTCAGAATAAGTTGACAAGGAGCAGGAATGGAGTTTAACGTGGTCATAAATGTTGGGAGGTTGGATGCTAAGAATACGGGAGATACAAGTGGAGAATGAACTTTTGTGATGAAGCTTTTATACCTATGCCATCCTTGGATACTTCCTGGAGAGATGCTTGGTACTGCTGTGGCTCTGACAGGCTGCGTGGCAGCTTCTCCTGGCTCATATCTCTTACCTGACAATTAAGAGCTAAAGAGCAATAAAAGAGATAAATTCAATCTTGCACATTAGAATCAAATCTGAGCAAATTGTTATCTCAGACCCTCCAAGCCCCAAGTTGGGTGCCAAGAAGGGCTGTTAGGTTTTGTCTCAAGCAAAGAATATCTCATGTGGATTGTTGGATCATGTGGATTTATTGCACAACCTATGAACAAACTGTGATTGGTCTTGGTCCAACCCTTTTGGCTGTACATCAGCATAAATATACCCTTTTGCTTTGATCCCATGCACTGTATCCACATTTTGAGCTCCATTCCTATTGATTGTGTGTAGTCATGTTGTATCTTCATGTTCGACCAATATATCCAATGATGTAAATATTACTTAAATAGTCTATGCAGTTTGTATTCCAGGTGAATTCATGCAGCTATCCTTGTAGAAAAGCTTGCACACCTGGACGTTAACATATGTCTAAACAGAAAATTAATTTCTTTTAGTTAAAAAGACCCTGTCATTGTAATAAATGAATTATGAAAAATGTGAGTTGGTAATCATGTGTACAAAAACCTGCAAGAGATTCTCAGCCATGGAGGATGGGAGCAGTGTTCAGCTGTCCATACCATAGACCTCTGCAGTGAAAATATCTCCAAATCAGCTAGCATGAAGAACTTTCTGTTTTGAAGAAAAAAATGTCACATTTAGAGCAGTTTACTTGATAAGAATTTAAGGATTATGCGTATTGAACCCAGATACTATCTCTTTTCTCCTTGAATTTCCATGGGGACTGAAGACAGTCAGACTGTCTGTAGCTCTGCAGTACAGACCTCTGCACCATGAATCCAACCCATCCTATTTCAGAGCTCTATTAAATTGCACAAAGATATGGTTTATGCAGAACTAATCAGGGAAAAAGAAATCACAGGGTTTAAAATTACTTTCCTGAAAGTACACAACAGGAGGAGGACCTGACGATCACAAGGTTGGTTTGGTCAGTAGTCCTTTTGCTGAAACCACAAGTCACACAGCTGTTCATCTATTTCTAGTAGTGCCTCTATGTAAAAGGAACCTATAACTTTTCCAGAAAAAGAAACTTGGTATATTTCACATGTGACATGGAACAATCTATGCTTAATATAGGAAAACTTAATTGTGCTTGTTTTCAAAATGGGTTGAATACTTCCACCAAAAAGATTTCACCTCTCCTAAAAGATTTTTTTTTGGTATTTTCAAGCATTGAATAAGAAATGTCCAAGGGGGTGGAATGAGAAGAGTTTTAAGGTCTTTAATGTCTTAAAGTCCCTTTCAACTCAAACCATTCCACAATTCTATAAAATTAACTCATGGTGAAAAATTAAAAGGTATTTTGTTGCTGCAGAGGTGCATGAACAATGAGCAAGAATGAAATAAAATATTTTATACATTAAAAAAAAAACAATCTCAGGAAATGGCCTGTGTAAGGCACGTGTGCGACTCATACATTCATGTGTAAGTAGTTTTACTGAGAGAACAAAGGATGTTCCTGGACATTCCCATTACATTACAAAGCTGGTGTTCCAAAAATAATATGCCTAAGAATAAAACAATAATTATAAAGCCACAAATGAAATCAAAGCAGTGCTGCTGAAAGCCTTAAGCACCAGAGGTTTACGAGGCATGTAAATATAGCAGCTTGGATGAAGATGTAAACCCTTACACTGCACCCTTTAAAATCTCACACTTCAGAAGCCAGTGGAAATACATTGGACTGAAAATGTGGGTAGATAATCACTGGATCTCTGCTAAGAAATGTTGTTCATTTTCTTTTAAAGCTATGTGAATACATGCAAGCTCAAATTAAGGAGAGCAGATAACCAAATGCACGCTAGAGATGAGCAGGCTGCTTAAAGTGACCGCATAATCGGTGAAGCTTTAAAAAAGGAAGAAAACAGCTTGAGGCTTTTTCTCCTTCTTCCTCTGGAATGTGACATCATTGTATATGACACAACACCTTGGAAGGAACCATATGGGGAAATGCAGACATGTTGCTAACTAAATGTGAACTCCTTCATGATGAAAAAATCTTGTTGCTGGCCAAAGCCTGGATGGTCTCAGAAAAAGCACAGTTTGTACAGTGGAGCTGACAGTTCTACTTCAAGGACATTTTTCCTGTCTAATGCCCTTTCTGTGCAGGATTTAGAAAGGCATGCCAGGAATACAATACTGGGTTTTATCCACATTTAATCAAAAATACTTGATTAAACTCAGCACCTTAAAATACAGGAGATGTACTTATGTGGTTTTTTGTTTGACCGCTTACAGAACTGCATTTTAGATCTCTAAACTCAGTATTTGTTGTTAGCTATTCCACTGATTTAAGGAATATATATACCCTATCTCTACCTTGTAAAGTTGGTCTTTGCATGGCTTTTTATTCATTAATTCTTAATTTCTCTAAATCATAAACTCACAGAATGGTTTGGGCTGGAAGATCCATTAAAGCTCATCTCATTCCACACTCTGCCATGGGCAGGGACACCTTCCACTATCCCAGGTTGCTCCAAGCCCTGTCCAACTTGGCCTTGAGCACTTCCAGGGATGGGTCAGCCACAGCTTCCCTGGGCAACCTGCCAGTGCCTGTTGAACTTACTGCAATTGTGGATTATAGTTTACATCTAAAAGCTTAATTTTTAAAACTTTTCATTATAATCACTGTCATCAGTAGCAGTAACAACACTAGTCATAGTAGTATCAGCAATAGTAATAATTATAGTAACAGTGAATTTAACTGAATACAACATAAACTGACAATAATTCTATTCCAATCTGAGGCTGCTCAGATTGTTTTATGATTGTTTCTGAGTATATGAATAAAACCTCTCAGCTTTAACACTGAGCTTTCATCACGAATATCCACATTCATTGACACAGTAAGTGGTTCCAGAGTTGTCTTTCGTGACTTCAGCAGAACAGGTGATCCAGACAGCTTTAGATTGAGAAGGTTAATAGATGAGAAAAGGATAAAATTGAAATGAGGAAGCTGCCTGAACAAGTAGTTTTTTGTGCATTAAAAATTACAAGAACTGCCATTTAAAGTTAAAAGTATTTCCCATAGAACACAATATTTGCATTTCTGAGAGCCCATCCAATTAATGGGATGGGAATCAAGAATTTCTCAGAGTTCCTCTATGAGATACTGCACCTCATCTTTAGTCCCTAAATTGAAAAATACGATGGACTCCAATTCAGAAAACTTTTTCATGTTCATCTTGGCTGAAATACCACAAAAACCCATGTATATAATTGGAACTACTTAGATAAAATTAGACATTTTGTTTTTTCTCCTTGTTAGAGACTGAAATCTATACTTAATTTTAATGATCCATCTCATGAAAATGACTCATGCAAGCACCTAATCATGTGCTTGATTTTTATTGAAGTCTGTGATTAAATTCCATAGAAATTAGTAAAGTTTAAGCTTGCCTTTAGGATTTACAATGAGCTTAGTTGCATTCTTGGTTAGCTACCCTGTCCTGAATGTTTTTTGGTAGGTTTTGATGGTTTGGGATTGAGATGGAAGATATTGTTGTTTCATTTCACAATTTGGTCATGAGCCAGAACACTCAAAAAAAGAAAATAAAAAATTCAACTGAGGACTTGCAACATTTTTTTTTGTTGTTGTTATTTTGTTTAGGCTTTTACATGCAAATCTACTTATATTTTCACTCCACCATGTAAGCCTGATGTATTCAGACTAACATAGCTCCAGCAACTGCAGGCCAACTCCATCTCTGGGGTAAATGCATGGCCTGGAGGGATATAATTGATTCATAATGGCTACAGCTGAATTATAGTGAGTGCTGCAGTGTTATTTATGTTATATCTGAAAGTTCATTGAAATTATTTAGATCCAGATCCCTCAAAGGATAGAAGTACAACACAGGTTAGATTTATGTGGCCAAGTCCAGGTGAGTGATCCACAAGCTCTGCCTCAAAGCAAAGGTCCCTCCACTTGCACCAGCAATTTTCTGTGTGTGTTCAAAGGCCTTGTCTGGAGCCAGCACAGGGAATTTACTCTAAAAACCATTTCCCATTAACTGGGATTAACATCTGTGCTTAGCTGATATTTACAGGCTGGGTAATAGAAGATCTATATCCCAGATTTTTTGGGCAAGATATTTGCAAACCACTTAGAGCCCTTCACCTGGGAATGGAGAGCCTGGCCTGACCAAAACAAATTCCTCACATTTCCTGGAAGTGTGGCTTCATCCATGAGCACACCTGGGCTCTCATTCTGTGTGCTAAGGGCATAGGAAGGAACTGGAAGTTGGGGAGAAAGGAGGAAAAAGAATTGTAAGAAATCAGGGACTTTCCATCCCATTTGTATCTCAAGCTATTCTGCAGAAGGAGATGCAAAATCTCTGGGGCCAGGGGGAAAAAAAAGCATTATAAGCATCATGATTCAGGATGTAACCCACATGGAAAAATCTCATCTTTCTTTGAGGTACATACAATATAATCTAGGAGAAAACAACGACTAAATGAACTGAAAAACATTGTGAAATACAGTGAAAAAACAGATTTTAGGTTAGAAAACTTTCTTTCCTTTAAAAAGTGTTACTAAAGAAAATTATCTTGAAAAGCATAACGTTTTCCTTCATAAAATTCAGAAGCAGAATTTTAAAATTTTTATTTATATCATATTTCATTTTATTCGTCTTTCATTTCTTTATGTATTGTCTTCCTCATTTGCATTTATATATTTTATATTATATGTTTTCCTTCTAAATTTATATCACAATTAAAAGCTTGTAACTTGAACTTGGAAATGAAGTTTTAGAAGTATTTTACTCTCATTCTCCCCTCCCTGTCATGTCTCCTATGGAAAAGTGGGATAATCCACTGTGATATCTTTCAACCTGACCCATTCTCTGAAAAAATCCTAAAAGTACTATTTTGTGATCTTAATGTAAAGACTTTCTGAATTGTTAAAATATTAAATTGTCCACTGGAATATCCAGCTGCAAGATAATTTCTGAGACACTAATGTATCCACCATTAGAACCATCATTGCCATTAGGAGGTAAAGTTAGATGTGCAATCAGAACCTGGGATTGGACTGGGCTTAACGTTTGCCAGTCATTATCTGGGAGAGTTCAGAAATGAAAAGAGAAAAGTGTTAGAATGAAAATTAATGTACAGAGCAGGTAAATCACTCAGCCTGATATTGCTTCATTCTGAATGGGCCAGGCACAGTGTATTTGCAAATAATATAGCAGCAAATATTCACCCTGTATCTCCAGATGAGGGGTCTGTGGAGAGGGAGACTCTCCAAAATGAGAGCTGACACTGGGATTCCTGCGTCTGTGCTGTGGCATTTATTAAAATAGTCTGAATTTCATAGGAGCAAAATCTGAAAGGGATCCTGTCCTCAGATCAACAGCAGCAACCTCCTGCTCTGCCAGTGAATTACAATACCTGACACCTTTTCTAAACAGGTCTTGCACTTAAATATATGATTATCTGCCTTTATTGAGCTTATTGAGGGGAAGCTGTTCCAAGTTTCATTTCTAACTAGAAACCTGATAAGGAATCCCAGCACATCTGTATTCCTGTGGTTAAGAATTAAGCCTGAATTTTTCACATTTCAGTCCAAAAAAGGCTTTTGAAAGACTGTTTTTAGGAGGAAAAAAGATCACATTTAGGGGCAGACATAAGAACTTGAAGGCCCAGGGGGTGTATTTTCAAATGGTTAAATGCAAACCTCTGCTGAAGGGAGATGTGACAAGGTGAAGGAAAGGGACAGGGATTATGGGGACTTAGGAGCTCAAATCTGGCTTTAGCTTGGGAATTTCTGGTTTGTGCTCTGCTGGATAATGCAGATGCACTTCAGCACATTTCCAGATATGTGAAATACATCTGGAACACGTGGGTAGCCACGTACTGTCATTGTCCACACTCAGAAGTGTGGGAGACAAGGCCAAGATAAAAGAGTGTGGAAGACAAGGCCAAAATAAAAGATGTTTGATTTATAGAAGTGTGATTGTGCATTTGTTAATGCTCCTTCCTTGATACAAGGGTTGCTACAAGCCTTCTCTTTGGACAAGAGGATGAGAAGTTTACTCTGTGTTTCCAGAGAATTCAGTCAGTGTGAGCCACATGTATAGCAAACAACGATTTTAATGTAATATAAATATTATATTGAAGTATAATATACGTCAATATTAATATTAAATGTATCAAAACATACCTTAGACTCTTAATTCATATAAGTTAACTGGAAAATGTTTATTGCAAGTCATGGATTTTGAAAAAATCTCATAACCTGAGCTTCTAACTTTGACTTCTCCCCCTCTTCCATGCAAACAGCTGCCAAGCAAAATAGTAGAATGTGTTACATCCCATCCTCTTGTCTTTGAGAGGGTTAATGCCACTTTCTTTCTCCTTCCTTGCTTTTACCCTCTGCTGGCTAAAAAGAACACCCAGGTTCAATGAGTGCCAAATCATTACAGAGCATACAGTGTAATTAAAAAGCACAGCCATTGATCAGCTATGAGCTAAACCTGAGACAAAAAAGTGAGAGACCCAGAATAGCTGGCAAAACTTCTCATTGAATCTGTCTGAAATGGAAGATGTTCTCCCTGGAGGCATGGAGCGTGGCCCATTGTGCATTTCCATTAGAGATACACACTGACTCCGAGCATGCCATTGATGTTGGCCTATTTATGAAAGGCTGTTGAAAGAGGTTTCAGAGTTAATTGAAAAGAGCTGTTTCTGAAGTAAGGTAACTTCAAACAACACAGCTCTGAAATGTGTTTTAATGGACTGGAAATCAGTGAATTTTCCATAGTGCGCATGAAATAAAAATGGATGGCATCAGCTGAAAGATATGTTGCCATTTGGTGGGATTTCTTTCACTATTATTGTTGCTGTTGCTGTTATTGCTATCAGTATCACTCACTGTCACTATCACTATTAACACCTTTTTTAACCATAGTTGCTCAATTGCCAGTGATAAAACAGCTTTGGCCTTGATTGATTAAGGGATCATTTTCTAGGATCTGCCAAAATATTCATTACAAGTCCTTCCTCCCCACATTTGTAACACAGGCTGCCTGCAGAAACTGCCAGGCTTGAGCCATGGAAAACAGAAGGAAAAACACTTCCAGTTGTCAGGTAGAAGTAGGTTCCAGAGCCCTCCTTTACCAAGGTATGCTGTGTTTAAAAGGCATTTATTCTTAATGATATTTCCATTTTAAAATTAAAGCATATGCCTAAATTCAGACATGTGTTTACTCAGGCATTTGTTTAGACTCTGCCTTGAGCTGAGGTCTTGCACATAAGTTTGTATTTAAGCTCATGCTTAAATAAAAACCTTTTCAGCAAATCATGCACCTGAATTTCATAAAGAGTAGCTAAGTATATGTTTAAATCTCAGTTCGTGATTAAATACTTTTCTCAGCTGAAAACAACATACTTTTAAATTATTTTTTTAAAGCTTGGCAATGTGTAATAAAAATAGGGATAACTGAGCTAAATTTATGCCTTCCCTTCAGTTTTATTGTGCAGGAATTTAGAGTAAGCAAGAGGGAAAGTAATTCCTTGCCCTTGGATGAAGTGAGTTTGGACAACTCAATGGTATTCAGGCAGAAACGAACAAGATCAGATTTTGAGAAACTTCCTCAGACTGATTAATAACAAGTACCTTGAAAAAACTCATAAACTCCTGTGAATTGCAGGGGAAAGATGAGAGCAAAGTAACTCAGTAAAACACAGGTAATAATCAAACAACTTCTGACACTGAGCTTGAACGATAATGAGTATTTTACACCTCCATTCTACTCTTAATCCTCAAAGTAATTCACAAGTTCTGTTGAAAACCGCCCATGTTCCATTAAAAGAGATGACCTCACAGACATTAATTAACTTAATCTCACAAAACTCATTTAAAGTACGGAAAAGCTGTTGTCCTCATTTTTAAATAAGGAGTGAAACACCAGGATAGTAATGACTTCATACAAAACCTACCAAAATCAGCAGAAATATTTAAATCACAGCCTTGCACAGTGCTATCCTCACTCATTATTTTAAGTTTTAAGGCTGCTGGGTAAAGAAAAAAAAAAAAAAAAGTAAAAACCCTGAAACACCCTCAGGGCACAAAAAAAGAACAGTACAAGGAAAAACCAGAAGAATTACTTCAGTTTTAAATAACTAGAAATCTCATTTTTTAGGGCTGTCATGACACTTTGGCATCTGCAGTGATTTTTGAAAATTTGTGGCTGATAATCATGGATTAACATGTGCTCAATTTATCTTTGAAGCTGCTGTGGGTACTTACATACATAGATTAAGAATGTGCTACTTGTTCTGCAGAACAAGCCATCAAAAAAAAGACAGGGACGAAGGCTGGGGCTGGAATCTGAATTTGAAGACAATGTAACTCCTTACTTCAGTAGATAAACAGTCTGGATTTTCTGAGGCATTAAATGTTGAGTAGAGAGATTTCTTTTTTCTGTCACTCCAATGTCTATACCTGGAGTATAAAGATTCTCTCTGGGATAGAGAATTAGGCACTGAAACTGGGAGGACTAACGGCCAACATGGTTATCTAATGCAGAGAAAAGAGGAGATACTGGGAAAAAAAAGGAAAACCAGAAGGGAAACAGTGTCCAAGTCATATATTTTAAAATTAGGATTAAATCTTGCCAGGAAAGCAGGATTCAGAGCCTGAGAACTGAGGCAGATTTGAGCTGAGAGCAGATTTGAGTTATCAAAAGTATTCATTTGAGAAAAGGGACATTTGCGTCATTCAGATGTGGATCTTGAATTTGCATTTCCCCTCTTCAGGAGAAGGGTTCTCTACCAGTAAAAATTGTTTCCTGGTGTTCCAGTCAAAGCCACATTTTGAGTATACAAAATTTCACAGCTGTGAGTCTAGAGGGTGAGGAACAAAAGAACTTAACTAGAGCATTTGGAAGAGAACACATCCTTATTCTACTTATTTCTTCTGGAATATTTTGGGTTGGATTAATTGGCCAAACATACAATATCAGTTTAATTGTCACCTAGAAATGAGTTTTTCTCCTCTATTGATTCCAGAGGGAGATGAGGATGACAACTGGAGGTGTACAGAATTTTATTGTTCGATTCAGCTGCCCAAATATGGGTACTTGCTGTCATTCCAGATGATAAATGAGGATCCTCCATGCTGTAATGATGCTGAATATATGATATTCAACTTCCAAAGAGTTCTGGAGAAGAAATTGTGATTAAGTTCCTCAGAAAAGTAACTCTTCTCCTTAAAAAACTTTCTGTCATAGCTGTAATTTTTACACAAAGACTTTGTTTGCATGGAATTTTGATTTAATTTTGTTTCATTTTGGATTCTCTAATGCTGTTGAGATATTATGCCTGTGCTATAAGAAAGAAGAAGAAAAAAAAATTAAATGGTGACCTTGGAATCATATGGTAATATTTGCTGTATAAACTCAGCAGCAACTTTTGCAAGCAGGTCAATTGATTTCTTTCGGAACTAATTAATAATAAGCAGCCCAGACACAATCCAGATAAAAATACAAGGCTCACCCTCTTTGAATAACACCTGTCACACTTTCAGTAAATAAGAGGATGACAGAATGCAGTTTTGAGATCATAGAGTCATGGAATAGTTTGGGTTGGAAGTGACCTTAAAGGAAATCCAATTCCGAGTGCCTGCCATGGGCAGTGATGCCTTCCTCTATCCCAGTTTGTTCCAAGTTCTGTCCAACCTGGCCCTGAACATTTCCAGGGATCCTGGGGCAGCCACAGCTTCTCTGGACAATCTGGGATGTCACCCTCCAACCTCCCAAGGAAGAGTTCATGGCAATGACAATCACAAGGTTGGAAAGCTGGATGCTCAGCTTTATAAAGTTCTCATTAGGGTACTGCAGCATAGTTCAGGAGGTAGATGGCAGCAATCTGAGATGAACTGTGCTTTCTCAGAGTTTAATTTCAGGTAAAAATTCAGACTGAATGTCACCTAGTCATTTAATTGAATCAGAAATTAATTCCCTAGGGTCAGCTGAGATTGAAACATAAACCTGACTATAATCAGCATAACAATGTTAGCTAAAATTATGCCTCTGAATGATAGCACCTAATAGCAGTGTAGGGCAAAGTTTCCCTAAAGAGGTATTAGAAAAATGTGCTGCCTTGTCTTTAGCCTTTGATATTGGGCCAGCTTTTGTTTGCATATTTCAAAGTGAACTCTAAGATCATCTGATTTTCACACAAGTACCTGTCTATAACCTTCAGATTTCATTATCCTTCTTGAGCAAAGCAAAAAAACTAACAAAAAAAAAGGATTTTATAAATATAAATTAATGGGGCTTTGAGGAATCTGGTCTAGTGGATGGTGTCCCTGCTCATGGCAGAGGGGTTGGAACCAGATTGTCTTCCAACCCAACCCAAGCCATGACATGATTCTGTAAAGACAGAATCAAGTCTTCACTTTTGTCCCATGTTTTTTTGGAAATGTATGACATTAGGTTTGTCTTCAAAAATAGTTTATTAAAAGACAGCACAGAAAGGCTGTGTTATAACATTTTTATAATCATCATCGGGTTTTTTCACCTTCCCTTGGAACTTCTTCCATGGCCCAATGTAGAGTACAAGCCAGCAGATTGCTGATCTCTCAAAGCAGACTCTGAACTGGTCAAACAAAGCAATTTTTAATGGATAATTAATAACAAACAGTTGAAAACCTCTCAAAAACACCAGTATTTCAAAAATGACACTTCACTGAGTTTAGATTTAAAACATCTCAGATTTTACAACTTTCAAAAAAAATCCTCAACATATATCTGAAGAAACACTATTTCCATCCCCCTTGGCCTATTCTGGGAATTTTGGGTCCGGAAGAGCTGACAGATAAATCTTTTGGATCTACCATATCTTGTGAGTATTGAACTTTTGACCAGACCTATTGTTAGCATTCAGGAACACATAATCACGGAATGATTATATGCAGGTGCCTTTATTGAAGAGCTCTGGGTGTCAGGGGTACAGACCCAAATCTGACTCTGCCATGGGTTCAGGATGAGCATGTTTTTATATTCTATCATTAAATAACATATATTAATTATTAAACTTACATTGTTCTATTGTATACATTGATTTCATCCAAGCATAGGTTTCTCATGATTCCCCCAAACCCTTGAACATAGTTTCTCATGATTCTTCTTACGATTAAACAATAATTATTTCTAAACAGTCATCACATCTAACAATTATATCATTTATCATATACTGGTTACGCAGGTGCAATTTCACATGATCTGGCAAACACAAGGCCTAATGTTTCCCAGGGCCTACTTTTAACATTTTCCCAGGGCCTACTAAGAGTAGCTTTCTTTCTAACTCCCCGAATTTTCCATGATTTTAAAATATTTTACTATTACTATGAAACAGTACATGTGTCCCAACCCACTCAGAAACTCAGCCAGTCTGTGAAGTTCTTCCCCACAGGGCAGTGCCCACTGGAGATCTGTTGCAGTGTAACTCCTGCTGACCTGACCAACTTGATTCAGCTGCCTAAACTTTGATGCTTAGAGTTTAAGATACCACAGGGTACCCACAGCTTCCACACTGCTGCCATGGCAAAGTGGGGAAGGCAGACTTTTAAACCCACTTGGGAGACAGTGGTGTATCTTAGGGCACCTTAGATAGCATTTGAACCTACATTTAGGAAATACTACAGAGCA
Source organism: Onychostruthus taczanowskii (assembly GCF_017590055.1). Classification (NCBI taxonomy): domain Eukaryota; kingdom Metazoa; phylum Chordata; class Aves; order Passeriformes; family Passeridae; genus Onychostruthus; species Onychostruthus taczanowskii. The sequence goes on along the minus strand of NW_024506994.1, from coordinate 1,724,711 downwards.
ATTGAATATTTGATGAAGTGTCTTAAGCTGCAAGTGAAATCCCACCTTTTTTTCCCTTTTTTTTCCCTTTTTTTTTTTTTTTTTTGTTTGTTTTGTAAAAATATCAAGGACTATATTGCTATACAATATCTGTCTTCCAGTACATGAAGAAGCCTACAAAAAAACGTGGAGAGGGCATTCATTTCAACAAGGGCATGGAGTCACAGGGAAAGGAGGAATGGCTTTAAACTGACAGAGAGAAGATTTAGGTTGGATATTATGAAGAAATTAATCCCTGTGAGGGTGCTGAGGCCCTGGCACAGGTTGCCAAGAGAAACTGTGGCTGCCACTGGAACCCTGGAAGTGTCCAAGACCAGGCTGGATGGGGCTTGGAGCAGCCTGGGATAGTGGAAGGTGTCCCTGCCCATGGCAGGGAGGTTGGAACTGGATGAGCTTTAATGATCTATTCCAACCCAGGCCATTCTATGATTTTGTGATGTGTAATGCACCTTAGTGTTTTGCTAAATAATTCTGATCAGATATTTGAGCTGACTGCACTCATGGAATCAGGCAAATTCTCATCAGTAGTCAAATCGCTTGATTTTATTTTTCCCACAGCATTTAGGAAAAAAAAAATTGACATTTAATTTCAAGCATCTTGGTAAAGGTAACTACAGAGTTTTGTCTTGATCATGCTTAAATTGCAAACTCTGAGGTACAGGCTTTGAAGTCTGTACTAGCAGTTAGCAACCAGCAACTGTTCTTGGATGAATTTGGTTTTACAGCTCATACTGACAGATTGCAAACAGAGTAACTATAAATAAGTAAATTCATGAAAACTTTTATCATTAAGTTACATTCTTACTTATAAATAAATTGTAAATATATCTAAGAATTCTATGTTTTAAACATCCTAATAAATGAAAATAGCAGTTAATAGCAAACATGGTTAATTCAAGAAAGCTGTTTTTTCTTTCATCTTTAAATAAAGATCTTAAAATTTGCCTTAAGTAAGATTTATGATATGTACATGTAAAAACGTGTACTTAGCATCTGTAGATGTTATGTTTGGGCATAAACTCATTTTTTTTTAGCATCATATCTTTTTCCATCTGTTTTCTGAAGAAAGAAAAGACCATATGCAAAGGACAAATTTCTGTTGGTGAAAATACAGCTTATTTGCACATTGCTCAGTCAAATATTTCTTTAGCGTGTCTCTGCTGAAAGATCCATTTCCAAAAGGCTCAGGGATGTTCCATGCAGAGAGCTGTGTTCCTCAAAGGAACACCTGAGTCTGGCTCAAAACTGGTATTACAGAGCCCTCCTTCCTTTGAGATCTGAGGCTGTCAGGAGTCTCAGCTGTGACCTTTCTTCACCAGGCATTTCTAATTCTGATGGTATTTTAGATGTTTCACTTGAGATAAACCCTCCTCTGCTATCTTTCCCTACTGGCAACAGAGATGGCCACGGTGATTCAAGGCTCTGAGCAACCTGGACTCGTGGAAGGTGTTCCTGCCTGTGGCAGCAGGATGGAACATGTTGAGATTTAAGGTCCTTTCCCATCCCAAACTATTCCTTGATTCTGTGAATAATCTGACTTTTGAAAAAAAGTATTGTCCACATAGAAACCAGGAGTGCTGTAAACTGAGAAGTGAAGTAAGGAAGAGAACAGATGTAACTAAATACCACAGATTAAACCATGTAAAACAAAACAGAAGCACTTCTGTTATTGCACAAAAAAAATTACTTTTAGCTGTCACAGAATTTGGGGAAGAAAGTGCAATATTTTGAAGGATCTTAACACCAGAGAAGGGCTAAATATATATAAATCAGCTTCATAAATAATACTTGCTTTTCTATTGTGTGTAAGCCTTTATGTTTCAATTCACTGGTGCACATTCTGTTATACAAATAGAAATACTAATGAGAGTGTTTTCCTCTGACTAACTGCAATTTTCCTTCAGCTGTTGAATTTCTGTGAAATTATCCATTGCTTTATCCTCTAGCCCAAAGTATTAATCAAAATTCCTTTCAGAACCACTGCCAAGTTTATCAGTGCCTGTTTCAGAGCAGTAGGTTCACAATAAATTACTCCCCTTTTCTGTGCATCAAGCCTGCTCATTTTGAAGTCAGGATGGCAAAGTTTGCTGAATTAAATAAGAGAAATATGTTAAATGTGGCTTTCCTCCCTACAAGATGAATCTCAGAAACATATCCTAACTACTATTTTCTTTAATCTTTTACTTAAAGATTCAAACAAGACAGGAGTTCAGACATAGCTAATTACAGGTGCCCTTTCCTTCCCTTCCCTTCCCTTCCCTTCCCTTCCCTTCCCTTCCCTTCCCTTCCCTTCCCTTCCCTTCCCTTTCCCTCTCCTTTCTTTACAATTGATAACTGTCTTGATGGAGAGTTTCTATATATAACCAGGGAGAAAAGAGCAATTAAGGGAGAGACAGAAGGTTCTCATCTAATGCAAATTGGACTAGTTCCACTTATCTTACCAGAAATCACTTTTCCTCTTCATGTAGTTTAATCTAAATCTGGACCTCATGCAAAATAAGTGTATTTAAGATGCTTGAGAGCTCGGGTACTTACAGTTCAGGGACAGAATAGTTTCAAGGAATGAAATGAGCAATTTATATTTTATAAATGCAAAATAGCATTTCTATTTTCATCTAAGGTAAGATCCAAATAGAGTTTTGAGAAGAGGTTTATGTCCCCACAAAACTACCTGGCCAGTGTATTCTGACTCATTTTCACATAAACACTTCTGAGACATCCAGATGAGACAATGTACAACTCAAAATCCAGTTATGCAGGGTACTTGAGCTCCCATTGGACTTCTTGGCTCAAATGCTCTCATTGAGGTGGTCAAACAATAATGTGCAGACTTTGACCTGCATGACAAATGAAAATGCAAATGAGATTAAGTTGGGTGCCTTTAGTAACTCAAGGCTGGTTATACATAGACAACACATGTTCAAACAAGGATGTCTTAGGTTGGAAATGGGGCTATTCTACTCCTATCTGTTAGAGGTGGGGCAGGTCTCTTCTGGTCATTGGACTGTTTTTCTTTATCTCTTCCACAACCAATCCTCCCTCCAGGAGATCTCTTCTGCTCATGGGCCAGTGAGTGTCCTTGCACGGCTGATAAAATTCCATCATCCCACTGGGAGATGCTCCACCCAGGGGGACAAGCCAAGCATTGCCACCTGGATGGAATCTGAGCTTTGGAACACCGCAGCAGCCTTTTGCTCTGGATTCCCAGAGGAGCAGTTTTCTTCTCCACTGCATTCCCAGAGGAAGACCTGGCCCATCTCCAGCAGCCCTGGAGCTTCAGAGGAAAACTCCACCCTTGTAGAGGATCCCTGCTCCAACAGAACCACACCTGGTGCTGCAGGAGAGCTGCAGCCACCATGGAATGGGACTATGCCACCACCCTGACCGCAGGGTGTCAGGTCATATTCTGACTGGGTCAGTGGTTTGTTTTCTTTTTGTACTATTGCATTTGTATTTAGTTTTCCTAGTAAAGAACTGTTATTACTACTCCCATATCTTTGCCTGTGACCCTTTTAATTTCAAAATTTTTATAATTCAGAGGGAGGGGGTTTGCATTTTCCACTTCAGGGGAGGCTCCTGCCTTCCTTAGCAAACACCTTTGTGTTCAAACCAAGACAAAGGATTACATTGTGACTGGGACAGGAGGGATCACCAGTGCCACTTATGGCTTTGCCACAGGCCACTGACAAGATCTTTAACAGGTCAACTCTCCACCTGGGTAACTCTCTGTGGGGTGTCCTAAACCCAAACTGAAACCCCAAATGTCAGCCCTGAGAGGTGCCAAGACTGAAAGCATTTTATGCTGCATTAGAAACATAAGTGGGGGAAATCCCAAATCTCTGATTCACCCACTTAATTCCAGCATTTTATAGGAGTTCAGAAATAGAAAGTATCGGGTCTATCAGATCCAGATCATGTTGATTTCATGAACCTGTCAAGTCCTGTCGTAGAAACAGAGAAATTTTTTCTCATACTTTTCCTCACATAAGTTCCACAGAGGGTTGGATGGGATATGTTGGGAAGAAATCCCCGACTGTGAGAGTAGTGAGGAGGTGGCACAGGTTGCTCAGAGTGGCTGTGACCACCCCACCCCCAGCTGCAGAATAATGTAAGTTCAAGACCATCTCATTGTAACTCCCTGCCATGGGCAGGGACACCTTCCACTATCCCAGACTGCTCCAAGCCCCATCCAACCTGGCCTTGGACAGTTCCATCCATATGTTTCTCTCCTGATTGCAAAGGTAGAACTCTCAGGCAGGCTCTTCCCATATCTACAAGTAGCTGTTCTTTTATCTTTGAATACAGCAGAGCAGGAGTTGGCTCTTGACAAAAAAAAACATATGAAAAGTGAATTTTACAAAGCTGAAACAGAGTTGAGTGCTCTGAAAGCCTACACACAGCCTGTCCTGATGCCTCTGAAACACCACAGCCTATTTCAGGCATGTGTTTATTTGTTCTAAAAGAACTTGACAATCTTGAAGGACATTTTCAAGAAGGAAAGGACCTTCATTACAAGTTAAAATGCTAGTAGGCAGGATATGTGTTTTCTGGAGGAGGTAACTGGCACCTTTTTTATATTTCCTGACAATTTGACCTTAAATTGAAAAGGACTTGAAATCATATTTAGGAAAAGCTATTGTAAAAAAGAATGAAAAGTCAGACTTACATCTTTTTCAGAATAATAACAGCATCTAGCTCCTGTGGAATATTCTTTGGCATTTCATCTGGAACACTTTTATTGAAATTGCAAGTTCCTTCCCTCTACTTTACAAAAGGAGAACTTAATTGAGCATAAGAAAAGATGAGATTAAAAAAAAAAAGAGATACACAAGACAATTTAATAAATAAGTAGTGCATCCATAATGTGATATTTGATCTTGGATGGCTCCTGAGCAGCCTGGTCCAGTGGAAGGTGTCCCTGCTCATGGCAGGAGGTTGGAATGAGATGAGCTTTAAGGTCCCTTCCAACCCAAACCAATTTGGATTCTATGATTCCATTCACAGGACAGAGGGAGAAAATATGATAGAAGAGCTGGTGGGTCAAGATGAAAATAGGAAGAACTCTCACCAACCATCTTCACAGTTGGAACAGGCTCAGTTTGAGAAAGATTAATTTAATTTTCTGCCAATTGATTATAGAGTAGAACCAGAAAAACTGAAAATGCCTTCCCTCCTACTCCTTCCTTATACCTAGACTTAACTTCATGACATCCTATATAGAGCTTGGAAAGATAAATCAGAAAAATCAGAAAATTTGGATTGTTTTGGGTTGGAAAAGGCCTTAAAGATCTTCTAATTATGTGCATCTACCTAATTGCCTTAGGTAGATGCACCTTCCACTATCCCAGGCTGCTCCAAGCCCCATCCAACCTGGTCTTGGACACTTCCAGCAATCCAGGGGCAGCCACAGCTTCTCTGGGCTCCCTGTGCCAGGGCCTCACCACCCTCACAGGGAACAATTCCTCTCTAACATGTAATTTAAATCTCATCATTGGAAATGGTTACCCCTTGTTCCATCACTATCTGCTTGTGTGAAAAGTCATTCTCCCTCTCTTTCCTAAGCTCCCCATCCTTACTGAAAGGCCAAAATGTGGTGTCCCCAAAACCTCCTCTTTTCCAGGATGGACAGTCCCTGGCTGGATCCTTGTGACAACCACACTACTTGTTCAGTGACAAGATTTCCATTTGGTTTCTGTTCCACAGCGGTATTTTCTCATCTCTCTCCCCAGCCTGCACCTAACAAAACGACCTGTTCCAGTTCAAACTCATCAAATTCAACCCAGAATAAAATCATTCAAGTTGCTAATTCACCTCTGAACTTTTCAGAGCTGGACATTAAAGCCAGTAGCTGCCTATCACATACCACTCTTACAGATTTCCCTCAGTGCAGTCAATTTTCACCTCTGCTGTGCTGGTTGTTGCTGCAATAGTCACTTTTTGTCATTTTCTATAAAGTGCAAATGCTACAGGCCGTTCAGACACTGTCTGCTCTACACACATGGTAAACCCACCTTTAAAAATGTTTCTCATAAATCTTTTCTGTCACCTCTGCTTTGCTAACATTAAATTGAAAAGAGGGGGAAGGGGAAGGAAAAGATCCTCTAAAACAATATTCTGGGTTTTGCTTCATAACAATTTATTATTTTTTTATTATTTTCCATTATTTTACTTTTAACCATAAGCTCCCTTTTCTTTTTTTTTTTCACATTGAAAACCCAAGTTATTATTTCCTGGAGGTTTACACTCAAAACCTCAGATTGTCAGTTCATTTAATGTCACTTTACTTTATGCTTGATGCCAGTTTTAAGGCTCAGCAAGAACTGACAATGCAATCCTTTCACAGCATCAGCTGACTGTTTTCTTTGACAGCAAGATTTCAAATCAAGGATTTAATAAACTAGTAGCTCTTCCAGTTAGCAATGAAATGTTCTTTCAATTCCACCACTTAAAGAACATCAAACAGACCTCAGCTATACAGCAGAGATCACAGCTAAACCAGAAATGCAGCTGATTTACATTCACAGGATCACCAGGGTTTTTCTGTTAGAGAGGGAAAAGATGAAGAAACGTAATTTTACTTATAGTCAATGTGTATATGAGTGTGTAGATGTCTGTAAGCAGACTACATGTACAGAGGCACAGAAAAAAAGGACAAGAGGCTGGAGAGGATGCATTCAGTGGTTAAGTTACTTATTTGTGAGTTTTTTTCAGTAGGAGAAAGACAGCCTCGAGGTTTTCACATGCTGAGTGAGCTGGGGAAAGGTGTTACTCTCTCTCAGACTGGTGGCATTTACCCCAGAGCCTTCCCTACTGAGGTTAACACTGAATTCTGCTGAGTTGCAGCCCCTTACAACCACTTTCCATTCAAGGACTGACCTATCTCCCCTCCCAGCTTCCCACATCACACTTCTGAGTTTGGCCCAGTGTTCACACACCCAGAGGGGAGGAAATGTAAAAAAACTCCACCTGTGAAGCCTAAAGGGACCTTTAAAGTACTCAATGAAAACCATCCTGTGTGTGTGCCTTTCTCTCCCCACAGGGACGTGTGGCTGCAGCTCCACTGAGAAAGGTGATGAGGAAGGAGGGAAGTGATGGAGAAGAGCAGGAAATTTTCTTGCTAATCCACAGCCACGCTGTTAAGTTTCAGGTCTAAAGACATTGATAAGGTAGCAGCCAAGGGATGCACTTCTCCCCCTGGAACAGTTGGACTGAGCTGCTGTTAAAGAGTATTCCATAAAACAGGCAATACTGGGGTGGGTCTGAGGAAGACCAGAGGAGTTGTGGCTGCCCCATCCCTGGAAGTGTTCAAAGCCAGGTTGGATGGGGCTCTGAGAAACCTGGTCTAGTGGAAGGTGTCCCTGCACATGGCAGGGGGTTGGAACAGACATCTTGAAGATCTCTTCCCACCCAAACCATTCCATGAGTCCCAGAAATGGGGTGTTTATAGGCCATGCTTATTTGTACACTTGTTTAGGGACTTGTGCCATAGTCAGGAGTGGTTTTAAGTTCCTGACATGACTTCACAGACTAAATGTGTTGTCACTAAAAATTCCTGGAAAGCAGAGTATTTCTGAGGTCTGTTTCAGCTCTGTATTCCCTGAGCCCTTATTTCTTACAGAACTGGTGATGATGACTCTTGCACTGAATCAGCTTTTTCATCTTTCTGCTCCCAGCCAGCAAGACCAAACCAAGCAGAACCAAGTGTGGACTTCTCCCTGGGAGAAATTTTTACTTGTCCACCTTTGCCTCTCCATTTCTGCTCCATCTTACAACTTATCCAAGCTGTGCTCACCCACATGTGCTCAGGAGGAATATGTTTCTTGAAAGCAAACACCTTAATTGATGTTATTTAACTGAACCTACAGGCCCATCCACATAACAATGCTCACCAAAATTAATCTGAATTAGTTTTTTTAAGTGGATTAATTAAACTACTTTAAACTCAAATGTGGACACCTTTGTTCGAAATTAAAGAGGCTTAATTCAATTTAACTGAATTAACTTTCAAAGTAAATTAAGGCAAATTGAATTATAGCCATTCCAGTTCACACAGGGATTTAGATTCATATGTTGAGGGCTCCACTTACGTCAGTTGAGCAAACAGCTGTAAAGAGTTGCTGACATCTCCCTGGTTTTTATTACCACCTCGTTACCAGAAGTTACTAATCCTACTAGAACTCCTAGACTAAAATCAGCAGAACAGAAGTTATGAGTGTAATTATCCACTGAAGTTTGGTCAGGTACCTTTGAAACTTTTCTTTATTAGCAGCTAATTCACCAGACTGCAAATAAGCAGTGGAGACAGCTGGGCACATACTCCACCAGCCCTCCAAGGGAGATGATTATATTTGATGGAGGAGCAGGATGGAAAACCAGAGTGGTAATATCTTAGATCACCCCTAAATTTCCCAAAATTAATCCCTGGGAGCCCCTGAACATCTCACAATAACTTTTCAGAGAGTTCTCAAGATTGTTAAGTAATAAAAGGACATCACAGAAATATTTTCCCATTGTTTTTGGAAGTTTGTTTCTCTTTAGGGTTGGTTCTCTAGAATTAATGTCTTTATGGCTGTAATCAAATCAATGCTGATTAGAACCAGGGAAAATCTCAACAAAGAAAATGTATTAATTAACCAATTTTTCTAGCATAGTCTATAATAAAAATTCTAGATATTTTAAACTTAATTATTGCTTGTTCCCTTTCTTCAGAGAATTCCAGCTTGCTTTGCCTGGATAGTTTTTGTCTGTGCACATCCATTTCAGAGAAGTTGTTTATAAATTCCAGGTCATCCCCCTCCAGCTTCCCTGCAATAAGAGGGAAGGAATGTGAACAGCCAGCATCACACCCAACCAGGAAGCTGCGCTGGATTGGAATGTACAGGTCTTGTAGCAGATGGGGAAAAGCCATTTAGTTGCATTTTGTAGCAAAATTCTATTTAAAAATAATCACCCTTTCTAGTTTTATTTTCCTGGTTCAGATTTTACCTATCACAGTTGTTTGGTTACAATAAGTTTTGAATAAGCCCTTTATTAAAAACATGTTTTTGATTAATTGGAGGTTTATTTCATAGAATCGTAGGAGTTACTTAAAGCCTCATCCAACCTGACCTTGAACACTTCCAGTGATGGGGCATCCAACCATTTTCTGGGCAACCTGTGCCAGTGCTCAGGCACCCTTACAGTAGCAATTGATTCCTGATGTTCAGAGAAACATCCTGTGTTTCCTTGCATGCTCATGGCCTCTGGTGCTGGCACTGGGACCTGGCTCTGTCCCCTTTTCACCCTCCCTTCAGGTATAAAAATAATTTTTGTAGTAAGAGAGATTACAAAAGTTCATTTGCAGGGTGGAATTAATTTCTTTTTAATCTTTGCTGCTAAAAAGCCATGCTTAGGCCAATGAAGCCAGACCAGCACTCCCATAAAGCCATTTAGTCCATCTTAGGACTGTCCATGAGAGCCAGATGACACGTGCCTCTTTCTGCTGCCTTCCAGAGCTCATCTAAGCAATATTCTAGGTTGGACTCCTAACTTCTCCCTGGTTAAAACTACACAAGATCCTAACAGTTCCAGTGCCCAACCACCTGCTGGGGGAAAAATCTTTTCCTGATATCCACCCCAAACCTCCCCTGGCAGAGCTTCATACCCTTCTAGCATTTGGTTGGTGCCCTTAACAGAAACTTAAAGTATCACCAGCATCTCTATAATTCAAATGCTCTGTGATGGCAGCTCATTGTAGATTCTGCAGTGGTGTTGCTATTTCCTGGCTGAATATTTGATGTATGTAGCCAACAGCTCCAAAAAGGCAGATATTGCAATGAGAGATCATTTCAAAATTGACTAGTTCTCAATATTAAACCACTGTAGGTTTAGACTCATTTTTGCTGCTTGACCCAATAAATACTCAAGGATTCAGGTTCCTGTGAGAAAAGAGAAAGTAACTTCTCTTAGGTTATTCATTAGTTATTTTTATTCAAATGGATGTTTTGAAGGGAGAAGGGAAAGATGTGTTTCCAAACACTGATCACAAACACATAGAAATTCAAAGCAAAAACCAAATTCCATTTAGGCAGAAGTGTAATTCTGTTAGCAGTCAAGTCCTTACCAAGTTTCTATTTCCTTCAATAAGTGAAACATTGCACAATAGGTAGCTCTGAGACAAGAAATTAACAGTTCTTTTCTCTTCAGCATTAAATTGGAACTATTTTCTCCCAGCCTGTTTGAAGTCAGTTTCATTGCACCACAAGTTGACTTAGGGAGTGAAACAAAACCCATTTGTGTCATCAGGGCTAAGATTTGCATCTCTTCACTTTAGACAGGGAGAAGTCAGACACCTCATCTGAGCTCCTTACCCCAGGCTCCTGTCAGAGTCAATGGAGGGAAGCCTTCTGAGACAGATTCATTCTATTTATCTCAGGATTCATGAATCACCTTAAGAGGAACTTGTTGCTCTTCTCAGACTATAAACTGAGCCGTAGGGTGGCAGATTCAGGTTTAAGCAACTTGCTTGCAGTTATTTAACTTAGGGCACATGAATTTCACCCTGGGAAGCTTATATTTTATTTCTCCAAGCTGTAGACCTGATTTTATGTACCTCCAGTAGCTCCAAATATCCTTTGCAAGCCACTTCAAATGTGGAAACACAGTTCTTGTCTTTATACTGAAATATAAAGAATATATTATACAGTTTTGCTATAAAATCACAACTGTTTACAAGTAAAATATATTCTAGACCCAAGAATTCAACTTGGTTTCTGTCTTTGACTACCTTCACTTTGTTTTTTCCCATTCACTCACCCTTCTGTACATGATCTTGTACTTTCTCCTACTTCTGTGTGCGTGGGCAAGCTGTTGCATGTGCTGATGGGCCATCAGGTTGCTTTGTCCTTGGAATAAGAAAAGAAGGGATTTAAACTCTCTTTCTTTCCCATGGTGAGGGCACTGTTGGTTATCTTTCCTTTCCCCAGCTGCCAGCTTCCACAAAACTTATCGGGACACCATATCTCTGAGACATCTATTCCTCTCAGTCAAATGTGCTTAAAATCAACCCACGTGTTCCAAAATGAGCTGAGGGAGGAAGAAGAGGATCTGAACATACTGTTGGGCAGGACATATTCCCTTAAAACTAGACAAATCATATGCTCCCTCTCCACTGTGAAGTCTGGTAAAATTTCTAGAATAGGTGTACTTAAAAAGTCATTCCTTATGTTTGGTACAATTCCTCTCTTTGAGGAATGTAGAAGTTTCACCAACATATGTAACCTAAACCAACAAAAACACAATGATTTTTTTCTTGGTGTTCTGGCAAAACAGCTTTCTCAGATGTTCCAGTTTCTCTTCAGCTCTATTCTGCAGGACAGATATCTTCACATATTTGCCTTTTACCCACTGGGCTTGCTTTTTTTTTTTTTTTTTTTTTTTTCCCTCCCTGGGAATGCCTCAGTTTGTTATGCCCTGAAACACAAAGCATTAACAGCCTTTTAGAGAGTGCCAACACATGGTGGAGGTAGCTACCTGCTCTGTTTTCCATAAAATGGGTGTTAATAGGCTCTAGAGGGGTCCCTCAGTAAAGACACGGAGGAGTTCAAGCATTTATTGACTGGTTTGTATCTCGTAGAAATATTCCAAGTGGAACACAGGAGATGTAGAGAAAAGCCACACAAATGAGAAGCTACTAATGAAGTGTTTTTACAGTTGGAGTTCAATGTGTGAGCTTGTAAAAGCTGATTAACTACTATTGTGTTTTCATCTAACTGGTTTGATAATTTGTTGGTTAAATGGCTGAGCTGAGAAACCAGTGAGTGTCCTTGGAAACATGCTGGTGCAAGAGTTAAAGCCTGGAATCCACACAGAGGGGGCAGGTTTATGTTGTGGATCCACGATCCACTTCTCTTTTAATAGGTGAAAGAAAGAAGTGTCTGAAAAGCCCTACTTTGTTCCTACAGTTTTGCCTTTGAGACTCCTCCAATCATTAAAATTGAAATTCTCTTTAATTTCTCTTTTTCATAATAAAGGCAATTAAGTTGCCTTTTTGTTGATTCTCTTCTTGTTCTTCTTTCATTCTTCAATATTTCTTTTTCTCATTCGCTTTCTTTCTCTCTCTGTCTCTCTTTTTCTTCCACCTCCATTTAATGACTGTTTACAAGAGACTATTCTGGGCTGGATTAACAATTAACTCAAAACAGTTAACTATCACATTAGCGCAACAACAATACAATACAGGAGGCTTGACAAATGAGGTCTGGCAAAACTGCAAACATCACTTTTCAAGAGAATTACTGGAAATCTGAGGTAGGGGGTGAATAGAAGACATGGAAGTTTATTTTTCTTTTATGCTCTGATTTTCTAAAATCCTCCCTCATTCTGAAACCAAATCTTGCCACTTTAAGGCTGTAAAACCTGTTATCTAGTGTAAGAACTGGGAATTTGATGGCTTTACTGCACGTGTAGCCTCCTGAGCCAATAGATCCCTGCAAATCCTACTGTTTTCAGTCTGGTGATGGACTTGACTGTCAGTAAAGCTGAGTTAGATCTTGCTGAACAGGCACTGAGTTAAATTAGTCATCATGAGCAACAGTGTTTAACAAAAATTGAATCTGCTTCTTAGATATCCCAGAAAGAATTCTGCAAAAGGATTGGGCGTGTTAAACTCATCTCAAACAAACTGAACAGACCAGGCTCTTCAAAGATGGGCTGACTGAAAATTCTGAATCAAGAAATCAGTGTGAAAAGTTGGGGGCAGAGTCTTTGCAGAAAAAAAAAAACAAGTAGCAAAACCAATCCTGCCATAATTATTTCACTCCAAAAATGCCTGTGGGGCCCTGCTGGGCGTTGCAGCTTCTGGTTTTTATGTCTTCCTCTAGCAAGATTTAGATTTCCCAGTCACACTAAAACCAATCCTGCCATAATTATTTGACTCCAAAAATGCCTGTGGTGCCCTGCTGGAGGTTGCAACTTCTGGTTTTTATGTCTTCCTCTAGCAAGATTTAGATTTCCCAGTCACACTGAATCTCTCTTGGCATTCTAAGATGAAGGACCCCAGGATGTGCCCACTTCCCCTTACTTTGAGAGAGGAGCCTCTGTTTCACAGATCACACAGAACACTACGCCAGTGTTTCTCAGTTGAAATAAGCTGATTTTCATCCAGGTTTTGACTATAGTATAGTATAAATAATTAATTTCATTATTTTTCCATTTTCCTGTTAATTCTACCAAGAAAAGAAAAATCCCAGGAAAAAGGCACACAGCCATAGATAGTGATAAACATGTCAATTCCCTTTTCCAGGTGTAGTTCATAAAAATGGGGAGCAGATTCACAGTCACTACTTAAGTTTTATTCTTCCTATTTTTTTTCACTAAAGGAAAAGGAAGTTAAAAATTAAAACAACAAAATAATTGAACTGTTTTGTTTGTAATGGATATGTGGAGGGCTATACTGCATTATAAACTCAACTCAAACCAGAATAAACTTCAACACTTCATGAAGATGACCAAGGTCTTGCCCAGTTTGATTTTTGTAGCTTTAAAGGTGAAGTTCTACTGCCTAATTCTCTCTTTAATTTTTTTAAAATATCTAATTACAATTGCATTTATTTAATTTATTAATATCTTGTCTGTGTGCATCTCAGATGACAGTCTGATGCCACCACATCTACAAACTCCCCTTAGGAGGCTAAAGACAGCAATTACATTTCTCATTGTCCTTACTTTCTCAAGGTGGAACAAGCCTAATCCCTTCAGCCTTCCACAAAATGTGCTTTGCTCTCCAGTTCCCTTCAAAGTCCCCACTGGAACTCTCCAGTTTCAGCCATACAGGGTTTTCCAAAGGCAAACACATGGGAATAATCACTTCATCCACTCTGCTGTTACATTTTTCTTAATGAGCCCAGTACAAAGTCAACCTCTATCACAAGGCTGCACTGCTCACTCATCTTTGGCTCATTGCTCTTCAAGCATCCCTTGCCACAGAACTGCCACAAAGTGGTGAAATCCCCAGCCTACAGAATTGCATGAAATCTCTCTGTCCTGAGTGCAGACTGCTGAGTGTGTGTTTGTTTAATTTCTAGAAGTCCTTGCCAGCTCATCCCTCCAGCTTAATTCCTTCTCAGTGTCAGTCTTGTTCTCCAGCAGAGAGAGGAGCTGGGCTGTTCAGTCTGGAGAAGGGAAGACTGAGAGGGGATCTCATTAATGCTTATCAATATCTCCAAAGTGGGTGTTGAGAGGTTGGCTCCAGACTCTGTGCAGAGGTGCCAGCAAAGGGCAAAGAGCAACATCCATAAACTAAAACACATCAAGTTCCACCTCCATGTGAAGAACAAATTCTTTATGTTGAGGGTGGAAGAGCACTGGAACTGCTGCCCAGGGAGGTTGTGGAATTCCCTCTCTGGAGACATTCCAAACACACCTGGATGCATTCCTGTGTCACCTGCTCCAGGTGACCCTGCCTTGGCAGGGGTTTTGAAGTGGATCTTCTCCAGAGTTCTTTTCCAACCCTAAAAATTCTGTGATACTGTGATTTGAGTATGGATTTTCATACTGAATTACCACATCATTTTCTGCAGTACAATAATTGAAAAAATATATCAAGAATGAAAAGGACCCCAGAGAAAAAAAGAAAAAAACACAAAAACACTTTTATGTATTTTGAAGCACAGAGAAAATAAATCAAATTGAGCCAGCAGAGAAAAGCACAAGACTGACTGTAAGTTAAAGACAGACAAATGGAAATCAAAAAGAAGTCATGACTTTTGAACACCAAAATAAACAACCAAGACAACTCATGGAGCCTCCAGTTCTTGATGTCTTCAGATTAGGTCCAATTGTCTCTCAATGTGAGCTAATTAGCCAAATAAGCTCAATGTGAGCTAATTCAGCCAAATACAAATTACTGGCATTGACAGTGGGAAAAGTAGACAAAATGCCATGGCCTGTAGAATGCAGGAGGAGAAACTGAATTATCTAATGGACTCTTCCAGGTTAAAGCTTTTGAATTTATGAATAATGTCTGGGACAAATCTGTTGCTGAAATAATACAGATGTCTGTAATGATCTCTGCTCATTCTGTTGCGTAGCTGCTTTTCTTGCCAAATGTAACCACTTAATGTTTCCAGAAAAATGGGCACCAAGGTACACATCATTCCAGGAATTTTTTGTTCCAGCAAGACTGATAATATAAATATTGCATTAAATTCTGTAAAAGAGATGTGGACACATGCAGGGCAGATTGACATCATTCTTGTGCTTTGTATCAACTTCTCTTTCCTATACAAACATATAAATTGCTCCAAGGGCTCCACTCTCCCATCCCTCCACTCTGGAGCCAGGCTGGGAGAGCTGGGGGTGTTCACCTGGGGAAGAGAAGGATCCAGGGAGAGCTCAGAGCCCCTTGCAGGGCCTAAAGGGGCTCCAGGAGAGCTGGAGAGTAGAGCTTTTACAAGGCCCTGGAGTGACAGAACAAATAGGAGGAAATTCTTCCCTGTGAGGGTGGTGAGGCCCTGGCACAGAGAAGGTGTGGATGCCCCTGGATCCCTGGAAGTGTGCAAGGCCAGGCTGGACTGGGCTTGGAACAAAATGGGCTAGTGGAAGGTGTCCCTGCCCATGGCAGTGGGGGTGGAAATTGGTGATCTTTAAGCCGCTTTCCAACACAAGCCGTTCTTGGATTACATTGCTGACCAGACAGCAACCTATAGTGAATTTTCACATCCAGCCCAATATTTAGTGTTTTACCTTAAGAGTTATTGTACAAGAGTGGAAACAATCTCTTTTTAAAGTTCCTGGACTAATTCTGCCTTGCCCCTTTGTAGTGCAGAAGAATTTTTTAAACCTATTTCTATATGAAATACTGTTTCTATTAAAAAAAACCTATTTTTGCAGTTCAAATGCCTTTTTTTTTTTTTTTTTTTTTTTGTTTTGTTTTGTTTTGTTTTGTTTTTTGTTTTGTTTTTGCCTGAAATCCTTCCTGGCAGAAGGATTTCTTCCAAGGATTTCACCCAATATTGCCACAGAACCTTCAAAATTTTTCAGGATATCTTTAGGAAATTATTGCCCCAGTAGTGTGTTCTAGAAGAGAAACCCAGTGCCCCTAAAAAATAAAGGAGCCAGCCACTTGTGTCTTGTGTGAGGGTTACTGTAAATATAATGAAATTGAAGTGTTAATTCCTGCTTTCATAGGAATTAATTTTAAAAAAAAGTTCCCGAAACATGCACTGCTACCAGACAATCAAGAGTGAGAAAGAGAGAGAGAAGGGAAGAGAGAAAAAGCTGGCTCCATGCAGGGCCTTTTTGCTTACAGCTATGAGACAGTGCTGCACTTTCTCCTAATAACCTTGACCTGCTTTTCCTGGCTCAGCAGTAGCATCTGTGTCACATCGGCTTAGCATCTGTTTATCAATCCAACAGCATAAACCTGATTCCTGCTCCTATTCTCTCTACTGCTCACAGTATTAAAATTACTAAATAAAACCAGCAGAATTCAAGAAAAAATGAGGTCAGAGATGAGAAAAGCTCTGTAAAAAGAAAAGGTGAAAAAAAAAAAACTTAGAGAGGAAGAGGAAAACAGTATGTAGGAGCTCCATTTATTTTATTTATTTAATCTCAATGTATTTAAAGGAGAAATTTGGAATGAGAAATCACTGCTAAAATCTCTTGTGCAGAATTCAGGGCCAAAGGCTCTCAAAACAGAGAAAGCATGAATCATCTCAGACTTTTTTTTGAGAAAAGACATGGCAAGTACAACCACATAAAAATTGCAATCTGCCTGCAGTCTCTGCCTTCAGGTGAAAGAGCAAAATACTAGTGAATAGGAATTAGTGCAGATCTTTAATAAACAGGGGGAAAGCTATTGGGAACTCCCCAGTCTTGCCCCTGAGGTCTACTTTGCCCCCTTTAGCACCACTGCTGTGCTATTTCCACTTCTGAGATAGAACCACAGAATCACAGAATGTCCTGAATTGGAAGGGACTGACAAGGACCATCTGTCCCACTCCTGAATCCCAAAAATCACATCACATGTGCCTGAGAGTCTTGTCCAAACACCTCTTGAGCTCTGGCAGCCTCGGGGCCGTGGCCACTCCCTGGGGAGCCTGTTCAGTGCCCAAGCACCGTCTGGGGGAAGAACCTGTTCCTGATATCCAACAAAAACTCCCCTGACACAGCTCCAGCCCTTCCCTCAGTCCTATTGCTGGCCACCAGAGAGAGAAGAGAAGGCACAGAAAGCCTCAGTTAAAACTGAGGTGTCAAAGAGTGCAAAATTTTTATTTATTATCATTGCCATGCTTGGGTCTGAATGAATTCAGAGCCCCACTGTGCTGTGCATGCACAATGTAGTGTTTATCTTCCAATCCCCCACCTGCACAGAAACTAAGGCAACAGGAAAAGGAAGGGAAAAAGAGAACTGGAGAAATTCTCTGATCTGCTGGAAACAGCTTCATGAGTCTTGGGTATTAAATACTTGAGTAAAGGTCTCATGAGTACCCAATGTTTAAAGCATAAAACAGAATAGTAAAACAGACATATACCAAATTAATAAAAACACACACAGTTTGGCATATCAGCACAAATAGCCTCAGCTTTGGGGTTATGTCTCCTACCTAAAACCATATTTTTTCCAGTAGCACAGAGAACACTGAGTTCATTAGTGCTGCACTGGGAAATGTTTTGGGTACTAATTTGGACAGGAAATACACCCAGAGATACACTGTACCATCCTAAATTATTCTCTGGAGATCTCCCATGCTTTACTTCTCTGAGAACTCTAAGACCAAAACCTGACACTGGTGTGGCTGGATGCCAGTGGTGTGTAGGTCTTTTTACAATGATATTTATACACATCATTATTTATCCTTCCTTCAAATGCATTAATGGAAACTTTGGACTACATCTACAACAATGCAAGCTGAGCTGCTACACTAGATTTTGTCACTACATCCATGATTTTCTGATAGTAAATAAAAATATAAAATAGAGTAAATAAAATATAAAATGGGAAGGAGGGATTCATTGCAGTTATACAAACTCCCAGCTATCAAAACCATATGAGTAGAACTCAGTGTGAGGTAAATCCATGATTTACAGGCTAATTCACTGCTCAGGCCACCTCCAGTGAACTTAGATTAGTCAAGAGATGAGTTTGAAAGAGAAAACATATGTAAACAATTGCTGAACATCCAAAGGTTTCCAAACCAGTCCAAAAGAGTTCTTCCCAAATAACAGCCAATGCTGACTTTGATCCAAATTACAGTTATTCCAGAGTTCTTCCTAACATAACAGTGCACATGGATATGCTACAAACTGGAAAGAGTAGCCCATTTGCCTTTTTTTTTTTTTTTTTTTTTGACAGCTTTTCACTCTCCCTTCATCATCTGTCCGAGAGCCATGCCAGAAACTCCTAGGAAAGCACACCCAATGTCATTGAGGTTGTAGGACTTCACCTATATTTCACACAGGAAAGCTTTATCGCCCCAGGGTAACTCAGAATCTTTCCCTAGCTCATTTTTGCAAAGGCTGGACTTGATTCGCATCAGTAGCTGTCCAGACTTCACTTCAGGATTCCTCCTGCCTCAGGCTGGAGACAGAAACAGCAGGAGGTGAACAACAGGTTGGGTTTGAGATCTGGCGTTTATGGAAGCCTGGGTTCTATCACTACAGGATTACATTTGTATATAAAATAGGATATTATTTTAGGAAGATGATAATTGATGTCAGGAATAAAGCTAAATCTTATTCAGAAGGCTTTTTGGAGCAGTAAAGAGGTAGTTAAAGCAAGTGTAGTATCAGCAAGAAGAAGATTTGAGAAAGACTGACATGAGATATATCGAACTTTATTCCACTGTTAACAAACTCAAGTGTTTTAGCAAAGTGTGTGATAATATAAAGAGCCAAAGTTTTGGTTTGTTTTTTTTACATAATATCTGTAGAAGAGATTTAGGTAAGGTGCCAACAGCTCCCACTGATTGCAGCACTGTACGTGAATTAAAATCTCTTGCACTAAAATCTTGTTGTATCTCTTGTGTATTGAAATGTCTTGTTATAAGCAGTTTGGGAAGGAACAAGTACACAAGGGAAGGTATTATGGGTAAATAACAAGGCCTTTCCTATTGAACACACACCTACAGGGAAGCACATGAGGAGATGTGGCTCACACAACAGCCCCATATGTGTCACCTGCCCGTTGTCCTCATCTCCATCAACAGTTTATGGAATCCTAAATTATTATTATTATTATAATTATTACTATTATTTATAATTCTTATATCTGTTTGAATCAAGAGGTAGCAAGAGGAGAAAAACAAGAGAAAGCTCATCTCTACATGCCAGTCAAGTAAAACATTCCCAAATCAAGCCAAATTCAGCAAATACTGATTGAGCCAGACAAGCTGAAGAATTACAAGGATCAGGTACTGGGATCAGTCTGGGATTGCCATGTGGGGAGACAGTGGCCAAGAAAAGAATCAGACATACTGTCGGGGGCCATGTGGGAGGTGGGACCATGTTCTTGGAGATATGCGGTGACAGGGGGTGAGCTTCTTTGGTTCTCTTCCATTTGGAATGGTTTTTATTTGGTGTTTCTGAAAGCTTAGGAATTGGACATCTCACCTGACTATTGACCATGCAAATGTGTTATGG
Organism: Onychostruthus taczanowskii; assembly: GCF_017590055.1. Taxonomy (NCBI): domain Eukaryota; kingdom Metazoa; phylum Chordata; class Aves; order Passeriformes; family Passeridae; genus Onychostruthus; species Onychostruthus taczanowskii. Next base: position 1,705,052 of record NW_024506994.1, on the reverse strand, counting down.
CTGGGAATGTTTATGTGTCATCTAATGATGCCTAGCTGAGGTATTTGAGAAAGCAGGAGGTGTCACAGATCAGTGACTCAAGCAGTCTGAGTTACTTCCTGAGTAGCTATCCATAATGAAAAAAAATAAATAAATAACAGAAGGAAATATCTTTTTAATGGGAGGCTTCAATTTGGGAGACATATGCAACCAGCAGTAAACTTCTCTTCAAATTTAAGGAAAATATAAAGATGAATTAATTATGGGCTGGCAGTTGGTCGTAGCCTAGGGACCAACTGTTATTATTAGATTGCACTCCATACAGTGAGAGGACAGGACAAACCAGTAATAAATACACTTGACTCTCCAAAGTAATTCATTTCTCAAAACTGGGAAATTACAAAGAGATTTAAAAGGTAGCAAAAAAAAATCCGAAAAATAAGAATGAACATTGGGATTTTTTTAAGACGAGTTTATGAAGCTGTGAGACCAAGTTGTGTGAAAGTAAAACTTTGTTCAAGGGCAAAAGAAATGCACTAATTAGAAATAAGAATGCAACATGTGACAACTGGAAAGAAAGAGATCCGAACACACACAGCAATATAAATTAAACATTATAAAGTGTAGAAAATTGATAAGAGAAGCTAAAGACATCAAAGAAAATCCCATGGTTAGTAGGATTAATGACAATGAACTTAATTTTTAGGAATAATTAGGAACAAACTAAATCCTACAAATAGCATAAGACCATTTAGTAATGGAAACTGCAAAACTGTTTAAGCCCTACTGTGAAGGGTCAGGTCTCCATACGTTTCTGTTTATCTAATAAGGCTTGAACAATTTGCATCCTCAAAGAATTTATACACTGAGGAATGCTCTATATCCTGTAATTTCAAAAGTCATTATTAAATTAGTCTTGTGGCAACTTTTCTAGTATTTTTTCTAGGGTCAACTTCAAAGTAATTAGTCTATCCTTCTTGTCAGTTCATTTATCTCTGTTTTCAAATATACTGATATGACACCAGCATATTTTCCTTTTCTAGAATTTCTTTGTTATGCCAATATTGTTGAAAATTGCTATCAGTGATTGACTGTGTGATTCTGTGATGAGATTACAAGATCATTTGATAGACTGTAGGTAACCTAATATTTCGGAAGGCACTTAAAATTGCTACCACATATTCCAACACACACTAAAAAAAATTCCACTAAGAACTTTAATGAAATTCCATAGCAAGAAAACAAGCATTCAGTGGAACAAAAAAGGGAAATAAATATTAAAAACATTGATTTCATAGAAGAATAATAATTGAATAAAAGCTGTTTCAGATTAATTTAGTTTCTCAACAATTATATTATTCTGAAAATAAATATAAAATAAATGCTGTTAAAATATGTTAAAATTTACATTAAAAAGCACAGAATGATAGGGATAAGTAACTAGACAGAGCATCCTGAGTATCTCAATAAACCAGGTTCAAAAAACCTGCATATTTTAATATGGTTGCAAGATTTGTCCATTCCCTGTTAGACCTGCTTGGACCTTATTGCTGAATGCAGAGGAATATGTAATGTTTTGTAGCCACTTGAGTTTTCTGAGCTGGAAGGGGCCATTACAGTCTGATCTCAGGTATAACGGTACTACTCCAGATATTTTGCAGCCTGTGGCCCAGAACATTGCCGTCCTTGCTAAGAACAATATGAACACACCATTCAGGAAATCTGAAACTGGTCTTTGATTGCTAAACCAACCAATTAATCAGAACCTAAAAATGAAGATTAAATAATTTAAAAATTAAGAAAAAAAATAACTTCTTTTCCACCTCTGTTTACAAGGACAACTGTCAACTCTCCAACTCTGTCTATAGGATGGACTAGGCCAAAGTAATATAAAGTACATTGGAAATAATTCCAGTTTCACAACAGCTTTTTGCACAATCAAAGCTTTTTTTTTTTTCACTAAGAGTGCTAAAATGGGATTCTGTCTATCTCACTAGCTTCATCCTATTATTTTAGTTACCCTTTACTTCAATCCAATGAAATTTTAGGTGATTTTTTTAACTTTCCCATCAGCAACCACATTCCCCATGGGGTCAGCTGGACATTGGCATCACTTGATTTCATCTTAGGGAGACACAACCACAAATACACACACAAAAAGAGAACCATTCATCAAGAGTGGAAGACACAGGCCTCTGGTTTTGCATTGTTTTCTGAGCTGGCAACACAATATTTTGCTTAGGTAGTGCAGTCAGTAAAACATGAACTTCCAGGCACAGCTTCACAGTTGAGAACACAGCCTTTTCCAGTCTGATACCTGCCTGGTCCAAGAACAAGATAGTTGTAAAACCTTTTTTCCTGAATCCTTGTTTGAATAGTCTCAAATGCCTCATGTCACCAAGGACCTGACTTATTCATGCCCTAAATTAGAGTATCCCCAAAGTTACCCTAATTTGCCCCATTATGCTTGAACGAGGAATTTATTCTATGACAAGGAAAGTGTGGCTTGAAGGAATGTCCCAAATAGTGTTATTTTACTTTTGCTCTTGACACCAAAGAGTGTTTTATCCAGGAACTGCTAAGCTTGCTCTTCACCATCTGGAATTAACCCTCAGAGAAGAAATTCCCAAGGGGATGGTTAAGCTGGTTTTCCAACTGAAAAACAGCCTCAGCAAAGACCAACATCTGGCCAAAGTGTCCTGTCAGAGACCTATGCTCACTGTGCATAATAAACATGGCTCACTATTATTCTTGGTTTATTTTTTTCTGTCACTTGAGATCATAAGTGTGGGGAAGCAGTATGTAATGAGGAGAAAGGAAGACAGAATTGGCGTAGTAGAACACACTCATATTTCCAGAAACTGTAAATCTAAAATGGCAGAAATTTATTTCAGAACACACAACAGCAATATTTTCTAGAAGACCTGTGAGTTTGCACTACAGCCAGAAGTTAATGTTTGTGATGCTGTTGTGTCATCTCTCACTGGCAAAATGAAGCATACCACAAATGTTCTGAATTGTTCCTAGATTTTTCATGGCTGAGATTGTCTTTTGTTTCTGACAGAACTGAACAAATCTGCTCATACTTTCCTGCATTTTCAATCACTCATTCTCATCAGCTAGAAAGAGCACCTTGTCTTGAAAAGGTTTTGGGAACCATCCAGACTTCACCATTTTACTTTCAATTCATAAGTAGCACAGACAGAAAAAAATCACTGGTTTTTTCTTTTTTTTTTTTTTTTTTTACTCCACAGATCCTTCTGGCCTAGAACAGACAGGGTTTATCATACTGGTCATCTGCAGTACTTGAGACCTGTGAACAGAGAAATCCAGTTTAAATATCTTATAGTTTATTCTTATCTCCAACCAGCTTAGCACTCCTAACAAAATGAAAAATGTGGAGTTACTTACACATCCCAAGATCTAGACAAGCATCTTCCCTACCTTATTTCTTCAAGTGGAAAGGTCTGTTTGCTCAAATAATTTGCTTCTCAGTGTCTTTTCCAGTCTCTTTTTGATGACCAACTTCTAACTTATTGTAACCTTCCCAGAAAACCAATTTTCCGTGCATCACTTTTCCTGTCACCTCAGCTCTCTCTCCTAATTGTTCATTAGGAATACATTTATCAGCACCAAAGCTTAAAATAAGATTTACTTTCCCTACAATTTATTTTTCCTTTTTGTTTTCTGACACCTTCCCAGCCCTTCAACTTTCACAGCCATTCTCCACACCTTTGGTTAGCACAAGGCCTGCCACCACCATCTCATTCCTTGTCCATGACCTGCTGCACTGCTTTTCCCCCAGTCCTTCCACCTGACTGCCTTGATTTCATCTTACATCAGATCATTTCCACAGTTTGAAACCAGAAAAGGGAAAAATCTTATTTTAGGATCACCATGTCCTTATTTTGTACATTGAGCTTGATTCTAAAAACCCTGCCAGTCTTCCAACAGTCTCTCAAAAAGTTCCCTTCATTTTTTCATCAGCCTTCTCTTTGGGAAAAAATTTTATATGTCTTTAATGTCTTCTTCTCTCTGTATCTTCTATTATTTATTTCCAGCATGATTAAATAGGCTTGTGCCTTTTTTTTTTTTTTTTGCATTATAACTGGGTTTTGTTATTTCTAACATGAGAAGAACATGTAGAAAACCAGAGTTTTTCCTTTTTTTTTTTTTTTTCCTCTTAACAACCTTATACTTAGGCAATACCTGGGCTTTTGGTTTTCCTCTAATGGGGTATTTATTCCTCTGAGACACTGGTCAGCCAGGAGAATATTTATGTGGTAATAAAAAACTTTAACAGAGGGTTGTTTGGATCTAATAGTCTCAGGTATTTCAACACATCTTTGCTTGTCATGTGTCATGCTGAATTACATCGTGGCCTGCCTGTGCAGCAACCCATAATGTAACCCATGTAATATAGTCTGAAATGTAATGTAGTGGGAAGGGAGCTTAAAGGGAAAAACCACTTTTTTGTGCTGGATAAAAGCTGGGGATTAAGGCAGAAAGCAGCTTCAGACTATTGGGGAACTGGGAAAAATTAAATGATAGCTCAGCAACAAGCCTGTAAAGAAATCTGCAGTAATGGATTAAATGATACCTGTAACACATTACATCAATATTAATAACTTCCATTTATATTTTTCCATTTTACAGCACAGATCATTTTTTGTCTGAGTCATCCAATGGCTACTAAATGTTAATTCATGCCTGGCAAATTCTAAACGGCTTATAATTAAATACAAATGCAGAAAGGTAAATAAACATTCACAGAGGATAAATGTCTGGCAGGGACACAGAGGCAGAGCCATGGAGAGAAACCAGGTGTCCTGATTCTCAGGACTGAGCTTTAACATCTTGGTAATATTTTTGCCTCCAATCATGCGCTTATACTGATATATCCTGGCTTCAGAAAGGATTTGCTTCTTTGCTGAAAAGTCTGGGTGCATCGAGGAGGAAAAGCAAGAAAGGGTACAACAGATTTCCATTTGAGGTAAAGGAATTAAAAAGTCCTTCTGTTCTTACAGAGGATCTGATTCTATAGGGAAATGATTCTATTTGCTTTGATGAGGAGGTGGTGGGGGAAGGAAAAAAGGAAAAAAAAACCTGCTTTTTTCTGGCAGAAATGGTGAAATTTCACCCTTCAGCAATTTGGTGAAAGCTGATAGCTGTGGACACTTCTCAGCCTGGGTAGCACAACAAAAGGCTGCACCACGAGAGATGGCAGATGCAGAGAGAGAGAGAAAAAAAAATTAATTTGCACTTTAAAACTGTTGGCCAGGCTGTCCAGCTCAGAGAATCTGCTCTGCCATCCTCCCTGCTTGCACAGAGCTGGTTAAAACTGGGAGAGGAGACAACTGAGCTCATTTTTGCCAGCTGGGAATCTAGCACATGATAAAGCAGATCACTGTGAACCACTGGTACTAGGGGAAGGTGTGGTTTAATCACCCTGGCTCAGGTGCAGCTCTTCTTCCCTGTCTGAAACAAGAATCACATCATAGGACAGACCAGCAAGGCCTAGCTCATCCTTGGATGTGCAAATAGAAGTAGGGCCATGAAACAGTTTTGGAAGTGAAGGATATGCAAGCCAAGCCACAAAGAATCGTGGTGGAAAATCCTAAAAAAGTGTAAAATGTGCCTTAGTTTACACACATCAACAGAGGAAAATAATTTCAATTTTAAAACTGGAGAAAAGTTACATTGCATTTAGATCAAGAGTCTTCAAGTGAACAATCCCTATTGACCATGCTTCTTTTCCTTTTAAATTTATGATGAATTAAAAGATTAACATTATTACTATTAAATTATTACATCATAATTACTATATAATGCAATATACTCTTTTCAAAGCAGAGCATGCAATTTGAATTGCTAATATAAAATTAAAATTAGTATTGCAGATGATTATTATTATTATCATCATCATCATCATTATCATCCTTACAAGAATTATTACATTTCAAATCAAATTTCAAGATTGCCTGGCTTTGATACGAGAAAAACTTTCAAAGGTTTTTCCTTCAGAATGGAAATGCAGGTCCCTGTTTTTGGGGCTTACTAATGCAAGGCTCCTATATCAGACAAGTGGTAACCACTTCCAAAATCATCAGGGAAGATGATTTAGGGAAAGCTTAAGTTTAGGAAAATAAGTTGTGCCCCTCATTTCTCTCCTTTGACTGAAAGGGGGACTGGAGGAAACAGGTTCCAGTGAAGCACTTATGGATCTGTTCAGTCACTCACTCACTGGCAGCTTGTGCCATCTGAGACCTCATGGATTTCCCCCCTGGCCTCCAGCTGCCACTCCAGAAGGCTGCTGGTTTCCATCAGCCCCATGTCATATCTGTCAGTGCTGTGCAGATGTCTTGGATATCCAGAAGTGCCTCCAATGGCATGAGAAGCCTGTGTTAAGGCAACTGAATTCTGCTACTCTAATAGGATTCAGCTTCAGATTTAGACAAAGCTCCAGATTCAGTTATTAAACACAGGCTTCTAGTGACGTTTGAGATGCTCCAACATTCCTGAGACATCTGCACAACACTGGCAGATGTGGCAGAAGCCTTGCAGGAGACCCACAAGGTCTGGAGCAGAAACTGGAGGCCAAATGGAAAAACTTGCAGTGCCAGAAGTGGCACAATGTGTGAAGTGAAATGAATCTTTTATCTAGTCAACACAGCCAACAGTCTAGTTGACTGTGCAGATGATCAGATCACAGAATCACAGAATAATTAGGGCTGGACAGAACATCTGGAGATCCTCCAGTCCAACCTCCCTGCCAAGGCAGGGTTACCTAAAGCAAAATACTTTGGGAACTCATGCAGGTAGGTTTTTAATATCTCCAGAGAGGGAGGATTCAAAACCTCCCTGGGCAGACAGAGGTGTCTGCTCCAAGATGAGATTGTTACCTGTCCCAGCTGTGTTGGCTGTATTGATAAGATCTCCTTTGACTTAATGGGAGCATCAGCTCCCAGCTCATGTAAAGGCACTGCTTTGACAGATGTGGTTCTGAAGCTGAATTGAAGTGTTTGCTGGATGGATCTCCTCTCCAGAGTTTAGGAGTGAGCATCTCTACTGTAAAGTCCCCACTATTTCCACTGGTCTCTCAGGCACTCACACATAAATAACATGGAAAGGAATGACTTGTTTGGTCAGCTCACAGGTGGATTTCTCTTTGGGCTCTGTGGCAGATTTATAAAATCATAGAATGGTTTGGGTTGGAAGGAATCTGAAAGATCATTCAATTCCTACCCCCTGCCATGGGTTGGACACCTTTCACTACACCAGGTTGCTTCAAGCCCCACCCAACCTCTCTTTGAGCACTTCCAGGGATGGGGTATCTAAAATTACTCTGGGCCACCTGTGCCAGGGCCTCACCAATATCACAGGGAAGAGTTTCTTCCTAATATCCAATCTAAACCCACTCTTTGTCAGTTTGAAAACATTCCCCCTTGTTCTGTCAATCCAGGCCCTTGTAAAAAGTCTCTCTCCATCTTTCTTGTTGTCTCCCTTCAGGCACTGGGAGACCAAATTCAAGTCACCCCAAGGCCTCCTGTTCTCCAAGCTGAATAATCCCCATTCTTTTTAGCCTTTCCTTATAGGAGAAGTGTTCCATCCCTTTAATCATCTCTCTGACTCTCTTCTGGACCCACTTCAACAGCTCAAAGTGTTCTCTTTGCTGGGGACCCCAGAGCTGAATGCTGGGGTCTCACAAGAATGGATGAGAGGGGCAAATCTGCACCTTTTTGGCTCAAAAGAGCTCTCCTCTCTAGCAGATTCTGCATATCCCACTTCGTGCTCCTGTAGTTAATGTTGTCACCTGAGTCCACGTGAGGCATTTCTTCAGTGTATCTACAACAGACTGAAGGTGTTTCTCTGAGAGAAGAGGTGAGAAGAGTAGTGTAGACATTCTCTGTAGCCTGGTAAAATGCTATTTTCCCCAGGAAATTTCACATCCTGCTGAACATTGGTGCTTTTCAAAGCTTTCTATCTCTGCCCTGAATGAGCAGGATGTCTGTGCCTGACCTTCTGCAAAGACTATACTTGGGGAGATTTGAGATTAATTTAACTTTCTCAAAGAATCACTAACCTGGCTGAAGAAATTTTGTTAATTTTTTCAGATTTTAGGGCCTGATGGGGTCTGTGGGCGGGTTGTGCCCATGGGAAATTTGGTCTCAAGGAGCTGAGCTTCAGTAACACACATGGCAAACAACTCCTCCAAGACCTCACTCTGCACATATGTAGCCAATGAAATTTTAATATTGAATAAAGGAATCACTTTGAAATTTCATCTACACAGCCTTTTCCTTCCTTTACAGCATTTCAGGGGTAACACAATAGCCAAGTAATGCAATAATAACAAAAATAACTCTAACAAGCTATGCTTGATTCCACTGCAGCACAGCCTATAAGGGCAATCTTTTCTTTCTTTTAATAATGCTTTTATTGCACAAATTTAACAGAATTATGCCCTAATTATACTGGATTTTTTTTTTAATATGCCACTGGGAGGAAATATAGCAGATGAAGCTCTTTGAGAGTGCATGGTTCATACAGCTGTATTAAATACTTCCAAGTGCTGTCTTTATGGTTGTTAACAAGTCAGGACCAGACACGCTTGCATTTTCTGAGTGCCTTTGAGGATGGCATGGATTATACTTGTATTTTTATTAGAGCTGCTCAACTCATTCACTGAGAAATAGTGCCTGACTGTGTTTCAAAACTGGCATCTGTAACTCAAAAAGAGGTAAACAGATTCCTAAAACCAGACAAATTACATTGCACAGAGCCAGGGCTCTAAAAGATAGTTGTTTCTGTCTAGTCTAGACCACTTTGTTTGGAATCAACCCATGAAAATAAGCATTTCCTGAAGGGACTTCATTTCTCTGCAGTAGACAAGTCACCAAATGGGTTCTCCAAAGATCCCTATTTCTTTCCATCAGTTTTAAACAGTCTGGAGTGATTATTTCATGGAAATCTCATTTTTTGACACCTAAATTTGGATGAGATGAATCCTAAAAACAGTATAATTCAAGCTGAATTAGCAGGCAGGGCAAAGAAAAATCAGTCTAGTCTCCCAACATGGTCAGCTTCTGCACCTTCCTTCTCCCAGCCTACAGACGGAGTGGTTCATTCCTGTCCTGCATGCATATTATCCTCCCACAGATCACGTTGCAAGCTGGCAACCTGGGGAATCTGGATTTGGAATCACTTTGGCCTTGTGATATTTTGAGTGTCAAGTGTGAAACAGGTGCTCAATTTGTATATTATCACACATGTTAACCCACACCAAAGCAAGTAAAGCAAAGTTGTTACCCGAAACCAAAGACACCCAAAGTAACTGGTTTTCAAATATAGGTTTTCAAAAGCCATAGCTTATATCATCAGCTCATGCCACTGGAGTCAATCCAGAATAACTTGAATAGTTCCACTGACGAAACAGGTGTTGGCTCTGGGACTGTTGGCAAATCCAGTAGTCCAGGTTCTGATTACTGATTTCTGGTAAGTCTCAATAAAGTTTTAAATATTCAAATGTTTTGTCTAAATTTCCAAGAGATGTCTCAGCAAGCAATTTACATTGAAAAGATAATTCTGATTTATTTTCTCTCTTTGGCTGGATTGTCCATCAACAGGAGTTTACACTTCATCATCCTTGGGAAATGTTTGTAACACATCACTGTCATTGTAGCACAAAATGATCTGGTAGAGATCCCAACAAGAACAAAAATCCATTTAGAAATTGTCCAGTGTTTTTGATTTTCTTCCTAGTCATGGCTAGATTAGAATAGGAACAAGAGATGGATAAGATCAGCCAGTTAATATCAATTCTCAGGTTCCCAGTTTTGCTTGGGAATATTTTCCTTCTTGTGGATTTAAGAGTGCTCAGCCATCAAGGAAAGCAAGGTAGGTGGCAATTCATAGAATCACAGAATCATTACATTTAGAAAAGACCTCTAAGATCATTGTGCCCAGCCACCCAACCAGCAATGCCAGGCCCACATCTAAACCCCTAGAGAGAAATTTAAAGTGACAACACTTAAAAGATCACAAGCATAAATAATTTCTTATGTTTGCGATAAATTATATTTTTTCTAAAACTGGCAAATTACCAATAACGATCAATCCTTTCTTTTTTTTCCTAAGAATTTAAAAAAATAAAATAAAATAAAATAAAATAAAATAAAATAAAATAAAATAAAATAAAATAAAATAAAAATAATAAAAATTCCTGGGGACTGTGAAGAACCAGAAGTCCATGTGCCTAGTCAAAATTACAGAATAAAACAGTTCTGCATTTAGTTTAGACCTGCTAGACCAAAGAAAAATGTTCTTTTGGTGCTGCATTTACTCTGCAAGGCTTTGACTTCAATTCCCATCTCTACCCTATAATTTCTGTATGACTTGGTTAAAACTTTTGTCTTCCCTCTATTTTTGATTTTTCATATTTACAATGGGAAAAATAATAGCTCTTTTCCCCGTGAGGGGTTGTATTGCTCGTTATTGTTTGAAAGACGTCTTTTGGGGATGTTTTAAGTAGAATCATTCATCTCTTGAGGCCAAGATGACCTCCCCAAGTCCCTCCTGGCCCAATTTCCTATGCCTCTGTGATTGCTTTCTAGACACTGCAGCAATAGGGAGCATGTGATGACCTAGACAGATACTTTTAAATGACTCAACCAACAGAGCATCTGTGGGCACCTCTGGGACTCCCTCTCACAAATGATCTAACAGACACTTAAGAAGTTTGTCGAGATATCCAGCCTCATTTTGCTTTTGCTCAATTTCATCTTGTTGCCCCCAGTTATGAATCCATGAGCCACCCTCAAGGATCCCTGTCCCCACTCGCTGCACACATCCTTCAAATGCTCACGGAATTGCCAACGTCTTCCCACAACACAGTTGGGGACAGCAGGGACAGGCACCTCTTTGGAGCCCCCAAGCACTCAGAAAGAAAGCACACTGCCTGCAGAGATGCCCATGTGGATTTTCTATATTAGAGCAGCGAGCACCTGAGGAGAAACCCACCTGGTGAGTGAGCTTGCATTCATTAAAAAAAAAAGAAAGAAAGAAAGAAAAAAACATCAAATGGTGTTCGCCTTACAATCTTAATTCAAGCACTTAATTAAAGCCAACAGAGGATTCTAAAGTGAGGAGAAAAATTAGAGCAACAACTTTTTAATTATGCTGTAGGCATTTTCTCTCTTCCTTTTTCTTCCTTCAAAAATCAAACAACTCCTCCTCTAAACACACATTTAGACAAAGACGATAGAACAATATTATTATGGGATACAGCTTGCTTAGCGCTTAGCAAGCAAGTACTGCAAGTTGTCTGCACAAACCCATGACCTAAATAGCACAATCGCCCCTCACCAGGGATCCCCAAGCCATGGGAGCGGAGCAGAAGAAAGAAGGGATAGGAGGCAGCTTAAAGAGTGGCTACTTCCAGGAATCTCTACCAAGTGGAAAATCTTCCTGGTAATGCAGAAGTGCTATTCCTCCAGTGGTACAGCAAATTGCTGACTGCCTTCGGACAGAGGGAGAAAGGAAGGCTCCTGGTCTTCATGTCCTTCCTGTCCTCATCTTCTGGAGCAACAGAGCTCCAGCCTGTCTACAGCAAAGAGTTGAAAGTGCAGCACCCACTCTTGCTCTGCAGAATTACTGGTTGCATTAAAAAATGTTTTGTCTTTGAGGACAACAGGGGATTTTATATTTCTTGGGATGGATGGGGGAATGTTCCTGTGGACATGGGCAAGCTTTTAAAGGTCCTACTTTATGGAGCTGTAAAGGCTGCTTCCAGAACTCCTCAAAAGTTGGGGGTCCTTTTAGCTCTTCATAGGATTAAGTCATGGTATAGAGCAAGAAAAATAGTTTGAGTGACTCTGTCTCCAATCAAACTCCTTTGGGTATTTTTACCCCTTCCTGAAGAGATGAAACTTGACCCAGACAAATCATTGTAAAGCTTTGAATCTTATTTTCATAACAGAAATCTGTGAAGCTATAAGAGAACTGTTTTTTTCATCTCTGTCTAGACTGATAAACTCAACGGGGTTTGGACATGGCCTAAGCCAGGGTCCTCGTGTTTCTATACTGCTTAATTTTTGTGACACTCCCTTGCATGGATGTGACCTCTGCCAACTCCTCTTCTCCCAGATGCCCCATGCATGTTCCATGGGTTAGCCAGGACAGTCCTGGAACCAGCCAGTTTATTTTATTTGGAGAAATTTTATCAAAGCTGGAATGTAAAAAAATGTAATGATAATGATTTTCACAGTCGCATGGGTTAGTCTTTCTTTTTCTGATTTATTTTGTTTAATTTCTTTTTAAAAGCAGGAAAGTCCAATGAAGTCCCAGCTAGAATAATTCCTCTGTGCTCTATAAACCTCTCTGACATTTCACAGAATATTTCATAGCTCTGTTTTAGCTATTCACCTGTAATCATCTGTCTCTATTATTATTGTCTATCTCATTTACTTAAATATCAAGGATGTGATTTTTCTGAGGAAAAAAACCTCTGGATTTGGATTGCAGTGTTTTGCTCTCCCTGGGTTATATTTATATCTGAAAGGATGGGGACAGAAAAAAAGGAGAAGGAGATGTAGAGGCAACATCAGTAAAACACCTTCTAATAATGTGACCTTCCCTCCAAATGGTGAGATGGTCTAGACACTACAAAAGAAATATAAATAAATATTTTTTACAAACCACCTAAAAGGTTTTATATCTGAAATTTAAAAGAAAATGCCAAAAAATAATCAAACAACCATGGTAAATATCGCATCTACAAGACAATTTAGTAGGGCAACATTTTCACATTTCCAAATCTAACACTTGAAAACTTCTAGCTGTGTAACATATTTTTTGAATTTACCTTCTTTATGTTTTTTGATGTTGTTTTGGAGGAGACTCAGGATCCAGGATGAATAATTTTCTATCCTTTTGCAATAGGCTGTAAAAAGAGTGACTGTACAGATCTTATCCTGCAACTTCAACACCTCTGACTGGCTATTAGCTGCTTTCTCACTCTCATTAGCATGGTAGAAAAGTAGCCTCAACAGTTGCCGTTCTTTTTTATGATCCTTGTCATTAAAATGACAAATACAGAGCATTCCACAAAATAGCATGATCATTTACATTTGTAAACGTGGGAAAATTATTGAGAACAAGGAGACAGTATATAACATGTTAAACCTTGCTCTGAAAAATCATAAAATGCCTCCTGAGAAATTGTAAAAATTTTCCTTTTTTGTAATGTTAATATTAAAAATAATTTCTTGGGATGAAGCCATGTCCAGAGTTGACATACAAGATAATAAGTTTAGTCTTGTGGATGTGATTCACAAAAATATCTGAGAGAGGTATAAATCTATTCTGAGTCAAAACAGTCATAAAAAGCTCAGTCTGAAAAGGATAACACAGAGTACTTTTGGGAACTTATTTTCAAAGCTTTCAGTGTGCCCTTTGGCACATCTTCCTACCCAGCTGTTTAAGTGGGCCCAACCATTATCTGCCATGTACCATTAATTAATATATTCACTCAATAGCTCATGACCATGAAACAAACATATTTTTTCTGCTTTACACAACCACCCCAGGACTAAAGAAAGGTATAAAACTGTCTGCGTGTGAGACTGATGCCCTTATTTAATCACAGAACATGGGAAGCAATTACAATCATCTTTCCCACATTGTCCAAAATATTGCACTTATAACCTGGTGCTTAGGATCAAAGAATATCTCAGTTCCTTGCCCTCATATCCTCACTCAGTCTTTGGCTTTGTAGATGGGTGTGCCAGAAAGGGCCCTTCATATTCCCAGTCACAGGGATTATTTTTTTCATATCGACTTTTGTCCAGAAGATACTAAAATAAGAATGCTTATTTATTCCATGCACACAAGTTAGGCACCACCCTCACCCTCCCCTGATCTGATTTTTCAAATCATCTTCAGTAAATAAATTATGGAGAGCTTTGCAATAAGATTAACTTGGGAACAGCACTTAAAAGAGAATATATCTTTTCCCGCTAACCCTTATCTTGCTGAACAATCATAATGGTTTGGGAAGCGAAAAGATAGGATTACCAATGCTGAAAAGCAAGAAAGTGCCTGTCTCACTAATCTGAAAGTATTTGGATTATTATGTGGATTACTTCTGTAAACTTGTGTACACTGAGCTGGTGACGGTGCTGCGTATTTCTACGCAAGGCAGATGAATGAAGTCCCAGGCATAAGCAAGCATGTACACACTGCTGCAGGAATCACAGGGTGAATTGCTTCCATAGGAATCAGAGAGGTACCGCTGAATGCTGGGGAAAAAAGAGACTCTTAGTGGTCTAACAACCTGAAACACAAAAACCAGATAAAAGGCAAAGTACATCTCCAAGCTGAAGACCATAGATATGAGATGGATTTTCCTCTGTCTTGTGCTGATGGTATTTACAAGGGGATACTAGAGGACTGAAAAATTTTGCAATCTTACAGCAAAGCTGAGATCTTCACATTTCCTTTTTTTTTTTTTTTTTGCACTGGAAACTCTGTAGAAAGTTATCTTTGAGCAGGGCTTTTACTGTAATATTCAGGGAAAAAATTAAGGTAGATTCAAATTTTGGTTTATATCCTTTAGGAATAAAAGGTGCCTTCATCACAAGCTATGGATAATGCACATGTGATTATCCTGAAATTATGATCCTGACCTAGGCTTTGGCCATACAAAAGTAATTTTTCCAGTTGTCTTTGTAATTTCATCAATGTATCCTAATTTCTTACTTTTTACCAACTCTATCTTTGATACTCTCATGTTCTATTTTCCTCTCTCCTCACTGTCTTCCTCTTATGGGAAGAAATTTCAGATGACATCTCCAGCCACTTTTTCTTTTTTCTGCTGCAGGATAAACTTCTCACTCCCACTGGAAAGAATTAGCACATGGGATGCTGATGTCCCATGGTTGTTCTGCTGTATCTTTCAGTAACCCTCAGTGACTTCCCTGCTTCACCTGTGTATTTTCAATCCTTCCACAAACACATTCCCAACCATGCTTATTAATATCCTCCTGTTCCCTACAGTTTTTCACAGCTGTCCCCAGGAAGAAACAAAACAAACAAAACAAAAAACAAACAAAAAAAAAAAAAAAAAAAAAAAAAAAAAAAAAAAAAAAAAAAAAAAAAAAAAAAGGAGGAAAGCAAACTTCCAGATAGATTTGACTTTGCCTCTAGGATATTCCAAACTTGTTAATCTCAGAAAAGACATTCAGACACATTTCAGCTACTTTTTGTTGCCTGCATTGTTCTTCCAAATATTTCCCTGTACATTCCTTTTCCTTTCAATGGGAAAAAGCCACAGTTTTAAGGGTGTGATTACGTTACTCACTTTCTAAGGATGCAAACAATACCACACCAGAATGGTGTCCTCTCTGCTTCCATTATAGGGGATCTAATCAAATCCAATGCAGACATCTGCATTATAGACATCTGAATTGTAGGCACCTACACTTAGCTGAATGTCACACTAAACCTGACTAACATGAACCATTGATCTGTTCAAATGTGCCAAGCAACCAATAGGGCACATTTTCCCTTGGTTTATACTCCTTGGAAAATTCATTACTCTTAGAAAGATTAAATTATTCATCTTCTTTTCAAACTTTAATATCATGCTATAAAATCAAAGGCCAAGTTTTACTGAGGCATCATTAGAAACTTGGCATAGTTTTGTTTGGTATTTTAACCTCAGTGTTTTGACTCTGTCCACACTGACCAGATTGTGAACCTCTGCAGTTGAAGAGAATTGCTGTCACATCATTTACCTGCAGGTTAACATGGTAATATAACGATATAAAGGGAAGTCAGTGCACCCCTTTCGTTCATTGAATTTTAACAGGAGAAGCTCAAACACTCACGGTGCAACCTCAGGGTGTTGTTGGGCTGCAGAAGAAAACTGGGCCAGCTCTGAGAAGGACTGCCACCAAGCAAAACCAGCCCAAATGTATTTGTATTCATCTCTCTCTTCTCTACATTTCAGTTTTGACTATTTTTAACTTTCCTGAAAATAGTCTGAAGTTCTAGCACTGTCCTTGGAGAAATACCTTGCCTGAAAGAAACACTTGGTTAAAATTACACTGGAAAACAAATAATTCTAGCTGGTGCCATGTTTTGCTGAATCCCTCTTCTCTTCTGCTATAAGCAAGTCTCAATTCAGTAAAAAAAGAGAAGACTGGGCTTTTTGCTGGCTGTATGAGGGGGGTGGTGGGCTACTGTTTATCACTGTTATTTAAATTAGTTTTATATTTCTAGAAGTAGCCAGATTAGTAGTTTCACTGTCTTGCCACTTTGTGGAGCAGGAATAAAGCATGACTGCTTTGCTCAACTAGTCTGGCCCTGCCTGGACAGGATTTTGTGTGTTGGTGCTTTACATGGCTTATTTTCCCCTTAACTACTGAAATTCTCACAAGAAATTGCTTCTTTTTTCTGATCATTGTTTCTATTACTTTCTTTCTTGGATCCTATTTCCAAGTTTACCACCTTTCCTGAGTTAAACCTTCCCATTATCTCCCTCTGCAAGTCCCTGGAAGGAGTTTGTAGCCAAGTGGGTGTCACACCCTTCTCCCAGGCAACAAAGACAGAACAAGAGGAAATGTCCTCAAGCTGCACTGGGGGGGTTGAGGTTGGACATCAGGAAGAATTCCTTCATGGGAAGGGTGGTCAGGGATTGGAAACGGCTGCCCAGGGAGGTGGTGGAGTCACCATCCCTGGAGGTGTCCAAGGCAGGACTGGACATGGAACTTAGTGCTCTGGACTGAAAGACAAGGTGAGGATTGGTCTCAGGCTGGACTTGATCTTGGAGATCTTTTTCAACCTTGATGATTCTGTGATTCAAAGATAAACCACTGCTACACTATTAGACTTCTGTCCTGAGAGGCTAAAATCTTTCATAAACAGATGGGAGGATCAAGCCCAAATATCCCAACTCACCCAAATATCCTGACTCAGCCACAAGGTGTATGTATACACCAGTAAACTAAATCATTTCAGGTACTGCTTCTGGCCAACTACATGAGCTGGTCATTTCCACAACATGAGACCCTCACAGCCTAAAGTCAAGGTGTCTGCATGCAACCTGCTTGTTAATAATACTGTCAGGCCCATGCCAAAAGATGAACTGGGTTTAGGAATTGCTTAAACTCTTATTATTTTCTATGGAAAAAAACTTCACTAGGACCCATAATGAGTTCTGGTGCCTGAATCTGAGCTTAAGGACTGTTTAATCTGATGCCATAGATACACTCAAAGAAATGAGCCACTGTATTTATTTAAAGATTTTCAACCTGATACTTAATTTGAAATTTAGTCCAAAATTTTATTTTCAAAATTTTTTTATGGCTTAGTCAAACTCCCCTTTTCCATGAAGTCAGTCAGAAAAGAAAGGAAAAAATAAAAGTCAACTTGGTTTAACCACATTAATCAGCATGATTTGAAGAAAGCAAACATAACCAGGGAACATAAGAGGGCTTCAGATGCCTTTCAAATTATTTTATGCCAAGACCATCATATTGCAATCAGTGAGTAATGTAATGCTTATAATGCCTCCTATTTCATCCTTAGTTATTTTTTCTTTTCCCTGATCTGACTGAAATAAAACCTGGAACAATTGGCTTCAGCAGGGCAAAGTCTGGTAGGAAGAGTGCACTATAAATACAGTGTAGAAAGATAAAGCTATTGCCTTTATTTGACAAGCTAACTGTTCCCCAAGCACTCATCCACCAGCCTTATAAAAGGAAATGTAGTTACTGAGGTCCAAATTCACCGTTGGCTTAAGTGTGTGCAATTCCACTGAAGTCAACACAATTGTATCTGTTTACTTTCATGGTGAATTGGGACCCAGACCTTTACTGAAGTAATAAAAGGTCAGTCAAACATATGGGCAAGAGACCAAAGCTGTGGCTTTGCTCAAAGTTCTTGGCATAGGTGATAGCGTCAGTTAGCAAAACAGCTGACCAGTCAGTGAGAGAATAATCACTGGGGTATATCAGCAAGTCACAGAGGTTTAGGGACACATTATCTCAGCAGTCATGATAAATATTTACATATTTTCACCTTCTGTAAATGCAGAGAAATATTTTTTAGCTTATCTTATGCTGGAACAGAAGTAAGGCAAAGAAATAATGAGGCTGAATACCTTCAAGATAACATGGAGTATTTGCATTAAAAGACAAAATGAGTCTGATACTAATGAGTGTCTTGTACCATTACATATGATTCCTTCTGAAGGCATTAGTTAGTAGAACTGAAAGCCTCCACTGGCTCATGAAAACAGCACAATTTGTTTCACAATCACTATCACATTTGGGAAGCTCAGACAGTATCCTCAGCTTTGCCTCACCAGTCACATCTAAAGTAGCAGGAGCCATAGCACAGAGAAAATAAGTATGACTCGCACCAGTTGCATATAACTTGATCTTATGGTCCCAGGATCTCATTTACTCATATTATTACACTGCTAGGAGCACAACAGGACATCAACCACGATTCACATTGTCTAAGTTGAGTGTGTAGTAAGGAAACTAGTTTAAACAGCTTGTTTAAACTAAGGCTCTCTCTTTAGTCAATGGAGACTGTGTAATTAGTAAAAGCAATTACCATCCTGATAGCAATTCTCCACAGCAAAGAGATTTGTGTGTTGCCTATAGCACTAATGGCAGACAACATGCATGCAGGAGGACTTTGGAGGGCAATGCAGGGGGTGACCCACAGAGTCAAGAGAAAGCCACCAATGGCCAATAATAATGATGTAAATACATTATAAACCAATCTTACAGCAGTGAACCTACATCATTGTTCTGTTATTCACTATCTCACCCACACTTCTGGATCACAGTCTAAGATACCAGAAGGGGAAACATGAAGAAAATTACAATAATGCAACAGCAGAAAGCAACAAGGACACAAACAAAACTGCATTGATAAGGAAGTTTTCAGAATATAACAATCTTAATATTTACTGAGAAATAGAAATTTTTTTGTCAAGACTAAATAAAGTGGATTGAATTCATTCCAAAATAAGATGGCAGGGGATACTAGTTTATAGTAGGTAATAAGTTTACAATGAGTAGTAAACCTATTAATCACAGTTACCATGACCATTGAGGATTAAGGATGACAGATCTTATATAATATTGAGAATCTCTCAATCCATGTCCTCAGGCTTTCATACTTCAGAGAAGGGTGGGAACGTAATCTAAGAGCTCACCTCTACAACAGAGAAGGAAGTTAGTCACGAATCAGAGAACTATCAAAGGGCTGAAGCACTTCTATGGAGACAGACTGGGAGAGTTGTTCAGCCTGGAGAAGACTTTGGGATGACCTCATTGCAGCCTTCCAGTACTTGAACAAGGCTTGTAAGAGAGGGAGAGAAACTTTTCACATGGGCAGATAGTGACAGGACAAGGGGGAATGGATTTAAAACTATTATCTCTCTTAAAAGATGAGATATTTATATTAGATATTAAGAAGTACTTTACTCAAAGGGTGGTGAGGCACTGGAACGTGTTGCCCAGAAAAGCTGTCTATATCCTATCCCTGAAAGTGTCCAAGGCCAGGTTAGACAGGGTTTGGAGCAACCTGGGATAGTGGAAGGCATCCCTGCCCATGGCAGGGCAGCAGAACAAGATGAGCTTTAAGTTTTCTTCAAACACAAACCATTCTGTGAGTCTATGTTTGTTTAATCTACTCTTAAAACCTTTTACTAGTAGAGATTCCACCACCTGCCCAGGCAGAGCTATTCTACACTTAGAAAGTTTACCTAATTACTAACCTAAATCTTCCTTGCTATGGTTTAAGCCCATTGATTCCCATTCTGTCCTCAGTGGATATAGAGAGCATTTCCCTCATTTTTGCAACAAATTTTTCCTCTGCTGCAGCCTGTTTTCCTCTTTCATTTCTATTTCCTTTCGTCATAAAAATTAAAAGCAATCCTAAAATATTAGTATAAAATATTTAATATATACACTGATTCCACAGGCTTTATAATGAGCAGGTTGTTTGCAGGAGTAAAACTTGTGTATGTGAGATTTTGAGGCTGCATGCTTGCTTTAAAAGCATATTTTTAATTTTCATTTGGGATTGTTTGAGTTATGAGGCTGGCTTTAAAAATATTCAGGTCAACTTGTCTTTTCCTCCAACTCTCAAAGGGTTAAGCCCCTGGCTGATAACTCCCTTTGCAAGCCAGATCCTTCATTACAAATAGAATCCTTCGAAGAGGACATATTTCATTTTTTAACTGGAGCATATCTAATGATCCAGGGGAAAGCCCTGCCTCGTAACATTTGATGTAGCCTCATACAAGAAGAGCAAGGTGGCATCAGCCTCCTCCTATTCAGTCATGAGCCAAGGAGCTGCACCAGTGTACAAGTGACACGCAGAACACATGCATCAAAGTAGCAGCTCAATCTGTACGGCAAATAACCCTCTTTGGTGGCTCAGCATGGTTGCTGGCCCTGAGCTGTACTTCCAGTAATTGACATAGTTGCCCAATGCTAGAAAACAAACTCGGAAACTATTCTCATTAGACGTCCCCCTGGTTTGCTACTCCGTTATTGTAAAACCCAAACACTGAGCTTCCTACCAGCGTGGCTCTGTTTTTAATTAGTTCTGATGGCACTGGGCGACGCGCCAAGGAAAAAAATGAACTTCCTGTGATTGAGGTTTGTTGCTCAGTATGTTGCTTCCTCCACACAGAGATTGTTTTCACAACATTTTCTGAAAAGGAGCTACTGACAGAAATAATATAAGTTTTTACTGCTTTTGATATTTTTTTTTTTTATTCTGCCTTCCATGGTTATAAAAGGCTACTCAAAGTCAAGGTTCCCTAAAGTTACTGTGCCATTATTTTGCCTTTGTGTGACTCAGCTGATTAGAGACATCCTAGCAGATTAATTTTTTAATAGAATAAGCACAGGATCCTGTTAAAAAAATTTAAGACCAAGGACTTTTTAATGGTTTAAATAAATTAATTTGGATATGTTCAAGCATGGACTGGGGAGGGACTTGAGGCTTATATTCAACAGCATAAGTTGTCACAGTGTGAGTAGAGGTAAGGGAAATAGCAGATAAATGTGATTCAAAAGCAGAATTAGTATCTCCATGTGGGAATGTGATGACTCCTAGCAGTCTCCTTCACTTCTTCTTATGAGGCTTCTCAAGTGAATTTGTTATGAAAGGCTCAAACATGATCACTTTGTTCCAGTGAACTGTAGGTGGGATTCAGAACCAGACCCTTACATTTAAGGGTCTCAGAAGGGCATGTCTGTGTTTGTGCTGTCCCTGATTTCAGTCAGAGGAGGTGAAAATCCAGTTGATACCATCACTGGAGTCCAGAGAGAAGTTGACCTGACCAAATGCATGTAGGTAATCCTTGTGTGAACTGAATTGTTTGCCAGGCTCCATTGTCTTGTCTGAGCAGAACCTCCACTAATCATGATGGGTTAGACAGAAAGAGCAGATGAACACATCCAAATTTCAGATTCTTGACTGCAGACCTACATAGGAGTAGGCATCTGCCTTCAGGTGTGTGTCTGCTCTCCAGACTCCCATTGACAATACTGATAAATGCTTGATTAACCACCCACACACAGGTATCCAGTGCTGTCTGAGGTGCCCCCAAGCCTCATCCTGCATCCTGCTGTCTCTAGAAAAGCCTGGCTCTCCTGTAAGTCCAGGGTTATATCTACAAATCCTATATTGGTGTCTCACAGTGCCTTGAATGTCTCAGGTGGGCACCAAAAAACTATGTCGAGTCAGATTTGAGCTCTCAATTTTCAGAGACAGCAATGAGAAGATGGGCACCAAGTGCACATACAAATTCCCATGCTACAATTATCAGAATTAAACAGCTGCAGCAGGGGAGGTATCTCACCTGCCATGGAACTTTCCCTGGATTGGTGCTACTTTATTTGATACACCAGTAATTCTTTCATAACTAATTCTGTGCTTTACAAATTTCATATTAAATGATGATTTAGGAGAACAGAGGAAAACTCATCCTGAAAGCTTCTTGAACCTGGTTTGTAGAGTTGGATGTCAGCTGTGACAGCCTGATTGCCATTGCTCAAGTGCTTTGTGGCAGCCTCATTTCTATTGGTATACAAAGAGATAAAAGAATCAATCCAGCCAGTCCAATTATAATGTCAGTCAAGTCAGAATAAAAACAGAAAGAGTGCTTTTCTTTGTCTGTGTACTTCTGGAATTACTTGTTTTACTTTTTTTTAAAAAAGAGTATGAATTGCATCAAAGCACATTAATGTATAGGGATCACTCTGTTGAAAGCACAACATGCCAGGTTTCAGAAATGACCACTACTACAGTGGGTATAAAATGGCATCTGCACACCATGTAAATAACTGGAGCACTAAACAGGATAACTTATCTTAATACTATTCCTTAGTTCTGCTTATATTTAATTAATTAATTAATTTTTAGGTAAAAGACAATCTCTCAGAAATACGACTGCAAATATAGAATATAATCACCTCTTCAAGTAAATTTTCTTCTCCTTTGAAAAAAGCTTAAAAGGATGTTGTGACATGTAGGAAAATGTATAAAATTCTACCAAAAACTAATAAATAAAAAGACTACAGAAATTCCTAAGGCATGGATCATGAGAAGCAGGAAGAACTACCTAGGAATGAGTGCCCTGTACTTGGCACATTATACAAGTCCTTATGCACCCTTTATTGAGCTCAGTGAAACGCAGGACATTTCACCAGCAGACCCACTTTGCATTCAGCCCATACTGAGCTGACATTTTCCTCATGTTCCTTGGGAATATTTTCTTACCTGATTTTGAGTAATGGCAGCTACAGCTGAGACAAATGATGCTTTCCTTCTGCCTTTGATAGTCCTGAAAAGATCACCAGTCAGGATGAGGAAAACTCAAGTCCTTCATCTCAGATCACTGATTTTGGATTCTGAAGGAGTTTAAGAATATGGAGAGTCTTGAGAGAAAATTCTATGAGCAGATTTTTATGCTTTTCAATATTCCAAGGCCTACAAATACCAATACAATTGGCCTATCAGCCATATTCCAAAATATGGTTCTTCCTACTATCCTTATACAAAAACGTGAGCTTGGCTTCCAGCCACTCTTAAGGAAGAAAATTTGAGGATACAGAATCACAGAATTGTTGAGATTGGAACATCTGAAGATCATCTTGTCCCATATATCTCTTCAAGCAGACAAGCAGACACCGGCAGCAGGCTGCATATTATCAAATCACAAAAAAAAAAAAAAGTTGGCTCTGGTTGAGTAATGTCCCAATAATGGGACATGTTGGCATCCCACATCCAAGGCAAGACTTTGAGTGCAGAAGTCATGAGTCACAGGATGAAGTTGCTTCTGGACTCAAAATCAGCATATTGGTTTGTCTTGGCACAGGCACCAAGATGTAGCTAAAATCAGATGCAAGGCCAGCTGCTCTTTTCATAGTTTCATTCATTTATGGGTAAAAGTAAGGGGGTATATTTAGTCTGGGTTTGGAAAATATAGCTTAAGTCCTACCTGGAAAAGCAAATGTGAACTAGACAGGATACCAACACCTTATTTATCTCAAAAGCTGCTGGCCCTGTGTCTGGGCAACTGAACTGAGCCCAGAGGGTTCCCAAAATCAAAGAACAGCAGAGTTTGGAAGGGATGTCTCCACATCATCTAACCCATCCCCCTTGCACAGAGCATGGTCACCTTGAACAGGTTGCTCAGTGCTGTGTGCAGTCAGCTTCTGAGAAGGGTCTGCTTCCGTCTCATTTTCCCTCACCCAGGAACCTTCTCTTCTCCAACCCAAATAACCCCCATTTTATTCCTCTGTGTGAGAAGTTAAAGAGAAGGTTTTGAATTCATATCTTATTATGTCCCGTAGCTACATCTTGAGTTTGGTCTAAACTTGAGATCCAGGCAGTGATGAGTGGGACACACCAAGGTCCTGCTGTGCAGAACTCATCCATGAGCCGGATTTTCTCTCCCAGTACCACTCTGGCCATTATTTACCATCCCTTAATGGTAAATGGTAAACCCTTAATGGTTGTGAAATGGTTTCTCTGTTCTACTGTAGCTCCAGCAGGAAATCAAGCATAATGGTATTTCAAGAGCAGAAGGCTCCAGGGAAGCCTTAGAATCCCTTCTAATAACTAAAGGATCTCCAAGAGAGATGGAGAGGATCTTTGGACAAGGGCTTGAAATGACAGGATGAGGAGGAATGGCTGTAAACCAAAAAAAAAAAAAAAAAAAAAAAAAAAAAAATTTAGATTAGATATTAGGAAGAAATTCTTCAGTGTGAAGGTGGTAAGAAACTGGAACAGATTTCTCAGAGAAGCTTAGGAGGGTTAGTAGGAGCTGAGATTTATTGTCCCTTCCAATCCACACAATTCTATAATTTTTGCAGTATTTTTTAAAAGAAAACACTTCTGAGCAAAAGCAATCCAACCATAAAACCTTTATGACTTTTTTATTAAAATCTTGTGCCTTTGTTCTGATATTTTTCATTTTCCTACCCTAGTTTTGGCTCCTTTTCCTACAAGTATTTCACAGAAAAGCCCTTTCAAATCATGCTTTTTCTGTTTTAGTTCTCCAAGGACTTTGCTGAAAGGTGGTATTTTATCCTCCTGATGGTATTTTATATGCCTAACCCCAAAAAGCATGTAATTCTATCAGCCTCCTTTATAAATCTCAATTTTCAAATGGTTTTGCAGGAACTATACAGGTTGGCTTAATTTCCAGTGTTCTGCCCCAACTGAACAGGGTATCTATCAGAATCTAGTCCTCAAAACCTGTGCATTTAGGTTTACTTGCACAGAGCAAGTCACAATCTTCAGTGCTGAAATTCTGAAGCAGGCACTGGAATTACACAAGGGATTAATTTGATTCTGTATTTAGATTAACAGTACTTGTATAAATACTGAGTTAGAGCTGATGTCAATCTTTTATGCTAATTGCTAGTTAGACCCATACAAAGACAAGCTTTGCTTGGACCACTTTTGTGAGATTGCTATCTGTCTACTGTGGAGAGATTTACATTTGCTTTCCATTAACATTAATAGGAGCTGTCCACATAAATCACTCATCGCCTGTAAGAAAAGATAAAGTCCTACTAAGTTCAGAGAACACAGGCTTTCCCAATTGAAAAATCTATTAATAGTAAAACCCCTACCATGTAAATATCTGACATCTGAACTATATAGTAAATAAAGTGGTCCATGAAGTGATTGCTTCAAGGGGAAGCAATGCTTGACTAGTTCCAAACCATTTTTAAAAACTCATATAAATCCTCTGGTATTGGTAAAAACATAAATAAAGCAAATAGCTGCAGAGAAAGGAGGAGGAGCAGGAGCATAGTAATTTCAATTGTTATTTTTATTGGCCTTTATTTTGTTCTACGAGGTAGTGACAGATCCAATAAAACACCTTGTTTTACACACAGAGAGGACAAAGATTACTAGAAATGATACAGAAACCTCTTAGCTAATCCAGATGTAACAGGCCATGAGCTCATTTAGGCTGAGAAGTTAAAGGTGAGCAGATGCAACGCTTGCTGCTTTTCTCCTTGTTGCTGCTCCTTACAAAATTGATGCAATTTATCTCACTAGGCCAGGAAAACACAGAGATCACTGGCCAGGACTCCCTGGTACTTCACACTGATCCAGCCTCCATTATAAGCTGTGTAATAACTCTACAATATGATGACACACAAAAGACAAAAGCAGAATTGTTTTCTCCTTTCTGGTGATGTAAACCTAGATTGATTCTAGTGGGGTTAGAGTAAAGTACCAGTGAATAATCAAAAGAACCAAGTTTTGTCCATTGTGCTGCCATCATTTACTTCTCTCTGCACCGAGTGCTGTTTTTCCAAGGGATTCTATAAATGGATTGCCAAAAGATTTTATCTGTGTTTTAAAATATACTCACACACCTATTGTTTTGTCTTTCCTTCCATCCTTAAAAGGGCATCATTGAGCATTAATTAGAAGATGGCACAGCACTGTGCCACTAAAAGTCACCTATTAGAAGGCAAACTGGATGCAACATTACATTTTGCAATTAATGCCTAATCACTTGACACTAATGAAATGAGCATAGTGAACATTGTGGGCATACCTGGTGTGTGAGAGAGGGGAAGTTTCTCTTCAGAAAACACCTTATTGTCTGAACTAAAATACCTTATGGGAATATAACCATTTAAAAATACACTTTTTGAGTTTCACAGGTGAGTGTCTATCAAAATTATTCTGGTTATTTATGATTAATGTCTTGCAGAGAGCACATAATTTTGGCCAAATATCTTCTTGGAAAAGATAAGCAACCCTAAAGAAATAAAATCTTTAGAAGCAACTGCTTCCCCTGAAAAGTTACCCTGATGGATCCAGGGAGCTTTTGGCTGGAAAACTGAGATTTCAGTTTATTCAACCACAAGATCTCTGGATCTAATGTCTCTGTCACAATAAAAAGCCTTCCAGTGTGGCATGAAACCTCCCAGGAGAGGCAATTCGGGTTGTGCTGATGCAGTTCATGAACTGATTTACACCATTTGGGGTCTGGCCAAGGTTTTACCACTGGCCTTGGTTATTAGGTGGAGAGGAACAATTCCTCTCTCCTAAGGAACACTGTGGCAGCCAAAGTTTAGATTGATTTTGGCTGCCATACAGCAACATCTTTCCACTTTATCAAAGGCCTGATAAGCTTGGATTCACTCTTGATACTCAGTCAAAATATCCATTAGGTTTGTGAAGGAAGTTGGTTGGAAAGAAGCAACCAGAAGTGTGATAATTTAGGAAAACTTGTACACCTCCAGGAATGGATGGGCAGGGTGGGAGTGAAGTGTTGCACTTGGCAAGGAAATGAGAGGGGAAAAAAGGAGAATAAAAATAAAAGCTGGTAAATTCTTACATATTATGACTTGCAACATAATATTCTGAATAAATTGCTGGCCTGCACTCATATTTTTAGGGGTTTCTGAGGTCCTCACAGAAGAAGCATTGCTGGTCAGGATGCATCATAAGGAAATAAAGATGGGCAGGCAAAGAGACAGGTAGGCACCCTAAATATCTTTGTAGTCTCCCTTTTAGCACAGTCCCACAATGGGATTTATAGCACAGTGCCAGAGTGCAGAGCCCTAGATGTTATTTACACAGCTAAAATGTAAATGTGAAGAAATCATGGTGTAAATGCAAAAAGCCATGGAACTTGTTCTTATCTAAACAGAAGTATATGAATGTATTTCTGGTAATAATAATTTAATTAGGAAGCTTTATTTGTTACAGATACAGGTCATTCTTCTGGTGCACAAAAGGATTCAGCAGACCAAAAATAATAAAAATAATGATTACAATAAACCTTCCAAAACAGAAGAGGCTGACTATGAAAAAGAAAGCTTTGTCCTGTGAGTGCTAAAAATAACAATACACAGCGCCTTTAGTAAAAGTGTAGCATTGATATTTTACATCTAAAGGCTTTCAACCAACAATGTTGAGCCCTTCCATAAAAAATAAACAAAAAATACAATGATTGCAAGTCTATGTAGACAGACAGGTGTGTTGAAAAAAGTGATGTTGTGATAGAAGAAGAAAATCAAAAGAAGAATGGAAATGGCCGATTCTTTCTTTGTGACATATTTTCTCTCTCATCCTTGCATATTTGCATTAAAGTGATTGTGAATAATGTACATTTGACCAGTGCTGTCTGCGGAACTAATGCCTATTAAAGTGATGGGAAGTAGCATATGTTGTGCCTTGGGCAGAGAAAGTCCAATCACCCCCACTGTGTGCAAGTCTCCAACTAAAATGCAGGACAGCCTGGGTTTTATCCTAAATGAACCCAGCAGGGAGAAGCAGGACATAGTCTCTCATTCCACATTTAAGCTTCTAAACTAAGGCTTAAAGAGTTAGATTTGGAAAAAGGGAACTGTAACATCCATCATTTAATTTACTCATGGAGCTAATGCTATTTTATCTTTTTCTGGTGCTAGGAATACAAAGGAAAGTGGTGAGGTAGGGAAAGTGGATGTGTATGCAGGTTGTTTCAAGAACTGAGATGCATTTTCTTTATTTGTAGCAAGGGAAAGAAAAAAGGAAGGGGGGAAAAAGGACAAAAAAGAAAGAAAAGAGAGGGGGAAAAAACCCCCTTCTCCATTCCTGTTATGCTTTCACATTTTTTTGCCAGTGCACGATTTTGTCAGTAATTGCAAAATGGTTTGGGTCTGTTTGGTTTCATTTTTATGTTCCTGCACTGTACTAGAAATGTTCTATTATTTGAACAGTTTGTAAAGCTTTTTTGAGTTGTATTACATAATCTTCCCAACGACCTCCAGCATCAAGTTCAGATCTAAAGCAGTCTTTCTTCTACCTGTGTGATCTCAATAGCTGGGGAAAAAAAAAAAAATGCAATTACAGAGCTGTATGAGAATAACAAATTCAGCTGAACTAAGGAAATAAAAATTGCCGAATTGTCATGTTTAGATCTGTAGTAACAAATTTTTCTTCATTACCTTCAGCATTACAAAAAGGAGAGGGGGCAGGGGGTAGAAGGGAAAGGAGGTAAAACCTTTTTTTTTTTTTTGTATATGTATATAGTATTCATAGAAGGACTTAATTTCCCTTTCCCATGAAATAAATCTGTCTTAAAAAGAAGTGTATCTCTTAGTGATGTGGAAAAACATTTGCTGCCAATGTAAATCAGGAGCAGTGGCAGTGAAATGAATGGATTGGCATGAGATCCCAATTACAGCAGTGCGCAGTCTGTCTGTCCCACCCAATCCAGACTAGGGCTCAGAAGAGAGATCAAAACTTCTTTTTTTCAGTGTAAAGGTAAACTGAAAAACTATTCAATCTATTTTGTAATCTTGACAGCAGGTTATTAGCAGGTCTTAAACATTAGTTATAGCTGGGTGAGAGTTTTGGAGTTGATGCTTTCCACTGTCTCTTCATAGGGTCTAAACTAAAAGTTCTGACATCAGCTAGAGTCAAACCCTTTCTTAGAACTACCACTGAAATTCAGATGAAGGTTTGAAGTCTGAAATTCAATTACATCCCAGCTTCAAAATCCAAAGTGATCTGCTTATTTGCACTTCTGCTCAGCTAGTGACTGTAGATAGAAAATATCTCCATTTTTTCCTATTTATTGCTGATGCTATTTAACATAAAAAGGTAATGGGTAAAGAGAAAAAGAAAAACAGAATGTATTGCTGAGATAATTGCAAGAAGAGGCTATTCCCATTAACAGAGCTTAAATGATATGATTAGATTTCTTTTATTTTCCTCACTGTTGCCTAGGAAATGTACACTGGTTTTGGAGGAATTGTTCTAAATTTTATTTCCTCCTTTTTCTTATCTTCCCTGAATAGTTCTTTAATACCAGCAATAACAATAGCCCTACTGAATGTTCAGACACTCAGCTGTATTCCAGCACAGTGAGCATCCTGCATCCACACTCTAGGGCTCAGCATTGCTTTCAGCTGCTCCAAGCACATTTGCCCATAAATATTGGCCGTGTCATCCAAGGCTTTTCTGCCCTTTCCCTTGCTGTTATCATCTGGGGCTATGGAATTCCACCCTGAGCTGGATCCCCAAGCTATGGAACCCCACTCTGATCTTGCTAAAGAAGATGAAGAGAGGGAGAAAATGAAAGTTCAGGCAAATAATTCAGATGATTGCTCAGTGAAAAACAACAGTCACAACAAAAGAACACAAACCCAACCAAACAGCGTGAAAGGGAGGTGTGTGTCTTCAGGTGGATGGTCTTCATACTGCAATACAGAAAGCAGTTTAGTCAGTTAAGAGCAACTGTGAGATCACAGCTCTGACAAACAAATCTTATTCAATCATCTGCCAGACTGAACAGGCCAAGAAAAGTGCTGTTTTACCCTTGACAGGAGCTGAAGCACTTGCTGACCTGAGCCTAGCCCTGCCTGGCTGTGTCCAATCCTGGTTACATTCACTGGACCTGATCCTGACTCCAGCTCCTGGGCTCTCGTTCCCATCCCCAAAGAGGTGCCTGGCGCCCTGGGCTGCAGGCTGCCCCCATCCTTCTCCAGAGGTGGGATTCAGCTCAAGATTAAGAGACTCAACTTTGATGTCTACAAGCAGTGTCTAAGCAGGCAAGAGTTGTTTCTGTTCCTATCATCAGTGGAGATATAAACAGTATAGTCAGTAAAGTCGTGCCACAGTAATTTTGCCAACAGACACATTTTAGCCAGAGTATGGATTTAAACTCTCCCAGCCTCCAAAATGAGATGGGCAGATTCAACCTCTGTTTAGAAGACTTCTGTCTGTGGCTGTGCCTATTCAGCCAAAACCATTTCCACCCTTGAATCCTGGCAGTGTTTTATTTCCTAGAATAGATATTGCTTAGATATCTGGCTTAAAAGAAGATGAATTGTTCTCCAAGCTCCACTGACTGTGTTAACTAAGAGCTGGACTCAAGTGCTCAGCCATAGGTGTCTAGTGCCACTTGTAATAATGCGGGATATTTAATCAAAAGAGTCCAGGTCTCTTATATGTCCTGTGTCACATTATAGGACCACAGACTGGATGGGCTTGGGAGAGACCTTAAAGACCATGTAGTTCCACTCCCCTGCCATGGACAGGGACACCTTCCACTAGAGCAGGTTGCTCAGTAGCTAATAACCTCACTGGGATGTAGCCAGCAAATCAGCAGCATCATGGATTCAGATGACTCAGTAAAGCTTGGTTTGGGATATAGTTATCTAGAATAAATTTATATAAATTATTCAGAAAGGGAATCCCACATTAGAATTCCTTAGTTCACCATTCCCTCTACCACCTAAAGAAGATGGCAGTGAAGGGACACTAGCTCCTGATGCAGTTGGTGAGAGTAAACTTGCAATGGAGGAGAAATTCAACACTGCAAAAATTTCTCTCCTTTTACACTGTGAGTAGGGCTTAATCCTTCAGGCCTATAAAAAAATCTAAATCAATCCATCGCTATTTTAAGTTAATATGTTCTCATAGTCAGATTAGAGACCCAAAAGTGGCTATTTGAACACATCCATCTCTTTCTCTTGCTTATTCCCACACAAAACAATACCTAAATATGTTCCTATTCATCTTGTGCCTCTGAAACTAGTGGAGAACAAGGAGCAAAGTCCAGAACCAAAGGTGCATGAAATCTGAATAATTCTAGGCATCAACTTTGACCCCACTTAGAGGGCAACCATCCTTCCCCTGCATCACTGGATGCTCAGGTTGGATACAGACTGTGGCTACTTCAAACCCATGATATAATGTTAAGGCACTTTAAATACAAATGATTCAGGTATTTAAGACTTAGAGTTGAAGACCCTTCTTGCTGCAAAAGCCCAGAGGGAAAAGATTTTAAGATTTCTGAGTGATGAGAACAAAAGGCCAGTTGTCCCTCGCAAAGTTAAATCACTTCATAGGGGCCTGTGCCATTTCTATCTTTGAGTTTAACCTCGATGCTTTAAGTGGCCTCATTCCCTAGTTTATTTTGACTGTCTCTTCCCAGTCTTTGTTTTTATATACTTACCCATTATTAGTTCACTTCTCATAATTACAGCTGCACTTTGGGTGGTATGTTTTAACTGCTTCCCTGGCACTGGTGTTGCAGCATGAAAGAGTCTCTGGGCACCCTCTTTGGTGTATGTCCTCCTTAAATATTTTTTCTTGGTTCTGAGATGCACTCACTGCTGCTTGCCTTATGTTTCTGTCACGTTTCTGTCTTTCCCTCATTCTGCAGACGTTTTAGTTTATATTTAAGGACTGGGACAGGAAGAAAAAAAAAGGAGGATGGTTGTGAATTACAGCCTTAAACAAAGAGGTGGCTAAGACAATAAAAAATCCTTACAATTATCCAATCTGACTTTACACATACATCTGAAAGCTATGTAACATGATCATTTATGATAACCTTCTCCAGACCTATTAAGCTATGTAATGATGAAAACAAAATTATTAAACCAAGATGAAGGGTTGGGAACCAAAGCTGGTTCAAAATTTCAACTCATACTCCACCCTAAGATAATTAAGCTTTTTAAGAACCAAATTGATGAAGTTTAGGTGCTTCAATTCTATTCACAATTGCAAAAACTGTTCACAAATGCATACCAAAATTGAATACAGCCTTGGAGCAGTGCTCAGTGAGTGAACTCTTGTATTTTTTGAAGTCAAAAAGACTTTCACCATTAACATCAACTGTCCCAAAATTTCTTTCCTGGTGCTTTTTGTACAAGCACTGCTACAGTTTTGAAGAAAGGCAACTATTCTGTGACAAACTGAGCTCATAGCTTGGTAGCTCTTTTGCCCCATGGGAATATTGTACCTCAGTGCTAAAAATCTTTATAATAAAGTGTAGGAGATGGTACACATAGACTCAGTGATGCCACCAGGTCAGTAGAAAAAAAAACTAATTCCTTCAAAGATGGCTGGACAGTTCCACGTCTTGCATGGATTTTTGGTCTTATTTATTGCTAATTTCAAAATGCATCTATTTGTCCTGGGAGTGGATGTGTTTGGCAAAGAAATTACAAGCAGCTACCACCGAGCACAGATGTTCATTGTCATCATTGATAGCAACAAATATCATCAGTCCAAACCAAGATCACTCCTCTAATGGGAAAGTATATATAGCTATCATTCAAAAACCTCAGCCTCAGATCCTTGATAGTTCAGTAACTCACAGTTTTGCCAGTGGGGATGATAGAAGTTTCTTTGTTGTGATGGATGCATTTGCCATTACTCACCATACCGGTTCTCCCCTCCCCTCCAGCTGTTTTACTGTGGTATAATATCCAAAACCCATGAATCTTGCAGTATCCTAGCAGCCCGTTCCGTAACATTCCAGCCTGACAAAATTGGAGCTAATAGTTCAAACAAGCTGAAACATCAAGTGGGAAAGGGTCAAAATAGACTTTTCATTAAAGGCATTGACTATTGGGGAACTGGGAGATAAATGGTGATCCAGCAACCGTCCTTGTCTAATCAGAGGGTGTCAATGTATTGATTTCCTCATTGTCACTGAATTAATTATGGCTCTATCTCTCTCTAGATATTTAACTTATAGCTTGACATTAGGACTTGCTTTCCTTGACAAAATGGTGAGGTTTTGTTTCAAGATTCTCTGAAGTTTTAAGTTTGTATTTGTGGGGATTTTTATTGGTTTTATCTTTTCCTTTCCAACATGAATTGTATGTTTTGCAAAAGGATGGTGACCTGGAAAATTAATCTCTGCTTATCCATGCAAACAGACACAATATCTCTGCAAATTTCCAGTCTGCCAGCTCCTTCTGAGATATTTCTGTGAATCTACAACTAGAAGAAAAAGGACTTTAATCTATTTCACTGGAATTGGTATGACTCTATATTGACAATGTGAGGGAGTCCAATGACTGTGATGTGCCTGTTGGTAACAAAGGGACTGCATTAGGAAAGCAAATTTAGCCCATGTGATCAAGCAGGTGGTCACAGCTCTACAGAAAAGTGAATTTCAAAGACCTCCAAACAAAGCACCACTTCCTGTTTATATGTATATCCAGTTTTTGCAAGATCAGCTACCTTCAGTCTGGGGTTCTACCAAAACTGAATTGTTCCCACTTAAAGCCAACAGCAGTAGGAAAACTATTCAAGGTCTAGAACAGGCTGTCCAGGGCAGTGGAGAATTCACCATCCCTGGAAGGGCTTTAAGCCCTTTAAGATGTGTAGATGTGGCACTTGGGAACCTGTGGTGAATTTGGCAGCTCTGGGGGAAGGCTTGGACTCAATGACCTTAGAAATCTTTTCCATCCTAAACAATTCTATGTTTCTATAAGATAATAGTGCACTGCATTAAATGTAGCATTTCAGAACAGGAGTTCTGTGTGAAATAATAGTTTGTGAATTTTTACTTCCACTTTTTTTAGCAATTTTTCTTTAATTTACTTGGTTAGCATTGTTATATTTGATAGAAACGATCTGATGTGTCATCTCATCATTCATTTTATTTCCAAGTGCCCACGTAGACAGATATGGGAATACTGGCATGGGAAGATTAGGTATCTTTTCTAAGTTCTTTCAGGAAAATAACCATAGGTGCAAACCAGCTTGGGTGTCTGAATAGACAAGGCAGCTTGGTTTTCAGTAAGCTCTTTTCTCTTTCTATGATATTATCAAACATCACTTAGGTGTCTTATTTATGTTCTTATTTTTAAATTATTTATTTTCTACTTTGATCTTTGGAGGTGTCATAATGAATAGGGTGAAATCTAATATTGAATCATATCTGCAGGTACATCAGAGCAATTGTTAAGAAATCCAATGGTGTTAGACTTTGCAGACTCATTTAATTTTGTTTTAATACTGTAAAATAAACAGTTGGAGAAGAAAACAAAAATACATAATTTTCTAATGTGGGAAGGTGCAGGACTTTCATGGGTGCTTATAATTTTGACTGTTTTTACACAGGGGATACAATTAATGCGTGATTAGTTCTTTCTTTTTTTTCTGGTTTTTTTTTTTTTGGTTGGTTTTTTGGTTTTTTTTTTTGTTTGTTTTTGTTTGTTTGGTTGGTTTTTGGGGGTTTTTTTTTTTTTTTTGTGGGTTTTTGGGGTTTTTTTTTTGTTTTTTGGGAGGTTTTTTGTGATTTTTTAAGGTAAAACTGTATTCATTGTTTGATTTCAGGTCCAGAGTGAAAGACAAAGAGATACACAACTTTACTTTCCAGGTTCAGCTGTGGAGATCATGTTGCTGAAGGAGAACCAAAGAGGGTCATAATTGGCAAACTGTCTCAAATCACTCCTTAACTACACATTCCTTCATCTGGGTTTCATTCACAACTTCTTTCACCCCAAACATATTTACAGCTTTTGGAGGCTGAATCCTGTTAAACTGCACCATTGGTAGCTCCTCCACATGCAGAAACCATACTTGATCTTAGCTG
The DNA here is from genome assembly GCF_017590055.1 of Onychostruthus taczanowskii. NCBI lineage: Eukaryota > Metazoa > Chordata > Aves > Passeriformes > Passeridae > Onychostruthus > Onychostruthus taczanowskii. The sequence goes on along the minus strand of NW_024506994.1, from coordinate 1,670,161 downwards.
TGTGCTGCAAGAGTGCAGAAACCACAAAATCTAAATTGAAAAACATCCCTTTCCTGCCACTTTAAGTGCTGGACAATCCTGCTCACTGGCAGAGGAAGAGAGGGATTATTATCCTTTGAAGGAAGCAGCCTAAGAAACCATGGCCATGCAGCCTGAGAGCAGACAGACACTTGTTGGCTGTGTTGAATTTTTATCTACAATTTGCATTAGGCTTTGTCTGTTTAGGAGCAATAGTAAGGGAGACACTTCTTAATCCAGATCTTTACTACAACACCTCCCATCACTTTCATCCATCTCAGTATCTGTGAGTTCTTTCTTTTCTATAATCAAGTACAACTTGTAGAATAATAATTATTACCTCAAGAGACAGATATGAAGCTTAATTAAATAAAAGCTGATTATCAGAAACTTGGAGCATGTGCAGAGCCTATTTGCTATAGCTTTTCTATTGCTAAAGCTTTTCTGCAGATCAAGCCTGGGCTGTACAAGAAGTGATATGAATCATCTGTATCAAAAGAAATATGACTTATTCAAGGCAGAGCCATCCAAGATCATAAACAAGACATTATTTTGATAATGAGAGATTTATAGAGGAGACACAGAGAGAAGGATCTCCTGGTTCTTTTAACCCAACCCCTATTCTAGGCCCCTACACAATCTCCTTAAAAATGCAATAATCCTCACTTGAACATCTTGACTGAGAAGGACTAGCCAGCAATTCATACAAGATAGAAAGCAGATGAGCCTCAGTCATTTTTACACCTAAACTCAAACCAGACTTCATAAAGTTCCTCTGTTCTTTTACTGCTGGTTGCAAGCTGAGACTGGAAGTGGAAATGCCAAAGCATCCCAAAGATGGACAGCATTTGTGATGGGATGAGAAGCAGATGTTGAAGAAATCTCTGAAGAGATGATCTTCTCACAGAAATTCCAATGTTTTTTTGCACAATTCAAGCCCAAGACTTCAAGAAACAGGTGTATGCAGCCTCCACTCCAAAAGAACTCTGTTTAGAATATTTTTTGTGGCATATCCAACAGCTCCATAGTCATTGGAAATATCCTGGTGCATCTCACAGGGATGAGGACCAACATGTGAGTCACTAACCCAAGTCATCAGTGTATCATGATTTTAACTACCCAACTGAAGATAAGTTAAACCAGTCTGGTGAAGGCACCCTGCTCATATCAGGGACATGAAACAAGACCATCTTTAAGCTCCCTTCAAACTCAAAGCCCCATCCAGCCTGGCCTTGAACACCCTCAGGGATGGGAATGTGTCTTGAGTTAAGAACAGACTGAAATCCATCCCTCTCCTGTACCATTGTCTGTCTTTGTGGTATCAAATTGGATGTTGGGTCAAAATTCTTACTACATTTTAATTTCCATGGAACTTAATTGACTTACTGGCACCCAGTTGTGAAGTTAACTACACTGAAGATTGGTCAGCTTCTGTGGTGAGACACTTAAGTAACTATTGTGACTCAAACATGGTCAAATAGAGAAATCCATTGTATTGTCTCATTTTAAAAAATGGAAGCCGTAGGTGGGATTCATCTTACCTGAGTGTGTTTAAAGTCGTGATGACTTTAGTCATGCTAACACACCTAAAGGTATAGTGGTTACTTGCAATTAAAATTGTAGGTTTCCCAACTAAGAAAAATAGACTCTTTCAGCAAGTCTTTCATCTCAGCTATGTTAAATGCATATTTTAGGTCTATTGATCTCAGAATTACCTCTCTTCCCTACTGCATACTAAGGGAATCCATAACAACCTCCCTAAATTTAGACTTTGAAACTATAAACACCTAAATTACATCTGAAAAAAGCATTGAGGCATAATTTAACACCTTAACTCTAACCAAAAACCTGGCTGCAAGCATCTTCTGCCAGGATATTTACAATAAGATATTTGTTCATGGAAAACTATTTTTTTAAGAAAAAAAAAAGAATGAATGAGTTATATTGAAAGTTTTATGGGTCTACAAGGAGCTAACACAACATAACACTTTTACTCAAGGGTTTTTAAGAGTGATCAAACCAAATGGGTATTAAGTGAGGATACTGTAAACACATTCATAAAATATTATTTCTTTCTATGTGTGCATTATCTTTATGGTTACCATATACCTAAGTATATTTTTGCCTTGAATTCTTGCAAAATCTCAGAGTGCATTATAGCAATTAATTGATTGACTGATTGGTTAAGTATAGCTCAAACTCATTCTCTTGGATAGAAAACCACTTAGTGGGTTCCCTAAAGTATGGAGTCCCTTATGGTTGGTGAAGAAGTGGGGGGAAAAAGGAAATCTGTTTTCCTCCTGCTTTGCCCCCGGGAAGACACTTTCACTGTGCACCACAGGGCTCAGGCTACAGTTTTTCATCCCAACCCTTTTGACCAGTTACCTGTGAATATCTAAAGCTGCTGGTGGAAGGGTTCATAAAACGAAGAGCAGCTTCACATTCCACCAAGCACATTGTTTTAAAATAAATAGATACTTCATTCCCATTTATTAAAGCCAAAAGGGATTTGGGAACAAATTTCATTTCCTAAACAACTGAAGATTTCTCAATAGATTTGAGGTATTTCTATCTCTGAGGGACATGTGAAGCTCATCTCACTAACACCTATGAAAGGCAGCACTAAAGTCAGTGTTAAGCGCTTGGACCAAGCCAGTCTTCCAGTTTCTGAGTATGGATTCAATGCCAAAGAAGTAGGAACCTCCAGACAGTGAATCACTCCATCCTAAAGCAGGTTGCTTGTTGATTAAACATAGCTAGGAGTCTAAGCTATATACAACCAGCATGAAGAGAGCTTAATCCCTTCAAAAACAATCAGCTACTGCTATAATGTAAGTCCTACCCAAATTAAATCAGGCTCTTTTGGTACCAAGTCAACCAGACCACTTGTTTCAAGCCCAAATAAGCATCTCCAGTAACAACCAAAACCAAATGTGAGAATTACCAACATAAACGCTCATTTTGATGAAAAAATAAATCCTTGTATTCTAAAGCTGTTTGGCTTAAATCAAACCAGCTAACCTTTGAACCAGCACTGGGAAGTTTCCATTCCAATGAGAGATTTAGGAATCCATGCCAAGAGTCTACACTCCATCCCCAGTTGGCAGGAGGTTGGCCGGGATACAAAAAAACATGTTAACAATGCTGCTTTTTTTCTATATATACAGTAAACCTTATGTGTATCAACACACTTGTTTAAACAGCTTTTTTGAAACTGACTCACAATCTTCATGAATACATAAAAAGTTCCAGATGTTAAAATGTCCCAGGACGTGCATTTTAACCAAGTTTGTTCTGCATTTGTAGCCTGACATGCAAAGAGGGCATATTGATTAGAATTACTGGCATACTTACTGCTTCAGCTTTCCTGCTTCCTACTGAGTGGTATTTGCCATGGGATGACTTGTCTTTGTGCTATTTATTCCTAGCACACTGCTCTTGGGATCCTGGATGCTTTGGAAATTCCCTTTTCAGCAGCAGCTGGGGAGTTGTAAAGGGAAAAAATAAAAAAGAAAGGGGAAAAGCAGTCTGAGACTTCACAGGTGCAGTAAGGGTGAGGTTGAGGGGAGGAAGAGAAGAGGGTGAGGAGAAAATGTGTTTTCCCTTCTCTGCCTTTACAGGAACTGACCAGATAATGCTCATGTCTGTGCTGAGCTCAGCTCACCATTGGCATGTCCATGCCAGAGCCTTTGCACCAGTGCAAAGTCACTGTTTACTTTAACTCTTACCCATTATTAAATTTAAGACATAGAATCCCCTGTAGCCATTTGCTTTCATTAACTGTGCACAGCCAGAAAATCCATGACCTGGGAGGAACACAATGCAAATATTACAGCTTCAGCAAATACCCAATAGAAGTGAGGTATGCTGGATGATTTGCATGAGAATTATCATAAAGGTTTAGTGGAACTTAAAATCAGATTTTGTGATTCTTTCTGACCTTGCTTGCACTGGCACATTTCTGATTTTGGTTTAGCTACTTCCGAACATGAACAAATAAAATTTAGGTGGATCTTTTTGAAGTGTCCTAATTATTCGGTTATTAAAAAGGATGAAGCACTTAGCTCAAGACCTGTAAAGGGTTCATGAAGCTCCTCTGTACTTGGAGTGACATCTTAGAATCTTATCCTGTTCATTTATTGCAAACACCCAAAAGAGGCACCACAGAAAGCAGCAGGTACTCACTTGGTGGAGTAACCCAAATGATGATATTTCAGCTCCCTGATGAGTCAATGGCACCATCAGGACTGACAAAGAGCTCTCCAGGGACTATGTGCATGTTTTCCTCTGTGACTTTTCAGTTAATAGTGCATACAGGATGACAGGAGCAGGAGTCTTCCATCCCAGCACACAAGCCAGCTGCAAAGTAATTTTGTCTCCTTTTCCCCTGGTCCCATAAAATTTGCATTCCTCCCTGCAGAACAGCCTGTGCCTCATGTTAGGAATGAAGGATAAATCTCTATTTCCTTCATTTTCCTCCTTTTCCCCAAATCTCCTGGTATAGAATAGATTTTGATGTGGAAGATGCCTTCTGGGCAAGGCAAACCATGTGTTCTTCAGGACCATGATGTTTTAGCTGAACTCTGGCAGAGGCAGGAACAGCCTGTGCAAGCCTGGCTTGGACACCTGACTCCATGGATCAGGCACAGTTGCAGCTGACTCAGCAGGGACACACAGCCCCAGGTACAATTTTGGGATAAATAAGGGGTGGGCAGGTGGGAGGAGCTTCATGAACTTGGCTACAGCTGTGAGTTCAGGGTCAGGGGTGGGACAAAATAACCTACATTCATCCTCTCAACTTGAACTTTTTGGGTTTCTGATTAAAATTAAATATAAATGAGAGCTGGCACCCTCTCTCTTCTTCACTGGCAGTGTTGGCTGTTTCCCATAGCAGGATATTTAATATTTTGAGAGCCACAGGCACCTGTATGCTGAAAACAACATTGAAGTGCCTTTACTTCTAACTGAAACCCACTTCCCTTTATCTCTGAGTGACACTTTATGTATTTGCTTGTTTGACTTCATCTGGCAGTACCAAAATGCAGGCAATAGGATTTAGATGTTATCCAAGTGGTGGGAATGTGGCCTCCGGCTCCAAGGTTTTTGCCTAATAGTGGCAGCAAAAGGACAGATGATGGAGGACACTGTAGCAACATCAATAATGCTTAAAAACTTCAGGTATACCCAGGCCTGGGCAGGTCAAAGCCCTTAGCTTCTTAATATTTAGATTAGCAATCTAAAGTAATGGATCTCAAGTGCTGCAAAAATTTATTTGGATTGGAGGCATTCACCACAGGAAGAGTGAATTTACCTCACCCAGGTTTAACCATCAGAAAGTCAGACATTCATTTGTGCTGTTTCATCAGTTCCTCTTGCAGCCAGTGGAGAGAGACACAAACCTCTAGAAAGGGCCTAATCCATCCCACTGTAAGTGAGATGAAGTGCTCTCTGGAGGTTCCTGCCTGCTTCCATTGACTACTGAGAGATGATCAACAGCTTAGGCAACCAGCTTGGATTTGGAACCTGACATCTAGACATGTGACATTCCATAAGACTCATCTCCCCCCCAGATATTCAGGATTCCTTTAAAAATCTCATCATGAGTGTTGTTGCAGTAACAAGTCTTTTTCATATTTATGCTTCCCAGAAGCAAGTTTTGGTTTCAAGTGCATCTCTTTTTCTCCAACAATGATTCACTGTCATTCTCCTCTTCTCCTGTTTAAACATACATATATGTGCATATATATGCCTATACACATTATATAGGTTAATTAACTGTATTTCATGTGTAATGCAACACACGTGCATTTTATGTCATTTGATTACAGATGAACAGAGAATTCTGACAAAGTCTCCAAATTTCTGCACTGAATTCCAGTCATGGAATACTTTTTGTATTAACTATTCATGGAATCATGGAATGGTTTTAGTTGGAAGGGTCATTAAAGTTCGTCCAGTTCCAAATCCCCTGCCATGGGCAGCAACACCTTCCACTTGTACAGCTTGCTCAGACCAGGGCAAACTGCTGGAAATAAAAGCCTTAAAAATTATTATTTATTGTATATGCTTGAGAGTTATTTTTAAACCACCTTCCCCCTGTTGCTGTAGTTGGCTTGTTCTGGGATACTTAAGTAATATAAAATTTGGAACCACTCTCATCTTTTCTTCCAAACTAAAGTCAGCTGAAGCTTTTAAAGTTCACACTTAATTTTAACTTCTTGTCTGTTGAGTCTTATAAATGTTCTAACTATAGCTTGTGCTTCTGACCTATGGACAATGGCTGTCAGATGCACATTTTAAATAATCAACTTTTATCATCATTTGAAGCCAGAAAGAAAAACAAAACAAAAACAACAACAAAATCCATACAAAGACAAAACGAAACCAAAGCAACTCCCTCCCCCCCAAAAAATACATACACATACACACTCTGTTTAACAATATCAGATGAATGATTTTTTTGGTTTTGGGGTTTGGTTTTTTGGTGTTTTTTTGCTGGAAAATAAATTACCAGATATATAGCTTACTTGGATACTAAACACATTAGACCTTCATGCCATTTAAAGGGAGAAAACTACTTTGTAACAGGAAAATTATTTTTATATCTCCTATCTTACCTGGTGCATTTCCCTTCCATTCTACTGATAATCCCAACATACTTTTTATTAAGAGCAATTCCAGACCCCATTATTGTTCCAAGTTCTGACATTCACATAGGAAATGAAAAACTGCCCTAACCTTCCTTCCTGCTCATAAAGTCCTGGAAGAGGTGGATAAGACCACAGAATCTTTTGACTTAGGGTAGAGGGTTTTTTTTTTTTTTTTTTGCATTTGCATAAATCCCCCAGGCAGGCAGGAAGAGACAATATTTCAAACCCAATCCCAAATATTTCATTTGGAGCGGTTATCTCATAATTACAGAGCTGCAGTCAATTAGCAAAAATAGAAACTTGTGGAATAATTCTGTGCTGTTAGAGATGGAGGAAGGGATGGAGCTTTTGGGCTTTAACATGTATTATATGCAGATCTACACTCCTGGACAAAACCAGGCAGTCCCACAGAGTGACCAATGATTCCTTTGCCTGGAGGGTACACACACCCTGGACACATTGATCCAAACACCTTTCCTTGTGGGGAAGTTTTCTGTTGTGACACAACTACTGCTGCCATGGTGATTTAATAAAACAATGAAATGTTATGGGCAATCTGAGGCACTGGCTTTATTTGCCCACCAAAAATGCACAGAGGATTTGGAGAGAATATAATTGTCTTTGGCACGGAATTAGCATCCACATGCAGAACTTCCCTGGATAATTGCATGGGGGGAAAAAAGCCTCTTTTTTAACATCATCTGACCCTCAGAATCTGCAATAACAAGAACCCCCAGTGTCATGTGGGCCCAGAACACAGTGAGATGAAGATAAAACTCTGGGTATCTGCATCTCCTGCTGGGAAACTTCCTTTGAAACCCCCTCAGACTCCTTGCTCCTGCACCAGCAGGTTGGACTTGGTGGTTCAAGGTTATTCCTGCCTCATGTCTTAATCTTGAACATTTCCAACCCATTAATTTGCTGCACTGCTTATTCGACTTCTGTTTGTAGGACACAGACTGCTCAAGTGTTGAACAGGTGAATAGTGGAGGCCATGGTGAGGAGGGGATGGAGGCAGAACTTTTCCATCTTCATGACATATTTATCATTTATGAATCAGATATGTCCTGTGGTAACTCTCCAAATAAGCAAACCTTAGGAGTTGAACTTGATAATCCTTGTGAGTGCCTTCTAACTCAGGATATTTTGAGATTCTAACCTTTGCAGCATTTTTTGCAAGTGAAAATTTGGTTAAGTTTTACCTCACCTTAAGATCAGAAACTGAATCCTGAGTACAACAGCAATCACAGGGTTCCTTGTGATGAATGGAGTTTTGGCCAAACAAAAGTGTAAGGGATTATCTCATACAGTCTAAAAAGGTCCCCTCCCCACTTCCCAAGCTCAGGAATGAGTCTCAAAGCTTGTCTGTGTCTACAGTCGGTTACAAGCAGAGCTGCCACAAGCACGGGATATTTTCTATTCTCTGTGCCATGCAAACAGCTCCACTGAAAACCTCTTGTAGACCACTTATAAGATCTCTGGGGTGAACTTAGAGCACCTTCCAGTGCCTAAAGGGGCTCCAAGAGAGATGGAGAGGAACTTCAGACAAGGGCCTGGAGTGACAGGACATAAGGAATGGCTTCCCACTGGCAGAGGGAAGGGTTAGATAAAATGCAGGGAGAAATTCTTTGCTGTGAGGGTGGTGAGGCCCTGGCACAGGGTGCCCAGAGAAGCTGTGGCTTCCCCTGGATTCCTGGAGGTGCCCAAGGCCAGGTTGAACGGGGCTTAGAGTAACCTGGGATAATGGGAGGTGCCCTTGCCCATGGCAGGGGCGTGGAATGAGATGAGCTTTAAGGTCTCTTCCAAATCAAACCATCCTATAATGCCATGGCTAATGTCTTGAAATGCCTTTCCTAAATCACATACATGCAGGTATGTGGATCCCAGCTTTGCACAAAGATTCTGTGTGAAAGGATGAGCAAATTTACCCTTCTGTGTCAGCTCAAGGCCAGCTGAAAAGAGCAATCCAAATCATCAGCTCTTTCTGTATGAGAACCCTGATGTGGTAGTGCCATGTCACCACTGCTGGCAGTCAATCCCTCCATGTCTCAGTCCCCTTGAAATAAGCTGGATGTCTGGATGCAGTTGGATAAGAGGTAGGGAAAGTTTGCAGTTTCTTGAATACTGTACAGTGTAGGACTAAATAGATTTATTCCTGAAATGGGTAAAGATGCTGAAGGTCATGTCCAGTACAAATTTGTCAAAGCAGGGAGGATAAAATGCTCCTGCCCATCAGCTTTCCTCAGCTGCAGGAAGTCCACCTGTGGGTGTTTCCAGCCCTTCTACACTGATGGTGTTTCTGCCTACTAACAAATTGGCCCTGTGTGGTTATCATCAGAATTTGACTTGGATGCTTCCAAAATTTGCTTTTTTTCCACATATATGTACTACAAGGAAAGTTATTTACACAAGGCTAATAAAATCACATCCTTGAAGGAGGTCCTGTGTCACATTGGTTCTAGCCTATCTCAAAAGGAATATTCTGTGTTGCATCAAAAGGTCAAAAATGTGAATCAACTACTTTCCAGTGGACAGCACTGAAAAAATTAAGGCCAGGCCCTGTTTCTACTGAATCAATTATAATTTTGATGTCCTGATTGACATAAAAACTGAATTAGACTTCCTAACTACTTCCCTGAGTGCTTTAATAGCCAACCCTGTGTCTTTATATTGCCTTTATTTATATGGCTTATTCATTTAACTACATCCTTTCCCCTTCATTTATGTTACAAATAAACAGAAATCGCTGAGCCAATGCCTAAAAAAAAAAAATGTAAATATTTGCTAGAGCAACAACCAAAATATAGGATTCTCCTCTGGCCCTGCATTTATTAAGGATAAATTAGTTCCAGTAATTTTATTACACTCATTATAAAACAGACCACACACTTGTTTCTTTTAGAAATATTTTGTCAGGGTTTTAAAATTATTGGCATGGTTCCTAGGACCTGTAGCACCTTGGGGTGTACAGAGGGTATCTACTGAGGGGTCTCACCATTTCCCCTCCTGATTTGCTCCAAAAAAATACATTTACTAGTGTGATTGCAAAGAGGTGGATATGGAAGCATTGTGTGCTGCAGCCTGACACCAGAAGGTGTGATATTGTCTATTTTTGCATCAAAGTCACCCAAATGAAGAATAATCTGCCCCATATGGATACTGATATGACTCGATTGTGCCATTTGGGCCAGATGCCAAGGAAGTGGGGTCTGATAGCTCCAAGCTGTCTGCTGTGGAGGATGGACTCATAACTCCTTATGTTACAAATGTTTGAGTTTCCCACCGTTTGAATCTTCTTTTTTCTTCTTTTTCTGAAGTCCAGGAAGGCTCACCAGAATGGACAAAACCTGGCATATTTTTCTTCTTTCTTGTGAAGCTTTTCTGATGTTCCTCCCACACATTTTCAAGCAAAATTACAGTTGGCTAAATGCCACTCAGCTTTTTGTTAAAAAAAATAGAATGTGAAAGCAAATAAAAAGTGAAGCAGATTTTAAAAAATACAGTAGAACAATGAAAAACTGGGAAAATTAAGATCTAGAATAACATAATTAACAAAGCGAGAAGATTCAGAAATTACTAGAACAGCCTGTTATTTTTTTCACATATAATTTTAAGTTAGTAGAAACAAAGAGGAATCAAGGCAGAAAGGCCAAGTAATTCTTACAGCTGACCTTACTGGTGCTTTTCCTCAAATCCAGGTCACACTTCAACTCTTCCTTGTGCACTGCATCATGTCATTCTGCTAGCTGGCAGAGCAATGAGTGAGTTGACGTTTAAAAGCAGGCCAAAAAGGTGCTGCTCTACACAAATGCTAAATGTTGCTGTTACCACTGAAAACTGCTGCTCCATCGATCCCGCAAGGTGAAAAGGGAGCCTGGTGTGCCTCTGGCTGGGGACACAGCCAGACCAGGCTGAAGTCACCCAGACTGTTATGTAGGTGCCTCGGGACCCTGCCAAAACAAGGTCTATAAATGCAATATATGTTTTCAAACCGTGGATCATGGCCAGCCCTTGGAAAACTTGCTCAGGTTTCAGCCTGCAGGTTAGCCAGGGAGATTTGAGGGAGGGAGGGACTCGTGTCCCCGTTTCTGGTGTGGCTGCCAGAAGCTCCTGCTGCACTTTACACCCCCAGAGACCATGGGGAAAGGAAAAAACACCTCACCAATTTTCAGCTGGTGAGTGAATCAGGAAAGCCTCTCCCTCTTTCGCTGCCACCATTCATGCTCAGAGTTACATTGTCTAATAACCTTTCACATGGCCTGAGAAAGGCCTGGCCAGTTCCTCACTTTTCCCCATAATAAGAAAGAGCAGAAGAAACTTTGCAGTTTATGGATGCAATAATCTCATTAAAGCTTCACCATGGCTTCCAGAAGTTTTAATAAACCAGCTGGCTAATCACAATAATCTCCCTCCCCCCCTCCACTTTATGGAAAGATCCTGCGGTCAGGAAATATAAAACTCTCAACACATTGACCACAGCAAGGATTACAGCCTCATGCAGTGACACTTTTCCAACTGGAGATCTTGTGTGCTGCACAAACCTCAAACAACCTCATAAACAAGTTCGAAGCAGACCTAAAGCCAGGCCTGCCAAGGAGAACATCAAGAGTGATTCTGTTAATGAGGTCTGGCTGGAGCTGAAACACCTCTCCTAAGTGTGTTATTTTTAATCAAGTCATTTCCAACAGGAACCTTTATGGGAGTGTGCACTGATTCATTCCTTAAAATTTGCACTTGAAGGCCCCTGTCTTGGGCCACTGATGTCACCAAAGGCTGTGGCAGTGGCGGGTGGGTGTTGGAGCAGACACCACGCTCGGTGACTCAGCACCCACAGCTCAGACCTGAATCCACGTCCTCAGACTTTCATACCTCAGAGAAGGCTGGGAACATAATCCAAGAGCTTGCTTCTATAACAGAGAGCATTAATCACAAATCAGAGAGCTATCAAAGGGATGGAGACAGACTGGGAGAGCTGTTCAGCCTGGGGAAGAGAAAGCTTTGGGATGAGCTCGTTGCAGCCTTCCAGTACTTGAACAGGGCTTATAAGAGAGAGTGAGGGACTTTTCACATGGACAGATAGTGACAGGACAAGGAGGAATGGATTTAAAACCATTATCTCTCCTAAAAGATGAGAGATGATGTCACTTCCAGTCCATAACCACTTCTATTCAAAGCGTACCTGAACTAAGAGTTGTTTTTTCCCAGAAAAAAAAGGAGATTTAGGGTTCGTGTCCTGCTCCACTTGAAAGATTTCAGACCCCTGTCACCCAATAAAACCCCATAAACCACCAGCCTACTTTAGGAAAAAAGAATCTCACCCCCTCATGCTGCAATTAAGTGAAACCAGGAGTGAGGAAATGGGGGAGTCTGAATTCCCTTTGGACAGCTACTGTGCCCCCCTAGACCTGTCTTTGTATTACAAACAATAGCAAGTGTTGAAAGCGCAGATCACATCCAAAGACTCTCTGCTGCTGGTAGACCTCGTGTGCTCCTCCTGTGGCAGCAGAGTGATGCCAAGCACCTGCAACAGTGTCAGAACAAAGTGTGACTCTAAAGATGCTGGGAAACTTGAGTTCATGTCTTACCTATTGGGCCTCAAAAGCTGAATCCTCCTAGGTCAAACAAGTTAAATCCTCTTGCACAGAACACCACAGCACAAGGAAGAAAATTCTGCAGTGGTGACAAGACTGCTAGGGAAGTGCAATTATTGTCTGAAGACCTCAAAATTCTTCTCAGCATAAATTAAGCCGCAAAAATCATCTTTTTGCCACTTTTCTCTGCCTAATTTAGCAATTTATGAGATACAGCCTCTTAGTTCATTGAGGGCATCACTAAGCAGAAAAGACAATTCATAATATCTTCTTTGAGTCCTCTGGGTGTCTGTAAGGGCCACTGAGAGAGAAAGATGTAGAAATTATGCTCTTCCAGCCAATCTGGGTACTCAGGTCAGGGTGACACAAGGCACTCACTGGAAGTTCTTTCTATCCATGTAGAGACAACCTTTGCAATATTTACAGGTGTCTCCTTATAGTCAAGTAAAATCTAGAGACATTCTAGTGAAGTTAATCTAGTGAGATTAACTTCAGCCCTTAGCAAACAAGCAGAATATGGTTCTCTGTCCCCATTCATGGACATTAAAAATGAGGGTTAAAGCAGCTGTTCAGGTGGAGCTGAAAAAATACAGCATTTTTTCTTCATTCCTATGTCATGTCTCTCACTCAGCCACATTCTTTCTCTAAAGGTTTTCTACTCCTGGAAATTTACTATTTCGGGATAATGGTTCCCAAGTAGTTGCTTAATTAAAGCCCCCATGTAGCAGGTTTTATTCCAGAATTCTGGAATAGCTATTCTGGTAAATTCTGAAGTGTCAAGAAGCCCTAAGGCATGAGAAGAGAAGTGTGTGCCTGTCTCAATGAGAAGCTGTTAAAAGGAAGGTGAAAATAATAGGAAACTTTCATATATCGGTAAAAGCCAAAGAGTGTGTTGCTGGTAACATCACTTTAAATCATTCTGGCACCCAAACAACTGGAGCTGCACAACTAGTTTGGAGGGGAAAAGAAGGATTGAATTAATGCACCTTTTTTTTTGATTCACACATGGTCTTCAAGGCTGCAGTTTAGTCATTATCTGAATTAACACTCCAAATAATTTCTTGGAGGCATCTTAGTCTCAGGTCTATGAGCTGTTGATTGTATGTGTTTGATACATGAAAATCAAGCTGTGCTAATTAGTTTTGATTTTACATATAGTTTATGATGTGTTAGCTCTTTGCCTTGATTGGATTAATGCAGCTCTTAGAAACACATGTTATGCACAAAAAAAAAAAATTTTGAGTACCTCTGACACAAATATCCTCTAACAGTCATTGGAAATTTCTTGTATGTGCAAATTTTCCTTCAGTAAACCTACAGGTTAAACTGTACATTAAAAATTATAGAAAAAAAGGGGAAAAAAAAAATACATGAAGTTATTTTATTTGAGCAAGAAGTCAATGTTTTGTAGATTAGCCCAGCACTGTTCACCACTGGGTTCATTAATTGAATCCACTAGTTTTGTAGCCCTTGTTCTGGGCACTGAGAGTCCTCTGCTCACACACCAGCCCCATCAGACACACACACTGACCTTCAGCTTCAATCACGCCCTCCTGCCTGCACTAACATGTACTCACTCAGACACTTTCACATTGGGTTACGTGCCCAACTCCTGGCACTCACTTTCGGTTATGTCCAGAGCGTTACACCCACACTTAATTACAATCACACCCTCACACTCCCCATCCAGTTACACCACCAGGGCTGCCCACCTCCCCCCATGGTCCATTATCATCAGACGTGATTAAAACTGCAGTTTTGCACCTATAATCCTCTACTGGCATTCACATCCACTTATGTTCAACAGCCCTCCCTGGGATGCATGTCTGCTCGTCACATCCATGCACACATGGAAGCACCAGGTTTCTTCTTTCATTCTGACAGTGGAGTGGGTTTTTTTTTTTAGTTTTTCTTTCAGTGGCACAAAGAACACCCACTTCCTACTGAGGAACAGAAAGACTTGCTGCTCTGTGGACTGTTGCCCTCTCAGAAAATCACCTTGAATCCTTATTTTATACCTCCAGAAGTGTGTATGCTGTGGTGGTTTTTATTTTAGTTTCTGGGTGGGACTTTAAGTCAAGGCACCATTATGCAAAATGCTGTGTACTTGAAACAAAAGGCAGTACCAGCACTGTAAATTCAGGCTGTATCTTTCATCTGTGGAGACAGAGAGAGCTTCTTATGGAGGAATGCAGTCACCTCCTCAATCCCCTGTTGCACCCATGGGAATGTTACAAAAGCAAATTCCTGATGTTCCCTGACACAGGGAGCCTTGTGGACAAGAACCCACCAAGCAGCCTGCAGGCACCTGAAGTGGTCCATAAAAATAATCCTCTCTGCACGGTTGCATGGCCTTCCTGAGCAGCTGGTGATGAGCAGGTGAAATCCTTCTTCTCCCAAATTCAGCAAAAGGGTTTTTCAGTGATCACAGACCCAGAGGTGTCCAAGGCCAGGTTGGATGGGTCTCCCAGTAACGTGGTCTGGTGGAACATTCCCTGCCCATGGCAAGGGAGTTGGAATAACCTTCAAGGATGCTTCCAACACAAACCATTCCTTGGTTCCTTGCCTCTATGACCTCACTCTTAAGCTTATCATGTCTTCATGAAGACAAGACCCGCTACAGAGGTGTGTGAAGCCCACACAAATGTTAACAAGAAATCTGGGAGGCAATGGGACTGGTTTCACCAGGTCCATTCAATTCCAGGAACACTAACCACAGCCATGAATATTAATAAAAGATCAGCAAGAAAAGAAGATAGAAGAAAATGTTGTGTTTAGACACTTCAGAGGCATAAAGAGAGAGGGCTTATCTGTACCAACCCATATGCACCCACATTGCATAGACATCACATTATTTTTTTCAGTGTTTAAAACCCACAGTCAGTCTGAACCAGACTTAAGAGGAAGCTCTGAGAATCTGAGGTAATTTCTAAAGCAGGTTTTGATTTAGGAAGATAAGCAAAAACTCTGACTAGGAAGCCAAATTTCCAGTTGTATATTTCTGACAGAGATTTGGACTGGAGTTTTTATTAATCAGGACAAGATCCCAACAAAATTCACTCCTAGAAGTAGTGGCAGGTGGTGGGAGAAAGGAAAAAGAAGAATAAGAAAAGAAAAATAACATAACCCAAACCATCCAAACCTAAAAAACCCTGCAGGACGAGACAGAGTCTATGGATAAGTGCCTGCCACCACAATAGGATACACATGGCCTGTTCAAAAATGCCTTTGCAGGAAGCCAGGCCACAAAATAAAACAAGACGTGGTGTAGGGTTGAATTGGCCACTTTTTATTAAATAAACAATTGATCCACATTAAGTAACTCTAAATCATTTAGGACATCTTTGTTGATCCTGACCAGAACTAACATGTGCAGATAACCTGCACTTGGCATTATGATTATCATTCCCTGCACATCTACCACCCACCAGAAATCCCAATTCTGTGTGTCCCAGAGGGGCAGGAGAGTAGAGGAGAGAGAAGCTAGGGAGAGGCACAAAAAGAGGGAGCAATCTCTTTTCATTATCCAAACATCTTCAGGACTATCCAGGCCTGAAGAGATGAAAACCACAGCGGGGGAACACACCTGTGTCAGTGTCACAGGGATGGCACCCCCATTCCACACCCACCACTGTGTGCTCTGCCCAGCATTCCATGCAGGGACTAAAATACCATGACTGCTCCTGACATAATTCTTGGCAAAGCCAACAGAAGTTGGGATTTTAAAAATATGGAGGGTTAAATGCATCCTGCCATGTCCTCCTGGAAAGATTAAAAGCCAGATTTTTGCCACAACCTAATAACTTTAAAGATATAACAGAAATTGTAATACAGCATAGAAAAATCAGAAAGTATTTCACCACAGCATTGTCATAATCAAAAAAGATCACAATCACAAGACAGAAAGAATATTTTGACCAAATGCCTTGCAAAGCTCTTGTGTTTGAAGAGGGTGACATTCAGGTTTGGCTGCTGTGAATACTCCAGGTTCACTCCTGTGGTTATTATGGCTCCAGATAAGTTGTCTTGCTGCAATGTTCTTGTATGACTTTTATAAGTCAGAGGTATTTTGATCAACATTTTTCCAAGCTGCTGTTGGCTGCTTGGTCCTTATTCTTTTTCAGGACTCTATCTTTTGACCACCATTATTTTAAAGCCATGCTAAATGTCACCACTCCATAGTCACCACTCTCACTCATCCTACAGAAATGGATGCATTTTGGAAAATCCAATCCTGATGTAACTGAGATAACACCTGTGAGCTTCTGCCATACTTAAGGCAAGGTTAAGGTCAAGTGGCAAAGATCTGAGTTCCAAAGAATGAAAAGCTTTATGGTGACAGTGAGGATTACAATTCAATTCTTTGCTGGGAACATTAAAAAAAAAAAAAATGTCACTCTCTAGGAGGTGCATTCTGCTTTTCAGCTGATGATCCATCACTGCCTATTTTGATTTTTCATCAAAATATGAAAAATGTCTTCAGAGTAGAATTTTTCTGGAGGCTTAATCCTCAAAGACTAGACCCAGCCCTGAGGGTCCATCGGGATCTCAGCTGAGTTTCTGTGGCACTACTGGCATCCCAGTGCTCAGTTAACTTTCTCTTGAGAGGGTTTTTGTGGATTTACACCCAAAATTATCCATGTCTGATGTTTGTAGATGGTTCATTTTCTATGGAATAAAGGAAAGGAGAAAAATCATGCAGCACAACATATGCTATTATTAAAACAAAAACTACTATCAGGATAGAGCAGAGAGAGCAACTTTGCAATAAAAAAGATCCCAATCCACATTTTGAGTTCACACCTCTCAAACAGCTTGTGGGAAAATAGTAACAGCGACAACAATAAACACAGGAGCAACAAAAATGTGGAATCCCAATGCCTGTGCCCACAGTGAGAATAAAAAATGCAAAGCCTGGGCCACCTCGCCTTTAATTTCCTAACTGCTGTTTTGTAAGGCTGTGTCATGCTTCTCAGTTCAAACACGCTTTGGCTCTTTATTATTCATGGGCCTTTTTCTCAGTCAGTGGTGTTGAATAATAAAACAGCCCAGGATCAAATGGGCCAATTCTCCACGCCTGACACCAACTGCTACTGTTCGCTGGGCTCTGCCAAGCGTTGCCTCTGATAATGAGTGGGATTTGGTTAAACAGTAAATTAATGAATAATGAAATATCCAGGTTGATCAGTTAGAGAGCACGCTTGCTTTGCCCCAGGCCAAGTGCTCGGGGCAGAAATTACTCTCAAACGGCACTTGCCTGTGTGCTGGGCTGGATAACTATTTTACAGCCTATTGCTTGACAGGATGTTGGGAAGGGGGCGAGGGGAAGGGGGGAAGTCGGGGAAACAGAGCGGGCAGAGCAATCTCCTTATCACCCCGCATGGAGGGGAGAAGGGGCCGCTTTGGGGTTGTGCAGACCCCCCTAGAAAGGGGAGAGAGTTGCAGTGTGGAAGGAGGTGGTGATGAGGCTGGGAAAAAGATCCCTCTTAGGTCTTCCTCCCTCTTCTCCTGGCTTTTTTTTATTATTATATCTGTGGTAACATCATCATCATTATTATTATTATTTCCTGGTCAGGATAACCGATATCACTGAGGTTAGCCCAAATTTCGCCCTTTCCCCATCATTGTTAATTCTCGCTTTCCATCAGCCCCGTCCGAGCGTGTTTCAGAGCGGGGCCATCCCTCCCGGCAGGGCTTGGAGCCCAGACTGCAGAAAGAGCCTCCCGGAGCAGTGTGTCAGGTGTTTTGGGCAAATAAAAGAGCCTGTGAAAGGCTCTGCCTGCACGGGATGGGGCACTGAAACAGAGGGATGGAAAAAGCAAGCGCGGAAAGGAGGAAACAGCCCTGAACCCTTCATTTTAATAACCCCGTACCCTTCATTTTCTGCATCGGAAGAAATAAGTAGCTGTGAAATATTTCCCGCAGGTCAGTAACACAAGCACATGTCCGTACACAAACAGGCACGATTTTTACCGCTGGAGAAGGGGAAAAAGCCCTCCTTGACTCTCACAAGCCGCGCTGTACCCCAGCCCAAGGTGTTTATTTGGGGCGCAAGTATTGCTCCACATCAGCGAGAAAACCACTGCAATTATCACCTTTTATCCAGACGAGAAACTGTCTCTGTGATCAACTTGCCTTCTTTTTTTTTTTTCTTTTTTCTTTTTTTTTTTTTTTAATGTTATTCTTCCCAAACTTTCCAAACAAGCCCAAACTACTCAGCCAGCGCAAGGAGGGTGAGGAAAAACTATATGTACATACTAAAATAAAAGAAGGGAGTAGAAAACCCATCTCTTTCCAAAACACGAGTTTTCAGGTCAGGGCTCAGCTACTTTCGCTGGTCTCATGTCACCCCTAAGTTAAAGTTTAGAGAAACCCGTGAAGCGTAAGGAGAAGGAGGTCCCGTCTCTGCCTCGGCCATCGCCCCCGTCCTCCCCCGGCAGCTGCCGGGCGCAAGGAAAAGCCTCCAGGCTCCGGCTGCGATGGCAAAGTCTCGGGAAATTAGGATTGGAGGGGTTTAACCACAGCCTCCTTCAGACTCTCAGTCTCCATTCATCGGCGTTGTGTGAATGCAGGGATGAGCAGGCGGCTCTGGGGCAGGTTAGAGCCGGTGTTTACTTCATTTCTCGAGAAGAACCACCGCTCACATTCACCCTCTCGTCTTAATATCAAAATCCAGAACTTTTCGTTTTCAACTATTTCGCTGCGTTCCTTCCTGCTCTCCAATTTAAAATGCATTTTTTTACTCTAGACTATTTCCGTGAAAACCATTTACCCAAAAAAATGTTTTCTAGCCCCGTTTGCATTTCTTCCACCACCTCCCCCCACCCTTTTCCCATCATTACCGGTTATTATACTGTGATTTTCTATACAGAGCTGTAATCAGGCTCCCTTTTGCCCAGCCAAAGCAGGTTCCACTCTGCACTGGAATGAAGTGGAGTTTAGGGGTGTCCGGTGCTAATCTCACCCCAATCGTTGGTCAAAGCTTTTTGAGAAAACTGCAGCTTTCTGTTAAGTTGCTGGGAGTTTCACATGAGCAAAAAGACTGCCAGGTGATGCTTTGTGCACGAAGATAGACTATTGTTAGTGCTGATATCAGGAGGCAAAAAATCTTCCCTCGTACTTTGACGGATTTTTACAAGGAGAATTAATGCCCACATGCATTTCATTCACGTTGGTGTTTTAAACGACAATGGATATTGTCACAATCGTAGAGAATGCTCTTAATAAATCTCAGTGTTCACGGATTTATCACCTGGAAGGAGCCAGAGGTTTTTGTTTTAAAGGAAGTGTTCCTCTGGACCTGAGGAAAAATCCTCCTCTCACGCTGTCAGGAGATACATGAGATTTCGCTGTGTACTTAACAGGACTAATAATGACCGCACAGCACTCCCTCACGCTGGGGAACCGTGGAGGTCCAGTGTTCGCCTTTGTATTAAAAAACACTTTGCAGATGTTAGATTTGGGTGTTTTGGGGGTTATTTTGGTTGGGGAATTTATATACGTTTGCTCCATTCAGGGCCAGAGGGGGTAAAAAGATTCTGAAAATTCGGGTGAGAAATACATGCACAAACACACACACACACACTTAAAAAAAAAAAAATTAATGTTGTTTGGAGGAGGCTCCAAGTAATTGCAATCATTTCGTAGTTGCGTGAGATTCTGAGTTTTTTTCTTCTTCATATAAAGCAGAGAGTATAGAGACACTCTTAACTCGTAAACCCCCAGAGATTTATCCCTCCCTGCCCCAGGAAGCGTTCGTAGGCAGAGGGGGGATTTTGCTGGAAGGGTAATCAGGACAGCCCTTCCTCCGCTGGGACACCGGGATGTGAGAAAGCAGCAGAGCCCAGCCCTGGAGGAAGAGCTCCGGGAAGGACCGGCCCCTTGCACCGGCTGGACTCTCCTGCAAGGGTTAAATTCCGAAGGCAAAGACAAGGCGCATTTTTGTTTTTCCCTTAACTCCTGAAAGCCGGTAGTGGAACCGACTCTGGAGCTACGCGAAGTTGTGACACAAAATGTAACACAAAGTCCTGGTACAGCTGTGCACAGACACAGATACGCTTCCAGCTACAGGGGAAAAATATGTGCGGATGCCTGTTTACGAGACAGAGAAAACGAAGGAATTCTGTGGATATGTTGGTCCTGGGGATTATTTAAGACATTTGACTAGTTCCATCATAGGGACACCAGATGTTATTTATGAGGTCTCGTATAAATGTGGGCCATACCATGCAGGTAGGGAGGGAAAAGGCAGAAACAAAGAAAAAAATAGCAGAAGGAAGGAAAGAAAGGAGTTCACCCCAAAGGGATGAAAGAAAAACCTGATGTTTATAACTATATAAATCACGCTGAAGTTTTGTAATGGAAACTAGAACTACCTGGAGTTTAAAGGAAGAGAACGGGGCAAGGCAGGAGAGGCGGAGGGAGGGAAGATCCCTGCTGGTCATGGCTGGAAAAGCAGATGAGAGCCCAGCGCCCTGGGGAGGGGAGGTGGTGCTGAGCTGGGGTACGGCCGGGCTTGCTGGGGTTACTGTGGCTATTCCTGGGTTTGCCCTTAGCTGGGGAAGATGCCAGGAGGAAGATCAGAGCATAGATGGATAGGCAGGAAGAGAGACAAAGAGAGAAAGAGAGGGAAAGAGAGAGAAAGAGAGAAAGAGAGGGAAAGACAGAGAGAGAGAGAAAGAGAGAAAGAGAGAAAAAGAGACATCAATCTGATCTTGTCTTGTTGAAGATCTCTGGGAAAATATAGTGAAGAGGAGATCATCAGGAGCATTCCTGCTTTCCTGACACCACATTTCCAGAGCCCAGTGTTCCAGTGTCCGAGCTGTCTGCACGGCCAGGGAGGAGGCAGGACACACCACTGCCGCCCGAAGCAGCCAAGTGCACTTTGTTATAAACAGACACAGAGATGTGCATTGAATTTGCAACCTTGACACAGTCACCGGGAGCCTGGGAAACTCGGGGTGAGCCCTTCCTCGTTTCGTCGGGTCCCGTTTTAAAGGGAACCCTCGGTTTTCACAAGCGGGTGCTGCTGCTGAGCTATAGGAGAGCTTTTCTCAGTGCATTTGGTTTTGTTTTGGTTTGGGGGTTTTGTTTTGGATTTTTTTTTTTTTTTTTGGTTGGTTTTTGTTTTTTTGGTTTGGTTGGTTGATTTTTTTTTTTAATTTTTTTTTTATTTAACCCCTTTTTACATAACTGTTGCACAGTTCCCGAACAACAGAGAAACTTCCTGATCCCCCCCTCTCCCTCCAAACAACCTCCCCCAGACTCCGCTGGGAACGGCGAGGGCTCTTTTGGAAGGCTTCATGCAAAACATGTGCTCTACTAAAAATAATACCATCGGTGCGATTAAAACAAAAGCAAACAAAACAAACTAAAAAAGCGTGGCATGCAGCCCGGCTTTAGGGAATCAGCTCCAGTGCCGCTGGCATTCCCAGCCCACCGGCATCCTTACCTCCCCACCTGCCCGCAGCTGGCTCGGAGGGCCTGAGGAGGGGAGGTTTGGGGGTCCCCGCCCTGCAAAGTCCAGGGAAAAATCAGGAAAGGGAAAGCGGGGGGATTCCCTTTGCTCTTTCTCCCCCACCTCGTTTCCCCCGTGCTCGGACCCCGGGCGCTGCTGTCCTCGTCCCTCCATCCACCCGCCCGCCCGCTTCCTCCATCCCGGGCCCCACAAACTTGCTCCGGGCGTTTTTGCCATCACACTACGGAGAGAAAGTAGGTCACGGCTGGGTCCAAGCCTGGCTGAAGCCGAGGCAGCCGAGCCTCGAAAGCTTTCCCATAGAACACACTTTGGGGTCGTCGTTTGCAATGTTGTTTGGTTTTGTTTGTTTTTTCGTTTTTTTTATTATTATGATGAAGATGATGATTTATTTTGGACACCATGGGCGATCAGCTGAGCCGGCTCCTGTAGTCCAAGCTGGAAGGAGAGGGAGAAGGGAGGTAGTTTGGGAGATGGAGGTGGGGATGGATTTAATTTTTGCTATTCCCCCATCCCCTCCGAGAGATATATTAAGTTGCAAAAACCGATCCACCGCCTGTCAGGGCTCCTGCACCTCTCCGTCTGCCCTCTCCAACCACCGACCGCTCTCTAAGAACCAACAGATAAACCCCAACCCAGACGAGCCTTCAGACCAGGGTATTTAACTAAAATAGTTCACCGCAGTAAAAAGCGAGCCTTTAAACCGGTTTTCCACCCTCAGGGCTCCGTTCGAGCACACGTGTGTGTTTGTTTTCAGGGTGACTGTGAGGAGGGTTAAATTGACAGTCCTTTCCAGGGAAAAAAAAAAAAAAAAAAAAAAAAAAAAAAAAAGTGTTTTCTACAAGATCAGTCAAAAAACAATTAATTAAAAAAAACCTGAGGCCCTAATCTGCTCCCTCTCCTCCTTTTCCCAGCAGCAGGGTAAACCCAGAGTCACTCCAGAGTGGCTCCGGGTTTGCCCTGGGGATCCGGATCTCCCCTCAGCTCTGCGGTGATTACAAACCTAAATAAATCCGATTTGGGAACGGAGGGGAAGGGAAGGGGGAGAAAGAAGTTTTCGTTTGAGTATTTCCTTTTGCTAATTGCTGGCGCTGCAAATGTACACCCAAAGGTAGAAAATAAACCCGCATTGTGAATACGAACATCACTCCCGATCTCTCTATATATAAATATACACCAATTTACAGACATCCAGGTATGCATAAGCGAAATGTACAGTTACAATGACACAGCGGTGGGAGGGAGAAAAAAGTTTGCTGAGTTGCAGGCTTACATAAAATTTTCCTTTAATGGCTCATACTTTAGAAAGAAAAATATTTACTCTGAATTCAGCTGGTTAAAGCAAAATGAAACAAAAGCTCACGTTAACATGACATGAGGTTTATTATAGGTCTGCTTAGAATGAAGAGGTAAGAATGGGAAAAAAATATGGACACTTTTGAGTCAGACAGAAATAAAATACCAACATTTCTGAGAAGCAATATTTATTGTCTTTTTTTTTTTTTTTTTTTTTTTTTTTTTAATGTAGAGACATGTCCTGAATTTCCCCAAAGCCTAGACTGGGAAAATAAAGACTTCTTGGCGTTATAAGTAAATCCGTCTGCAGAATCGAAGCAGCACCAACATTCAAAAAAACTGAAGAGGAAAATACAACAAAACACAACAATCTCTTTTTTTTTTATTCTTATTCTTATTATTTATGTAAATCAGGTCATCACTGGACAAGAAACCAATTTCTACCCATTACCATAACAGCTTGTCTATAAAGAACAGAAAAGATTCAGATAGGATACTATCTAGTCAAGCGGGATTTTTTTTTTTGTTGATTTTATTTTTTCTTTCTTTTTGTTTGTTTTTTTTTTATACTTTTCGTTTTTAAATTCCCCCACCCATTCACAGAGGTATAGAGTCACAGATAAATAACCCAAAAACTACTTGCTCGCCATATTTACACATTCCCGTTAAATTAAGCATAAATAAATATATACAAACTCAATACTGAATGCCTCTCCGCATTTCTTCTCAGGAAGAGTCAATAAACTGATATTTTTCACTGCATGGTCAGATTTTTCAAGAAGAGGAGGTGAAAAGGATCGTTTGGGGTATAAAAGGAGAATTTTTATTATTTTTTTTTTCTTTCATCTTTCCAGTTTCTCATTTGCTTTTTCATAGCTTTGCGTTTGTTTGGGTCTTTGTTTTTTTTTTTTTTTCCTTTATTTCTTGCTGGCACACAGTGTTTCGTCTCTCTCAAAATGTTCAGGCATTTGCCAGTGTGTTTGGGGATGTTTTCTTTTACTTTTTTTTCCCTTTGTATAAGAAAATATACTATTTGTAAAAAGCCTACGGTCTCTCTCACACAGGGAAGCCGGAGGAGAGGGGGAGGTTGTCTGGGTCGATCTGGTAAATGCTTACGGCAGCTGAAACAAGCACCAAATTCTCCGAGAAATGTATTAAAACAGAGCCGGACAGGTCTGTGTGACAAACCGGTCAGAAAGAGAGGAGCAGGAGGAGGGAATAAGGCCTTTGGGCACAGCTAAAGGTCTTAAAACCATCCTTCCCCCGCTCCCTCCCAGCCCCAAATGCAAATTTGGGGATTTGGGGAGAGATTGGTCTGGGATGCCAAGGGACTTTAAACAGCTTCTCACAGAGAATTTCTATTAGGTGGGACAAGACACAACCCGATTTTAAAGAAACCATCGGGTTGTAAAAGGATTCCCATGAAATTGGCTTCTTGTTTCCATCATATCTTGTGTGAATAACAACCAGGAAAAAAAAAAGTCTGGGAGCATACGAAAGTAAAGATCTTTAAAGATCTTTTCAACGGCAAATAAAGACAACCAGGATAAAAAAAATAAAAATAAAAAAAAAAAAAAAAAAAAAAAAAGAAGTGAGACTAAGAATGAAATAAAATTTACAGCAACCCACCTGTTTGGTTTGAAAACAAACTTTTCATGGTCTCTCCTCAAACTTTTCCCTTGAGTTACAAAGCAAAGCTGCCTTGTTAATCCTCCTGTTTATTGATTCATGATTCCGAGGAAACCAAATCTTTTAATAACTCAATTATCAGATAAACGTCTGAGGTGCCCCGCCAACAGAAGTAGTCGGGCTGGGAAAGTGGAGGAGAGCAGGAAAATACCTTCCAGAAGGAGGCTGAGTTTAGTTTGGGGGGGGGGATCTCTGTGCTGAGCACTGATAGGAGCCACCAAGCAAGGGATAATTCCCTGCGGGACCACCACTAGGCTGGGGGAAGGACAGAGAGATGTGCTCCTCTCCTGTTTCCTGCCTGATTGCATTAAGCCATAAACCTCGTGAATTTTGTCTCCATATTTTGGAGAATAAATGAGGGGAGGGCATCCCACTGCAATCTGTGGGAATTTGGCCTTATTTTGCCTGAGCACGGCACAGTCTGGCATCTGCAGTTTGTCTCCTCCAGGTAGAAGGAACAAGGGACAGACTGAAACTCCTCCCTCAACCTGCTCAAGGTTTAGGTCATGGTCCAGGTGAGCAAACCTGTGCCTAGGGAAATTTCAGCAGCAGCAGCAGGATCACGTCCTCACACATGTAAGTCTTTCCCCAAGAAGTTCCAAGGGTTCCTTCTCCCCATTAACCCACAGTGGTGGTGGGACACTATCCTCTGCAGTTAAAAGGCGAATCCCCAACATTTCCCCAAAGACAAGGAAAGGCCAATCCCTACATGGCCCCAAAGCCTCCAGCTGGAAGCTCAGGGGCAGCAGGGACAGGTTCCCATGTCCCTGCACATGCAGCTGGGGATGTGGAAGACTGAGAGCAAACTTGGGGTCTCCCCACACCCAAAAGCCCCACTGGGCTGGGTGATGCTGAAGGGCTGAACCCACAGGCTCCTCACAAATCCTATTTGCAGGGGGAAGACAAGGCAACATCCAACACTTGGTGCTCTGCTCCAATAAACAGGATATTCCCATCAGGAAGAGAAGGGAACTGTGCTTCCAGGTGGGGCCACTTTTTCCTCTCCAGATCCCCTCTTTCCCTTTCCCTTGCATCACTGCTGGGCCATGCCCTACAATGGAGCCTGGATTGCCCCTCTCAGAAGCCTGATGTACTTTGGGGTGGTTGGCAAGGGGTAAGATTTGGAGGACTGGAGGTTGCCTGGATGTTGTTTTTCAGTCTGAAGGTCCCCAGCCTGCTGGTGGGAGACCCATGGTTTGGCCACCACACTTCCTCTGGTGACATCCACAGAGATGTGACAATCCCTGCCACTACCAAACCCATGGCAGGGACATGCTAGGGTCTAAGACTGCCTCCAACTCGTCCCAACAATCCATGGAGAAAGCTGCCTGCCTCAGTTCCCCCATTTTCTCACAAAAGAGCCCCCAGTGCCCCAGAAGAACCAAAGGTACATGAGCGAGGAGCAGCTCGGGAAGGGCTGGATGATCCCTGGATTTCTATTGCCATGTGTGCCCAAATCACAAGCAGAGAACTGCTTGAAGATTTGGCTGCAGGAAGATTTGAAAAGCAGAGCAGGCCCTCAGCTGTAACCATGTCTCAGAGAGCCAAGGGCACTAAAGGACACAAGAGGATCGTTTGCTCTTTTGTTTGGAGAACATTTCACCAAGGGATGTTGAGAGCTTTGCAGAATTATTTCTCCCTCACTATACACTTTGGAAGGTATCTGAAAATAAAGGAAGGCTAAGGTTTATATCTCTCTCTCTCTCTCTCTCGTTTTGAGTTCAGGTGTGCCTGCTTGGGACGGTGGGACTGAGTCCTGCAGCTCTCACAGGGATCCTAGGGGGAGGCCTGACCCCACTGGAATTTTGCCAGATACTCCAGGAGATTTACCCACACCCAGTTCTGACATAAGTAAAAAGTTGTGTTAGTGCACGAGCCCTACCCCACTGAGAAACACATGCAATTACCCGACACGACAGAATCCAAACTGAAATTCATATCCTCACACTTCAGCATTATTTTTACCACAGAGGACAGAGAAATGTATGTGGAAAAATGAAAAAAAAAAAAGAGAAAGGAAAGAAATAAGACTTCCCCTTCACCCCCACCACCCAAATCATATGCATAAGACATCCTGTCAGACACCAAATCACCAAGAAAACACTGGAGTTAAGTTTTTGCCCCCCTCACCACAGTGACTTGTTCCAAAGCAAGAGTCACAAAAACAACGAGGGGCAACAAATTAAAAAAAAAAAAAAAAAAAAAAAAAAAAAAAAAAAGCTTTCTAAGAGAAACAGATTTCCTCAGACTGAGCTCAGAAATCAGGATATTCCCTGGCAAACCCTCCCCACTCCCATCACGAGGAGCCAACTCACGTGGCAACTCTTTCTTCCCTGGGTACAAAACCCTAGTGCCAAGCAAGTGCCATAATATTCAACACAGCTCTTATTCTCTTTGCAACAGTACACCTCAATTTCAACTTATATTTTCATCTTTCAAATTATTCCCTTTGAGCTTCTTTAAAGAAGTGCACCTACAGAATTCAGTAACAACTGGCTTTGATTTGAAAAAGCAAAAAAAGCAAAAAATAAAAAATATCAGAATATCAGAATTGTGGATTTTTTTTCTCTGTACCTGATATATTGTGTAGGGATCTCTAGTCCTCTTTGAAGAAGCTCATAAGCCAAGCGGGCAAAGCTTTAGGAAACAGAAGAAAATAAAATAGTGCATACTCCTGAGAAAGAATTACATACTCATATCACTCATTTTTTGTTGTTGTTAACAATTCTTTAAAAATGGGGGCAGAGCTCTCTCTCACACACTAGTCAAGGAAATTAAGGACTGAAACATTGGCATAGTTAGGAATATAAAACTCCCTAGAGAAAAAGAGGAGATCTCAGAAAATTAAGAAATCAGATAGCGCTGACATTGTACCAGACCTTACTTCCAAAATTTTGCAACCCATTATAGACCAGGCATTTTACCATCAAAGACAACATTTCTAAATTACAAAGGTATGTTTGCATGCATTAATATGCGTGGCTAGGCACACATATTTTCTATATATATATATGTATATATCCACATATATACATATATATCCACAAACATACACGGGATACCCGCGCCCCCCTAGGGAGTGGGGTGTGCACATACACAGATGCACACACAGAGGCACACACGCACCCAGACACACCTGTAAACGCTGCCAATCTAAACAGAGAATCTGTCTAGACCAGGAAAAAAAACACAAAACAGTTCTTAAAAAACAGAGCTGGCAGATTCAACTGAGCCACGGCGACCCCGAACGTCCCTTCTGGTGGCACCTAAAGTTAAGTTCATGCTGCTGTGAATGCAGCTGGTGTTGATGGCTTGGTGAGGGGTCTGGGAGCTCCCCTCCTTTCCTAGTCTAGACAGAACCAGGGTGGTGAGATGAGGTGGGAAGAGCTGAGGGGAATGAGGCCATGGGGTTGCTCAGAAAGGAACAGTCTGGAAGATTGTTTTAGTCTAGGTGGAGACAGGACGTTGTTCAAAACAAAAAGAATAAAAGGAAAAAAAAAAAAGAAAAATAACAGCAAGACAGACCATGCAGCTCAAGAAATCAAAGCACTGACACCAAAAATGTTTCTCCGATTTCTTCCAATAAGTTATTCATTTCTTTCTTTTATTATTATTATTAATTATTATATTCCCCTCCCCCCCAATCATTATTTAAAAAATG
Source organism: Onychostruthus taczanowskii (assembly GCF_017590055.1). Lineage (NCBI taxonomy): Eukaryota > Metazoa > Chordata > Aves > Passeriformes > Passeridae > Onychostruthus > Onychostruthus taczanowskii. The sequence goes on along the minus strand of NW_024506994.1, from coordinate 1,641,781 downwards.
TGAAAGAACAGAAGTGGGGAAAAAAATCCTGGTGGTTGTCTTCACATGTTCCTGGCAAGAGACTCTGAACCACTGGTCTTGCGCCATTGTGCTCCTCTGATCTTAAATTATTGTCTTTCTTTTATTATTATTATTTTTATTTTATTATTGTTATTATTTTGTCCTACCTAATAGAATTCTTCCAAAGCCCAATCCAGTACTTTTAAAGCTAAAATTAAGACGGTTTTGTTTTAAAAGATTATCTCTCTCTCTCTTCTCCTTTTATTTATTTAACTTTTTTTTTCTTTTCCTTTCTTTCATTCTAATTTTTTCCTCTCTCTCTCTCTCTCTTTCTCTCTCTCTCTCTCTCATTTTCTGTGTTTCTCTTCCTTGTCTCCAGTTTTACTACCTGGTCCTTCGCCAGATGTGTGCCTGTTAGCAGTGTTGTTGTTCAAGAACATCTTGTCCATGCCTTTGAGAGCTTCAGTCAGGTAGTTTTGGAGGGCCGTGAGGGCAGCGCAGATAGCGGGGGCCCCAAAGCCATGGGTGATGAGGCTGAAGTGAGTCAAGCAGCTCTGAATGCCCGGTTCCAAAATAGGGGTGGGCCGGCTGTTCCCAATGGGCGTTCTGTCCTGGGCCAAGAGATCTGTAAATTCTTTACAAAGTTGCCTGCGGGGAAGAGAGAGAGGCAAAGAGAGGAAGAGAAGAGCTGTTGTTAGGCTCATCCAACAATTCTCTGACAACCAAAGGGCAGGTTCAGGCCAAAAGTTATCCCAAAACACAAGATGGGACCTTTTTGCCACCATCCTTTCCCCCAGAGGTTCTTGGGGTCCAGCCAGGGTGAGCCAGCAGCTCCCTGCTCAGAATGATGCTCTTCGGGGGATAACACCAGTTCTGGAGATTAAAATCTCTCCAGCAGCCACAGGGGTGGTTCTGAAGCACTGTGGGAACCCAGCCCTGCCTGGTGGCTTCAGAAACAACCAGGCTGAAAGGGAAATCTGCCAAGCACCCATCCTCCTGGAGGCCTGACCCTAGCCCAAGGCAGCTCCCAGCTCCTTCTTCCTGAAGGAAAGCACAGCCATGCACTGAGAGCTATGGGTGGCACAGGGACCTGGTGCAGCTAAGGGCTAAAACAGAGACTCTGAGACTGCTCAGGCTGGGCCATCTTACTGAGAAAAATCAGGATTTTTGGACTCCATGCTGGCTTATTCATGGCATGAGGAGCCAAGCAAGTACCTCCCATTTTATTCTGGGGGCATGACACCCCAATTACCACATCAGAGTTGACATCTGGCTCTTGGCTGCTTGTCTGTACCTTTGAAAAATCTGATGTGATTTTTCTAATGAATTCACATGCAAACATTTTATTTTGAATTACTCTGGTCCAAAAGACCTTCAAGTCAACAGGTGCCTGGGCAAGGCAGAAACCCTGGAGGTTGGTGGGGTTCCCACAGGAATAGCTTCTTTAAGGATACCCAAAGGAATCAGGTTTTTAAAGACAGGTGCCTACCCAGGGACTGAAGATAAAATGAACCAAAAATAAAAGAAAGGGAAAAAAAAAACCAAAAAACAACAAAAAAAAAATCTTAAAAAAGGCATTCAGCTCTCATCCTCTGAAATTCTCTGAAATTCCCAGTGGGTTAAAGGTTTCAGAGGGTGAGGAAAGATAAAGGTCTACTTCTATGTGTATTATCCATTAAGAAAGTGCAAGAGAGGAAACTTTGAATTTGGAGAACAAACAGTAATGAGTCCAACATTTTACATCTTCAAAGAGCAAAGCAGGGTCTGTGAGCAATTAAAGTTCTGGGACATTAATATCTTTTGACCCTGCGGAAAAGGGCAATCAAATTCCAATCACGTCTAAGAAACATCTGGACAAATTTGAGCAAATGATTTTTCAACCCTCCATATATTTCTTTAAATTACACTGTCATCGGAGGCAAGCCACGTCCCAGAGCATGAAATAAATGAGAGCTGTTTGGGCTGGGATTTTATTTTATTTCCTTTTTTTTTTTTTTTTTTTGCCCCCTTTTTATTCCTGACAGACAAAGATGTGTGAACACTCAGCACCCACTGCCAAGTACCCGAGCAAACCATGAAGTACCCAGTGAGTAGCCTGGGAGGCACAGCCTGGTATAAATCATCACATACAGAACACCCACCGAGGAAGTCCCAAGGGTTGGGGGGGACCAAATCGAGAATCATTAGCAGTGCATGGTGTTGGGCTTTTTTTTTTTTTTTTTTTTTTTTTTTTTTTTTTTTGTATATATATTTAATTAAATCATATGGGAAAGGCATTGCAATTTGGTAGCAGACAGACAGGTGTGTGTGAGCAGCAGGGACAGAGAAACATACTGTGAAAGCAAATTATAAATTTTTGGTCCACTTTACATAAAAATTATTTAACTGGGGATGGCTTGGAAGTGATGTACAACAGCTAGGGGAGCACCACCTGTAACCCTATAGGGGCAGGGTCTGTTGGCAGGATCCCCACTACAAAGGGGTGCAGAGGTCCTTTGGGCGATTTGAGCATCCTTCCTCCCCGCGGGGCTGCTGGAATATAGAGCCTGGAAATTCCGTCTGCTTTCCAAACGGGCTCAGAGGAAGGCTTTGAGGACAGGGAGGATTTTCTCTGAGAAGGGCAGAAGGACATGAGTTAACTTGGCACTCACTTTGTAGCAAGCAGCATGTTTTTCCTGGAGTGGAGGTCGCTGGGGTCCGTGTGCTGTCTGTTCAGGTACTCAGAAACAGCTTTGGCTGGGAACTCCGTTTCACAGATGTACCCAAAATCCCGAGCTAAATGAACGGCCTCACCTGGAGGGAAGGAGACGGGAATTAACTCCTCCGGGCACCGCCGGCCCCGGGCTGGGCTGGCTCCGACCCGCGGGACACCGGGCGGAGCCCACGGCTCCCCTGGGGGACACCAGCTCCTCTGAGCCGTGTTTGGAAACCTTTCGTCATCCCTTCCACCTCAGGGACAGGCTCCAGCTGTGTGTTTTCCCCCCACCAGCCCTACTTTGGGGACAGAAGTCGATGGGACAGATTTCGAGCTGATGAGATTTGTCTTTGCTGCTCTGCACTCCTGTGGGTCTGCGCCCATCAGCTGCTTGTGCAGAGCAGGGGGAAAAGCTCACACACACATCCACCACATACACATACACAACCCTTTAAAGTTAACTGGACCACGGAAAAAAGCGAGAGGAAACTGGTCAAATCCCGAAAAACTAAGGACCCAAACTTCTCTAAAGAGCAGAGAAACATTCCTGTTTCAATACTTAGATCATTGTCCAAAATTTACAGATGTGGATATATTGTTAATATTAATGTTAATTCTTTGTGGGAAGTTATAGACGCAATTTATTCACACACAGGGCACTTGCATCATTATCACAGTTATAAACACATCTGTAAAATTATGGAGATAACTGCATTTAGCCGGATGGCAGTTTAAAAATCTGCATTTTTAACTGACCATCCTGCAATAAGAGCTCTTGTCTGCCGGGTAGAAAGATAACAGCTAATGACAACTTTTTCTGTGAACAAAATAATTATTATTCTAACTCTAATTCTAATTCACTTTTCCTGCCTGCCTTGGTTTCAGGTTTCTTGCCTACAGAAGTTTGTGTCATCCAACTCCTACTGATGTACTTCATGCCACAAGAAGAAGACAGTAGCTGCAGAATGGAGGAAAAGAGGAGGGGGAGAAAAAAAACCCCTCAGACTCTAGAGGGATTCCGCCAGATTATAGCTCAGCCCCTCTAGAATAAAGCGTTAAACCCTTTAAAGCATCGCCCGAGGGACGAGGGGGAAGATTTCCAGCAAGCAGGTAAGTCTAATAACTCCAGGACCGCGTTATTTTTAACTTTCAGGAGCTGCTTTCCAACGTCACCTCCTGCTCTCCAATGGCTCTCGCTAATCATCAAACCGGTTAATGAAGGCGAGGGCACCCGGCAGAGCCCGGAGGGGGGGTCCCGAGCTGGACACGGTCCTCCCAGGCAGCCTTGGGGCACCGCGGGCCGGGACCGACCGGAGCGTTCCTGTTCCTGGCGATGCAGGAGCAGCTATGCTAAACCTGGCTGCTGGCAGGAAGGAGGGGAGGGGAAAAAAAAAAAAAAAAAAAAAAGGAGATAAAACTCCACCAGGTGCAGCTTCTTCCAAAAGGAGGAAACTCTCTGGAGGCAAACTGTTGATTTGTAAGGGAATCAGGGGAGAAGAGGAGGGGAATGTACACCTTACTGCACACTTGGCACAGATTTTAGCATCACTACACAATCCCACAGGCTTTTGAACCTCACACCAGCGTCGGGGAGGGGCTGGAGCTGCTGCCAGCAGAGCGCAAGGTGTTCCACACACACCGTGGGGTCTCAGGGGCACTTGTGCTCCCCGAAATGCTTCACACCTTCTATAGCTACACCTGTAACCCACACTGAGCCTTGCACTCTCGGCATCACCCGCATGTTGGTGGAGGAGGAGCTCCCCCCCCCTCAGCCCCCGTCTTTTTGAGAGCCTTCCTCCACCTCTGCAAGCGCCAAGGTCTTGTCACTCAAATAACTCCATCAAAAGAGTGGAAAAGTTAATATCCAGCGCAAATATTTGTGCTCGCTTTATAGGCAGAGGAGATAAGTGGATTATTTATACGCCTCTCGGTGTGTGTGTGTGTAATGCAGATACATATAATTCATAATTGCATCCATACTATTCCGGTTAGGTTTTTTTTGGAGAAAGTCCAACTTCTCTTAGCATAAACACGCACATAACCTTAAACTTATTAGTGGCTCTAACTTGTCCTTGTCGATACAGTAACAACAAATCAAAGTGTCTTTAGCTGAGTTGAAATTACTTGAAACTTCAGTCTGCCCTTCCTTCCCTCCTTCCTCAGGAGTAGCTGGTCTCTTTGTTCAGCTCCAGCCACCTTAAGGGAAACCGAGTTCTGCTACTCTTAAATTGCTCTGCTTTCTTACCAAAAATAAAGGGGGGAAAAGTAACTTTGTGTTATTTTTCCTCACTGAGCATCTCGTAGTGCCCATAAATCAGCTCAGGAAGCACGAATTATCAGGAGGACGGAATAGACCTGGAGTCGGAGATCACAGGGTGGAAATTAATAGGATGAGGAGTGGGACTGCCCCGCAGAGTTACACATGCACACAAATGTACACCACATATCCACACGTACACACACAGACACACTCCCTCACTCTTGCCACCAAGAGGAATCAGTGATCCTCCAACCAGTGACTTCATTTTTGGGAATGGGATCCTTAACCGTGACGGTGTTCCTCCTAACACACCCTGATTTTCACCTCTACAAGGTTTTCCCACCTGATCCCGAAAGCTGGTGGTTTTTTGGGGTTTGTTTGTTTGTTTGTGGGGAGTTGTTTGATTTTTGGTGGTTTTGTTTGTTTGTTTGTTTTGGGGTGGGTTGTTTTTTTTTTTTTGTGAATGTCAGACAGGAGCTCAGAGCAGAGGTGTGAAGGGAGCTGCGACCCTCGACTTACCTTCCACCAGGGAGGTGAGTAAAGTGACATTTGCGGCCTTACGCCTGCCGGCTGGTAAATTCAAACCGATTTTTTCTAGCCTTTCTCGCAAAGATCTCCCCCCGTTTTTCGATTTGGCTCTAGAATTGCAAAGAAATTAACATCGTGATTAACCCCGCAGTGTTCCTGGAAGAAACGTTTAGTCTGTGCAGTCAGCGAAGCCTGGGAGGGTTTTTACTCGACGTTAAGGACTCTGGGGGTGTTGATTTCTGCTCGGCTTTGCTGGGATTTTCTTAATTTCACCCAAGGGGTGGAAGTGGGGATGAACCCACTTTCCCCCCGATTTTATCCAGGGAAATCAAACAACGCTAAACAGCAATAATTAATGAAAAGGTTCTGATCTAGAGAGCAAGTGGGTATGACACCAGCTTGTATTAAGATGTAGTAAAGGGATGGGCAGGAAGGTAGAGGAGGAATAAATCCCCTGTTATTCCAGGAAAGAGCCAGAATAAAACGAGGGGATTAAAAAAAAAATCTGAAAGGTTCGAAGGGAATGTGTGTGCGCCTGTGGATAAATTGAAAAGGAGGGAAATATTTATTAAGCTGTTTCCAGCCTGTGAGTGTTTTCTCGTGCGAGAAGGCGATGCTGACAGGAAGAGCTCACCTGAGGCTGGGTGCGTTATAAAGAGGGAATGGATTGCCTGGGGAAAGATTGGAATATCTGTCGGAGGTTACTGATAAGGGCAATAAAAGGGTGAATGAGAAATTCAGAGCTATTGTTCGAACGCCCATACATATGTAAACCCCCAGGGATGAAATCTTGCCACCTGCGAAGTTAGGGAGAGTTTTGGCACCTAAGAACAAAGTCTATCCCAACTCTCTCCTAATTCTTACTTAAAATTTATTTAAGAATTAGAAGTCCCACTTAGAGAAAGGAAATCGGGAACTACAGGGAAGCCAGACTGGCTTCCCACTATTTTATATCGAAGTAAATAGGGGGCTGGATGGCAGAATTGCAAGACAGCAGCTTTCTACGTCTCATCTGCTCTGAAGCAAAATCTTGTTTAAAATTTAGATTCAAGATAGGAACTGAAGTCAGCAGCAGCCAATAATTATGGCTTGGGCCACGTCCAGAAATCTGCTGAAGTCCAATAATAATGCTTCTTTACCTTGGTAATTATATTTTCTACAGAGCATCTCTCAGATGTTCTCCCTGCTCCATTTGTAGCTGTACAGAAGGAGCAGGCAGGTTAGCATCTGTAAGTAAAAATCTCTGCTGCTCTCCCTGGCAGCTGAACAATGATTACAGACACTCACATGGAACAGCAGCTATTTTAGGAGACCCAGATTCTCACGTGGATATTTGGGTCTCACCAGATGTAGCAGAACTTTCCCCCTCATCTCCAGACACGGAGCCAGAGCCCTTGACGTCACCGCAGAATTTTTTTGTGGGGGTAACCCCAAACATCGACTTTATTTTAAAGAACCTTAGAGCCAACATATTTCAGCTGCTGCTTTAGGAGTTTTCAATATATTTCCTCCTCTAAGATTAGCAACTTTTAAACATGATCTGAAATTTTTCATTGCCAGTTTGCATGCATCTTTCCCTGTCTAAAAGTTATGACTTTTATTCCAGTCTGGTGTCTACCTCACAGACAGAAAATGAAATCCTGTAGCCTCTCAGCCTGAGTATGTGAACTGGTAGCTCATATTGTAACCTCGTGGCTTCTCCCCTGTTGTGACTGGAGACAGAGCCTGAGCTCACCTTTCTCACAGACAAGCCGAGCTGACAATTCACAGTCCCTCAGGCACTGCCAATAAGAAAAAGCCCTTTCTACCCGCTAGCCTTTCCAGCTAATGGCCTCAGAGCTTAAACTCTTGCTGCTTCTACTTAAAAGCCCAGTCTCCCACTTGTTATGATGGAGTGGCAACCGAACCTCAGGGTTATTCCTTGCTCCCCACTTTCTTCAGTACCAGCACTGCCAACTATTTTGAGGTCTTCATCAAAATCCACCAGGACGTTAGTGGGTGATTTGCACAAATATTAAGCAGCAAAGGCCTCGAGACCTGCAGCTGTGAGCTGCAGCAACTTTCTCTGTGTCAAGCACAAAGTTTCTGACTTTCAGAGCTACCTGTTGGTGGCTTTTCTTTAGTCAGGTACTTACCTACCTTGCAGTTGGCTTATCAGATCCCTGCCAATTTCTTGTGTGACACCACGTGTCATAATTGCCATAATTATGCCTGATCGTTAGGGCAAACCTCGTGGGTTTATCTAGGAAATCCCTAGAAATACATCAGGTCCTGAAATACTTGCAGTTCCGCCTGAAACACGCCCATCAGGGCTTTTTATTTTGTCCACCTTCTGAGAGAGAAGTGTGAGGAGGAGAAAAGAAAGAAAGTGTGTGCATGGACAAGGAGAAAATCTTTCTGTCTCAGTTCCTTCATTCGTGGTTAAACAAGGCCAAATATTTCTATTCTCTCCATATATTCATCCCAGCGTTTGAACACAGCATATTTTTGCCTTATCACCAGCATTACACACACAGGCTCTGACAGTAGGATCAATGCACATTTGGAATCATCTGTACTGTTGACCAAGGGTTTCTGGTGCATGCATGGAGGCCCAGACACATTCACACGTTTGCCCCAGCCTCTTACCTTCTAAGTACTCCTCCTAGGAGGGATGCGTTCAGACACTCTGGAGGGGAAAGGCGTCTCTGAACTTCTCCCACAGTTACTTTATATTTTGAAGTTGAGCTAAGCAAAGACAAGCGGCCAGGTACAGAGCAAAACACCTCTCCGGTATTGACTGAAATTCCACCCAGGAAGCCATCTTTATTCATCATCAAAGAAGTAACAGATTTTGGAGGAACCGGAACTGGAGAAAGAAAAGGGGAGGAGGGGAGAGAGAAACCATCACGCCACGAAGGAGAACAGGATAACCACAGTCTCTCTGACATGCACAGAACAGCAAAATGAAAGGGAGTTTTGAATCTCTGGCTACCTCCAGCAACCTAAAGGGTGCTGCTCCCCCAACCTCTAGGAAAGTGCTCCATGAATGATGGATGGAGAGAAGGGTGGTACAGTACAGCCTCTATGCAGGGTTTGATCATTGGGAAATAAAATACATATTGGCAAGCACCTGGCAACTTTCGGGTTTGAGCCTGTGTCTCACCCAGAGCCCCCCGATGCCTTTTGTACAACGGACAGCGCCTTTCTGGAGGGGAAAAAAAGAGGAAAATTTACTTTTTTTTGGCTAGTGTTTCCATTACTGCTAAGTTGAGCCAGGAATAAATTCACTACACAAAGGGAGTTGCTGTCTTAAATAAGTATCAAGGCTGGAGGATACAGCAATGAGAAGACAGCTCTGTTATTGCTTTGTGTTTTTATTAAGTCTGGTTTATGAAATAAAATGAGTCTTTTCCTTCAGAAAAATGAACACCAGGAAAAAAAATATCTGGTCTAACCATGGTGCTCTCCACTCTGATCATATTGTGCTGTCCGTGAATTAGAAAGAACTCTCCTGCCCCTAAATAAAACTGATTCAGCTACTGCAACACGTATTTAAAGGTAGTTATAGGGAAAAGTAAAAGGAAAATGATAAAGTGAAACTAAACAAAATAAAACCATGTTGTTCTCTTTCTCTCCAAGACAAAAATAAGTATTTATTTTCTCTGAGAAACCAGTGAGGTTATTTTGAGAGTAACCAAGGGATTATAAGGAACAAATTCCTATAATAGCAACCAGACACACTCAGAAATAAACAAAAAAAAAAAAAAAAAAAGGTTGAACTAAAACTGAGAGCAATTCCCCCGTGACATGAATTTTGTTTACAAATGAACTTAAATAACTCCCTCATAATTGTGTGTAACTGTTATGATTTACAGCAGGTGCTCTAATCAATCACCCAATCGCTTTAATTTATAGGGAGCCTCGCTGCATTTTCCCAGTTGTTTCATTTCTGCAAGTAATTGATAACAAACCATACTTAAGGTATGTTTTATGCAGGAGTTAATAAGAGCTGACAGCTGCTACTGCAGCTTCCTCTCGGATCCGAGGCAACACACGTTTCCTTATAGAAAATATACGCTGAAATTGGGGCTTTCGCTGGTGGGAGAGCCCTGGCAGTCCAGCGGGCATGTTTCAGAGGAGAAGACTAATTGATTACACACCCTCTTCAAGCAGATACTGCTCCACAATCTCCCGTTTCCACTCAATCAATTGCAAAACCAATTCGGCAAATAATAAGGTTCTATTATGCACATATGCCAGCTATTTAGGTAGTTATAATACATGTCAGTTAAGTCATAAAAGCCCTGTTTATTTGCAACATATCTGGAGAATCAAACCATTAGAGTTGAGCGGATATTTAAGTCGTCTGGAGCTGCTAAACAATAAGATCGGGTATCCTAATATATTACCAAGTGCTAACTACTGGGCAATTGCCAATTTTATAACCTCAGTGCATAGAATAGACACAACCGTGTTTCACTGTTTTTATTGCAGATCATTTCCTACTGCCAGACCAGACCCCCACAATAAAAGCCCTATAACAGCTAAAAACCAAAAGGCATGTCGATTTTAGATATACATATTGCTTCGTATGCCTTGTGTATAGTCTCCAGTATAAGCAAATTATTTTGAGTGGCTTGACTTCAGGGAATCGGAAAGTGAAATGGATTCCTATTTCTCTATTACTTTTAGTTAGGCACTTTATGCAGCTCATAAAGGCGGTTCCAAATAGTTTGAGAATGGCTCAGAAATAGTTATAAAAGAGTTAGAGGTCCGCTCCTGCTTTTGTTGCTATTATTAGGAAATTTTTTTTTGCCATTGATTCCATAGGAGTCTCGTTTGTATATCAGAGGCAGTGCCAACAGACAAAAAATTGTATTTGTATTTTTCCCCTCATTATACATAAATATATCTCTTATTTCATGCACAATGATCTGTCTGAGTGAAAATCAGATAGAAAAAATTAGAAATTTTTTAAAAAGTTGGATTAAAGCAGTGCCACCAGAGAGATTTTCATGACTGGCATTTTTTTTTCTTGGGACAAACACACGGGCTCTGTGGTTCGAGTACACCTTTACCGTGGCTATATTTAGTGACCAGTTTATCAGGTCACTGTCCAGTGAACTGAGAAATTAAACAAGAGGCAGCAATTCCACGAACATCTGATCTTAGTCCAAACTCACTAAAGAGAGAAGGACCCGTGCAATGCTTAAATGTACCTCACCCCGCTCGCTTTGGCCTTTTGGAGCACTCATTACATTAGTTAACCTTTGAATTATGGATTTTCACGTGCTCGGTGGTTTTTTTTCCCCCTCGCAAATTGCTTTTGGGAAGCAGGCTGGCTCCCTTCCCTGCTATGCTAAGAGCTCCTCGGTTTCTTTTCCTAGCAGTGTTTCCCTGAAAAGGACGGTATGAACAAAACCATCAGCTGGAGCCTAATATCTCCGAACCCATTTGAGAGGCTTGCCAGGCGGTGTAAGCATATCTATTGCAATTTCATAGCTTCAGAGAGATCTATTCTATCTAGGCTCTATATCTTCTGTAAATTACCTAATGCTGCCTCAAAAAAAGTGTTTGCCATGGAATGAATTATCTCTATCTATATCATATCTATATGTTTATCATGGCTGGAGCTTTTCAGACACAGCCCAGACATCAGCAGAGATAACAGAACGTGGAGCTTTTGTGGGTGAGGAGATCTCCACGTCCGTGAGTGCAACTGCATGTGTCAAATCCCTGCGCGTATGTAAATAAACCCGAATGCAGAGGGTATTTTTAGACAATGTCAACTTCCCCAGTTGGTCAGGGACTGCCACAACTGCTGAAATGACACAGGATAACACACACGTATCCACGCAGCGTCCCCACCGCTCCTGCTTTCACTTTATCCCATTTAGTTCTTGTCATCCCCAGCAGAAACTGTTCGATTTTCTTTCACTTCCAAACTCTACTTGCTGCGTGTGTGTGAGCACTCACAAATACATAATTCCCCCTTTCAAAATCTCTGCTTTCTCCCTTCTTTTATTATTCTTTATTTACCTCCTTTGTCTCTTTTCCCCCCTCTTCTTTTCCATCCCTTCATCTCTTTTTCTTCCCTCTTTTTTTTTTTTTTTCTTTCTCTCCTCCTGTGGTTACTTCCAGCCTCTTTGTCATTTCTCCCCCTTCCATTTCTCTTCAGCTTATCAATAAACCGGGAGAGCAACAGTAGCCGCTTGATTTGTTAGTAATTATAAGCATACTGTTCCTGCAAACGGGATCTCTAGATGAGTGAGATCGCTTTAGAACGACAGCAGGAAATGGTGGGGAAATGGAGCATGGCGAAACTCAGCGTGAAGCTTTCAGTTCTTTACATGTTTACAATTTTCTGTGCATACATTAAGTCTTAGGCTTTTTCTTTCCTTTTTTTTTTTTTTTTTTCCTTTGGTGGTGGATTTCTTTTGGGCTGCTCTCCACAAACGTGTGAAAATGCGCACAAATGTGAACGAGCAAGTAGAGATGGGGTGAAAAAAGCTGTTTTGACGACAGGAAAGCTAAAGAAATAATAGATTTATATCCTGCAAACAGCTGTTCAATAAGGGTTTAAACTATGGCTATCATTGCAATAACCCAGCTGAATAATATCGTAGTTGAACAGGCAGTTAAATTATCAATCAGAAGAAGTATTTATCGTATTTCTCACTAAAAAACGTCGTGGGTAACTTAATTACTAATAAACTATCAAACTACTTTCAAAATTTTTACTCTGCCTGGGCTTTAAGTGAGTAAGTTCTTTGTTCATGCTAAGAACAGGACTTTGCTGTAAGTGGTGATTCGGTCTGACTCAGTAGCCAAGCCTAAAACGTCCGGGAGCAGCGTCTTAGACGCTGAAACTTAAGAGACTCGGATCTTATCTTAATTTTAAGGGACAAACACAAAAAGTGCGAGTTCATCTCGCATTTCCTTCTGTCCCCTTCGTCCCCTCCTCTCCTCCAGCCTCTCTCCCACACCGCAGTCCCCGTTCCCCTAAAGCTGGGACTGAATTTCAAGGTGGAATGCATTCCCTCGAAACTGTTTTGCATTTAATTAAAGGGGATCCTCAGGTTCAGTGGGTAACCCGGGAATAAGCACGAAACCGAGTGGCATTGAAGCACCATCTCTTGAGCCCCAGATCTATCACCTGAAAAGCTGAGGCCAGAGTGGTTCTCAGTTAATCATTGATCAGCTGTTCCGAGGGCTGGGGAGGAAACTCATGCTGGATTATTAACAGCTAAAAACAAAAGGATAAGACACCTTCTTTCATGTGTTTCCTTAAAATAGGAGGGAGGAACAACGGAGCGTGTTTGCAAGACCATGAATTAAGGTCTTCAAGTTAAAATGGCCTTTCGTGCTAAATCAGATGTGAGTGTGCAGACGATCGTCAGAAACAGCTGAAAGTAAATAAATACATCAGAATAATTTTAAGGTCACTGACTGTGCCCCAGAGTCACAAAAAATTAACTTGGGACTCAGGCCACGTAAGGTTTTGCAGGAAGACAACTTCTTTCACCATAGAGAGTGCCAAGGAAATTTCAGATGAGCATTTGACAAGGGGACCCGGTCTTTTATTCCTGACACATGGCAAACCTCCTCTTCAGCAAAAATCGAGGCAAAGAGCCCAAAAACGTGCAGCCGGTAAGCTCTGAAAGCTGAGTTGAATCTGATATTAATGCTCTTGGTGATTATTATCATCTTGATGATTTATCTGGCTCGCTCCCTCCCACTTCCACCACCCAAATCTTAATGGAAGTGGGAGTTAAAGATGATTTTTTAATGTCTCGTTGGATTTTTAGACTGTTAATGTACCGCATCCTTCTCATTATTAGTTTATTGATTGTTCATTGACCAGCCCCCTTCAAATCGTATTAACCACCCTCTGCCAGTTTAGATTAGGGGAGTTTAAAAAGCACCTTTCATTATTTCAGCGCCACCACCAACACCACGGTGGAGTTCAGGCTTGGTAGCTTAATGCTCGCTCTAATGGGGCAGCTAAGAGACAAGGGGCCACGGTCCCTGCCTATTGCATTAATAGCTCAAAGGGGGCTAATACAGAAAATTAGCCTTAAACGAGCTCTGGAGATCTCCAAATGAAAGAGCCATTTATCACGCTGGCTACCTTCACTCCACTCGTTTGCTCTCTCTACTGGGAACAACTCATTTCCTCTTAACTAAATTACTTCAGAAATGTCAAGTAAGCTGGAATAGCAAACATAACAAGAGCCTGGGTATATGTAAGCTGTTGTGTGGGATCGATAGTGAAACAAATCAATAGCCGTGTATGAATCCCTATATAATTTCCTTAATATTTTGGCAAACCTTTTGCATAGAGAGATAATTCCCTCTGCAGGCCTCAGAGGCCATAAAGGAACAGACACAGCCTGGGTGATATAATTAAGTTTAGGCTTCAAGTCCCCATCATACTTTTCCCACTACTTTGCAATGAAAGAATCACAAGCACTGAACTGGGATTGGGTGGAGCAGACCCCCTGCAACCCTCATCTACAGAATATGAGTCACAGGAGTATTCCACTGCACAAAAATCTGTCAATACCTGTGTGTCTGTGTATCTGTCTGTGCCATCTGCCTGCAAGAAAGACTCACAGAGTTTAAAGAACTTGTTCTTGCTTCAAAGTACACCCTCACAGCTACAAACTGCAGGGAACAAAGCGAAATTGATACTGAATGCTGTGTTGCTCCTTCCCTCGTCCTGATTAAATATTGACTGCCACAAATGTGACCTGTTATTTATTACCCATTTCTCTTCCTCTGCACCCAGGAAACTCACTGTTAAAAAAATATAATTAAAAAAAGGAATGAAAAAAAATTACAATATTCCTTTATGCTGGAAAGTTTCTTGCAGCTCAGCCTTACTTCTAAGGAAGAAAATGCTGCTAACAGTGACTTTTAAAGAGTTGCAAATGCATCTCGGGCTCTTTCTTAGTAACCTTATTTCCAAAGGGCATGTGTCTCCTGTTCATCATGCGTTAACTCATAGTATCTCTTCTGGCTGCAAATAGGCACAAGTAATCCCACCTAGATGGGACTGGGTCTCTTCAGGCAGCAGCTGCTCCGTCTGGGGCCGTGCAATGCCCACACACGCGAAGCACACCTAAATATATGCCTAATGCATATAAAAACCTCTACCTAATACGTAATAATTGCAGGCATTCACATTCTAGTGCCATTCGCTGCCTAATTGCACCACCCAGCACGCACATGGAATGTCTCCGCTGTCCTCGTCAGCTGAAGGAGGGAGAGACACTGGCGTGCTGGGTGTTAAGGGAAAAAATAAAATAATTTTTTTTTTTAATAGAGTATTTTGGATTGTGTATTCTGCTTAAGACCATCATGGAACAACCTTAGGAAGGAGTCTCTCGACCACAAATCAAGTGCCAATTAATCAAATACACCCAAGAGGGAGTCTATGAGGTGTCAAGTGGGGGTGGGGAAGAGGGAGGAGAGTGAGAGAAAAAAAAGTTAAAATACAACCAGAAACCATCAGGTTACAGACCTTGGGGATAAACCCCACCAAACATTCAAAGTGAACCAAAACAGCAGAAACATACAACTTTTTTTTTTTTCTTTTTCTTTTTTTTTTTAAATTAAAAAAATTTTTTTTTTTTTTTTTTCCTTTTTTTTTTAAAAATAAAAAAATTTTTTTTTTTTAAAAAAAAAAAAAAAAAAAAAAAAAAAAACCAAAAAAACCAAAACCTTCGACCTTTCAACCAATAGTCATAAATGGTGCTGTCAAATGGTCTTCAAGTTTTCATTAGTCCTCGCTCAAATAACTCAAATAACCAGACCTGGATCTTGTGTGTGAAAGAGAGACCAAACAACTAACAACAAAACAAACAATAAATACACGGAAAGATCTCATGCTGCCTTCAACACATTTTGGATAAACACCCTCCCTGTTATTTTGCTTTACATCCTAGAAAATCGTCGCTGTTAAACTATTTGTGCGCATTTGACAAATAACTAGGTCCTGGAGATAAGTGCCGTTGATAGCAAGCATAAGGGACAGCGTTTTTAAACCTCATCTCTGGTACTTAAAATTGAATCTAGAAATAGAAACTCCTTAGATAATTAAAGATAGCTTTCCCTCCATTTGCAGCGCGTGATCTGTTTAATGTCTATCAGCATAACACAACACTAATCGCCAAGCATCTTCGAGTGACTGTCAGAGAAATGTAAAAAAATTAAGCAGCTGCAATACGCCCAAAATGAGTTATTGTAATTACATTTAATTAGTTTAATTAGTTAATTATTTTGCTTACAGCTGTACAAGAGACTGCAAACATTTGTTAATATCACATTCGCTTTAACAGTATGGGGTGATTCTGCAGTTACACTAAATCATGGGCGCATATGTAGAAAGATGTAAAAAATGGGCACGGGGAAGGGGGGAATCTTGGGGGAAGGGGGGAATCTTGGAGGGAGCGGGAAGGGGGCTGAGTCTGCCTTTCCATGGGCATCTCTCTCTCTCCTCTCCGCGTTTGATTCGCCTGGGAAATGCATTTAAGCCCCAAAGGGAATCAACCCCTTCCCCCATTAAAAGCCAAGGGGTCCCCACCGAAGAGCATCGGGGGGAGAAGGGGAGGGAAGGGGGGCGGTGGAAACTGCACTGGAGCACGGGGTGCCCCATTAGAGAGCATTCGTGTAATTAAACCCTTTGAAGGGCGGGGGAGGCGGGGATATAAACTTTTCCTTTCTCATGTCTTATCCCTTCACTCTATCTGCTGATCCAATCAACTATTCATCTTGCTGCCATGAGTGCCTGCTTCCCGGAGAAATTCATTGCCCCAAAGTCAAAATATTTCATGAAGATATCGCTACACAGTAAAAGTTTTTCTAGCTTGTTGGAATAATCCATACCTTTTTTAATGACAGACTGGTCCAATAAGTTCATACCGCTGTTATTGGCATCTTCAACTGACTGTGGATATAAAAACATCACTATTCAAATTGACTGGATATTAAAGAATCGCGTACATAAATCATGTCATTCCAAACTGGAGTCCCTGTTATTTCCATTTATATTAATTCACTAGGGGAGGAGGGATTTTTTTATTGCTGTTATTATTATTATTATTATCATTATTGTTGTTGTTTTTGTTATTATTATTTCCCCCAATCGACAAGGAAATTAAATTCTTACAAATTAGGTAGTCTTCTAATAAAACAAAAGGAAGTGTGAAGCATATGGGGTGCAATACTGGTTTTGTTATCTTATAAAACATAGATATCACATAGACTTCTTTGCATTCCATAAAGGTTTATATTTCTTCCTTTGAAAATGTGGCAATTTGGCAACATCTGCAAGATCTATTGCATGACATAAATGAACACGATTAAGGACAACTTAAATGCTCCCTCCCCTTTCCTCCCCCTCCTCCTTTTTCTTTTTTGTTTTTTTTGTTTGTTTGTTTAACCCTGCTACATCTTACTAATTCAAGGGCCATTTACGTTTTATATATCATAGTTTACATTATGGACTTTTAATTAAAGCCTGAGACTTTCGGAGCGCAGTGCAACGCCCACATCATACAGGGGACGAGCAGAAAGAGATTTACAGCTCCCGAGGTTGCTTCCATGTCCTGAATTAGTCGAGACGGGGAGGGAGGAGCAGGAATACACATCATCAAAAGTATGAACCATCAAATTGATTGCCTAGGAAAAAAAGTCTCCGAATTTCAAAGCCTCGTTTCCCCCTTTTCCCCCCCTTTCTTTCCAGCCTGCCGAGGAGCACACCTGTTATTATGGCATTAACTTCTTTAGCAGGGAAGAGAACAAAGACGGGCACAGAGGACACAGCAAATGTTGGGTTTCATTTCTCAAAACGAAAGTGGGATAAACAAACCCCCCCCCCCCCCCCCCCCCAACAAACCAAAATTACTGCTGAATCTGCGTTCGGCACAGTAAAGCCATGTCCGAAAAAGGTGTCTTAAGAACAATTTATAGCAGAATTCTGACAGGTTCCGTTTTAGGGTAAATTCTGAGGTAAAGGGGGACCTTTGTGTTTCTTGGCTCTATTATTTTATTTTTCCCATTACTATTACTAAAGAGTTTGGGTTTTTCAGTGATATTGCACATTTGGGGAGTTGTCACGTTTTTCCTTGATAAGCAAAGCACCTTTCCAGCAAAGCAATGATTTCCTGCACCATGATTTTAACTGTATCTTTGCTATGCCGAGAAGCTGAGCTTATTAGGATCCGGCCCTTATCTCCGTCTCTGTGCTCAGCGGAGACATTCCAGATGGAATGCGGTTTAGGAGAAAATTACATCTCCCCAAAATACGATGGAACAATATTTTCTATGAGAGCTTTCCCTTCATTTTCCTTGAATCCACCCTCAAACGAGCGCACACACGGAGCGGTGCCTTATGTGCTGTGTTTGGGCATGGCTGTGTGTCTCTCTCTCATAATCAATAGGCTACATACCTAAAGGGCACAAAATAAAATTACAAAGTCTTCCCTCCTTTCCCTGAGCAGCTCCCAACGAGGGATGATGAGCGAATCCTGCAGCCTGCTGGAGTGCAGCGTGGCGCACTTCGATGGCACAGAAACGGAGGTAAACGTGAAACATCACCTTCACTTTTTCTTTCTTTTTTCTTCCCTTCTTTCCTCCTTATCTCTGGAGTCGATGGTTGCGCGCACCCTTTATGCGTGTGCGTGCACTCAGCTCGCTCCATCAGCAACGTGGGTTAGTTGTTGTAGTTAATGAGAAGACTCCTGTCTGATTTTCTATCTAATTACGCCCTCCTGCTGGGTTTTTGTACAGGATATTCGCTCAGCATGCTGGCAGTTAATAGTCACAGAGAGGATCGTAAAGATTTAATTAGGACTGCATGCGGAAACGTGGAAAAACAACTCAGACTTTTAATTACTAGACTTCTTTAGTTAAAAGTGATACCAGGGGTTACTTTATAAGAGACTTGGGTGTTTTGGTGCAACTTAACTTTCCGTGTCTCTAGCTAGTACGTAGTAGCAGCGTGAGTGAGGAGGAGGAGGAGGAGCAGCGGAGGTGTGTGTGCAGGGAGGGGAAAGGTGATGAGTTTCCAGATATACTTGGAAAATCTGGAGAGGAAGATTCCCCTCCCTTCCCTCCTCCAATAATCTGATAGCGTGAAGCTTCCTAAGTACTACCTATAACCACCTTATTCTACTTCTGCGGATACATCTGGCTGAAAACCTTAAAACTGAGCTCTCTATTTTCCTTCAAAGGGTCTACAGAATCTGAATTTTTCCCTCCATTTTTCCTTCATCGAATCCTTTATCACTGTAATCCTACTTTAACCCAGCCGGTGGGAAAAATATCTGGTGGATTTTTTTTTTTCAGAGTTCCTATTAGATGATGCAAATTTTTGTTCAATAAGTAGGTCTTGGCTTTTCTGTTCCCTGTCTGAAGGTTGTAAATCGCGGGCTGAAAATTCCTCTCGAGAGGGGCAGCAATAGCAATACAGTGTGTCCTGTTTACAATAACAGAGCGCTATCGTGTTACAATCACTTAATTCTAGCCCTGGACAATGGCTCACACATGGACTGGATTTGGTGTTTATAAAATAACCACTGTTTCTTTCTGTCACGCACTCTCCTTCTCTGTCTCTTCTCCTCAGCCCAGCCCATTCTCATGGCACATATTTATTCAGACATGCATAAGCTACAGCAAAGAGAAACATCTTTATCCAACTGTACATCTGGATGCCCCTTCAACTTTTTGGACAACAGAAATAAGAAAAAAAAAATACCCCAGTATCTGAAATCCTTCCTGAAAATTATGTCTAGTGGTGGTGGATAATGAGTATACATAGCCTGAATAAAAATTCCTGTTGCTGGAAAAGGTTCCTCGAATCTAGAATAAATCCATGTTAAATATCAAGACAGAAAAGTGCCCAACTTCGTCTGTCACTAGTGGAGGGACAAGAATAGAAAATGCTGAGTGGCAGCAGCGAGTTTTGGGCTGCTTTCCCTCCTGCCTGCGTTAACTTGCAGTTGGACACCTCTTCCTTCACGTGTTTCTCCTTGGGATACCCTCCTCTCCCTCTTTCCCTCCTCCCCCAACCTGGGAACAAACTTTCAGAAATAAAGGGCCTGTTTAATTTCCTGGTCTCTCAGTACCCCAAACCCAGAACCCCAGCCCTGCAGGTCCCAGCCTCGCCTGTCCCATCCTATCCCCACCCCATCGCGCCCACCCTGGCCCTGCCAGCCACGGCCAGCAGGTCGTGGGTGGCCGCGGGTGGCCCCGATGCTCCCAGAGCACCCGGGGGAAGCACTTTCCTCCAGAAGGGATGTTTTATTGGGAAACTGATGGAGAACTGCTTTATTTGAGCTCCTTCTTTCCCATTATTTCTTCTCTCCCTTCTCTGTCTTTCTCTCTTTCTTTTCCTACCTTTTCCCCTCCTTTTCCTCTCTTCTCTATCTTCTATTCTTTTCCTCCCTCCTCTCTGCATTTTATATTTCTCTTCTATTTTTTTATCTCTTTTCTTCCCTCTCCTCTGTTTTACTCTCTTTCTCACAAAAGCACAACAACTGCCGGCTTTGGGGAAAGTGTAAATACCCGGGCACATACAGTACCTAAACCCTATCGGCTGCAGAGAGAAAGGAGGAGAGCGATCTGCTTTCTGCATTCACAGAGGTAAAACTCGCCTTGACTTGCAAACCATTTTGTCTGAGCCAGGAATGCGAGACGAGACCTGCGCATCGCACCCCCGGCTGCCAGGGGCTGCCCCCAGGTCTCAAAGCCACCTCGGAAACCCGCAGAAAGCAGCGACCCGACGGTCACTGAGCTCGGAGGCAGGAGCAAATCCAAACAGCAAAACCTTTCTTTTTCTAAAACATTTCCCCCCAGCAAAGCTCGGAGATTTTCCCGTGCGGCCCTAAGACAAGCCTCAAGCCAAAGCAATGCATCCGCTCCGTTTCTCTGCCGCTCATTCCTCTCATGTTCAGCAGCATCCTTTAGGGGGAGGGTGGAGGGGAGTGGAAGATGAGATTGCATGGGAAATAACTGGAATTTGAAAAGCCAAGCTTGAACTCTGCCAGCTTTTGAAACACGTGGAATATTTAGAACAGCATGTCTGCCTTCCCCCTGCACTTTGCTGCTTTGCCATGAGGGTTTATAAAGCAGAGCCTGTGCGTGACAGCGAGGAAATAAATTTTATAAAAAAGAACAAAATAGAAAAATAAAGGAAGAGGGAGCGGGAGTACCACAGTCACGTTCAGCAGCATCCTTTTTCACGGCTAATTTTTATCTTCCCAGCTCCTCTTTCCCCCTTTCTTTTTCCCTTTTTGTAACTTTGAAGTCGTTGTTTCATTCCGTGGTCCATACCTTTATCTATCCCAAGACTAAATGCATATACAGATATGATATATGATAAAGAAATTTTTTTGGGGGGGAGAAAAAAAGAAAAGATAAAAACGCATGTAAGGGATCCCCAAAATCTCGATTAGGAGAGTCTGAGGCAGGACTTGGACCCTGGAGGCTCCAGCCCCCGCCTCAGGGGTCCCCACGGGCTGGCCATGCTCTTCTCCAGCAAGGTGCAGACCGCCCCAGCAGCGAAGCTGTTAAGGGTCCTTTCTGTTTTTAGGGAATAACACGTGATGATGAGTTTCGCGTGGGATGGAAGAAAGCTGGGAAATACTGTGCTTTGAGCCCGGCGAAACTCCTTTGTTATCCAAAAGAAGGAATGAAACTATTTAAAATCAGCGCTATCTTACCAAGCACACTTAACAAATAAGGGGGTGGGGGGACGGGCAAGGGACTTGTTCCTGCTCACCAGTTATTGCTTTTGATTTGGGTTTTGTTTATAATTTCCCTCCCTCCCGGATGAAAAATGTAGTAATTCGACAGTTTCATCAAAATCTCTGAACGACGGCAGGAAATTGGTTGGGGGGAGGAGGGGGAGGGGGGAGGGGAGTGGAAGATGAGATTGCATGGGAAATAACTGGAATTTGAAAAGCCAAGCTTGAACTCTGCCAGCTTTTGAAACACGTGGAATATTTAGAACAGCATGTCTGCCTTCCCCCTGCACTTTGCTGCTTTGCCATGAGGGTTTATAAAGCAGAGCCTGTGCGTGACAGCGAGGAAATAAATTTTATAAAAAAGAACAAAATAGAAAAATAAAGGAAGAGGGAGCGGGAGTACCACAGTCACAAAACCGGTGTGGAAAAAGAATGGCAACCCACAGCAATATTGCTGGAAATCCCTCAGTGACCATTCCTAGCCCAGGGACGGGGCGTCCCGCTGCACTGCCCAGGAGAAAGGAGCGCGGTGCCTTACCTGGACCTCCTCCATGCCCGGGTGTCCGATGCCATGCAGAGAAAGGCTGTCTCCCATGCCGGAGTCAAGGCCATGGTGAGCTGAGTGCAGGAGGACATCTGGCCTCCGTACTGAGTGGTAGTCCCGCCTGGGGTCCAGTCCCGAGAGCTGGGGCAGGGCGGCCCGAGGCTGTGGCAGCAGTGACCCGGTTTCTGATCCCACCTCTTGCCTCTGCCTCTGTCCCCAGGGGTGCTGCTGGGGCTGATGCAGGGGGTTTAGGGAGTAGGGGTCATTGACATGGGAGTAAGGGTCCTGGCTTTGGTGGTAAGGAAGAGGCTGGTAGGGGGGTGGGAAATAAGGCGGCTGGAAATCCGAGGATGGGGTGTGAGAGAGCGGAGGAGCGCTGGAGTAGGGTCCCTGCGAGACGGATCCCAGCTGGGACAGCCTGGAACTGTGGCTGGGCACTCCATCATGCCGGTCCTACAAGCGGAACGACATACGAACAACAACAACAAAAAAAAGAGGAGCTTTTTTTAGGAAAAAAAAAAAAAAACAACCAACAAAACCAAAAACAACAACAAAAACCCCCACGAAATATCAAAAGGGGCACAAACCCACCCCGGAGTTAAATAAAATAAAATAGGATGTAAACAGCTGGAAAGTGGGATTCAGATGTGCCCCCTTCTCCCTCCACTTATTAGAAATGTTCCAATGTTTTGCACCCACCTCGTGTCTATTCCCAGGAACTATCAAGGAGGGGGAAGGGGAGGGGGTGTGAGGGAGAATTGCTAAATGTCATAATTAAAAATGTAGGACTAGTGCTCCAAATACATGTACGATCTGCAATTTCTGACCAGTAGCATAATTCCCTATCCACAGCCCCCTCAAATCAAACCAAAGGGGAAAAAAGAAAACATTTAAAAATTAAGAGCACCAAACCACCCGTCTATCCAGACAACCCACCCTTTCTCCTGCCTAAAGTTTCCCAGCATCTGTTTATTCCCCTGCTCAAGTCCTGTAACTCAAAATCACCAACCCATTTCCACGTGGAAAAGCCCAAAAAGAAAGTTGCACTTCTCGGAAGACTCCGAGGTGAGAAGTTGTGTAAAAAATAACTTGGGAAAATGCAAAAACAAAAACAAAAACAAAAACAAACAAACAAACAAAAAAAGCCAAAATAAAAATCACAGGGAATCTTTGCTTAAAGGGAGTCTACCCCTTAAAAATAATTTAAAAAAATCAAATAAAATAAAAATGAATCATCGACATTGAACATCCAGGCGCTATGATTTCTGCAGCAACTTCCAGTGTCTTTTGTTTCCTTTTCCAATATTATATTCAGGAGAACGGGGTGGGGGTTAATTGTAATGAAAAGTCTTTGGGGTGTGTGGGGGGGACAGGGGGTGGGGGGAGTGTGTAGCGGCTTCAGAAAAAAGGTGGGAGAGGAGTTTTGTCCAACTCCAACGCACTGAAGCTGTGAGGTTAAAGTAAACAAGAAAAATATCTATTCCACAAAGTGTAGTTCAAACCCCCACAAGCAATGGCACACATGGCTTAAAAAAAAAAAAAAAAAAAAAAAAAAAAAGAAAAAGAAAAAAAAAAGAAAAAAAGAAAAACAACACGGAAAAAAAAGTTATTTTCCCCCCTGCTCTCCCCCCCCCAGACTCCCCTAGCTCAAATCGGGAACACACAATGCAAAAAGGGAGAAGCAGCTGCAAGCCTCCTCCAATTATTGTGCTAAATTACCAAGCCAAAGGCGTTTAAAAAGACAGAGAGAGGGAGAGAGAGAAACAACAGATCGAGAGAGAGAGAGAGAGAACATGCAATTCTAGTACAACATGGATCCAAACTCACCATGGCGGAATAGGTGTGGACTAACATCTGGAAATAAAAAAAGTCTTGTAATAGCTAAAAATAAAATAATGGTGATAATACTAACAATTGGAGGGAAAAATATCAAGGAGATCTGCAAAGGGACGTGTTGGACACAGGAGAACAGCTTGAGATATTTCGAAGTCTATCCATCAAAAAAAAAAAAAAAAGTTTAAAAAAAAAAAAAAAGACCAGTGCCCCCAAAACCGAGCCTGGAAACCTCTATCTACATATATGATTTACCCCTCCCTCTCGGGGTTTTTTTCCTCTTTTTTTTTTTTTTTTTTTTTTTGGTTTTGTTGGTTTTGTTTTTTTGTTTTTTTTTTTTTGTTTTTTTTTTTTGTTTTTTTTCTTGTTTTCTTTTTTTTTTGCCTTTGAGCTCCCAAATACAATCCTCTTCAACCCAAGGCTAGGCTCAGACTGCTCCGCTACCCCTTCCTCCCTTTCCTTCTCTACACCGCCTCATAATAATTGATATTCATGACTATTAATATTACACGACTACTTTAAAGGGAGAATGCAGGACCAAATGGAGCGTGAAGCTGGCAGCCAGCTCGAGAGCTCCCCTACTATTGTAAATGACGTTCATTCAGTGGAGAATTACTAGATGTAATCAGACGAGGGGGGCTGGCAGAGGCAGAGTTTGGGGAGAGGGAGAGGGGGGAAAAAGTTTCGCGAGGAAGAGGCAGAACTTCAATTAACTCGAGCGGAGGAAGATGCGGAAAGTAGAGACTGCTGAGCTGGAGCAAGGAATGAGATGAAGCAATGCTTGAGGCGGAGAAGAAGAAGAAGAAGAAGAAGAAGAAGAAGAAGAAGAAGAAGAAGAAGAAGAAGAAGAAGAAGAAGAAGAAGAGGAGAAAAGTATATTTCCTTTTCGTTTTAATATATATTTAATGATATATTCCTAATATGAGTAATTGATTGCCTTTGGTGCTTTTGTTCTTACAGTTTGGTATTGGGTTTTTTTAGCAAATAATGAAGAAAAAGAGGCTTTTCTTTTTTCCTTTTTTTTTTTTTTTTTTTTTTTGTTACTTTTTTAAAGGAATGGAAGAAGAAACGTGCAGTCACTGTAACACACATCTATTTACAGCGAAGATGAAGCCTTTCTGGTGCGTGTTACAGATCATATTTATTCACAATAGCCAAATAAATATTTCAATCTGCATTGTTGGGCTCAACTTTTTTTTTTTTTTTTTTTTTTTTTTTTTTTTTTTTTTGTCTGAATCATCTTTCTGCCGCCTGATATGAAATATATATACATATACGTATATAGCTCTCCCGATTTCCACCCAAACGTGAAATGCATGGAGTGAATTTTAAAGGATAGTAAATTTATAGTTTTGAGGCAAAGCCAGGGGCGATATAAAACCTTTTTGATGTTGCAGGAACCCGTTCAACTGGACTGTCTGCCATTTCTGTTAAAGTTCAACTTACGTTCCTTCCTAAATAGACTCACACTTCCCAGAGCTGCCCCCCCTGCACGCACACGCACACACACACACTTTTGTTTTAAGAACAGATTCAGTTCAAGTGGCTGGGACGCCTCTACCATCTTGTTGTTAATTATACATTGGGAAGAAGAGAGAGAAATATTTTTTAACATAGATCTGGAGGGTTTCAGGTCTTAAAAAAAAAAAAAAAAAAAAAAAAAAAAAAAAAAAAAAAAAAAAGACAACAATTTTTTTTTCTTTTTTTTTGGCGAGGCTACACGTTACAAAATACCCTGGAGCGCATCCCCAAGTTAGGATACAGCCTGCCCCAGGCCAAATCCCACCCAACCGCTCCCCCAGCTCTTCTCTCCCACGGCAACCTACAGACGTGGGTGTCTGTAAACCCCCAGCGCCTTAAACCCCCCATCAAAAGCGGGGTGGGAAAAAAGCCCTCATCCCTCGGCAGCAGGGACGGGAGATGTTTTGTCGCCTGCTGCTGCGGGCAGAGACAATGGCCGGGCTGCGCCGGGAGATGGGCAGGGAAAAGCAGCGAGGGCTTAACGGGCTGGGGACAGACGGGGACACACACACACACACACACACACGCACACACGTGTGCGCTCATTCTCTGCTCCTTCTGCAAATGCTGGCTTTTGCCCATGGTAATTAGCCTGACGGCAGCTTTTAGGAGTGAGACATTTCTCCCGTGCGGCCGGCGGGTCCCCTCCCCGCTTCCCTCCATCCCGTCCTTTCTCCGGCCGCGAGCAGCCGGAGCTGTACCTTCCCTCGGTCTCTTTCTGCGCTTTTCCCGGGAGTTTTCCCTCTGTAAGTGCCAAGGCTCTCCCGGATGGGAGGGCTGCGGGAGGCGCGGCGGGGCTGGGGACGGGGCGGCCCCGACGGCGCTTCCCCGGGGGGCTCCGGCAGCTTCCCGATCCCCAGCCCTGCCCGGCTCCTGCCCGTCTGCTTCCCAGTCCGCTGCCCGATCCCCGGCCTCTGCCCAGTAGCTACGCCTCGCTCTGTATCCCTTCTCTCCTTGGTACCCAGCCCCTGCCCGCTCCTTGCCCCTGTCCGGTTCCCAGTCCCTGCCCTGTCTCGGGTCGCTGCTCAGTGCCCGGTCCTTTCCCGGCCTCTGTTCAGTCCCCGCTCCCTGCTCCGTCGCTGATCCCTGCTCGATCCCCAGTCCCTTCCCAGACCCTGCCGCGTCCCTGACCGGCTCCTGCTCCTTCCCCGTCCCTGCTCAGCGCTCAGTCCATCCCCGGCCCTTGTCCTGTCCCCGGTCCCTTCCTTGCCCCGGTCCCCGGCCGGCCGCCTCCCCTCGGAGAAGCTCCCGCGCTGGAGGTGGCGGATTGCGCCCTTCTGAGAATCTCCCCCCATGATCGCCATGCAAATGCCTCCCACTCAATTAAAAAATAAAAACAACAGAAAAAAATTTAAAATATTTTCTGGAGCGCCATCCTCACTCATCTTTTCAGCTTTTTTCTTTTTTCCCCCCCGCCTCGTTTCTGAGAAAATCCCGCACGCCGGTTTAACTTACAAGGAATACACTGGCGGAGCCCGTTTGGGAAAGATCCGACTCAGGAAACCGTGCAAAATTAAGAAAGGTTTCGCAGTGTTTGAGCTGTGATTTTTTTTTTCCTCCCCCTTTGGTTTTCTTTTTGACCTCGAAAATAAGGTCTGGATAAAGCTCACAACTTTTCGTGTCCGCGGACTGTGCGGAGCCGCCTCTGACTGCACCGGTTCGGGTGTGTGAACTCACACGCACAAGAATGTATGTGCCGCTTAATTAATGCCAGTATATGTACACATGCACATCTTATCTGTTGGTGTAGAGGTATTAAAAAGTCGTAAAAAACGTATCCGATTGTGAAAACAAGAAAAAAACAATAATAAAAAAAATCCATATTCGGGTCGATCTGAGCTTGGAATTGGAAGATAAAAAATAAAAGAAAGAAATGCATTCAGTTTCTGAATACCGGATTGTGTTTCTTTTCTTTTTTTCTCTCTTTTAAAAATTTTCCTCCACATTTGTCCGTATTTAATCGAATTATATATAATTGGAGGTCTAAACAATCAAACTCTTGCTTTTAAGTTGCCTCATTCCAATCCCCAGATCATTTCTTTGATGTTTTAAATCTCATCAAACAGCTTTTCCGTAAAAAAAAAAAAAAAAAAAAAAGTTTAGGACTTGGCATGCTGAATACAAATATGCAAATAAATAAGCATTTAAGCATCTACTTTCTGTTTCACATCTCTATATTCCTGGTGTATATATCTATTTCTGCCTGGATGTATATGTAGAGCTATATATGTATTATATAGCCATGCCCGTATCTATATGCTAGATGTATATTTAAATATACATATACTCTCTTACTCATATGCATATTATATACTCACCTCGTAGATATCTTCATACTTGACATTTTCAACCAGTTTCCAGAGCATGATGGCAGGCTGTTCTCTAGGAGGTGAGTGCATTCATGTGAAGAGCAGATGTCTGGATTCTCAGTACTTCTCTGTCTGTAATGATCCATCTATAATTGGAAATGGGGGACAGACACCAAATCCGACGTTCCTCTTCCATCGCAACTTATATCTGTTGTCTGAAACAATAGGCTGCAGAAGTCTACCTCAATCGGATAGTAAAAAACATTCTCTGTTACAGAGTTACATATAGCTACAGACATATATGTGACTAGATATAGACATATACACACATATAGAGACTTACATGCAGGCATTTAAAATATATACATACACGGAGCTGCACCATCACAGATTTACACATACAGGCACCCGTACACATGTATATCTCTGAACAGG
Source organism: Onychostruthus taczanowskii (assembly GCF_017590055.1). Lineage (NCBI taxonomy): Eukaryota > Metazoa > Chordata > Aves > Passeriformes > Passeridae > Onychostruthus > Onychostruthus taczanowskii. The sequence continues at coordinate 1,613,922 of NW_024506994.1, read as the reverse complement.
CAACTTTTCCCCGTGTATAGACATATTAGTTGCCACATTTAGATATGTAAATTTTATATATTCTTCCACATGTGGGCACATGGAGACTGCATGTTACATATGCACATGTGCACGCTAACCTGGTTAGTCTATATAGGAGTGTATTTAAATGCTTATATGTGAATCTAGTTATACATTTACACATATATATCTTGGTATAGAGGGATTAAATACACACATTATGCAGTGCACATATCTGCTATTTTAGTAGATGCATTGATAGATAGACAGATAGATAGATAGATGAAATTAAATTAATATTTTCCTATCCTCCTTAAGATAAAATAAAGGATAAGTTGCCTCTGCACTAAGTGATTCATCATTTACAACAAGATATGATGCTTTTCCCCACATGCAATATGCTTTTATTTATATGTCCAGAAATTTTCCTCTCATATGCAGTTTATCACCAAAACAGGGTCTCATCAAAGCATATTCAAACAAATCTAAAAGGAGCAAATTTAGATCAATGATTTCCACTGGAAAGCCTTAGACTTCAGGCTTGGACTGTATATTTTATAACTTAGAAATACTTAATATGGGGAAAAAATAAAGGGAAAAATCCAGGAGTTTTGCAAACCCTTCCATGCACACATTTGAATAGCATTTACTGCTTTCAGAAAACGATTAAAAAGAGAGTTGTATTTGTGCATTTCACAGGTAGCCCATGGTTTGGAAGGGGAGAGGAGGAGTTAGACCAGTTTTAACCTTTATTTTTTTTTTCTCCCCCCAGGCAAACCTTCCTTCGCATTGTCCGATTTTTTTAACACATTGCGCGGCAAAGAGCCGACACAGGCAGCAGAGAGCCCATCTCTGCCTTTGGAAGGAAACAATCGAGCTTTGCAGTGGGCTGGTGCACCAGGAGGGGAAAAAAGATGGGGAAAAAATGATGTACAGGGGCGGAGAGACAGAGAGAAAGAAGGTTTTTCTAAATTCAAGGTCCTGTCTCTGGAAATTTCAAGCTCTACCTGTAAGGTTCCTACAAATCTTTGTTATTCTGCATGGGATCCTATGGGAAAGTGCATAGTGTCCTTTGTACTTTCAAAGGTCCTACAGGTAAAGATGCTTTTATATATATATGTAGTCTCGGAAACGAGGAGAACTTAATCAGGAGACACATTTGCTGGTGTGTGGTTGGCTGGTGGGAAGGGTGGGCTTTGCTTTTTCTGTTCGCTTTAGCCTCAAATTTAGGCAGAAAGCATAAATTCATCCCTTTCCCCCTCAGCCTCTACACCACCCTGCCACCCCTCCCCATTTCGCAGCGTGCATCTTCTCCTAAAGCCTCAACCCACAACAGGCAAGAGGCAAATAGCGGTCAGATATTACAGCAGGAGCTGGACAACGCTCTGGCTAGAAGTTATTAAAGCAGATACGAGGTTTTGTTCTCAGCACAGCCAGTGCTGCACTGAGGAGGAGCAGAAAAAGGGCACATCTTTGAGTGGGTTGGATCATTTCAAGTGAGGCAATAGGGTGAAAAAATGCTGAAAAAGGAGAAAGGATGTCAGCTGTTTGCATGGGGGTGTGCGGAGATACCCAGGCAGCCACCCTTACGCACCTACAGATCTGAATGTCCCTCTTAGAAAAATACCAAGCTCATAAAGGACAGTTTGCCATCACTTTTGTGGAAGTCTTTGAGTCATGAAGGCTGGCACAGGGCAGAGTGAATGAGCTTCGTGACGGCTAATGCTTCACAATTCCTTGGCACCCTGAATTAAATACGTTCTGCGAGCTGGGGGAGGGGAGAGGAGGGGAGTGAAAAAAAGAAGACCCTAAAATAGAATTGACGTCCACTGTCTCCTTGCTAACATATTGCTATAGACAGTAAATCCTGACTTTTAAACCCCACTATTATTACATTTGTCTCCCATTTGCAAAACATGCCAAAAAGAACGAGATTTCATTTGCAAAAGTAAGGTTCTTCACATTTTGTTTTTGTGCTTGTTTTGCGCCCCCACCCCCGCAGCTGCCTTCAGTTTAATTCCGCAATTCCACGCAGCAACACTTGCACGGATTTATCCCTCACGACACGTGAAATGAACCCCGAGTCCAAAAGGCGGCACACGTACCCAAAACTGACCACCACAACCCATACTTTCAAAAGTAAAAAAGGAAAAAAAAAAAAAAAAAAATGTGGGGGGTAAACCAGCCCTTTCCCGGCAGTTTTCCAATATTTTCCATGGAAAACATCGGGTGTTTTTTTTTCAGCTGGGCGCTGCAGCCTCAGCCTGGCAGGTACGACGGCAAAGGGATGTATTTTTATTATTATTACTGTTGAGGATGGCTTTCTCCGTGGCCGTGCCCAGGGCGGGGGAAGCGGCGCTCGGCGCTGCCCGCGGCGCTCGGAGCGCGTTCAGCGGAGCGCCGGCGCCCTCTGATGGGGACTCGCTGCCCCGCGGAACCGCCCGGCTCGGAACGGAGCTGGAAAATCGTCCCGTTCCACCCTCCCTGCCACACATTCCCCTATCCCCAGGTTGCTCCAAGCCCCGTCCAGCCTGGCTTTGGACATTTCCAGAAATTCAGGCGTAGGCACAGCTTCTCTGGGCAACCTGTGCCAGGGCCTCCCCGCCCTCGCAGGGAAGGATTTCTTCCCAATATCCATTCTAACTCTCCTCTCTCCCAGTTTAAAGCTATTCTCTCTTGTACTGTCCCTCCAGTTCCTTGTCCTGAGTCCTTCTCCAGCTCTCCTGGAGCTCCTTTAGGCTCTGGAAGGGGCTTTAAGGCATCCCTGGAGCTTTCTCTTCTCTCAACTTGTCTGCTCCAATCCCCAGAGCATCTTTGTGTTCTACTCTGTACTTGATTGAAGAGATTCAGGTCCATATTTGGGAATTACAAACACCCAAATATTTCCTCTGCTAGAAATGATGCTGATATGAATTTTTCCTTCTTAAGGATAAAATTGCAGGTTCTTATTTACATTGATTTTTGATTCGGTGTTTCCACCTCTACCTATAAATCAGAACAAATCTTCTATACCCCATGTTCAATACCATGAGTATTACTCACTATAGAATAATGAGAATACAGACTAGATTGAATATCCTAATTATCCCAATGAAGTATCTGTTCATAGCCCTGGGAGGGAGAAAACTCACAACAACAGGATGTCTACTTTGTTGAGAACTCGAAAAAAATTAATTTTAATTCAATAAGTTATGCCACCTTTATCTCATATGCTTTTTCCAGAATTATTGTTTGACATTTGGGTTTTTTTTCAAATTTTGGCTGCCCCTAATCAAGGCCCTGTTTCAGAAATGGGCTTTAAATCCTGCCCTGCCTTTTAAATCTAGCATGGATCTCCATAAATGAAAGTCTGTCTCCCCCAGTATCCAACTCCCAGCAAATCCGTATTGTTGGCTGGAGTTTAAAAGAAATCCGTTTATCCCAGCGCCCTCTGCTGCTCGCTGAGCTCATGGAAAGGCAGATTTCCGAGTTCTGGTAAAATCCAAGGTTTTGGAACCTGTTTGGTACCTTTTCCTCCAAACCAGCTCTGTTTTTCTCCTGATATATGTTCTCATGTGTATTTCAGAAATCAGTTTTTTTTTTTATTAAGAAGTGTATTTTTAATTATAAAGCTTTTAATTTTCATTGCAGGTGTCTTGAAATTTACTGCCAGCCTACTAATGGATTTACAAAATCATTGCTTCGGTAGGCACTTTATACATTTTCTTTGTGAAAAATACCAATACTCCTCTCTTAAAAATCCAGCTTTCCATAATGTTTGCTGTTAAATCTGTGTTTCCTACTATATCACAGACATAACCATCTCCAGAAAAACAGGGTTTTTCATAGAACCATACAACCGTAGGATGATAGAATAATTTGGATTGGAGAGGGACTTTAAAGAGCATCTAGTCCAACCCCCTGCCTTGAGCAGGGACATCTTCAACGATGTCAGGTTGCTCCAACCTGGCCTTGAACATTTCCAGAAATGAGGCATCCATCACCTCTCCAGGTAACCTGTAATAGTGTTTCACCATCCTCACTGAAAAATTCCTTCATTATACCTAGTCCAAATCTGTCTTTTTCTCAGTTTGAAACCCTTGCTCTGGCATTACAGGCCCTGCTAAAAATGCTGTTCCCATTATTTTACATTTTCCTGAAACTACCAGTGCTTTCTTCGGGGAAGGGCATCGCCAAACCCAGCAGGAAGGATACCTAGAGCAGCTTTTAACAAGGCAGGAAAGCTCAGCCACGTGTGTTGAACTCTTATGGACAAGTCCAAACTGTTTGCCACATTTAACATCCTCAGGTCCCTCAGTCAATCCTCCCAAAACTGGTTCTCTACATCCTTCACCAGCTTCATTTCCCCACTCTGGACCCATTCCAGCACCTTTTTTAGTGAGGAGACTAAAATTGAAGATTGATTTTGTCTAATTGTGATAAAAAATTAGCTCAAACATCACTCACTTTTCTCTGGTACCCATTTAGTCACCAATTTTGGATGTCAGGAACCCCAGCTGGTGAACCCTCACATTGATGGGTCAGGTCCAGTTTCTCCCAGATCAAACCTCACAGAGCCTGTGGGCTCTTTGGAAAATGAAGCCACTCCAAGAGTTTGTTGCATTATACAAATTGTTTGTTGCATTATATGTTGTTACTATACTGAGGAGAACTCTTGCATTGAAGATTAATTTTGTTTGCAATCCATGTGTTTTATCCCTCTGTACTGCCTGGGGTTTTTTTCCCACAAGAAATCCAGGTACTTGATGCCAACAAGGATGCTGACCTTGAGGCCATGTGGGATGGGATGCAGCTTTGGCATCCCCTCTTCAGAGCTCTTCTACAGACCCCAAACCCTCTGGAGCTGAAACAGCAATGAGATCTTCCAGGTTAAGAATGAAGCATGTTTCAGGACTCTTTTTCCCATTCCACTATCCTTTAATCTTTATTTTGATCCGATGTGGGTACTCAGGCTGAGTGAACTCCAGAAGTGCTTGGCTCCCTGAGACAGGGAGCTCAAAGCTTGCTCAGGTTGTACTGCCCTACCAGCTGAGCTCGGATTGCCTGTGTTGTTGCCTTGTGTTTCCTTATCTCAGGACCAAAACCTCAGTGCCAATTTCCTAGCATTCCATGACTGACAGGAAAAGCAGGAATTAGGTAACTGAGCATTAAAGTGAAGACTTTATGGATGATTTATCCCTTGGAACACAAAGAGGAGACTGGGAGCTCTCAAGAACCGCTCTCACTGCTGCATTGTTATCCTTTGTCTCCACATCCACATTTTGAGAGCAAATTAATCCTTTCTAAACCTTCTTCCTCCTAGAAGCCAAACAAAACACACTGAAAAGTTGCTGAACTTGTTTCCTTGAAAATTTGAAGTCAGTCATATCAGGTTATCTTTAATTTTCCTCAGCTAGGATATGGACCACCACTGAGATTAGCTTGTGTATCTGAATAAAACACATCCTTTTTATTTCTCTATTTTTCCCATTCCCAAACAACCCCCCTATATCTAAATAGAGTCTCAAAATCAAGAATGGGCAAACTGCACCCATTAAAGGGAGGTCTTAGTTTTAGTGAATATTTAAAATGTCAGGAAGTTATGAGATTCCATTTTTATTAGTTTAATTTGGTTCAGCTATCTTTATGTGGATAGCAAATTGTTTGCATGTGATTTAGCCAAAAAACAATACTTAAATTATATTTATATGTGGAAATACACTTCTTCCATTGTAGGATGTAGGCAGCAGAGCAAATTATATATTTAAATTTCATGGCAGGAGAGAGTTAATCAGTTTTAAGGGGAGAGCAGAAAAATTAAGACCTGGCCCATTATCTGTTTTGAGAATACAACTTTTTTTTTTTCCTCCAGTATCACTCCTAGCCTGCTTGCTTTTTAATTTCTCCACTCTCTTAACTTGCTTTCTTGCAGTAGGCACTCAGAAAATATGACCACAGGCAATGCTTTAGGGAGAGAAAAAATTCTGGGTACATGAAAGACCACATAGCAAAGTCAGCAAACTGCATCTATAGGGGAAATGCATTTCAGGCTTCCAAAATTGCTCATAATGTATCTGGAGTTACACCATTCTCTGGATTCTCCCTTCAGTTTGTTCATATACTGCACTGTGGCTTTCAGAGATTTTAGCCAGAGTAATAGAGGGGGTTTAGGTCCCTTCCCTTCCCTTCCCTTCCCTCTCACAAGGAACATTTCTGATTACTCAATTTTCCTATTGCTCAGAAGTTCACAGAATCCTGACATGGTTTGGGCTCATATCAGATATTTCAGGCAGCTTCCAGGCACAGTTTGAGGGGCAGGAAAGACCAGACGCTATTCCCAGAGTCTGAATCAATATGATCACTTTGATTTAGAGTCCATTCAGTCACTTAAAGTTTATTAATATGGATATAAACTACTCTGTGCTAGTTAAGTCATGGCAAATAATTCAGATAGAACCTAAAAAATTAGGCACAAACTTATTTGACTTAGGTTAACTGCATCCTCACCACTTTGCATGAAATATTCATTCTAGTGATAGAACATGATATTAATATTAATATAAAAATGCAATTTAGACTTGTATTCCTAAGGTAATTGCATATCATTGTTTTCATATTATAAATGCAGAAGCACAATAAAAGTCAATGTTTCCTGCCTAACAGGCATAAGAATGAGCAAGTGTAAACGAATAATTTTTAACAGTTCTGAAATTAAACATTTTGTTCTCCACTACCAAAATGAGAAATTTGGAAATTCAAATTTTAGCTTTTCTTTCACTCCTAGTTTTGAAATGAACATCTAATGATTTGATTTGGCTACCAGAAGAGTACATTGCAAAAAAATATGAAAATCTGCACTTAGATAAACAGATTTGTTTATGGAGTTTCAGAATACTTTCCTAAAGATGTAATGACAATGCTGCTTAAAAAAATGGCTCTTAGAATTGATGTTACATTTTGACAACTTTAATCTTTGTTATTAATGTTCATCATGGTCAATTTTTTCACCAACAAGGTAATCACTAATGTTTTTCAGGGCCCATTTTTTTACAGGGGATTTACCCTGAGTTTTCTCACATGCTGGAATCATAAGAGCAGTGTCAGAGTTCCCTGAATGACCAACCTTGTTTCAGTCTTTGTTTTTTTTTTTTAATAAAATCGCTCTTGTAACCTGTGTTGATTATAAGTTAATGATGAATCTGTAAAACTTCAGCGAAAACATAAGCCAGAAATACTCTTAAAATCATGTGGGATACAAATGAAGGGACTATAATCAGTGTAGTGGAGAGGGGGACTGGAATTTAGGAGGATTCTTCTCTTTCCCAGCCCTACTTGGATTGATCCTGTGTGCATGACCTTGTCCACACCAATTTCTTTACTGAAACTCCATTTTGACTTACCCTGTTTGTTGTTAATCATCATTTATAGAATGACAGAATCACAGAATAGTCTGGGTTGGGAAGAACCTCAAAACCCATCTCATTCCAACCCGTACCATGGGCAGGAACACCTTCCACCACTGCAGGTTGCTCCCAGCCCTGTCCAGCCTGGCCTTGAACACAATTAATCAAAACCAACCTGATCACATCCCAGAGGCAGGAACATCAGGAAGAGGCCTGGTTGATAAAAAATTAAAAGGGATCAATGTTGCAGCACCAAGAACAACATCCAGCAAAGTTCCTTATCATGTCAACATTCCTTATGCCATGTGGGATCTCTTGTGCAAATGAAGGGTGCTGCTGTTTGGTCAGCTGCTCTCATTCCCCAGGGGATTCCATTTGTGTATCCTCTGAATATGGAATTAGTCTAAAGTAGAGCAGCAAATCTATTTTGTGCAAGTCATGAAAATAGCCACAAGATAGACCAGGAACCGTGGGATGATCACAGCTTTGTGGAAACAAAAGCTGCAATTGCTCAGTTAATGTAACTCATGCAGAACATGGGCCAGAAAATCTGCATGGAACAACTGTTGGATGAGCCACAGTGTTCCTGCAGAAGCACTAATAATAACATTATCTTGGTTTTACTCTCTAAAGCCATGGACATAAAGTCTTTGCCTAATTTAATAAATTATATATTTCTTAATCACTACATCTGATAAAGATATAAATCTGTTTTCCATTCATTTTATTGAAACTGAATCCTTGAACAGTAAAATATTTTGATAGGGTGTATCTGTTAACCCTTGCAGTTAGCTCCCTGTATCACCTTGCAGTTAAGACGAATAAATTAAACTTGTTTTGCCTTTCATTTTATAATAGATTCTTTAACACTTCGCAGAATCACAGAATGGTTGGATTTGGAAGGGACCTCTGGAGGCCAGCATGGTTCATCTCCCCTGCTCAAGCAGGGCCACCCAGCCCTGGTGCCCAGGACCATGTCTAGATGACTTCTAATAGCTCTAGGGAGGGAAGTCCACAACCTTCCTGGGCAACCTGTGCCAGTGCTGGGCCACCTTCACAATAAGAGTGTGTTTTTTGTTGTTTAGAGGAACTTCCTGTGTATCAGTGGGTGCACTTGACATCTGCTGGTCCTTTTACTGGTCACCACTGAGAGGAGCCTGGCTCTGCTCTCTTTGCATTCTCCCTTCAGGGATTTAGGGATGGATAAAACCCCCCCTGAGTCTTCTCCAGGCTAACCTGTCACAGCTTTTTCAGCCTTTCCCCATGAGAGATGCTCCAGAATCACCTCAGGGGTCCTTTGCTGGACTCTCTGCAGTCTGTCCGTGTCCCTCAGGCACTGAGAAGCCTTGAACTGGACGCAGCTGTGAGCTCACCAGTGCTGAGCAGAGGGGAATGATCCCCTCCCCGCTGCTTCCAGCACCTCCAGTGCGGCCCAGGACACCCCTTTGCCACCTGGGTGTGAAGGACATGTTGCTGGCTCACATCCTGGTGTCCACCAGGAGCCCAGGTATTTTCTGTAAAGATTCAAACAATATTTTGGTGACACCAGGGGTGCCACATCACTTTATTCAGCTCACCAACAGCTTTATGAAAGGGACGTGTCAGAAATGAGCTTCATATTCCGTGTGCTGTTGCTCCATACCCATGATGGATGCAACATGACCTTTATGGATAAGTACATGATATCCTTTTGTTTAGTCAGACACAAGACACTTGGCCTCTGGCCTCAAGTTCAAGCTCATACTTGGTGGATCATATCCTACAACCAAAAACTCCCTTTCAGAGATGCTGCTCTCCAGAGCAGACACCACCACTTAATGGGGGAAAAAAAATATGTATTTTCTTCTAAAACGTAGAAATTCCATTTTTCATCTTTTATTAAGTTAATTACTAACATCCAGCTTGTTGAACAATCCAAATCATGGTACATTTTCCCCCTTAATCAGTTTTTTTTGCAATCTCTCAGTCAAATTACAAACATTATCATCAGTGATATTATTTATTCTCATAAATGAGAATATAAACTATTGTCAGGGCACAAATTGGAATCTGAATCTCTTTTAGGAATTTACATATTCAATCATGATTCTCTCTTTTTCATCCATTTCTGGATCAAATAGATAGATTTATATGCATTTATGGCATTAGGATTTTGATGGATTATTATATTTGTAGTCAACATCCTTGTGGTTGCAAGTTAAATGTGTTTCAGAACTTGATCAAATTTGTCATCTTGTTAAAAGGAAGAAAAACAAGTTTATTTGACAGCATTTATTTTCTGTAAACCAATATTGATTAGTGTTAACTACATTATCATGCTTTAATTTTTTTATTAATTGAGTCCTCAGTCAGATAATTCATTAGTGGGAACAGAACTGATGCCAGACTGTTAAGTATCTAATTATGTGGATTTTACTGTTCATATTTTGAAAATTTTAGCAACAAATTAGCTACTATGTTTCACCGAGTTATAAAAAAAGAAATATTTATTTTCTAGACAGTGATCATTTCTTCAAAAGCTCCCCAAGTTGTCATATTGTGCAACCACAGATTAAATTATTCCTTTGTTTGTATCCATAGCATTTGTTTTCTTCTTTCAAGGCACTAGTTAATAATTGCTGTGAGAGGTCACAGGGCCTGCTGCTCTGGTTTGATTATTGCATTATACTGATCCTGCCATTAAAATCTTCCCTTTCCCTTTTTTCTCATTCTTGAAATTTCACAAACCTGGAAATAATGTCTTTCCATTATTTTGGATGGAGTATAGGAAAAAAAAACATGTGTTAGATGTAAGAAAACCAAAAATCACCTGAAAAAGCCCGAAACATTTCCGCTTCTTGTGCCACATTGTCCCCCCAACATGAAGATGAAATCAGAACAATTGCTTATAATGATCTGACAGATCATCTGCAGTAGAGAAACTGGAATGCAGGCAACAATATCCTTGTGTGGATAACACACAACTCTAAATACCTACAGATAAAAAACGTTGGAATCAGACCAGGGCCATATGGGCTCATCCATCCCAGAAGCAGGCTGAGTTCAGCTGGGTAGTGGACACACACTGTGGTTGCTGGACAGGTTTTTGGTGGGACAGGAGATGTTTGGGAACAGCCACCAGGGTTTCAGGGGCTAAAGAGAATCCAGCTGTCACTGTTATTTTTGAGAGTGATAATTTTGGGGAGTTATGAAGGAATAATAAAACAGCAAATAGCTTGAGCATTGCTCTGCCATTTCCACTGGTCTCCCATACTCTCCCAATGCTAGGAGAGCTCCTAGAAGAGTTTTGTCTTGGATTAACCAGCAGTCTCCCAAGCATGAGGAAAAAGGGGTAGCACATATCAGAGATCTTTCCTCTTGTGAAGTCTGGGTGCAGCCACCTCATTTGAAAGGGAGAAGCCTTGCTGTATTGCTTTTCTGAGGAATAAAAGAAGTCCCATAGAATAAGTGAAAAAAATATTGCTAATAAACAGAGCTGTCTGGAATTAATCCTGACCCTGTTGAAGTCCTTGGGGATTTTGTTATTGACTCAAGTAAAGGCTGAACAGGGTCATTAAGATAGCCCCAAGGTACCTGAGTACCAGAAATCAAGGATGTAGTGTGATATTGGAAAATAAAAGGAATTATCATTCTTTAGGGCTATTCTGTAACTAGGTGAAAGGAGGAAACTAGGTGGTTCTCTTTAAAATGGTATTTAGAGGACATTGTTCTCCATGGTAAATAATAGACACACTTCATCTGATCATCTTTAAATGTTATTCAGTGGATCAGTCTTTTGTTTGTCATCCCAAAAATTATTAATGTGTGGCTAGCATTAGAAGAAAGCTTTAGCATTTTGAGATATAAAAAGACTGCCTATATTAATAATAATAATGATGATATTCATAATTATTATTATTATTGTTGTTATAATATTTTACACAGATCATCTTCACTTACACACATTATTATAATTTGAATAATATAGTTGTTTATTTTGTCTAGAAAGTGTGACTTTTACTTTGATCCTGGGATCATTCAGCAGCTACAGCTAAAATTGATGCACCCTTTCAGTTGGAGGCTCAGAATGTTCACCTCACTGAGGTTTCCTCTGATCCTGACATGACTCCCTGAAATATGGGTTTGACAGGTATGACACAGGAGTTGCAGGAGATCCACATCATAATTCTGTTGAAACACTGTTTCAACATTATGAAATGAAAAATGTATCTTACTCCAAAAGCTGATTTGTGATTGACTTCTTCTGGCTTTGGCTTCATCTTTGGCTCTCTCCCCACATGGTCCTTGTTGATAGTTGCTGTGGTACATTTGTTTGATTTGAATTATGTGCAGATATTTTATGGAATGTTTTTAATGCCCTTCTTGAGGGCAGACTGTCTTTACTGCACTTTGCACAAAGTTCAAGATGATCTGTGTGTCAGAAGTTACTGATTTCACTACATTTTATGTAGTGAAACATAATCAACTATTCAAAAGAAGCAGTTAAGTGGCAAGAAGCTGCTTATGAAAGCTGAGGGTCACAGACTCCTGAGAAATTCTACCCAGAAATTACTAACAGCAGTTGAGACTGAAAAGTCAAAATCCATCTTCTATCATAATTGAATGAGTAATGAATGAGATGCAGCTTAAGTTTTGGCAGGCAATTAACAAAAAAAAATGCATAGAGCTGAACTGTACTAATAAATAAAGACTGAAATATATTCACTGCCCCAAATATTGGTTTTGCTGATTGAAATAGCTGGAACAGCACATAGATCATCCTGCTGCCTGTGTGTTCTGCCTGCAGAACATATCACATGTCAGGGAACTTATCACATCCTTGGTTATGTGGTGGAAACTCCTTTAGAGCAGCCTAAGGATCAATTCCCTGTCTGGTTTCCAGCTGAAGTTTAATTGTAGCAGTGTGGCCATGCTGTGCCAGTTTGCCTCAGGACCAGAGATTAATCTGTTTAGAAACACCAATGAAAAAAAAAACCCCAAGAACAAAGATTAATTTTTTTAAAAAAAAAAAAAAAAAAAAAAAAAAAAAAAAAAAAAAAAAACCCCAAAACTACAAAAAACCCAACTAACTAATAAACCAAATTTTTTAAAACTTCATCTGTGACAGCTTGGTTTCCCACTGGTGTAGTCTATGACCCTGTTGATTTCCATGAGGAATCAACAATTCTTCCTATGCTCATTCTTGCTTGTCTATGCAGTAGCCGTTTTTGAGGTGCTGTGATTCTTTTTTTTATCTCAAGAAAACAGCCTTGAGATAACTCATCAGGTTAATGACAGTGCAGAGTCTGGAGCAGAGGCTGCAGCACCAGCAAACTGACTGTGACTGGAAACACTCTCCAGTCTGGTGGATGAATTGAACCTGAAAATATGGAGGACAGAATGGACAACAGATAAGGTTGCTGAAACTCTTTCTTCAATAGCACCAATTTCAGTCCTCAGCTGAACTAGTGGTGGTTAGAAGTTCCTCTCATTTAGTTTTAACTGAAGGTAAGTTTAATGTGGGGTTTTTTCCCTTTCTGCTTAAATTTAGGTGTTTAATCAAACTAAGTTTCCTCTAGAGTCAATGGAGTTGTGCTAACCAACCTGTCCAAATTTATGCCTGACTTCTATGTCTAAAATTAGAGATCTGGGCAAACCTGTGGTTTTGTTTAGGGGTTCAGTGAAAAACAGATTAAATGGAGTTGAAAACTAGTTGTATGGTAACAATGAAAAGTAGGCAAAGGCCAGTGGTACCTCTCAATTCATTTTGCTACAAAAGTGAAAGAGTTGGTTCACAAAAGCTCCTGCTGCCACAGTGCACTTGGCTTGTTAATCAGGCATGAAACATATTTTTTACTCTAAACAGTTGGTGTCACCACAAGCATATTTCCCCAATATAGTTTTCAAAAGTGGTTTTGTCACACAGGATTTCGGGTTTCTGATTTAATTGATAGGAATAAAGGGGGAAAAACATAAACTTTTAATGTGATTCAAAAATCATAATTTTTAAGCTGTTTTCCTCATACACCTGTCCATAGTTCATTGTGCAAGATTTTTATCTGTTTTCTCATCTTTCACTTTTATTTTTATATCATAGGCAATTTTCAAGGGAAAGTTTTCCCACTTTTTTCTCAGATCCAAATTTGATAAATAAAGCGATAATATCTTGGCATACTTCCAGCAGTTTATTCACAGAGCACACAGTTCCACTAACATGCTCTCTACTGGTCATTCCTAATTTTCTGTGCAGTTTTATTACTGGCTTCACACTGCATGTTAATTGGCAAAGATTCAGTGCTTTGATAACACCTTAATTTATCCGACCATAATGATGGCCCAGAGTGATTCATTAATATTTTTGTTAAATACATTGATTAATTAAAAAAACCCTGACATATGAAAAAGAGATAGCTCTGGGTGGTAGCAGTAGTGAGATCATCTTCCTGCCACCACATGCCCAGTCTAAGACTTTGGATAGCAGAATCAGAGAGTGGTTGGAAAAAATATTTACGATCAACAAGTCCAACCATGCTCACCTCTAAACCATGTCCTTAAATGACTCTTCCACATGTTATTTTCCCCATGTCCCTAGGCAGCCTGTTCCAATCCTTTAAAACACTTTCCATGATGAAAATTCTCTACATATCTAATCTAAATCTCCCCTGGTGCAACTGGAATCCATTTCCTCTCTTGCTGTCACTTGTTACCTGGGAGAAGTGACTGACAGCCACCTCACTATTACCTTACTTCAGGTAGTTGCAGAGACCAATAAGGTCTTCCCTCAGCTTCCTTTTCTCCAGATTAAGATGGATATTAAAGTGGGGGCCTCTGAACCAAAATATTACTACTGTGCATGTAGACAGACAAATGCAATGTACGTTTATCCTTGCTGGGAGATGATGTTCACCACCATTTCAGGTTTCCTTGAGAATCCAAAATATACACAAAGAATTGACAGACATAGGTCAGATAAGACCCTGATCCTTCTAGAGAAGCAGTGTGAGTCAGACAGGGTAGACAGGGCCAGCTTCCAAACCTTGATATGTTGAGTCGCTTCAGGAGCTGCATTTATATATCACTAATTCAAATTTCTTTCCATTATAAAACTCCACAACATAAACTCTGCCCAGAGCAAAATGCCCTTTCCATTAAGGCCTGAATTCCCCATTAATTTCTTATTCATGTTCTTTTATTGGAACGTGAACCTGAACAGGAGTTAAGAGGTTAGATTTTGTTAGATTAGACTTTTGGTCCCTGCCTAGAGACTAAACTGTACTTTCCAGCAAAATATACATAACCAGCCTTTATAAAAAGTGGGAGCTCTGCTGTTGAAACTAAGGATAATATTACCATACATATTTGAACTATTCTGCTAATTCCTGGAGTCCAGGACACAGTATTTTACAGATTTGATCCCTTTTTTGCTTGGTCACTTACTCTGAATGCAAATTTTCCCAAGCTCTCTGTGTGCAGTTTGCATACAAAATCTGACAGATTAATTTTTTTCTATTCCTTTTTTCCTTTTTATCTTCTTGTATGGTGCACTATCTACAACTTAGAGGCTACTTTTGCACATTGACTTGTAATTTGGCATTGCACCCCTGCAAATCCCAGTGGAATTGTTTTCTTTTTGTTTTAGTGGATTGCGTGGAAAAATTAACACACCAAAGTGAAGAGAGATAGGAAAGGCAGCCTCTCATGTGACTGTGTTTAAAATACTGATGAATTTGTCACAGTTGCATTTCCTCTGATTTTTGAGAAGAGCACATACAGAATTGATTAGAGGTATTCACTGCAACACCCGGGGAATTGTATCTCCTAGAAGATTACAGGAGCAATATTAATTATTGAGAGTTTATTGGTTAGGGAACAGAGGTGACAGTTGGATAAAGTAACTTTAAATATGTGGGAACTTCCTCCCAACACATTTCCTTTTCTACCTGAAACTCTTCTGAAGTTTTTCTCACTACAGCTTTGGCCTTGTTGAGTGGTCTAGGATTGTTCAGAAAGTCAATTCTGAAACAACACAAAATGAAGGATTCCTATCAGGTTCCCAAACAGTTTTGAATATGTATGTCTATAAAATTGCTGTTAAAACCACATAATTTTGCTTTATTTTTTTTTAAATTTTTCGTGAAATTTTTTAGTTTGTTCTTGGAAAGCTTGGCTAAACCTCTGAGCTAGAGTTGCTTTAAGTCATACCTGAAAGAGGAAAAGAGGATGTGGTTTACATCTAAAGACTTTATGTTGTTTCTGCCTGGAAAGAGTCAAACCTTTTGCCAAAATATTGGAATCAAAATCTCAAGTGGGAGCCGTGGCAGTCTACCCAGAACCTTGGCTGAAGTAGCACTTGGAAATGAACTGCTGTAATTTTTCAGGGAGAAGATTAAATAATTAGTTTGAGGCTGTGGAGATGAGGATTTGATTGCCAGCATTGTCACAACCTTTCCCACAGTTATGGGAAAAGCACATCTGAGGGCCCCTAAATATTGAATATCAAGGGTTAGCACGTTTTCTAAGGTGCATCCATTATGAGTTAATAGACATGAGGACTCCTGCTGCTTTTCCTAATCTAATCTACCACTTATCTAATGTAAATCATCCTAACCAGTTTGGATTCCTGCTTTAGGACTATACAAATTGCCTTGCATTAAATCTTTCTCTTTACACAAAAACATTAAATCTGAGTAGCACATTCTAGATTAGATAACTATTTAACATAGTCACATTTAGGTGGGATAAATCCAAACTTTAATCTCTGTATAAACTGATTTCCTTGCTGTAATTTCAGAATAATATTTTTGTAGTTTCTTGGCTTTGTATGTCTTACCCGTTTGATGAAAATTCTAGGTCTTGTAATGTCATAGATCTGGTTCCTGGTCAAGTTTGATAATCTTTTTTCAGAGATGGAAATTATTTTGAAGCACCAGACAGATCAGGGTTAAATCAACATAGATTTTATTGCCGTGAAATGTTTGATCAAATGTGGTCATTATCTTCATAGACTCATGTAAAACAGGTAGCTTGTATAGGAAATAGAAATATAAAAGATTATGTTTTTCACCACTGAATTATAAATTAAATTAAATGGAAGGAAAAAACCAAATCAAAACTCCAAAGCAATAAATAGGACATTGTTTGTTGGTGACCAAGTGCGCACTCACATTTAAATACAATCACAACAGCTGCTGTACAGAACAGAATTAATTGTACAAAATAAAGAAAAGTAAAGAATAGCAGTAAAAAGATCAGACCTTTCCAAATGACCTTCACCTGGCAAAGGAAAATGACTTTATTTTCCTCCCTCATTCCCCAAACAGCTGTATGTGAATTCTTGTTAAACCTGTAATGAGGGCAGAGGCAAAGGATACTTTTATAAATACAGTTCCTGTATAATTTACTGATTCTTCCTTGTGTTGTAGGCTTGTGTCTTCTACTAATGCTGTTTCTTCTTGTCCTTAGAAATAAAGAATCAGAGCAGCAGAACCATTTATCCAAAGCATAAATGAAAGTCAAATGACCTTGGAATTCACCAGCAGCCCTTTTGGATCCCTAAAACATTTAAGACCAAAATTGCTTGTTGGTATTAGGAAACAAACAAACAAACAAAAAAGAGCAGTTAGAGATTGTAAAGTTAAAACTGGCTCTTAGGACAGTAAACAGCCCTTCTTGAGCCTGGCTGCAAAATTGTGAGCTGCGCCTGTGCCACTGAGTCACGTCCAAAGGAAGAAATGAACTGGGGAAATATTTACACAGAGGTCCAGGATTTGGAAGGACTATACATTGTGCCTGCTTTGTAGCAGATTTTTCTGGTTTTAGGAAAAGTCAAAGAGAAACTTCAAAGAGCAGATTCCATGTTGATTTGGAGAGCTGAAGTCTTTTCCCAGCAAATGTTGGTGTTTATCTTTAATAACGAAGCAAATGAAAGGTCTAAATTCACCCCTTCTGCCAGTTCTCCAAGGCAACAGAATGACACCTAGCAGGAGTCAGGGTTAAAGATGGCAGCACAAAGGACAAAGTTCTTGACAGTCTTCAGTTGTAGGTGGCAGAGCCATCACTGCTTGTCTGTTAACATGCCATGTGAGCACTGTTCCAGTTCTCATCATCTGATAAAACTCTCCCTTTACTACATTACCTGTCTGTCATGTAATGGGGCTAAATGAGGGCTGTGTGAACACAGAACCAAATCTCAGGGCAGAGGTGAGAACGTTGCTCCTACTCTGCCAGACTCACCTGCTAAGCTTAGTCAGCACGAGAGCTGTTTGTACTCGCAGTAAGTAACACCTTGCTCTAGAAAAATAAGTTTGTAGTTAGTCATTGTGTTTGCTCCATGAGTAATTTGCTAATAAATCCAAGAGTCAGAAGCTGCTCTTTGTGAGTCAAATGTGCCATGCACTTATGATAAGGAGTAAGTTCAGGGGCCTACTTAAACTGTTTTGAGATTGGTGGTGGGAAAGGTGTAACTCATACAGAGCTGAGCAATGGGCTGAAGCACAAAAGAATCCAACTACTCAAACAACACTTGGGTTATGAATTAATTTTTAGGGTCCAACAATCATAATGACTCATTGTCCTGGCCATGAAACTTTGGAGACTTTTCTCTACTCCTTTGAGGGTTTTGACATTGAATAAACACTTCCATAATCTCTTAAAGGAAGATTTTTTTTTTTCCTTTTTCTGATCAGATAAATTTCCAAGTCAAAGAGTTACAAGCATACTTCAATCTGACACCAGAGAGCACCCACTAACTCCAAATCATGAACTTCCTTCAGGTTAATCTAGGTCATGAATGTGTTTTGAGATGGCAATATTTCCACAGAGACAAGAACTAAGAAAATAATAAAACCCCCAAACCTACAACAAGGGAACATGGGCATGTTCCCATGGACAGCATGGGAGTGTAAATGGAAACCTAGACTGAGACTTTAACAGGAACATCAGTGAAATAATTGCTTAAAACCCCACTGAAAGTTCCACGGTCAAAAATGAAAGATATTTTGACACCAAACTGTTCAGATAGCTAGTTCAGCAAAAAAAGGTAGTGATAATAATTTTTCACTCAATAAAATTATTAAGTGCAATTAAAAATAGAAATCAGAGAGCCTGCCAATGTCAGCAAACTTGCAGCCACATTTTAAAAAGAATTTTGCTTTTAAAATGTGCTAAAGTACTAAGGGAAAAAAGAGAATGTTTGACATGGAAATAGAAACAATTTCTTAATGGTAAGAATATATAGCAGTTCAGTCAGGTAGAATCAGATCTGTATAGACTATTAACAAGAATATACAGGGGTCATTAATCCAAAAACTGGAAGTTCTGGGGCTTGAAATGTGCTCAGATTTATTAATAGTAATAGATCAAAGGGTAATCGAGGCCAAAAATAATCTGTTGCTGCGGAGCAGACACTCATGGTGATTATGTAACAGTGAGAGACACAAGTCTTGAAATAAATTATTGTTGGGACATTGGACCCTATCCTGAATAGGTAAATATTTCATATAAGGCTGTATACATATTATTTGCAATGTTAAGCATTTTAATTTGATGGTAATTAAATGTTGCTTTAACAACAATTTCACAGATTTATTTGCCCAAGCATTTACTCATCCTTCTCCAAAAAGTTGATAATTTAGTGGAAAAAACTGAAAAGGATTTAAAGCCTTTTACTTATATTTTTTTTCCCAAACAAAATCTAATTTAAATTTATCCGCATCTTGCAATAGATGTTAAAATTAAATTGCTTTACAGTAAATGAGGCAAATCTGCATATCTGACACAGTCAAACTTTTGATTTTTCCCTTTCCTCACCCTCAGTTTGGGCAATAGAAAAAGCAGAATAAGTTTTCTTTTCACTTTTAATCATGGTCACCTACTTTCACACTCAAGTATTTAATGTTCTAGGACAGTTCCATAATGCTTCTGCTGAAGACATCTCCGAGGACTGTTCATTTGATTTCAGCATTTCTCCAGAAGTACAAGTACAAATCCATTAAATTAATTTAATAAAGTTAAATTTTTTGAGGCACTTATCTGCTCTTGGTGTTAAGGAGATGGAGTCCCATGGAGATACACCTGTTTCCCTCAATGTAGGATGGTGACTGGATAGCACTATCAGCTATCCAGCAGGTATCTGAGTTATTCACCTACCCTGAGCAAGGACAACTCTGGGCAAAAGCATAGGATTAATTTTTTCCCCCAGATTTTCTTTAAATAACCAGTCAGGGACTCCTTACTTTCTAGAGTGTTTTCTCATGGTCGTGGCAATGTCCTTACTACCTTGAGAGGAACAGCATCATGCCATCATCACTCTATTGCCTTCCATAATTTGAAAGGTGAGGGTGATATTGTTAGTTCATTTTGATTCCTTGCATCTGGCTCTAAACACTGCAGCTATCTGTTGCAGTCCCTAGGTTTAGTCTAAACTGATCATCCAAGGTGTAATCCATGCTAGCAACTTCTAGAGAGTGAAAATGCGTGTGAGGGATTTTGTCACCCACAGTTATCTACTGCTGTCTCTGCGATCCTCCAGGAGAGTCCAGTTCTCCTAAAGGTTTCATGTCATAACTGTCAAAACTCTGTCTTAGATACCTAAAACATCTCAAATGGTTCTAAACATTTACACATGGACAACTATATTTTTTCCTACCACAGAAAGAGTTGAATTGTCCCTTGGAAGAAAAGGTCTGGTTCTGCTGATTTGAAGTAGAGTCTAGGTGAACAACACCAAGCCCCCCCCAGTAATACCATTCCTTCCTAACTTTCTCAATAAGGTGATGTTAGAGGAACAAGAAAAAGAATGGAATAAAGGTCTCGTTGAAGAAGGAGTTAGAATGTGACTGGAAAAAGTCCCTAGACTCAAAGAGTCTTGAGCTCAAACTATACCTTCCGTTTTCTGCATGAGGATGTGTGGTAGTGGTAAAGTGATATTTCAAAAGTACATTAGCAAGGTTATTACCACTCAGCTGCTGTGGACTAAGCCATCCTGTCTTATTTGTAGTTTTGTTTTTATTTCCAGTGAGTGGATTCTGTTAGACCTCTGCACCTCAGCTGGATTTACAAAGACAATAAAGTTGCAGAAACAAGCTGTTGAAGAAAAGAAAGCATCATAAAATCAAGGCAACACAAAAGGTGACTCCAATTGCCTGGATTGATTGTGTTGAACAGGGACCCAGGTATGGCAGAGTGCTGTGGGACCAGGGGATGAGAAAATAGAGAACAGAAGCCCATGCTGTCATTTAAATTGAAGTTCACAGAGGGATCAGGGCTCTTACTGAGACTATCAAGGTTTGTTTTCCTTTTAGTCTGCCATGCTCTTTTCACAAGAGACACCATGGCTGCTGCTTGAATGGTCAGAACAGATTCCCAACAGGTTCTGGCCTCATTCCAGTGCAGCTTTATTGTGCATTCCCATGTACAGGACTTTTCATTTGTCCCATGACCCAAGAATTCCTCTTTTGCCAGATTTCCATATTGGTTTTTCAATGGTGAGTAGATCAGGCATTTCCCATGGACCAGAGGAAGCCTTTCTTTCAATCTATGCAGCATGAGAGCAAAGTCAGGATGCTGGAACCGTGTGTCCCACAACTGATGCACTGACCCTAACTCTGCTGCCGGAGAAGAAAGTGCTTCAAATTTCATGTGCCACCTCAGCCAAGTCCAGAAGTGTTTATAAAAAACAGTGTTAGTGTATCATTCAGAACAATCAAATACTACGTGCACAAAAAAGCAGTTTAGAGCAACATAAATTTTAAAAAAGTGACAATTTCATCACACAATTACTGTACACTGCTGTTCTTAGGGTTGAATACTTTCCTCTCTCACGCTCTCTCTTTCTCTCTGTTTTAATCTTTCTTTTTTATTTCCTTTTATTTTCTTTTTACTATTTTTTCTTTCTCCCTCCCCCCCCCCCCCTTTTTTTTTTCCTGGATTTGGTCCACTGGAGATAAATTGCCCTCAATGATATATATATTTAAAAAAAATATCAGCAGCAAGACTCTCTCGAAATAGATTCTGTTTGATGTAGCTAGTCTGTCTTTTCTGTTTTGCCCTCTTTCACAGCAGCCTCTGAAGTTTTCCGCAGGGGGGCTTTCTCAGAGTTGGCGTGTCCTTGGCCGGATTCCGCCGCTCCTCCGTTTTTGTGCGATGTGTGCTTTTCCAAGTAGTTCAGCATTTCACTGAGAACAGTTTGGAAAGTGCTTAGGGCAGCACATATTGCAGGAGTTCCAAAACCGTGAGTGATCAAACTACAAATGGGAAGGAGACAGAGAGAAAAAAAAAAAAAAAAAAAAAAAAGGGAAAGAAATACACACACACATAAATATCAATGCGCCCACAAACACTGAGTTTACAGTACACTCATTTTGCTATACTGAAATTCAAGATTTGCTCCCTAAACTATTTATTACCTGTGGGAGAAACAGAAAAGAAAGGCATAGAGCCAAAGAGCAGACTGCATGCAGCTTCAAAGGTTGTTTTTGGTGGAGCCTCAGCTCTGAAACACCATGGGACAGACTCTCAGCAAGTGCAGACTGACACAGGGCTGTTGACTTCAGAGAAGCCAAAACAGAATCCGTGCCCTTGGCTCTGCAGCATTGCTAATTTTCCAGTGTCATAAAGTCTGGCTTCCCCTTCTTAGGTAAACAAAAGGAATTCTGTGTGGTTTATTCACAATTTTGGATCATACTTAGGTGAGTTGATGATCTGGAGGTCTTTTCCACCCTTAATGATTCTGTGATTTTATAGCTCTTAAACATGATCTGGTTATTGCAAATGAAAGCATGACTGCATCTGTACTAGGAAATTCAGCAAAGCCAAGGATACCATCTCCAACCCTCAGCACAATTGGCATGATTTGGTCACATCCCTGCTGCTAAACTCATGGACCATCCAACAGGGTGAGATCTGAAGTTCCTGTTGGGAACAGACCCTGGCCAATACCCATGCTCAAGCAATGAACAGAAATTGTTGCACATAGAGCTGGTTTAGTCAGGCTGAATTAATGAACAATTCTAACCAATTATTTGCAAAAATAACACAGTTCTAACAATGCTTCCCTGGTTGTGTTGAATTTACTGTTATAGATTTGCCCTGTTGCACCTTTCATCTAAACATCTAAATAAGGGGGTTTTATAAACACTGAATTTTTATTGTCATTGTTCCTGGCTGCCACCTGTAGATCCAGAAGAGTGCAAGTTTTCCACAAGTCCCATCTCTTGGATACCATCTCAGTGAAGATCATAGAATCCCAGAATTGTCTGGGTTGGAAGGGATCTTAAAGATCATCTCATTCCACACCTCTGCCATGGGCAGGGACAATTCCCACTATCCCAGGTTGCTCCCAGCCCTGTCCAGCCTGGCCTTGGACACTTCCAGAGATCCAGGGGCAGCCACAGCTTCTCTTGGAAACCTGCACTAGGGCCTCTCCACCCTCAAAGTGAGGAATTTCTTCCCAATATCCCATCTAACTCTGCCCTTTGTCAGTGGAAAGCCGTTCCTCTTTTTCTTGTCACTCTATGCCCTTATCCAAAGTCCCTCTCCAGATATCATGGGGCCTGTTAGGGTATTGGAAGAAGCTCTAAGGCCTCCCCAGAGCCTTTTTTTTCTCCAGGCTGAACAATCCCAATCCCCTCAGCCTTTCCTTGTAGCAGAACTGCTCCAGCCCTGCCCTCTAACCATCTTCATGGACTCCTCTGGACTTGCTCCAACAGCTCCACGTCTTTCCTGTGCTGGGGACCCCAGAGCTGGATGCAAACCAGCAGGATGTCCCAACTACCACAGGACATGGGATGTGCCACTAGAAATTGTTTTTTAGACAAATGACTTTGGTGACATTTGCCTACATATTAAGTGTGCCATATAAGATGATCATGAAAGGGCAAAAAACCCTAAATTTTTAATGGGCAACCAAGTTGTTCTCCTTGTTATAATTATTCATTTTGGTAAGTGGTGTGTGAAAACAAAAAACCTTGCCCTAATCCTCCAGATTTTTAGTTTTCATTTAGAAACACAAATTAAAGATGATTTCAAAGATTGAAATGCCATTGAAATTTTCAAAAGTGATTTCAGTTATTTTAATCCCACTCAGAGAACAAAGATTAAAGAAACATAAGCTAATTTTTGGGTTTGTGGGCATTTTTGAGAAATCAATACTTTATATTGGTTTGAGTGAGGGGAAAAGAAAGCCCACATCACAGTGACTCTGACAAGGAAAAATAATTGTTTCCCATTCCCTGCTGATTGAGATTTAGTCCCAACAGTGACTCTCTGGCTGTTTTGGGCACCACATCAGTAAATCCTGATCTGACCTAGAGACCCATGTGAGGGCTAGAAATATGAATATTTCACTTCAATAATCTGTTTTCTCTGCACTTTGGCTTCCCGGTCTTTCCAGGCTTTTTAGAAAAAATGTGAAAATGTAGGGACTAAGGGGAAAGAGGTTTTACAGGACATGGACAATTAGTAGGTTGTTTTAAGTATCAAAAAACAAAATATGGAAAAGGTTTCAATATATTTTTTTGGGTCACCTTTCTGTCTTCTAGACATGGGAAACCTATTTGAGAGGAAAGCTGATATACTAGGGAAGACAAAAAAAATGTGTGAATTCTAACCAAATGAGTGTTCAATATGGAAATATGTCTTCATTTCAGATTGGGAGTGGCATAGTCTTTTATAAAAGGTCTCCAAAAGGCTATTTACAAATAACTAACATTTAGAACATTTATCCATCAGCCTCCAGGCACTTTTCAAAGCAGGAATTTATATTTAGTCCCAGTTAAAAATGTGAGGAAAATTATAATTAAATATTTACAAGCAATATTTTGCAGACATCAATTAATAATACCACATAAAGTTTGGATGTTTTAAGTTTGAACATGAATCGATATGTGGATCTTTATAATTTAGCATTGCAAAGAGGCAAACATAGGTCAGTTTAATTTTATTTTCTTTTTAGGTATGCCTGGCATACCAGAAATATAGAAATCATCATCATCCTAAGTCATGTTTTAAATAGTTGTAAAAACTAGATTAGCAGTAGCATATATGATTATTTTAAGCCCTTTCAAGTCACTTTAAGAGTGAGGTGATTTAATGATTTTATGTCACATTTTATCGTAATTTCTGGTCTTCAGAATTCCAGAGAAATGAAAATGTGGTGAAGTTTGCAGAAACAATAAGCAAGAAAATGGAAATTAAAGGTGTCATTACTAGTTATGTTACATTATTATTATTATTTTTACATTGCTTGTGTGGTCTTCTGGGTCTTGATTTGGGGAACTGAGTATACTGAGACACATAAAAATCTTTGTGATGTTGCAAGTGAAAGAAACTAGTGTCTGTATTACAGAAGCTGAAAATATCTGTATTAATTAATTAATTCATTAATTTATTTCCAGTAGATGCAAATCATAAAATCATAGAATCATTTAGGTTGGAAAATACCACCAATGGTAAATACCACCAATACCACCATCATTATTGGTTGGAAAATACCACCAATACCACCATCAGGTCCAACCATTCTCCCAGCCCTGCCAAGCCTACCACTAAACCATGTCTCCAAAAGCCACATCCATGTGATTATTGAATGCTTTCAGGGATGGTGAACCCACCATTTCCCTGGGCAGCCTGCTCCAATATCTGACCACTCTTTCAGTTAAGTTTTTCCTAATACCCAATCTAAACCTCTCCTGGCTCAACTCGTGGTTGTTTTCTTGTGTCCTGTTGCTTGTTACCTGGCAAGAAGGACCAACCCTCACCTGGCTACAATCTACTTTCAGGGCATTGTAGAGGCTGAGAAGGTCAAGTAAACAATAAGTTTAATACAGGATTAAATGGAAAAGAAATTTTCTGGCCCACAATTTTTGAAACTTTCAATTTGGGAACAAAAGGAATGATATCGTGTTAGTTTGCCAGCTCAATAGAACTGAGAAGTAAAGTGGGAATACTGCCTTCAAAACTTAGAGGGATCATCTCAGAAATAATCTCTAGGGGTAGGAACAAACTTTAAAGTTCTGAAACGCTGAACAAGATTGTAGAAAATACCAGAATGGGACAAAATCTGATATTAAGGTACATAAGTGTAGGTGCCAATTTGTGGGTGTAAACATCAACAGCACCAAACTCCTGTTACCACCAAAGGGGCCTTGATGGAGTTTCCTGTCTGTAAGAGTCTACAGCGATTTGATATGTCCTGTGACATTTGGAACATCTGCACAGATTTGATGGATATGATATAGGACTGAAGTCCAGCCTCCTTCTAGGTGCTTTAGTGCTGGGACTGTTACCCTTGTGTATCTCAAATTGTTTACACAAATGAATTGGGCCCTGGGGCTTTGTTCAATACAGTCACAGAAGCCTGGAGAATGAATTAGCACCTTAAATGGATGTGTCTCTTTTATGGTTAGCTGCACCATTCTCCTGGCTACACTAAGGGCTCCATCCTAAATAGAAAATGTGATTTGGGTGCTATTCGAGACGTTCTGGGGTACCCAGACATCTATGTCATGTGAACAGGAAATAATACAGAGGGGTTAGAGGGGACCAGGACACTTTTAAAGCAGCAGTGGGTGGATGGAATGCCTAATAGCACCTTAAAAGGCTTAGATATATCTTGCCCTAGATCTTCATTGACTACACGAGATGCTCAGACATCCAGCTTACATAAAAGCACCAAGACATTTCTACTTTATCCAGAGCAGAATCTGAAACTTCTGGTTTAAAAACTAATGCTCATAGGAAAAGAATGTTTTGGAGTGAGTAAGGGGTCGATTTCCTTTACAGTTTAGCCTTCTAGTTACCAGTAAACATTGAACATGGCAGGTCTCACCAACACAGCCTTGTGTTTCTTATTAAAAAACCAATTTTTTTAGTGAAATGGTGCTGCAGAGTCTTGTGGTAACTACTTTCAGTTCCTGATGAATAGACTCTTCTCCACAAATGGGGATATGCAGAGCCTTTTAATTTTCCCATGAAGCTTATTAGGAGAAATCATTTTATAGAAAATTTCTAACCAGCCCTTCTTGCCAAGCTCCTATGAGGCTGTATTTTATTAGGCTCACTTTAGGTAATGAGCATAAAAAGGCCGAGAGATATTATCTTCTACTTTATCTTACATTTCTACCAGTAATTCCCCTTGCTCTAATTTTGGTGGTCCTTACTTCTCTGAAAGTTAAAGTCTTTGAAAAATTCAAGAAAGTTGGATAATTTCCCTTTGCTGATGAAAGTAAGTTTCAAGTTTGGGAGAAAATCTGATTTTACATTTAAATCAGACATAACAGACAGAAGACTAATGGCAGAGCATTCAAATGTGTTTCCTGAAAGTCAAATTTAGCTGCCTGATTTTCCAGGCTAATTGAGCTCACACTGAAATTGGTTCATTTTTGGTATGCTCCACACCTATGAAAGGAGTTGCTTGCATTATCATACTTTCATTTGGGTTTATAAGCCTAAAATTAAACATGGTGGTTTCATAATGGAGTCTTTTGGGTATTCTCAGCTTTGTAGTGCATCCCACCACAGCTCCTATAAACCAACTTTATTGTTCTGAGAGGCAAGGCTGAAATCTATGATTCTGATGTTGGAGAGGTGCAGAGAAAGGCAAGAATATCAGGCCAACACATTACAAAGCCTGGTGCTTAAGGATATCCAGACCTGCCTGTAATTCTGCCCAATACTATGATGCAATTATGTCTGCTCATGTTTTAATGATGGCTTAACTTAAAAGTGGAAAGATCCAAGTGTGCCTGAAGGCTTGGAGTCTCGTTTGGCAACCACCTCAAGGACTCCTCCATACCCCAGGCTGGTGAAGCTCTGACATGAAGCAAAAGAAACAGCTTCCCTCTCAGTGGGGGGAGGAGGGGGGAAGAGGCCATCTGTACTGAATGTTTACATCCTCATTTAAAATAAATAAGCCCTTTAAAATAATAATAATGAAGACAAAGCAACCTTGAACTTATTGGTCAAATTTTCTCAGAATTTGACTGTGAAAATTCCATGATTATCCAAATTCAACGGCACACAGCTGATGATGGTAAGATATGATATGACTTTTAATGGCTGTAAAGGAAATGGTAAAATATTTGTATCTCTTCACTGACACAAGTAACATCTGAATATAGAGGTGAGAATATTGACTTTGAGGTGCTTCTGTTGATTTCAAGGTCTTTCTTGTGAAGGTTGCCTAGAAAGTTAAATGTTGATAACTCCACTTCAGCAGCTCAGAAGGTCTAACCATGACAAAAGTTAGACTCATAGTCAAAAATCAGACCATGGGCAGTGTATATTAAGAAGTCTATCAGTTCAGAGTACCAAAGAGTACAGAAGTTGCCTTCAAACTAGACCCTCATGTTTTCCTTCTGTTCATAGTGTACTAAGGACATGTCCTCCCAGGTGGATGACCTCCTTCTACCATGTGCAAAAGCCAAGGAAAAAATAGGAAGAGAGTGTTCGAGCTGATGCCCCAAATTGAAGATAATCTATTTTGGATCTGTAAATTTCAGACTTTGGAACTTCCACACTAGGAAGAATTGCACAGGCAACAGACCTGAAACTTCCAAAAACTGGAGTGTTTTTGAACTGTAGACCAAAGTTTAAACATTTACTGATTCATCTTTACTTTATGGGAAGGCAAAGAAACAGATGAGGTTCATTCAATTTACTACCATCCATAAATATTTCCAGTGAGGAAATGTAGCTAAGAAGACCTATTGCCCTCCTCAAATGAGAAGGATCAAGAATTAACATTTATAAACATGCTGGTGACAAAATGCAATAAATTTTGCAGCCTTTTTAATTTGGAAAGGAGAGGAGGGCATTCCTTTTTCTTTTGGGAAACACGAGAGTGCCTTAAATCCTTTAAGAAATCTTAAGTGCTGTGTTGAAAATATAAGCACCCCCCAAAGATTTTTTTTGCTTCTTTGATGAATGTATGTATATTTTTTCCCCCATGATTATGGGACCTAGTTTTTAATGAAGCAGATAAAAAAACCCAGATTTTTGTCTGGTTTTTTTGACTTCATAAATTGTGACTTTAAAGGAATATGGTAAGATACAACCCATGACAAAAACCTATAAAAATATTAGAAACTAGAAAGGACTTAGTTCATCAGGAGAGGAGGACAAGGTGATTGAGGTCTTACTATGGAAAGACCAAAGAAGGAATCCCTTGGAAAGGAAGTGAGGGAATGATCCCAGAAGAAGGCACTCTAACACTTACAGTAAATAAAGAGAAAAGGAAAATAAGTAAAAATAAAATTAAAAAAAAACCACCAAAACAAACCAAACAAAAAATAAAAAACCCAAAACAACAAAAAAACACTAGGCAGCAGTGTTGCTCCTCTCAGTTAACAGAATCCAAAGACTGAGGGAGCTCCTGGAAATCAGGGAACTCTAGAGGGCACCAGAGGTGTTTCACCATAAACTTCATTGTGCACCAGGCTTCTTCCAGTCCCTGCATCCAAACAGGAGGCTGCTGCTGTGAACTGAGATCACTGGAATTACAACAGAAGGTGTTCTACCTCCTGATAAGCAAAGAAGTGTAAAAAAAATAAGAGAGAACCATGTACAGGAGGGGGTGAGCACATCTTTGAAGACAGCCCACAAGTAAGTCTTTGGGCTTGGCTTCTTGTTACAGTTTAAAGAACACGCTGAGCTTCAAAACCTGTTTCAGTGCTCCGTTTTCCCCTTTGGAAAGAAGGATGTTACTTTCTCACTGCTCCCAAAGTCTGAGCTTCTGGTTTCTTGTCTGTCACTTTTGATGTCACCTCGTCAGCGTGATGCCAGGCTCTGGCAGGAGGCTGACAGCTCCAGGCTCAGCGAGCAGC
Organism: Onychostruthus taczanowskii; assembly: GCF_017590055.1. Classification (NCBI taxonomy): domain Eukaryota; kingdom Metazoa; phylum Chordata; class Aves; order Passeriformes; family Passeridae; genus Onychostruthus; species Onychostruthus taczanowskii. The sequence goes on along the minus strand of NW_024506994.1, from coordinate 1,584,740 downwards.
GAAGCGACAAAACTCTTGTCTCAAACAGTTTCACAGGAAGGGTGCTTCAAATCAGCTGGATGGCTCGACAGAACACAGAATAATCCATGAGGATGCTGATTGCTTTCATTACCTAACTTTAGTATTCTGAACCTATTACTTTTTGTGTGTCTGTTTTTATAAGGTTTCTGCAGTGAAAGGAGTGTCACTTACAAAAAAGCAGTTTTCCCTTTGCTGTTTTGCTGTCTTTATATATAAAATAGAAGATCTGGGTGTGATTTTGCATCTTGATTAGATGTAGCCTTGAAGTTAAAGGATCATATACAACTGCAGTAATCAGTGGGAAATCTCCTTTCCCTATATGATGGATGGCATTAGTAGGATATCTGAAATTTCCAAACTCCACAGATTCTTAGAGACACAAGTTTCCCAAAAGAAAATGTAGATGTATCTATACCCAACTTTACATGTGAAGAAAGTGAGGCTAGGATGGTGTTTGATGAGGTCAGAGAGTCTGTACGTATAAACCAAGACACAGACACAGATCTTGTGAATATAGTATCAGAAAATCTTCTGTTTGAAGGTTTATGTATTATGGTTTGCTATTCCAGCACAGAATGTGGGTTATTTTTGATGGGCTTTCTGCTAACTATAGTTTACACAAGATTCTGGGAAACCAAGAAAAGAATTCTGTTAAAAATTAAAAAAAAACCCAACCAAACAAACAACAAAACTGTTCTGATGTAAGGGGAGGTTAAGAAGACAAAGACATGAAGACATATCAGTTTAACTTTCAGTTTCCTGGCTGAATCTCAGATATGACAGTGAAATGGAAGAGAGAAAAAGGTCTCCTCTCTCCACTTAAATGGAGTGAAATATTATCTAAAATATATATATTTTTTAATTTCTCTTTTATTGATTTGGATATTTGGTCCAATTGGAGTGATACCCTAAAAGCTGATCTGAGTGGCAGATGCATGTGAAACAGGATGTGTCTTCACACCTAAAATGACCCTAGGACTCCCCATTCACCAGACAGGTGAATCTCTCTAAGGTTCTCAAACTGAAGCTCAAAAATAAGGTTGGTTCACCTTTAGCTGCATTAGCAAAGTGGGAATACAGAGATTCCTCAGGTCATGAGGGATCTGGCACAGCCTGGCCCCATCTCTATCAATCAAGCATTTGTATTTGAAAGTAGTGGCCATAGCTAAGTTTTCAACTGAGGCAAGGCTGAGCAGTTCCTGGGAATTTTCTGGGACAGAAAGAGGTGGTTTTGGCCAAATTAGTTCAAGGAATCACAGAAGCATCCAAACATTGCAGACATTTGTGGTCCAGTGTCCAGGTCTAAAGTCACAGAGTTCATTAAATTAATTTTTGTGTATCTTTTGAGGTGTCTTAATTTCTGCCTGTCTTCATTCCTTCTTTGAAATGTGACAGAAACACTTCCCTTCTTCACAGCAAGGATCTCTACAACAGAGAATAATTGGTTCATCTGGTCTGGTTCTCTGCTCTGGAGAGGGCTGGATGCACTAAACTTGTGGGCAGTGCAAAAATACCAGAATTACGGATATTTCCCATACTGACATGCCTCAGATCTACCTGTACAACCCTAACAGGAAAAGAATGGGATTTGATGGTTCTGTTGACTAACATTGTTCCAGATCCAGCAGAAGAACCTGTTTATTGCAATGTCACCATTCAGCTCTGCTGGTTTAGAGGCAGAATTATATTATTGGGGGCTATCCAACCCTTTACCACCTCCCCTCACACATACTTGTGCCATAAAACCTCTAGGTGTGTATGTCAGAACTCTTGTGTCTCCAGGCAGACTTGTCTTCACCTGCTGCAGGTCATGATTGCCCTGGTTTACTATTTCTGGGCTTTTCTAAAGTGAATTATTCTCAGTGTTTTACATATGTTTTGCTTACATCTATCCTTTTGCTATCTCTAAATGTTACAATCTTACAATGCTAAAGAAAGATTTATATTACCTGAAAGGACCTAAAAAAACCCCAGAGATTAAGCCTCTGCTGTACTGACACCTGTAGGATTTGAAACTGGATTAAGTTTCATGAGAAATTAACTTCCCAGATTTTCCCCTTCCAGACTCAGGTGCATGCACATGTACACAGAAGCCTCACATGATTCTGTGGGATTCTGGGGGAAAACCCTCTGAATTTTAAGTAATAGAAGGTATTTTAAAAGAAACTAACTTTTATGCAAGTACTTTATTTTTTTCTTACATTTTTGCTTCTCTTTCCTTTACTCTTGCTCTTCTCACTCTTTACTCTCCTGTTGATCCTTATGGTCTCTCCACTTTGAAAGTAAAGGGTGAGAAAAACAGGTTCCTCCCATTAAAGCTGTAGAAAATTTCAGGTTCTTTTCTGGTACTGATATGCTGACTTTGCTCTTTTTTTAGTAAATTCAAAAATGCTTTGCACAAATCAGCCTTTAGGGGACAATAAAGAGACACTCCTGTGTCTGGACAAAAAGTCTCAGCACTTAGTAATGGAAATTGATATTTCCACGGTTTTTTTGTTTGTTCCATGGCTCCATGATGAATTTTTCCTCAGAAACTGGGGATAGGATAGCTCATGTGATGACTTTCAGGCTGGGTCCAACCCACAGGATTATTTGTGTTCGAGGTGTGCAAGACCAGGTTGAGTGTAGTTTTCAACAGCCTGGTCTGATGGAAGGTGTCACTGCCCATGTCAGAGAGGTGGGAACAAGGTGATCTTTAAGGTCTCTTCCAACCTTTCCAGCTCAAAGAAAAGTTGAAGGACAGGTTGGGCAGCCTTACAACCTATCACCTCTTCCTGAATGCAGATTTATGTAATGCTTGGATATCAGAGCTACCCCAACACTTAGCCCATGAGATTTGGGATCCAGCCCTGGCAAGGCAGGACTTCCCTACATCTAAATTCATAACACAGGCAGCACCTTACTGGCTTGTAATAAGGGCTGGTGCTTCCAGGGTTTCTAAATTTACCCTTTTATTGGTTATATATATGTACCACTGTGCCCAGGAATATTTTGGACTAGTGCTAGTCAGACCAGGTAGAAAAAAACCCCAGAAATTCTGCAGATGAAGAGAAGTACAAATGGTCAATGCCTCTTCTCTGGCACTACTTTTATCTGCTAGTACCAATATATTTGAAATTATTTGAGGTTATCAGTATAACTTCAACAGCCCACTGATAAGTGAAGTTATCAATGTAACTTCTCTGCAGTAAGATCCTCTAAAATGTATTGAAAGGGGAGAAAAGTTGAATGAAAAAAACATAAAATGACCCTGGCTCAGGTAGTCCACAATATTTCCTACTGTAAATTTAAGAGTCTGAGTTGTCTGTTCATGATTGAATAATATTGGAAAATCATTCCTCATGGAGCATTGAGTTTTTGAATTTGTGTCAGATGAACACCTCAGTGTTCACAGTGGCTGCACAAATAGGGGTGTACCAGAGGTGCAAAATAGCCTCTGATTTTTTGCATAAGGTTGTGCAAAATCCAGCAGTTCTCAGGCTCACTGGCAGCTCCTTTGAAGATTTCCCATTTTGTGCTTTGTGTGAAATTTGAGTTTGGAGTTGGAGCAAACCCAACACCTCTGATCCCTTCATGGGGACTATCCTGTACTTCAGGCTGGACGCATTTGCAGAGAGAAGTGTGAATCTGAAGATTTAAAACAGGAGAAATGGGAAGAAACTGCTTCTATCTGACCTGTGCCAGGATGTGAACCCTGGTCTTAATAACTAACATAGAACAGGTAACATCACAAGAAAGTGGAGTACACAGCTCTACACTGAACAGCTGTAGGGGAATTTATTCCTAAAGAAATCTGCCTCACCCCAATGTAGTAGAGGCTGCATCCAATTACTGTAGATGTCTGATGCTATAGCTCTTCAAAAAGTCTTTCAATATCTTAGAAATTATTTTAATAATAGACAGTTGTGTGATTCTTCTTTTTTATGACCATAAAAAAAATCTCTTCAGATTTCTGAAGATTTCATCATATTAAGATTCTGAAGATTTCATCATCATGAGGTGGAAGGGACCTTAAATCTCATCTTGTTCCAATTCCCTGCCATGGGGCAGCTAGAGAGTCTTTAATGTCCCATCCAACCCAAACCACTCCATGAGTCTATGATATTTAATCTCAAGAAGACAAGTGGTGGTAGTAGGTGTTGAGATGATCTGACTGTAAAGACTGGTGGATTTAGGGGATGGGAATAATGATTTTTTTTGCCTACATTAGGTTTAGCTGCCCACAGTGTCTAGTGTGTACTGGTTAGCTAATCTCCCATTCTGATGGAGTTCTAGACCAGACTGTTCAGCCAATGGAATTTAGAGAAAAATTCTAGTTATACTGATGTAGATATCTATGTTAGACCTGTTTAATTCAGATTTCTCAAGCTATGCAGGTGAGATTCCTGAACACTGATGCAGAAGATGTACAGCTGGCTGCAGTGGAGGCTCCTACAGGCAGCTGGGCAGAGTCAGAAGTCCAGGTTGGAAGCTGATCCAACCCCAGCATCTCTACACTAGCTGGAAAGGAAATATGGTCTCAGCTCCACCTCTGGGACTGGGAGCACTCATCATTCCCTGAGAACAATCAGAGAAGACTCTGATTTAAGGCCAGGGAAGACCCTGAGTAGGATCAAGGCCTGTGCTCCTCCAGGTGCCCATCTTCAGTCCAACACTTAAGCTCTGCAGCAGACATGAAAGAAAGCGCTGACTGATCCAGAGCTGCCTGCAGAAGCTTTCCTCTCCAACTACTGATGTGCATCAGAGAAGGAAGGATGGGAGCAGTACCAGTTGACAGTTGTGTAGCTGAAGCCTTCAGCATTTTATCCTGACTGCTATTTCTACTCTAAACACAGGAATCCTTGGGGATTAGCCACCTCATATCACATTTCCTCTGTGCACATGCAATAGGGAATTATCTCTTTTTCCACATACTTAGGTAGCTGATTAAAATCCCTCTATGAGCATTCTGCACGAATAAGGATGTTTCTCTTGATGTGCACATGTAGTTGGGTGTATTATGGAAAACATACACACACCTGGGTGCTCTGTGTGTGCCCATGCACAGCACTGCTTGAGAAAGGAGTGGGGAGGTCCAGGTGTGCTCTTACTCAGGTAGGATGCACACAGGTGTGTGTAAGAATAAACAGGAATGTCGGGAATGTGTGCATTTGTGGATGGAGAATTACCCTTGCCTCTCCACACCTCAGCAGGTGTATGGAGGAAGTGGGATGGTGGGTATTTTTGGGATTCCACTCAAAGTCTGAGAGACTAAAAATTATTTCTCACAGCACCTATCAGAACATTAATAACTAACAGATGTTGGGACATAGAGACATGGAAGTTGTCTGTCCAACCAGTGAAAGAAGAGTGGCTCAGCTGGTTGTGCTAAAGAACATACAGCACAATTCTAAACCTTTACAGGGCTATGAAACTTGCTTAATATTATGGTTTGTAAACAACTCTCTGGGACAGTTCTTCACATTTTTTTTCATATATTGGCTAGTGGATGGAAAAAATTAATAATCTGTAGCCTCAGCAAGTCATGAATTGTCCTCTGTGGTCTGACCAAAGACAGGAGCACCTCCAGGATGTTTCATCCAACTTATCTTTGATAGATATCTTAGATGACCCCACTATTTCAGAGTGGCCCTCTGGAAGATCCCACATCACTCCTGGTTGTATCTGACACATCACCTAAAGCAAAAAAGGTGAAATTGCACAGCAACTCCTGAGCTAATAAATCTTTTTGACCCCAAAATATATATACACTTTTATACACAATTAGGATAAAATTCTAATGAAGTTTGGACTTGGTATGCATGTACTATTGGTCTTTGTCTTCAAAACAGCTTCCAAGCCTGTTTAAACCAGTACATTAAATATTGCTCAAGAACTGAGTCTAAATATATCATCAATCTGGCTTTTTAGTGTGAGTCAGCTTTCAATTCTCCAGATTTTCCAGTGTGTTTTTCAGAAATTAGTGCAGTAAAATTGTTTTAGTAGGTAATGTATTTGAAGGACAGCCTGCTTTGGAAGCCAAAGAGTTAATAAAATGATCCTGGTAAGACATTGTCAAATTATCTCAGTAGCAAGGAGGACCTTTTGGAACAATTTATTTAATTGGAAAGGATGCAACCTCTTCATCCTGTTATTTCTATTTTGATTAATTTATATTTGTTCAGAATTTGTTTCTATGCTTCTGGACCATCCACTTGCAAGCTGTGATTTGGCTCACGTTTAAAGTAAGACGACTTTCTGGCCAGATGGGGAGATTTGACCAGTAGATGCAGAAAATACCTTATTCAAACTCAGATTGTGGTCCTAGAAGCAGGTTGAATGCAGACAACTTGAACTACATTGCTGGGCAAACCTGCATTTTTAATAAGCACAGCTAGCAGGGATTATGGATGTTAATTAATTATTTGCATGTCTTGTAGGTAAGGGAACAAATACCATTAAAACATCATATGCAATCTAAATCAAAAGTATGGATTTTTAGTTTCCTCTTTCAAAATCATACCTGAAATGTGTTAAATGTCTCTGGATGTCGAGGTCTAATATTGGAGTTGGTCTGGAGGATCCAAGGGGTGATCTGTCTTGACTTAGAAGGTCCTGGAATTCTTTACATATTTGTCTAAAAGGAAAATGGAACTCCTTCAATAAAACAGGTCTGGTAATCTTTCCCATAAAGCTGATTCCCAAAACACTCCCACCATGTCCTAAGTGATCTTATTCATAACAGAATTGCTTGGCAGAAATGTTGTTACAGAAATTAAAGACAAACAAATCCATCTCTGGTTTACCTGCCCCAAATTCTCAGAACCAACAACATACAGAATCTCTTGAAAAGGAAGATTTTCCCTGTGAAACCATATGAATGTTAACATTTTGGAATGTGATTTTAAAATCCCTGAATAGGACCCATTCTGGCAGTGTTAAGTCTAGCTTAGCTCACCTACATTGGCAGCAAGGCTTATGGTTAAAGGAAATGGTGAACCAGCATTAGAATATGCCTGAAATGTGTAAATTACTCTATTATTTAGTTTGTGTAAATACACCAATACTGGTACATGGGCTTTTGTAAATTGTAGGCACTGCTTTTTCTGCAAGTTGATGTCCTGGATATTTTGGACTTGCCTTCGTGACTCCTGACCCTTAGGACAAAGGGGTTGTGAAGGAAGGACCCCTCACAGTGAGAATTCAGGATCTGTCTGCTCTGGTCTCCCACCAGCATTGTAGCCCATCTTCTGTGTAAAGGATACATGGTCTCACTGTTTTTTCTCTTCCACTCAGTCTTCCCTGAGGCTTCTCAGGATGCCTCAGCACCTGGAGACTTAATTTATTCCCTGGAATTCCTTTATATTCCTCTATATTGCTAGGTCCTCTATATGGACCTAGCAATAGGAAATATCCAACAATAAGGCCTTTTATTCTTGTGCTGTTGCCTTGTTATTTGTAAATTAGCCTAGGAATGTTCTACCAACAAACTTTTTAAAAAATAAAACAAAACAGTTCCATTTAGCTCATGTACTCAGAAGATCATTATCTGGACCATGAATGAACAGACATCACTTACATTCACTTGGTTTATGATTCAGTTAATTGAAAAAAGGAAAGGGGACCTGTCCAAATTAGCATGAGTTCTCCATTGCATGTATTGGAAATAAAGGCATTAATGGGGGATCAGGAGGGCATGGTCACCTCCAGATGATCAGGACACTCAGCTGGAGCTCTCATCTTTGTTGGATTAACCTGGTACTGGTCACAGTGACCACGTGTAGCCTGGTAACTGTGTCACCCAGTGAAGTGTAGAGTGACAAGGGTCACCCTCACACCTGCAGACCATTTGTCACCATCTGATAACACCAATAAAGTTATACCCCTTTGGTCTCCTAAGTCCTGTGGCTTCCTGAGAATAAACCCTGTTGTGGGCTGTCTCCCAGGACTTGCCCAAAAGATATTTGGGAGAATTCAATGAGCCATTCTAACATTTTAGTAACTTGGACAAGAGCAATCTGATGACTCGGAGTGTGTGTGGTTTACTTTGGTAGCATAGATGCAACCACTGTGCCTAGGGGCAGTTTCTAATACTAAAGAGCATTTCTGTTGGTCCGTGATTCCTTTTAGGAGACTCATTGCACACCTGGTCCTAGATAAAGTTTGGGTTCTTCATTATCACCTTATGTCCTGTCTTTTGGGACATGGGTATAATGGAAAAAGTGGTAAACTCAGCTTGTTGGTCTTTACAAGGTCCTTCACTGTGGAGCTATAAGCCAGAAAACTGTGCTAAGCTGTTCTTAAGCTGGTTTTACCCTTCACTTTATGACAGTGATACAAGCTGGGAACAGAGATCTTGGATAGCTCTCTCTTGACTAAGAAGAGATGCAGAAACCAATTTCCTGCTGTGCTGCTGGACCCCATCCAAGCCTGATTTCTCCAAATGCTCATCATCTGCATGGACCTTGATGCCGACTGCTTGAAAAGACAGCATCATCCCAGCCTTTTCAGGCAAAGAGAGGTATTCAGCAGAAATGTATGTAAATGCAGCATACAGTTTTAATGAATCAGGTCCTTAGAGGAAAAACAGTTCCTTTCAACAACTGAAAACAGTCAGTCATTTTGGCTTCTAAACAACCCACTATCCCCAGTCGGCCCTGTCAGCACTGCTCTTCTCTCCTTCCTCCAACCTCTACTTTCTACCTGTTGAAAAAGTTCATCTTAAAAGTTCTTTCATTTTAACAAAGGAAAGTGTCAGAATCAAGTGTGCAATTAAGTTCCCTTCTATCTTCACGTGTCAAAAGTCTTTACTGAATGTTGGCAGATTGAAAGAAATGAAAAAAAAACTTTTTTATTATACATGAAAACCTGCAAAAGGCAGTAACCTACTTTTTTTTTTTTTTTTTTTTTTTTTTTTTTTCAAGGGGATTTTTAGGCAAAGTGGTGTCTCAGAGCCTCCACTACCAGTAAAATATCACCTGGGGTAGTGACAGGGAGAGGAGTTGGCAGTTTTTTGCTAAGTTGGACAGTGATTTTGAAAAAACAAAGGAAGATGGTTGTGCTGTCCTAGGGGAGCACAGATTAATAAAAATAGTTGTGGTCTCTCCTGCATAGGAAGCATCTAATAATTTATGATGCATGGTCAGATGATCCACTATATGACCAGAAAAAGAGAAAAAATTCTGAACTGGGTCAAAACAAGAGCCCATGCAGGACATGATCCCCACCAGTGGCCAGAGCAAATGCCGGGTGTTGTGTACAAGAGTGGGGCAAATGTTACCCATGAATCTGATTTATTCTGAGTGTGGCAGAGTTGCCAGGTATCCAAGGACCAGATATCAGAGAAGTGTCATGAGCCAGATGCTGAGTAGTCTGTGCTGGCTGTAATCAATTCCACAATAAAATTATTATTCATAGTATTCTGGTTTGGTCTGTGTAAATGTAGGTGTATCTGTCCCTCTGATCATATGGAAGACCTTGTGCTGTGAAACACTGGGAGGTTTCCTCTAGGATGCTGTGCCTCTCCAGCAACTGCAATAGTTGACACAGCCTTCGGCAGTGTAGCAACTGTCCAAGATGCAAACTGGTCAGGTTCTGTCCCCTGCTGTGAAACCTCTCAGACTCTCCCATGCCTCTGCAAGGAAAATTGACCCATGTTTAAAAACCCTATAAAACCAGTTCCCACTATTTTTTTTCTATTTCTATGTGAATTGAATGTGTATCTGGAGATCTTTTTTACATTTCTAGGGTTGATAGGGCAATAGCAACACCCTTTGGCCAGAATCATGACAATTCAGTCTTTTTTGGAGCATTTTGGCCTGTCCAGAAAACCATCCACTTGCCCAGACAATCGTCTGCTTAGTCAAAGGAGGTGAGTGGAAAGAAAGAGAGTAGAAGACTAGTTTGTCTCATTGCTTATGCTTTTCTGACCCTTTCAGCTCTTTTCAGCCTGTTTCACTCTCATCCTGCTATTGCTGATACTTGTGTTCAGCAGTGAACAGTGGCTACACAGCCAAATCATCTCTTCTTCCCATGACAATTATTAAGTCGAGTTCTCATTCTTCATTGTCTAGTCCATAAAACTGTTAGAACAGTCCGTGGCACCATCCTGTTGCATCAATTTCTACTGTCCCAGGCAGGTCCCGAGTTTGCAAATGGGAGAGACCATTTCCATGAGGTAGCTTTGGGAGATGAAGCAGTTTAACATAATGAATGTGATTTGTTCCATGATGGATAATGGTCCTGGTTTTGTTCTCTGTATTTCTATCAGCGTGGTCTCAGACCAGGTAGGGCTGAGCAGGAAAAGAGTCACTTAAGCTCAGTGGCCTCCACGTGTTGGCTGTTGCTATCTAAAGTATAATTTTTTAACTTTCACTGGCCTGTGGGTTACAGTTCTGTGCATGGCAGCTGAACTGCTTCCATTTGAGGTGGGTGGATTGCTTGCTTACAAGGTCTGGAAGCCCTTGATGTCAAGGAGGCCTGGGAGCTCCTACTGAACACTGGAGCCCTCATCATTGTGGACATTTAGGGCTCTGTTTCATTACCCACATGTAGATTTTTAATACACAAAACATCCATGGCCATGGCAGATACAACACAGTAAGAAAAAGAGAACTGTGTGCCCCTGGAGCAGCAGCTCATGGCCAAACTGTAAAACCCAGTTCAACTCAAATGGCAGTGTGTGCATGTGTTTCGGCAGCTGAATTGAGCCAATGAATTTGGATGTCTAAATCCATAATGGAAATACACCTGTGGAAATCATTTTACCCTTTCCACTTGTTTTTCCTCATCATCTATATTCTAAGGACTGTGGAAATAACTTTGTTCTTTCCCCTTATTTTTCCTCAGGACCACACAAGTGAGAATTTCTGTGGGCTTCTGGCTCTGTCCCACAGTGGGCAGCAGCAGCACAAACAGGCAGTGGCACTCCAGCTCTTTCTACACACAAAGCTTGCCATGAGTGATCTTACCACCCTGGAATTTCTGTGTTGGTTTTGGCAGCAGCACAATAATGCCCTGCTTTTTCTGGTGTCAGCACTCACAAGCCCACGAGTCAGGGAAGTTGTGGAATTGCTGAAATTGCCAGTCTAGAGTTTCGGTATGGCTGGTGAGCAGTGGAAAGTCCTGATGATTGTCTGGAGCTCTTTGCACCAGACATGTGGAGCGTGGCTGGGAAAAGCCATGCTGATATTGTGATGTCATGGACCCGTGTCTCCTGAACACCTGGGCAGGAATGGGAATCCCTGTTCTCCTTGCAGGCAGGAGAGGGCAGTAGTAACACACACACTGACCCATCTGTCCCTGTTACCAGCTCTGACTGCAGTAGGATGTGGCCTTTCTATTATTGACAGACCTCCCTGAGTAATTTCCTGGTGCTTTTAACTGATAGGACAGGGAAAAAAAGTAATTTTGTTCCTAAAAAGTGCTGGATAACAGCCTACAAGCCTGAAGTTCATGGAGGTTAGAGGCAGTGCATGCTCATGGTACCTCATCTCAGTAGTGAAGGAGGCTGAGAAAGTGGATATGGGGTGGTGAGAAAAGGTAGTGAGACTCTTATATGGCCCTCAGTGGCACAGCCTTCGGGGACAGGACATAAAAGTGACCCACCAATTATTATAACCCATGGCTTTGTGATTTCTCCCTAAAACCAGGCGAAAATGGGGAAGATTTTAATCCTTTTGGTTGAATTGTGTTCTGTGAATGGGACAAATCCTCAGCAAGGAGGCAGGATGTTAATGGCCTGCACAGCAATGGGGAGACACAACTTGCAGAGAGGAATTTCCTCTGGCCAGCTGGTATATTTTCATGCCTCTGAAACCCCTGGAGCCCTTAAATGTGGATACAGGTAAAGAATAAGATAATATTCCACTTACATTATTCCTTTTAATGTACAGGGGAATTAGGAACGTGGTATATGAGGTCTCTCATCACATCCAGAAAATTCCCACTGATCCACATGGTGATGCTTTTATCACCCCAGGGAAGGACCACACACTACATTCATGGGATTCACAAGCATGAGGTGTTTGAGTGTATCTCTTCTCTGGGTCACTGGGGCACAGTGCTCTGGATACAAGAGGGACATCAAGGCCAGGAATCTTGTCAAAGCAGAAGGACATTGGGATACACAGGACAATCCTGTTGCTGGTCAGCCCTTTCCCCTAGTAAAGGGAAAATCTTCCCTGTTGGATATATCACAGCCTGGAAGGGTTTTCAAGTACTTCCAGCACGGAGGGGATTATTTGGGAGCTCGAATTTGTGGTCTCAGCTCTACTTCAGCCTCAAATATGACACTGCAGTGAGCACAGCAAGACTGCAAACGTGTTCAAGGTTACCCCACACAGTCAGACCACACACCTAGGGCAGGTCTGCCCTACTCCACACAGACTATTTATTCCTGTTTCCCATGGCTCATGAAGCCTAATTCTTCCCTCATCAAGGCTAATTAACCTAGATGAAATGTTATCCTAACATGACGTTACTGCTCCAGGGAGACGAGTGGCTTGTTTAGAGTGAAGTCTGATGCCTCTTTGTGTCTTTAATGTCTTTAGCAAAGCTCCCCTGCTGCTGTACATTGTTCCAGTGCCTTTGACTTCAGGGGAGCTCTTACAGTTTGCATCCAGAGAGGATCTGTCCTCCTGCAGACCAGCTCTCCCTCAGCAGACTAATAGTAATTATCCATCAGTAACCAGTACTTCAGCAAAGGCTCAGATCTCCTGCTCACACACAAACAGGAGACAAAGCCAGTTTCTGTCCCATAGATCTTACCATGTAATAGTATCCTCTGCTCTCATCTAAACTAAAGCATCTGGGAAGATGTACATGCCCCCTTAACCATGGGCAATGGGAGCACAGCCACTAAAACCCCACTGCAGTAAATAAGGTCCCTCTTTCAGCATCTCCGAGGAGGATTGCTCCCCCCCAGTCAGTGAGCACTGTTGTGATAGCAGTCACCACAATCCCAGCTCCATACTCCCACTCCTCCCTCCCCCAGCCCACAGATCCAACATGGAGAAGTGACAGACCGATTTCTTTTTTCGCTTCCCCTCCCTCCTTACTTCGTCGCTAGGATCATCTTTTTCCTCGCTGTCTGCTCTTTCTGTTCCATGTGCTGTCTGGCAATGTGCTCTCCTACTGCCTTGGCAGGGAACTCTGTTTCACAGGTGTAGCCGAAATCTCTGGCCAAATGTAGTGCTTCCCCTGCGGTCAAACAAAATGGGTCAGTCATTTCTTAAGGTTATTATCATCATCATCGTCATTATATTGTTATTATTGTTACAGAATTTATATTACACTCTTTAAAAAAATCCCAAACATTAGCAAGTCACTTCTGTAGACAGTCATTCTCAAGTTAGTTACACATTTCAGCCCAGTTGTCCTGTTGATGTTTAGCCATCAGTTGGTGTCAGGCAGAAGATAGGAAGGATATTCCTCTCATCAGATGGAAGGATGTCCCTCTCAGGAGAAAATACTGGCCAAGACACTTGGCCCTGTCTTGCCACCAGTGAGTATTGGGCAGCTGCCCAGTTTTGAAAGCCTTGTTCATCATCAATATTCAAGGTATGGAAAAGAGCAGAAAGTAGGAATAAACAACTTTGAAGAACTGAGTCAGCCTGTGTCTAATGGAAGAAGTGCCCTCTACCCCAGGAAAGACCCACAGGGATAACCCACATTCCAGTACAATTGCTTAGAGGTTAAGCCAACTATACAAGTGCCCCACACCAGAGAAGAGCAGACTCTAAGGGAGAACTCAAGAAATAATTTTATTTCCAGAAGGATTGCAAACAAAACTGACCAGGCAAAACAAAAAGGGAAAATGATGAAGAAGGAAGTTGCACTGAGCACCTCTCCACTTCACTGCAAAGACTGAACACAAGAACCCAACTCCGTGCTGACTGCCAAATGCCTCTGGAAGAACAGGACCCTCTTCACTAGCTTAGAGAATCCAGAATCTAATTTTAGGGTTTACTGAACACCCTGACCTGCACGCTGTGACTCTGACAACCTCAGTGTGGGATTTGTCTGATCAAAAGCAGCTGCCTGGATTGTGAACAGCTGTGCCTAAGTCAGTCTTTGCCTGGTGGGAAATAGGCATTTCCAGATGACACTTGCTCTCATCTCATTGCAGAAAGAAGAAATAGGTCAGTTACCAGAAGCGTGTGTTGAAGCACATCTGCATGAATGACTAACAGAGATGTGCTCCAGAACAGTTTTGGAGTTCAGGGGTTGTGTTTTTTTTTTTTTTTTTTTTTTTTGTTGTTGTTGTTTTGGGTTTTTTTTTTTTTTTTCAGAGTTGTGTGTTTGATTGCCATCAGGACAAGTGGCATTGGACTCTGGCTCTTTGAAGTTCAAAAGTCTGATGCTGTCAGGAGGGATACAGGACATGCAACTCCTCGCTTTGAGGATATCTGCAGTGGAATTCCTCAGATTAAATGTCAATATTGATGTCTGATTTATACTTTGAAGTCAATGGAGACAAAGTAACACTTGGAGCATGTATCATCCTATACTAGTGTAGAAGGCAAAAGGGAATCAGAGGAATTATGGAAAGTCTAGATTAGAACTCAGGAAATCACCTTCTGCTGACAGCATTGCCTTAGATGAGGTTATTCAAGGCTTTTCCAAGCCCAGTCTTGAATGTTTCCAGCTATGGAAATTCCACAGCTGTTCTGAGCAACATAATAAAATGTTTAATTATTAATTTAATTTCATTTAATCATGAAATTAAATCATTAAACCCAGAAGTTCTGATTTCTCCCTATTTACTATGATCTGACATGAGAAGGTGCAACTGCAATGAAGGTGGAGAGATGAATCCCATCCTCAGCAAGGCTTGGTTAAGCCAAGGAAGAGGAGAAGTTCCATGGAAACAGTGGTCCTGTGCCAGGGACAATATGAGGAATAAGAAACTGCATGCACTGACCTCTGCTTCAACTCTCTTCTCCCTCTTTTGAGATATTATTTTCTCCCCTTCTCCCACTGGAGTTTTCATGGAAAAACACCTTTTGATTCCACAAGAAAATGCTTTACTGTGTGTTTATCTGCCCCAATTTATTCAGGTACTGAAAAAAATCCATGCACCACTCCCAGGCAATCTGTTTGCTGATACCAGCCAGCTACAACCTCTGCAACTGTAACCAACTTTACAGCAAAAATTGAAGATTATTGTCAAAATCATCTGCTTTCTTTGGATTATTTTTAAAACATGATTTTCCATATTCTTAAAAAGCAATTAACAAGCAATCAGTATCTCTGAGCTGAAAGGAGAAACAATTTCCACTTAGTTTGCAGCTTCTAGAAAAGTAAAATAATTTTCAGTGAAAGCAAAATGTATTTCAGTGGTAAGTTAACAAACAATCAGAATGAACAGGCATAGAGCTGACTGATTGCTTTGTATTTCAAATATCTATCCCAGGCTTCTTCATGGGTGAGAAAGGGTACAAATTTAAGCCATAGCTTTTACATTTCTGTAGAGTAGTTTCAAAACGTCTATTTCAGATATGCTTTTAATCTTCTTTAAGTAAAGACTTACAGAGTAAATCTATTTCAGAAGAGCACCAGGTTTTTCTTTTCAACTAAATTCTGTTAAAATACTTTATAGGTTTATCTTCATTCCAGCATGGAAAGAAAAGGCAAACCCTTTGAAGCTGTCATCAGGTGGAATTGCAATTCTCCGGACAGCTTCATCATGGTCCCAGTCAGTCCCAGTAACAATACAAAGAATGTAGACAACAACGAATTTAAACATTTAGCCATTGGAAAAAGTCTCGGTATCTTCAAGAGAACAGAGCTTTTTGTGCTAAAATGTAGGCATTCATTTAACATGATCAACAACTAAGTGTCTGAAATGTGAATGTTTCCTCTTACTGTTAGAAAAAAGGGAATGAAAATGTGAATACTCATTCAAATTTATATTTACAAAGATGGTTTATATTATTTGCTAGAGTTGAGAAAATTATACTAAACTGTTCTGATAATCTGAGAAAATTATTCAAAAGTATAAAACCTGTCTCGAGCTGGGATTGTGACTGTGATATAAAACCATTTGAGCAAAAATAAACAAAATTACTTATCTCTTCACAGATATAGATTGGTAAAAATGTAAATACAAATGTAATTACTGTTTTTAATGAAGTAATAATTAAAATAATTTAAATTAAAATTGAAAATATTTTTTGCTGGAAATGGAAAACTCACATGTACTGAAAATGCATGTTAGAGCTATGCATATTTATTCATATAAGCATGCATATACTATAAAGAGCAGGCATCCTGAATTCTAACTACAAATTCTAAATTAAAAAAAAAAAAAGTGGACTTGAGAACACTCCGCAGAGAATAATTTCTCCTATCTCATTGTTGAGCAAAGATGTCATTTTAAACCAGGACCAAATGATGATTTGATATTTAGAAGTGTACTGTGATGTACTTTTTTTTTTTTTTTTTGTGGATATCCCTTTGATTTGTACAGTAGGATTAAGTCTGCTTGGTGGGGGAAAGTAGTTTATACAAAATGTCATAGAATATGTTCTTTCTTTTTCTACAGCATAATTCAGACAAACATTTACTTTGGGAGAAAATGTGTAAATGTTGGAAATGTTGATGAACTGACCTTTTCTCTTTTACCTTAGATTTCCCATCTTCTGCCTAGTTGTTATTTACCTCACGGTAGGAATCATGATAAAGGTAGAAACAGCTAAAACCCCTGACTATTATAGTTACTTGCCTTGTTTCAATCTAAATTCAACCTGAAATCCAATTTCCCCGTGTGTGACACCCCCAGCTCTTTCCTCCTGCCGAGATAAAGAGCAGATGTTGGGAATCCTGGGCTCTCCTTAAACCCAGCTCTGCATCTCCTGGCAGCGCTGCCCCTCCTCTGCAGTGTGACAATTGACCTGGGAACCTTGCACGATGGAAAAGGACAAGCGCTGCAGCGGAATTGGCAGGGACAGCTCTGGAAAGCCTCGGTGGGGAGAGCAGCACCTCGGAAGGGTTCTGTGGGCAGGTGCAAGGAGCGGCCTGAGGGTCCCCCGGGGCCAGCAGGAGTGAGAGCTGCTCCTGTGTGGGGCCAAGGCAGGAGACGTGTCCCCAGGAGAGGGACACTCGGCATCTGAGCCTCCCACTCTCTCCTCGGCTGTGCCTCCTCCGGATGCTCTACCCAGCAGAAATGTTACTCAGGGGGAGGAGGGACAGGCGGGAGGTGGAAGGAAAGTTTATTCTATTTGTAGGGTGAGAAGGGAGGAGGAACAAGTGGAAGGATATTTAAACAAAGGCTGGTGGGGGAGAAGTGTGATAGTTGAGAGCACGATGAAAAAAGAAACCGCTGACCTGTTTTTCTCAAGAGTTTTGGTCCCCAAATGATGAATGTCGTTAATTGTGTGTCTAGGAAATTTAGTGTCTTAATCAGGTTTGACAGAAAAACAAACTCTAGAATTTTTTATTAGTTTTTCTTTTCTTTTCTTTTTTTTTTTTTTTTTTTTTTATCTGATGGTTTAAAAATCATTCATGCACTGCTTTAACCTGCATCTGCAATCACATTTATGCTTTGTAAGTGACCCATTCAAACAGAAGGGGACACATCCCCTCTTTTCACATCCTTTCTAGCTCCCACTGGAGAAGCTTTTGACTCTTTTGAGCCCACAGTAAAGCTTAGCCTTGAAAATACTAGTATTTATCCGAGGAACCTTTATTTTACAGCTAATATGTAAGAATTTTCCTTTTGGAACTCGTAAGAAAAATGACCTTTCCCTCCATCTAGTCCAGGCACTAGAGGGCATCCCTCGCCTGCAGGTTACACAAAGATGTGTCCCCAAACTGCTCAGGAGAGTCCTGCGACACTGACTTCACCTCCCTGTCTGCCTTCCCGCTCGTTGTGCTGATTTATGTGCATGACAAAGAGAACAGAACCGATCTGTCAAACAATTCTTATTTTGGGCCGCAGACGCCCCTACCAAAGACTCTAAAGATGCGACCTGATCAAACCAGCAGTAAGTATCCTGCAGCAGAGCAGAAAACAGGAGGCTGCAGAGTAATGTTCGTAAAATCTGGACCTTCATGTGACAGACACAGCCTAGAAATAAATTTCAGTTCCTCCTTGAGCTTAGCAGACTCCCCAAAACTCAATGATTTCAGTATCTTTTAGAGGAAGAGAAGTATGAGCCATGCCAGAGATTGTTGACTTGGTTTTGGTCAATAAACACAATAATACAACTAATTTTGCCTTATCCTATATCACATAGATTTTCAAGAGGTTGAGCATGCTTTTACCTTAAAGGGATATTAAAACCTCAATATATTGAAGACTGTGGGGACCTTTAGTAGTAATTAATTTAGAACCATCTAAAGAAGTCAAGAATGACACAATCCTGGGTTCTTATGAGAGGTCCACAGAATGTATCTGATATTTTAGAGATTTAATAGAACTAAGAAATTATTGTTATTATTTCAACTTCTGTATTGCTATCAACAGAAAAAGCTCCTGTTGCCTTCTCTCTGGATCCTCTAAAACACAGGATAAGCCTGTATCCTTACATTTTTGCCTCCTCTAGCCGCAGGAACCATTGAAGGATGGTTTTCCTTGGAGAAATTGTGCAGTTCCACCTGGAACTGCATGTCCAAAATAATAACAGCTTATACCTCCAAGAATTCAATGAGCACCTCCAAGTTTGACCCAGAATTGGTTACACAGGCAGGAAATGAGCTTCACTTAGTTTTCTGTGGGAACATTAACATGGTGGTGCCATTCCCAAAAATTCCATGAGATAAAATTCACAATTAGCGTATCCAGGCAAAAAGATCTCTGCCAAAGTGAGCTCAGGCACATCATCAGTATTTGTCTTTAGGACTCACAGCAAGGCAGTCCAAGAACAAAAGCAACACCGTAGGCTTGGTAGCAGGTTTGCTACTGGTTTTGAATAAAGGGCAGGGAGGTGGGCACAGCTCCATTCCTGGAAAGCAGGAATCCAACCCTGACTTACAGTAAAGGTTCTCAGCCATCAGCCCCAGGCCAGCAGTTGTCAGACAGGTACCTCCCTCTCAGCCTCTTCTGAAGAATGAATAACTAGTCACATAGAATCCCAGAGCCATGGAATGGTCTGGGCTGGAAGAAACCTTAGAGATGACCTAGCTCCACACCCTGCCATGGGCAGGGACAGCTTCCACCATCTCAGATTGCTCCAAGCCCTGTCCAGCCTGGCCTTGGACACTTCCAGGGATCCAGGGGCAGCCACATCTTCTCTGAGCAATCTGTGCCCCGGCCTCAGCGCCCACACAGGGAAGAATTTCTTCCTGATTTCAGCTTAAAGCCATTGCTCTGTTTACTAATGAAACCCAGCTGAGATTAATCTGCCCTGACCCGAGATGCCTGAAGGTGGGAGCAGCCCTTGCTCCTCTAACTTGGTACCTTTTCTAAGACTGTAATTCCTTGAGAGCTTTCTCTTGCAAGCAGGTGTGATATGGACACACCTGTATTTCAGGGCAGCCCCACTGAACTTCCCTGTGCTCAGTGACCCCTGGAAATCTCAGTCCCTTGTCATAGATGCTGAAAACCTCCAGTGTCAAGGATGCAAAGTTATTTCTGCCTTGAAGGATCTCCATCCTTTGGGATAATAAAAAACTCACAAAATCCTGAGCAAGCTCTTTTCATTGACCCTGCTTGGGGCAGGAGGATTGGCCTGGGAGATCACCAGAGGAGCCTTCCAGCCTCAATCCTTCTATAATTCTGTGGTAATACGTGCTGAGACCTCAGCCTACTTGCCTAGATCTGTATGGCCCTTTCAGGCTATGATTGTAGAAGGTATTGACCTTTAGGA
This sequence comes from Onychostruthus taczanowskii, assembly GCF_017590055.1. Classification (NCBI taxonomy): domain Eukaryota; kingdom Metazoa; phylum Chordata; class Aves; order Passeriformes; family Passeridae; genus Onychostruthus; species Onychostruthus taczanowskii. The sequence continues at coordinate 1,564,929 of NW_024506994.1, read as the reverse complement.
TCAGCTGAGTTCTCTCAGCATCAAGGAGGAGGGATCTGAAATTCCCAGAGCTGCAACTCACAGCCAAACAACAAACTGGGTACTTATTGGATTCACCCAGAACAGAAGAGATGCAGGTAGAGTTTCTTCCCTTTGCCTGAGGGGTTTGAACCTGCATCTCCCAGCTGAAGGTTTGAAGAACCCGGCAGTATTTGGTGAATGATATTTAAACAACAAATAAAGGCCAAGAAAGTATCTCCTGAGCCTGTCGAGATATTATCTGAAAAGAGATTTCATTCATTTATGTGTGTGGGGAAAAGGCTTGTCTAAATATTATGCTTTCTTATGGGAGACAAAAAAAAAAATCATCACATTTTTGGACCAGCTCCAGGAAATTCATAAGTTAAAAAAAAAAGGAGGATAAACAAACCTACTTACAGAGTTAGTATAAGACATTCATCTCTCTTACAAGAGCACTCAGAACATCGATTTGTAAGCATAAATCAATGCTGAGGAAACTGCAGGACCAAGACATTTGCTGGGAGCCAAGATATCTCAGAGTAAACTTCCATTCTGCCACTCACTCTTTCTGTGGCTTTAGGCAAGTCAGGTCTCTTTATACAAAACACAGATTATGGAATTTAACCCTATGGCTGAGAAGGGTTGCATGCCATGAAACATTTTAATTATGGTTATATTATATTCCAATATTAGAGACCTTACCTTCTACCAGGGAAGTCAGGAGTGTGACATTTGCTGCTTTTCTTCTTCCTGCAGGCAAATTTAGTCCAAGTCTGTCTAATTTTTCTCGCAAGCAGCGTCCTCCGTTCTTGGATTTTGCTCTGTCATGAGAGAACAGCAGGAAAGAGAGATATTTGTCATTATTCTGCACCTTTTCCCCATGTTAATATAAGCCTAGAAATTGTGCATACTTCATTGACAAATACATGGGGTAATGCCTGCAGCAATGACATCCACAGGAAATATTTCAGAGCTGTATTCTTAATTTCCTGCCTGCTCTAGGTGATTCTTTAATCTAGGTGATTCTTTAACATCAGCTTTTTGGCAGAGTTAGAGGTTTTAATGTCTGTCACGGGGGCATCAGATCTTCAGGCAGTTTCCACGTAGTGGAGCCCAGTTAACTGATTTGGGCATGACAGCAGGGGTTACAGTGACTGAATGTAAATATTGACAGTGAAAACACTTATACCTGATTTAGCCAAGCCAAGCTCCAAAGACAAATTAGAGACAAACATGACCTTCTAGAATTAGATTAAACAGATATCCACAATGAGTGAACTTTACTCATCTGGCTTGTGTGGCTATTAAAGGAAGCCAGAAATCCACTTAAATGTAGATGCCTATGTGGAAACCAGCTCTAACTATCTCTCTATAATTTATGTAGAGACCTGGGTATTTAGAAATGTTGTCTACAAAGCCCAAAACTCACAAGTAAGAAGCCAAGGCAATAGGAAATGCTGAAGCTAAAATCTCAACCATCACTGTTTATCTGTGCTCCTATGCCAAACACCTCCATCCCACTGTTCTCACAAAATGGGTCCTGGTGTGTCCCAGCTGCTTTCTGTGGCATCTCAGTGTTTGAGGCATTTCACACAAATCCACCTATGCAGCAATTGTAGGTTCAAATTCTTCCTCAGCCTGAGGGAATTTTAACCTGTATCTTTCAAACAGATGCAGCAGTCAGCTGACAGCAAATAATTAATGTTAAAATACTTAAACAATGGATAAAACAGTGCCTGGAACCTGGATATCTCCCTTCCCAAATGAATGGCCTGAATACACCTTTGTTTTTCATACAAGACATACATAACTAACCCCAAATGAGATTGAGGGGCCCTCAGCTTAGAAAAAGTAGCAAAAATAATTAACTTAATATTTTCAGGTTCGTGTTCAAGTTCCTTCAGGCAATGAGGAAACCAAACATGGAGTATCACTGTTTGGATGATTGTTTTATGCATTAAAAAGTACCACAACTTTGGCCACATTGTTTGTTCAGGAAATATCTTCTGAAAATAATTTTTTCTTTATTCAGAAGAACACTTGATTCCCAAAGCAAGCTATTTGGGAAAATAGGTAACCAGTGACTGCTGACAGGATGAAAAAACAAGTATTCAAGGTCTCAGGCAAACAATCAGTGAGATTTTGTTTTCCTACATCTTTCCTCATCAAATACAGAGGGCTTGAGCCTGTTTCCTAGCTGTGAAACTCTGTTACAACCTGACCAAATATCTTCCATTGCTCTCTCTGATTCATAAAACTGAATTAGCACATCTAAACTGCAGACAGGGAGGAGTCCCTGGCTTTTGCAAGCTCCATGCCCAGGGTTAATTTGGGAGAGGAGATATTTAGTCTGGGTCAAAAACCTGTGGGGATCATTCAAGCATACTAACAGAGGAGTGAAGTGAGCCCCCACGTTCAAGTCAATGCCCTTGAATCCATAATAGTTTGCACTGTATTGATGAAATCTGCAGCAGGAGTATTTAAATGAAAATTAGCTGAAGGTTTCTCCAGGATGAAACAAATGGAGGGGAAAATTTTGGTGAATGTAGATTTTGTATTCCAATACCCAGAGAGGCAGTTGAATGGGACTTATGCCTTGAAAACAATTTATGGTCTATAGTCATTATTCTCCAAGATGTGTCAAGAGAGCTCTGGAGTGCCTGCATGTCTCAGGCTGGTTAAAATGACTTTCAGTATGAGCAGGAGGATCAGTGTGGCCCTCAGTGCCAGCAGTGAAATAGCCGATGACTTTCCAGCTAGTTTTGATCAAAGGGTGTTGGAGCAGCTGATGCCATCTGAGCTGACGCCTCAGGGCCACCGTGACTTAGATTTGCCTGGCTGGATAACAGTTGCCTCCTGGTTTTCCTCTTGCAATGTGAGGCACAGTCTGCCCTTTTCCTTCTTTCTGCTCCTGCTCTCTGCTGGTGTCTGCTCTGGTCAGTGAAGGGTCAGAGGTAAAACTTTACCTAAATATTACCTTCTCCCCTAATATCTCACAACGAGAAAAGTAAAAAAAAAAAACAACTAGCTTATTCTGGGTTTTTTTTGTGCTCAAAAAAACATGCAGAGAAAGGAAGAAAAAAAACATCCCTACACCTCAGTGTTTGGGGGGTTTTTTTGTTGAGGGAGGGCTGTAACTATAGTAAAATTACTTGCTTTGAGATTGTTTCTCAGCAAGAATTTAGATTTGTATGTCTGGTGAATTCCACACATTGAATTTCCCTTTTTTTTTTTTTGCTCAAAACAAGTCAAAGCAACATCTATCCATGTCTGATGAGTAACTGAACAGAGGAGGTAAAAAAAAATCAGTTTGACGAAAAATGTAAACTTGCTAATTTACTGAAAATTCCCCAGTGTTCCCTCCTGATCCTTCCCCTTCTGTTCACCTCAAGTGCAACCATTATCCAAGTAGGGGAAAAGAACAAAACCTATCTGTTGAAAATAAAAAAAGTTACAGCAAGTACAGCATTGTCTAGGAGTTGTTATCCTCACCTTCAACTTACCTTCTCAAAATACCTCCGAGGAGGGAGGCGTTGAGGCATTCTGGTGGTGAAAGGCGCCTCTTCACCTCTGCGATGGTCACTTTGTACTTGGAAGTGGAGCTGAGCAGGGACAAGCGACCAGGAACGGAGCAGAACAGGTCAGTGGGGTTGACAACACAGGTGCCACCTTCAAGAAAAGGAAATATTAAAATGAGGGAAACCTCTTATGTGTTTTGACAAAACTCAGCCATGAAGAACAATTCTGTGGTTCTCTTGTGGCCGGCTCTGTTTGGTTTTTCTCAGGGCATGTGTGGTTTGGTTTTCTGTAATATTATTGTTTTGAGAAAAATTAATGTGTTGGAATTTCAGTGTGGGAACAGTGAATTATTAGATCTAATAAGCTTTACAGTCAAAACAACTTGTTATGGTTATTTGATGTCATTTGATTTCATGCTTTGAAAAAAATCCCTGATTATCACTAAGGTATCTCCAATCTAGTATGATTTTAAAAAAAAAGATTGAACCCTCACTCACAATTTTTAAAAAACACAGTTCGTGAAAATATTAGGGCATTGATTCTAATGAGAAATGTTAAATTTATCTCTCATAACAGTATTTAGGATTGCAAAGATGTAAGAACATTATGGGTGTGCAGTGATTTGCAGCAAGAGCAGCTTTCCACACCTTTGAACTCATAAATTCCTTCCAAAGTTAGGTCAAATCCTCAGCTGATATTAACGATTGAAATCTATTGAGCTACACCAGTTTATCTCAGGTTAGCTCTGCAATTGTTTGTTTCTTGAGAGTGGCAATTACTTGGCCTGGGTCTAAAACTGCTGAATGATCACCAAATCTTTCAGTCAAGACTGTGATCAATAACTCCTCAGGCAAAACTGAGCTTTTAACTTAAAGTCAGTATGAGAGAGAGAAAGAGAGAAAACTTTCTCTTCAACTGTTCCAAGAGAGTAGAACAAACTCTCAGGGAAAAAAAATAAATAATCTTAAGGACTAACACACATTTCATCACCAAGCACAAAACACTTTTCTTTGACCTGCCTTCTCCAACCTGACTACAACAAAAAAATTCTGTGGAAGAAATAAACCTTACCACTGCATGCACTATTATTCCCTGGGGGAAAGATGAGAAAAAGAATGAGCTGCATATGACAGTGATACAAAATATCATATAATTCAATGCACTACTAGAAGGAGTTCAGATGGTTTACGTGAGGATGATGATGTGAAGACCTTTTTAGAGCAGAATTAATCTGTGCTCATCACTCATGCTTAAAGGAAGCATACTGTATCTTTTAAAATACCTTGATAGTCTCTTTTTTTCCTGTGAACACCTTAATCTTTTTTAACTACAAAAGCTCACTTTGTTATGCTTAAAAAATTTATCTTCTAATATGAATTCTATAATGAGAACAGAATAGAATAGAATAGAATAGAATAACAATTAAAAGGTCCCTTTAGGCAAGATCCTATACCTTTTTCTTTATCAACTTACACACGTAGCCCTCTTAAAATTAAGGTGACTCTGTTCCACTCCTCACAGAGACAGACTGAAGGATGAACCTTCATTAAATGCAGACTATTGCTTGCTTACATAAGGCAAACAGAATTTCTTTCCAAATATTTCAGCTCTTGAAGGTATATTTAAACATTTGTGCTGACAGCAACACCAGAAAAGAACATCTCTTGGTATCAATCCCAGATGGGTGAGATCCTGACTCAGTACAGCAGGGTATTTTATGACTTCTAATTATGTTCCAGGGCAGATATTAGTGTCCACTTCTTAGACAAGATATAGAGACAATTCATGCATCACCAAAATATAGGCACATCAAGGGCACTGATGCACATTTTTACACCGCTCAAAGCTACAATTAATGAGCTCGTGTGCTCAAACACAGAAATCTGGCGCCACACGCCTGAAATAATTTTGGGTCTGTGTTGTTTTGGTGTGTTTGGGTTTTCTTTGGTAGATTTTCTTTTTTTTTCTTTCCAGAAACCTGTAAATATTTTCAAGCAACGTTTTCCAACTTCTGGTCTGTCAGGTACATTTGTGAAGAGCGTTAACACTGAGTAGATCTGTTTGTTTGGCATCTGCCACACAATGCACATACACACGTGTATATATATATACGTGTCAAGAAAACAGTAGCACTGTCTACATATTTATTTACTTCAATGAGTCTCTAGATTTTATAACGAGTGAGACTGTACTGAAATCAGTGTCATATTAAAGTTCATCTCCTTGCCAGGTTAAGCCAGTATGTGCACCCTTTATGCCAGATAAATAATTGTTCCTTTAATCCAAAAACCTGTTACCCTGCAGCTGCTCCTACCCTAACCAGAATTTACTGGAACACTTCTTATTACTATTTAGTAGAAAGTTGCTTGCAGTCTGAAATATTTTAAAATATCATGCCCAAGAAACAGGATTTAAACCAAAGCAATTCCAGGTAAGCCAGGTATGGGTTAAAAGTAAAAGAACTCAGCAAGTCTAGGTCATTTGCTTTCCAGAAACATGGGGAACAAGTAGCAAATTACAAGAAGGTAAAATCTATTGCATATAATTATTTCACTCTATTAATTATTCATTGACACAGCAACAGAGAGCAGTGTGGTGCTTTCTAGATGAAGATATGTCTGTCACAAGCTGTGTGCATTTTTGAAGGCATGAATTTCCTACCACAAACACTACCTTGGAGAGGAGATGGATGAAGTCTTGGCCTTTGCACCACTGGTAAACAGACAAAGGCATAGAGGGCTGCTGGAAAGAGAGGAGAAAGGAGAAGGGCAGCCACACAGGAAGATGAAGGATTAGGTTTCTTGTCAAGAACAAGCTTCAGAGTATTCCTTCCTTCCTTCTGATCATGTGTTAGAGTGATTTTGCAAAGCAGCTTAACATGAAGACCACAAGATATGTTTTAAGGTGAACTAAACAGCAGTGGTAACAGCCAGCTTTTTTTCCTGTCAACACAATGCCACTGTAGGTGTTGCTGCAAAAGTCAATCCTTGCTTAATTGTTGAGCCAATCTTGTCATAACAGAGTACTTGACAGGTGGGATGCTAAGATTCCAGCAGTAGAAGCAGAAATAATGTCTCAAAGTGGAAAAAACAGAGTGGAAATAATGTTTTTCGTGAGTCTAGTGACCCAGCTTGGAGATCCCTATTACTCTCAGCAGTTTTTGCTGACTTTGGAAATCTTTACAGACTGAGTTCTGGTGCCAGGACACATAAGACCCCCTCAGCTCATCAAATTAAGAGCCCCACATGCAGGAACAACAAAGAAATCTGCCCACAAATTTATTTTTGCCATGCAACAGTGTGCCTAAAGAAGGGAAAGCTGTGGCCCTTGCACCCGGACATGTTATCCATGGCATTCATCCTTCAGAAAAGCCAGAAAATGGAAAAGGAGAGCAGGGAGACAGTGAGATAACTGGTGGGACCATCCAGCTGATTGCCTCAACAATTTTGTGCTCTGAGTACCACTCTGAGTGAAATGAGCCTGTGAGTGTTAAGAAGACTCTTTTTAGGACAGCTGTTTCTTCCCATAGGGAAGTGAGTACGTGGTCTGATCTGACTTCATCTGTTGCCATAAGGTACTACTTTGGAGATGACTGTAAATGGTGATGGTTGTGCTCTTACAGCCACAGAGGTCTGGAAACAGAGGTAGGACCAGATTTAGGCAAAGGGAGAATTATAATTTATATTGCAACTGATAGATTGGTCCTTCACCCTTAAGTAAATCTAACAAATTATAATAAAGACCTTTGTGAGATACAGACAGCCTGACACCCATTGTGGCTGTGTTGTAAAGATTTGTATCTCAAAAACTTTCACAGACCCAGGTAATAAAAAGGGGGGGGGGAGGGGGAGAAAAGAAACAAGGGAAGATTCAGGCACTCAATCCCTTCTTTAAGGCTTTTCTCTCATCCAGCTCTATTCCATTACTGCTTTATTCATGACAGAGTTTTAGTCTCTGATCTGTCTTCTTCATGTTGATTTCAATAAATAAAATTTGGTTTTGCAATAAGCACAAGATAATAATGGATAGGAAAGGGAGATGCTTTGTGCAGTTGACCTCATCTAAGTGACAGACCAAGGGCCCAAAACTGCTGTGTACTGAATCCCCAAATCACCTCAAGAGAATATATATAACCTGATGTAGTTAAAGATATTTCTGCTCATTGCAAAGGGTTGGAGTAGATGACCTTTAAAGGTCTCTTCTAACACAAAATATTCTATAATTCTAATCTATGATTATTTTCAAGCAGCCTGAGAGAGGAGAATGACAAAAGACTAAGTTCATTTTTATTAGTTTACTTTGAGGGCCCAATCCTTTTCTTTCTAACTGACTAGTTCATGCTCCACACAGGGTCCTCCTTCATGAGAACAGTGCTTTTGCTTTGTTTCCCAAGCCTAGAACAACAAAAGTTAGGCTATGTGGTACTGGAAAAGGTAGTGAGAGCAAACATGGGGAGAGCATTTTCCCTCTCTTATTCCTTTCTCCGCATCAAATAGCACACGTGGGTACAAAATGCCAGCACAAGTGGTGATGGGTTGTGCAGATGACAGCAGGGAGAACAGAGCCATGCTCTAACCCCCCCATCTTGCCAGCACAATGAAAATCCCAATAATGCACGTGGTGAGGATGCTGGGTCTGTTTGGGTTGCAGGTTTCCTTTGTACAGATGAAGAGAACAATAGGATGGATGGAGTGTGGTGGTTTATTCTGATTTAGTTACTTGGGCACCTGCTGAAATGCAAGGCTCCCTTACACCATCAGAGTAAAATATTTGTGCATCCTTTCATTAATAAAACCAACATTCTGGAATATTTTTATACTTTTCATAAGCAATGTTTTTGTTTTTTTCAGGAATGACAGAGACAAATGTCCGTCAATGTCACCAGATGGTTTTTACTCTTTAAATACAATTTTTTCAAAAATACATGTCTATAATTTTGTGAATCCTTACACTCTGCAAGGCCATCTTATATTTGTTAATTGTAACAGCCACAATATGATGGGTGTTTTATATTCATTCAATAAAACATAGTCCCTTTCTCCAAGATGTTCACCTGTAAGTGTCATGCACTTATGTCAGGAAACATCATAATACACTGGTGACAACACTGCAGAAGTGCTGTTTATTTTGTTTTTCAGCATATAGACGTTTGTGTACTTGTGTATATTATTAAGTGTAAGCATCTGAATGTCAACAGATTGATCTTATATAAAATATTAATAGCATGTTATGCTTTTTATTAGTCTATTATTTATATCTGCAGGTGCTGTTTGTAGGATCCTCCAGTTTATAGTTTATTTTTTGCCCTGTGCTGAAATTCTGGCAAGTTTAGAGTATGTTACAAAATAAAGACATTAGAATCTGTCTCTCCTTAGCATTCTTCCCTTATCATGTAGCAAATGTAAGCAAGCAGTTATCAGTACAGATTTTGTCAGTACTGTTTAATCCCATTTTCAGTTCCAAAAGGTCTATAAGCAATTTAAAATTTTCTCCAAATTATCCTCACATGACCCAGTCATTAACATCAGTAGCTAAATATTCAAAACTCTAAAACTAATCTACATTTTTCAGGAAAAATAGAAAGTACTGCAAGTTTTTGGGGTTTTTTTTTTTGTTTTTTTTTTTTTTTTTCCAGTTATTCTTTTAGTTCCATTTAAGTTAACAAACTTTGTGTCTTGTTGGTAGCCACATAAAACCAGCTCATGCCACGAACACAAACGATTCCGAGATGTCCCTCACTACAACATCCATGCCAAGAAAACAAAGACATGCCTGCATGAACAGAACACAAGGAATTTTTAAATATGAACCAAAAGGTTCAGTAAGATTGAGGGTATCACCAGCAGTGTATAACACAAGCCTCTTACCCACACCACGTTTTAAGGCTATTAAGAACTTAAGAGTTTTAAGCATAAACAAGGTTTAAAAAATAGCTTGGGAGAAGCAAGATGGAAAAAAGAATATTACGAATAAATGGGTTTGTTACAGGAAACCAGCTTTAAAGATTGTATGAACATGTATGAATATCTCCTGCCTCCGGGACCAGCCCTCCATTATCGAGGTATATCAGCACTGACACAGCAGAATTTCTGCAGCTCCTGGGCTGAAGGGTAAGATCCAAACCATACCCAAAAGAAAAGACATCTGCTTCATTCCTATTTCCCATTCACAAGGGAGATGAATCTTCCCAACGCCTCTCCAGGTCCTCTCTGTGCCACTGGCTTGGGAAAACTGCTGAGCGCAGCTGGAGAGTGCCCGTGTCCCTGTGCTGGCTCCTGCAGGACAAAGGCTCGGGCAGGCTGTGTGTGGTGTGGGTTCTGAAGGTGTGGTGAAGGTTTGAGGCTCTGCCCAAGGTGTCCCATGAGTGGGACAGAGCGAGTTGAGAAGGGAATCTGTCCCAGGAGCCGCTGGCTGGCTCTGTGTGTGCCCTGTACGTGTTGCGTGCTTGGTGTGTGCCCCCTTGTCGTGTGCTCTTACACGCTTCACTCCCAGTGTGTGTGCCTGAGTTCGTGGGATTCCAGGGACAGCTCTGCGTGGTGCACATCCCGCGTGTGCCTGGCTCCAAAAATCTCTGCTGAGGCAGACAGAGCTGGGACTGTGCTCATGACACCCCGCAACTCGAAATGGAACGAAGTGGGATAGAAATGACACAATACACAACTTCTACCCCAGCAGGAATGGGGAGCAGCACAGAGTCCCAAAGTCAGGGAGAACGCAGCCCAGGGACTTTCCATGACCCTGCTGTCCACAGCCAGAAAATACACCTTTGGTAGGTCACCAGGGAAAACAAACAAACGACAAAAAGAAAAAAAAAAATTCCACAAAAAACAACCAAACCTCAAACAGACAAACAAAACCTCGCCGAAGGATCAAACCAAAATAAAACAAACCATCAAGAAAACAAACAAACAAACAAACAAAAAAAGCCCTCAAAACCCAGCCTGATCTCTTCACCAAACTTCTACCCAAGGTCTGGCCGCGGCCAGGAGCGGAGGGTGCTGCCGGCTCCGCTCCATCCCGGCCCGGCCGAGTGCTCGGTGTCCGGACAGAGCCCGACAAAACCCTCCAGCCCCTTCCCCAGCCCCAAACTCCTGGCGAGCTGGAAGTCGCCGAATGATTTGGCTTTAGTCGGCTGGAGATTATCTCAGCTGGAGCCGCGAAAGCCATTAATTAAGCCAGCTATTTAGGATTTTTAATGCGATTTAAATTGGCCCTTAGAACAGAAAAGAAAAGAAGAGAAAAGAAGAAGACAACAGCGCTAATGACAGCGCGTTAAGATCTGAACACAATGATGGGCTATTACACGAGTCCCGAGGCTCTTGTAAGGTTCAGAAGAGCCGGGAAAAGGGAAGGAAGGGCCCAACAAAGGGAAGACAAGGAGGTGATCTGCCCTTCCCTCGGTGGGCTCAAAGCTGGGCGCAGGGACAGGGTCCAGCCGCAGGGATGGATCCTAATCCGCACCGAGCCCCGCTCCAGCGCCTGGAGCTGCCGGGAGGGCTGGGAGAGCTGCAGGGACACGGCCGGGCTCTGGAGACCTGCAGGGACACGGCCGGGCTCTGGAGACCTGCAGGGACACGGCCGGGCTCTGGGACACCTGCAGGGACACGGCCGAGCTCTGGGAGACCTGCAGGGACACGGCCGGGCTCTGGGAGACCTGCAGGGACACGGCAGGGCTCTGGGACACCTGCAGGGACACGGCCGAGCTCTGGGGCGGGGTGCTGGGAGCAGGTGGGGATTCCTAGGCAATACCCGGGGAATAGAAGAGGACAAAAGTGGCCAGGGAATTCCAGGCGGTTTGCCAGAACATGGTGAAAGAAGACGTCTTGAAGGCCTTTTCAACCTAAATTATCCTTTGGTTCTATGATTCTGTGTCCCAGGTACCCATTCCTTCATTCGGGATGCCTGGGGAGATGGTAACAATCCAGAACTCTATTTTTCCCCCTTGGTTTCCACATAGAACATCAGGGGAGAAGATTCTCCTCGGGCGAGTGCAAAGCCCTCAGCCCCGGCCTTCACCCTCCCCCTCCAACCTCCTGCCCAAAATCTCACCCCTAATGACTGAGTCGTTAGGCGGTAGTTTGGAGTGTCAAAAATTAAAATTAGAATGGGGGAGAGGATCAAGACTCAGCGAGTGCCTTTCAAATGAGAGGTGATACCACAACTAAGTACATAAAAGGCAGAGGCGAGAAAGGGGAGCGTCTTTCTTCAGATTTTATTGGTGGACTTTATGGTGACTGATGCTTGAGATTTTAAGAAGAGGGTGGTTATTTTTTCTTTCTTTCTTTTCTTTCCCTTTTTTTTTTTCTCCAGTCAAATAAGATCTGAGGGTTGTTCCTAGCCAGGCACTAATGCATTCGGATGTCAGTCACCTCTAAGCGATTTGACAAACTCAAGATCTCTTAAAACGTGCAGAGTTCAGATCATATTAATTCCCCAAAAATGTTTTGATTCAAAGTAGTTTGTATTTTATGTTGCCAAGGGCAATCGAAAAAGAGCTATTGCCGATAGGTTGGCCCTTCTCTCTTCATGGCCCAGAGGCGATAGCAGTATTTAAGCTTCTGAAATTAGCCTGGGGCAGGAACGATGGATGATCACAAAGCGAAACAAGAGCTTTTTTTGGAGTTTGCCATCTCGATTTCATAAAACGATGCAGGCCAAATGTCACCGTGTTGTCTTTTTAATCCAAATATATGGAGGTGAGGACACCAAGCCTGCATACACTTCATGTCCGAGGGATGGGGAAGGGATGGGTGTGGAAGGGGGCTTGGATGGCATTTTCAAAAGAAGTGTGTAGGTCCTCCCTCCCTTCCCACCACCCTCTTCCTTCCTTCTCCCCTTTTCCTCCTTCTACTGCATCTAAAACACTCAAAACCAACCTTGTACAAAATACATGTATATATTAGTGACAAAAATAAAATAAAAAGTCTGACACGAGATGTTTAAAATATTAGGGAAGCCACTCTCGAGTTAATATATTCTTATTGATCTATTACTAGAAAAGAGATGTGATTTATTTATACGGGATACTGTATAGTTCTTAGGCTCAGGATGTTTTGATTACTGCTAACACCTATCGCTTTTTTTGAAGTCGGACAAAATATTTATTATGTATTTTTAATATACATTTGAAACTTATACTCTTGCCTTTGATATCTTCCCTGCATATGCCAAGAAACAGATAGCAGTGCAGGAGTAGTTCAGCACTTAAATCAGGGTTCAGAAGACCTTGCATTTTCATGCTGGATTTCTTTTAGTATCAATCTTTAAATGCTTGAATAATTTGATCTCTTTAAAAAGAGAGAGAGAGGGAGAGAGAGACACCACTACCATCATCTGCACAGGTAATTGGAGTCTCCTTAAGAGGAGCTGCAGAGCTGAATAAACTGGAGTTGAGCTGAGCTTTGAGCCGCCCTTCAACTGGGAAATGAGATCCGCAGTCAAACACGAAAGACACAGACCCCAGCTGATGGGGACTCTGCCTGCCTCTCTTTCAGCTAACGATCTCCGCTTCTCGGAGGTCAGCTCTCGGATGAAACCCGAAAGAATTACCCCTCTTCCTAGGGATAATTATCCTTCTTCCTAGGGATAATTAGAATACGCTGAAATCCGAGACACAAGGACTTGGGCGAGCTCAGGCGCCGGCAGCGCCAGCGGGGCAGGAGTTTACAATCCCTCTCCCCAGCGTCCCGCCAGCGGTGCCCAGGGAGGGGACAGCAGCTTTGGCGTCCCCGCCGTGTCCCCGCTGCCGGTCCCCGAGCGCGGCTGCGAGGCGGGGCCGGGCGGGGGGCGGCGGCCGAGCGGAGCTGTCCCTTCAGCACCACCGCCACCGCCGCTGCTCCGCCGCTCTGCCCAGCCCCGGCTCCGGCCCGAGCCGGGCAGGGACAGAGCCCCGAGCAAAGCCCCCTCCCCGGGACAGCGGCTGGAGAGCCCGCTCCCCATCCCCGCCCACCGCAGGCGTGCGGGACTGGTGCTCCTGCAAGAAACAATTTTGGTGCAGTGGGAATAAAGTTTGTCTGGGGAAGCGGCTGAAAGCAGTGTCCTGACACAAAAGTATCACGTCACCCAAAATATCTCCTGAGTATCTGGGTTTTCTTCTGCTGTATATCATGAATAAGGGGAGAACAGCACAAGAAAATGAGCATTGTGAGAGGCTGAGTAGCCAAGTGTCCTCTCCCAGACTGCATTACGTGGTTTATATCGGGAGTGAAAGGATGTGTTTAAGCTTGTACGGAAAATGTGTTCCTACGTTAGGCCTTTAGACGAGTGTTGTTTCTCTTCAGGGTAAATGACGGTAATAACAAACTTCCCGGGACATTCAAATTTCGCAAATTCTGTAGATACGTGTACTTAACACGAGTTCCAAACCTCTCCTCTAACTTTGATGTTCGATATTTACACTGACAGATGGTTATCAAATGAAGTGACACTCAAAAGCGAGTTCCACACCGGTCTGTAGCGCCACTGAAACCACGTTTCCCAAAAAACTCCTTTTTTCCCCCCTCACACGAGATCAAACTACCGATTTAACAGCCCGGCGCCAGGGAACACGTTTCTCAAACTATCAAGGATCATCCCGATTAAACGCGGAATGTTACACCGAGTCAGGAAAACTGAATTCAGAGGGAGTATCCGAGAGCTACCGAGGAACAGATCGTTGTAAAGTGCAAATTGACTGTGAAATACGAAGTGCTCTAAGAGAGTTTGAAATTACTTCTGACAAACGGCAAATTACCACTTTTTCGGCAGTAAATCCAAACTACGCCAAACAGTGGGGGAGGGAAAGGCAGGGAGAGATGGAAAGGGATGTGTGTTTACAAAAACTGATAGACGCAAGTATTTGTAACCTCTTACCTCTTCTTATCACACCTCCTTGCCCGTTGAGTACAAGTCCACACTGGGCCTCCACTGAGCTCTTAAGTAATGAGGGGGAAACAAGGAAAGAAAGGAAAGAAAGAAATCAGACACAGAAACCCGCAGAAAGTTCACACAGCTTTTGCTTTGTTACATGACTCTCCCAGGAACAATAGTTAAGGTGAACTAGAAAAACATAGTTACTCTCAGAGAAACCAAGTGAAATCCCCTCTCCATCCTGCCATCTGCCCCTACCCCACCAAACGCAGAATAATTTTCTTTTCATTGCCATTTAAACAAGACTTTATCCCGAACTGGCAACTTAGACCGGCAGTTACATAGCAGGATAGACAGACAAACAAGTACTTTTGAGAGAAGTGCATTCCCGCTAGACAGTTGCACGCACAAAGCTAAAAATATGCTTTTCTGGTTTTGTATGTTTAGGGGTATATTTATGTTCGGGCACACAGCTAAATTCACAGATGTGTTTTGGGACGCGCATACACCGACTTAGAAAGTGTGCACAGAAGTAGACAAAGAGCACAAACAACAGATGACCTATTGGGCTTTGCCGGCTCCACAGAGTCGTGAGGGTGCTGTAACAATGCGTGTGTCCGCACATAGGTGGGGATGAATATGCATCTGTGTGCGCACACACACAGGCACCCCTGTGTGAGCGAGGGGTGAAGAACTATCAAAAAAACCTGCCTAGGGCTTCTGGTGCACGTCCGAAGAGATCTCACTTCTTTATTCTCTTGTTACAAGGCTGGTTATTTGGGGATCTTCGCCCTCCTTAATAAATATTTTTATTGGAGTGATAAAAGACTTGAAAGGGTTGGGTTTTCTTTGGGTTTTTCCTTATGTTGGGGTTAAAAAAACACAACAAACCAAACCTAAATCTTTGCCCAGTGGAAATGTGTTAAAGACGCATTTTCCTCTACAAACAAACGAGGTATTGGACATGAAAGAGGCCTTTAAGGGTGTTAACCTATTCAACAGCCCGTGAAGAGTTAAGTAAATGCGGAGAGAGTCGGTGCATAATAAAAACCCCACTTTACAAAACAATCTTTACAGTCCTGGCTCTCTCCCCCACTTTCACCATATTGGCCCTGGCCCTGTAAGACCTTCCTTTTCAAGGCTCTTTTTTATTTTAAGTGTTCTGCCTTAAAGTGATTATGAAATCAATATGAAAAAAACTTGGCGACTGAGCATAAATTAAAGCGGTGATGGGAAAAGGTGTGACAGTTTTCTTTGTTGCCCATGGAAAATCTTTTTAGGGCACTGAAAGATGCCACTCCAGCTCCAAGACTGTTTGCATCTGTTAGGCTGACTTAAACCGCCCTCGAAACTATTGGACATTCACTTAAAATTCTGTGCAGGGAAAAGTATATTTACATTTGTTGCATTTGAAATGAGGCATATGCTGATGAACGTTTTAAAAAGAAAGACTAAGGAGAAAGGGGTAGACTGGTTAAACCATAATTTTTGTTTAAAAGTATTTCTGTGCAGTCCTGTTTCTGCTCGCCACCAAAACGCTTCCCTCTACACCCGCAGTGATATTCACGAGAGTCCAAATTTGTTCTGAAACATCCAAGTCCTAACGACAAATACTAATATTTTCAACTTCTCACCACTCAGGCTTTTGATACCTCTGTACACTCCCTCTTGTGTTCAGAAAAAGAGGGAGGAGGAAAAAATAAAGAAGAGATTAAGTACAAATACCTAAGAATTTTATTTGATAATAACTTGTGATCGAAAAATTAATATTTTCCAAAGGAAAGCTGTTGATTTTCTTCTTCCTTAAATAAATAAAAAGAGGCTGTGCCTCTAGCAGCTTAACCAACATTTTTTTTTTCCTTTTTTTTTTTTTTTTTTTTTTTTTTTCCTTTTAGAAGGGAAACATGTTGTTTGGTCGGATGACATTGCATAAATGACCAGTTGAATGGCACTAAGTCGAAAATTGGATAAACTATGGTGCTTTTTTGCCCGGGACTTAGGCATTGTCTGCTGTCTTGCAAACGTTCCTAATCCCCTCTTTTGAAAAATACAAGGCTTTGTGCCTGCCAAAGAAAAAAAATTTGTACAGATACAAAAAAATCAGCAGCAGACGTGGTTATAAAAAGGAGTAAATAGGTTTTAGTTGGGGTTGAGCTGTGAATGGCAGATTTTTTTTTTTTTTTTGGAAGGGTGTAACATAAGGAGATCCTTGTGAAAAATGTAAACAAAAAAATGGCCAAAGAGGACAAAATTATATGGTGAATTTTAGTAGAGAAAAGTAGGTTTAAATAGCTAGGTTTTACTCATCTGAGGTATAAAAGATAACATTATTTGTTGGTGGGTTTATTTTCCTCCTAGAAACAAAAAATGGGCAAAAATATTTATTTTCCCTGATATAGATAGATTGTTTGGATTATTTTCCGTGCTTTGATTTTAAGAAAAGAAAATAAACCTTCATTTTACAAATTTCGGATTGATTTTTTTCCCCCCCAAGCCCTTGACCACTACATCTTTTTGGAAAGTCCACCACGATGAGCTTTGTATGCCAGGGAGCGAAGTGTGGGGGAAAAGTGAGTACAGTAAATACGGTCCCGTTTGTCTCACGCTGCTGTTGGGGAAGCCCTCAGTTCCTCAGCTTGTCGAGGGAAGGAAGGTTTGCTTTTTGATTTGGGGCACATTTCGGAATGGAGGTTAGATACAGGATGACGTTCTTTGCAATTTTGGAAACCAATTTCATTTAAGCAACCGGCTCAGTTTGGCGGAGGTGAATTTTTAGCGCGCGGGAAAGGATTTCTGAGCGGAAAAAGCTGAGCTTTTGATACACAGAAATAAAATTTTTTAGATGGGTGCAGGTGCCGGTTAGGGTGGAGTGGATGAATGATTAGATAGATAGACAGATGAATTTAGCTTTACCTACTTTATCTCTCACCCTGTTAACACCTAGATCGGATAAAGCGAGGTATTTTTATCATTCTGACTTTTTTCTGACGAACATTTTCTCCCGTTTATCTCTTTCCTCCCTCATATCTCGGAAGGTTTGCCTTTGTAGGTCTGTCGGAAAGGAGATTTATTTCCTGCTCTGTCTTTTTTCTCTTTTCCTCCTCCATGCCTTCCTTAAATCACTTGCCTGCTCTATCGCTGCAAAGCGCTCCTTGCGCCGAAAGAGAGGAAAAGTTTAGGAAAAGCAAGAAGATGGGTTTGTTCTGGTTTGATTTGGGTTCTGTGTGACTGGGTAAGGGCTGGCACACGCACATTCACCCCCAGATCTCCGGGGGACCCCCACGGTTTCAGCCAGCACAGAGACACAACCCACGCGGCAAAGGCAGGCGCGAGGTTGGTTTTGTTTAATTTGTTTGTTTGGCCAAAGAAGACCACTAGTTCTGTTGATTTTTTTTTTCTTTCCCCTTCCACATTTTTTTCTTGCTGCTACTAATCTGGAAGGGACGGGCGCTGGATCGGGTTTGGGATGAATCTTCCCTCCTTTGTATGAGCGCTACCGAGCAGAGGAAAATGGGGGTGGGGGTGGTGGGGGGGTCCAGGACAGGGGGAGGGGAGGGGTAGGTACCTCGAAAGGAGATCGCATGCTATTTACCTGCAAATCGTCTGCTCCCGAGGCTGCAAGCCCGAGGCTTGGTCCTGGCAGGAGTCTTTGATCTGGATGCATCCCATATTGGGATCCATGGCTCATAAGAGACAGGTCGTGGCGGCGGTAAGCATCTAAGCACCCCAGCTCTCTCCTCTGCTCGTCCAAGCAGGAGGACTTGAGTGCCCGCGCATTGTGCAGGTTGATAAAATCAGTGGGTTCTCCATGGTGGATCTGCTGGTAATATTGCTGGGAGTGGTGGAGAGAGTTCAAGGAGTAAGCGTCGGGGTTGACTGCCGGGTGGCTGTGTTGGAACTCGTAGTGGAAGGACTGGTGGTGCAGTGGGGTGTACTGGTGGTTAGTGGAGAAGTACGGGGAGGCGAACTCGGTGCCCGTGGTAGAGTAAGTGAGAGGAGATGAGGAGGAATAGGCGACGGTCGAGTTGGCCACAGACTCCAGGCATCCAAGCTGCATCAAACGGTAACTGTTTGATCCGTCATGACGTATCTGAAAGGAAGAAGTGAAAAGAAGACCCCAAAACTGGAGGTTTGTCATTGAAAACCCCCGGTACGGTTCTTCCAAGCACGCTGTCCTGCATAGCTTCTCCCCCTGCAGAAGCGTCTAAGCCTGCAAGCAGCAACCCCAGCAACAAAAGATCCTTTCCTACCTTGGGCTGGTGCCATAAAGGTCTGTTCAAAAAATCATAAACAGCCCAGCCTGTCCTTAATACTGTCAAGTGAAAGGAATCCACGCACTGAAATAAAAACTATCTATCTATCTATCTATCTATCTATCTATCTATCTATCTATCTATCTATCCATCTATTCATTCATCTATCTATCCATCTATCCATCCACCTCCTGATCACAGCTGTAATATCTGGGGCTGACACAAAAAAAAAAGTCATCAAACAGAGGAAACTACCGAGAATACACACAAGTCCCGTCCCTATGTTACAGCGTTACACATTGAGAAAGCTTTGCCGCCTGCTTGCCTTCCTTTCTTTCTTCCTTCCTTCCTTCCCTTCTTTTTTTTTTTTTTTGAACCCCTATTTTTCTTTCTTTTTAAAATAACGAATCAGATCCAAAATTCCCCCCCTCTTTTCCCTGCGTTTCGAAAGAAAGGAGAGTCCTGCTTTTTTAGCGAGAACTCCCCATTCCTGGCGAGCTGGTGGTGATTTCTCTCCACTTCATTATATTATTAGGGGTATTATTCTGATTTTCGTTCTGGCAACGGTTTTAACGTGGTAATGAGTTGCCCTTGCTGGCGACAGATGTCATAACGAATTTTCTCTCTATACTTCTTTAAGTTATCTCTGAAGCCGGATTATAATTAAACGTAACGGTCCAATATGGATTTTAAAAAAATGGAAACAACCACACAGGCACATACACACACACAGATGCACACACACATCCACACACACGCGCGCACGCACACACACACACACACACACTCACACACACAAAATACCTCTGCATCGTGGACGAGACCTGGAAAGGTAGTTGACATTTTTTGGTTCTCCGAAAAAAAAAAAAAAAAAAAAAGGAAAAACCCCCAAACCTCGGATAAAACCCCCCTCCCACAATTAAAAAAAAAAAAAAAAAAAAAGAAGAGGAAAAAACCCCCAACTCTGGATAAAACTCCCCTCTCCAAATTAAAAAAAAAAAAAAAAAAAAAAAAGAAAAACCCCCCCCCTGGGAAAAAACCCCCCCTCCAAAAAAAAAAAAAAAAAAAAAAAAAAAAGGAAAAAAATTGAAAAATCCAAAGTTCATGTATTTCCCCAATTTTTTTTAGAAAAAATCTCTACAGACAGAGAGAATTTGCAATGTATCTGCATAGATCAGATCTCTCGCTTTTCCATGCACCTCCTTAAAAACCTGTAGGAACAAAATTTTCCCTCTGCACAAAAGCTGCTCCCTGGATCAGATTTTGTACTTGCTGGGTATTTCTTTGGCTGATGTCGTAGGTCCCTTGGTAATATAGAAGTTTTGAAAATTAAGCATCAGCACTGAGAACTGGGAGGACAATAGATAGAGGAGCTTCATCCCAGGAGACAAGGAATAAATATTGTATCTTCGCCTAATAAGGAACTGTAGGTTCTTTCAACATTTTTATACAATTTTTCCTCCACTCTTTAGAATG
This sequence comes from Onychostruthus taczanowskii, assembly GCF_017590055.1. Taxonomy (NCBI): domain Eukaryota; kingdom Metazoa; phylum Chordata; class Aves; order Passeriformes; family Passeridae; genus Onychostruthus; species Onychostruthus taczanowskii. Next base: position 1,544,833 of record NW_024506994.1, on the reverse strand, counting down.
CTTTTTCTTACCCAGGCTAATATGGGAACTAATCTGATCGAAGGGGGTATTTTGTGTACATTTTATTGGGAAGACATAAAGCTAATATATACAAATATATATTATTAAACCATCCTTTTCAATAGGTAAGTGCTCCTTCCTGTTGATTATACTGCTTCTAAATACTGACCAAAATCTAAGATTGCACATTTGTATGTGTGTCTGTTTAAGTGTATTTTTTTCCTAAATGAAAACTATGTGGTTTGTTTTGGTTGGGGTTTGTATTTTTTTTTTTTTTTACCCTTTCATTTACATCGAATTTAAGTCCACCCCACACTCCAACCTGCTTTTAAAGCTGCCTAATATGTTATCTTACAGGCTTCTTTAAATAGCATTTTCAAACATAAAACTAGGGTGAGACCACAAAGTATCACTGCAGTGACATATGATATTATGGAATTATACATAAAATACATATAGATCTACGGAATTACATCTGTAACAGGCGAAAGAAAAATAGGGAAGGGGACGTAAGAGCTAAAGACCACTGACAGCTCGTTCGACATTTCCAAGTGCCGATATATTTTGGAGATGGGAACGCACGGAGGCTGCGTAGCCCTGGGTGGCAAAGCTGAAGGGGTACGTGATTTATTTATTTAGTGACACCGGTCCGAGGAGCTGCCACTCGGGGAATGAGTCCTGTCTGCCTGCTCGGCGCCCCCCTGTTCCTGTGCCCCCAGGTAGCGGCTCCCCAGCCCCGCAGTGACTGCGGGCTCCGCCCGGGGAGCGCCCGGGGGGGCCGCCCGCTGCCGGGCGAGCTCGGGGTGGCCGGGGGGGACTCACACACCCACCGCGAAGATGCCAGCCCAAATGGCATTTCCCGACGGGGAGGCTCTGCTGATGGCTAGCTTCCACCCGAGATAAGCCTGGAGATAGGAGAGGGTGTAACTTGCTTTTAATTGCCATTTAATTTGGGTCGCGTTTAAGCGTTTAAGCTGCGAAGGTGTCTTAATAATAAGCCGGAGGCAAAGAGGCATGTGGCTCCCTGCCTTGCTCTTTCCTTTTTATTTATTTATTTTTTTTAAGGTCCAGGTTTTGGGAGGGTTTATTGGTATCTGTTCATGCAGGCTAACAGGAGCTGTCACTCAGCCCTCTTTTCTTCCTACAAATGGACAAAGGCACACGACTGGAATGGAAATGCATTGTCTGAGATGGCAAAGTGCGGGTATCCCGGCGGGAGGGTGTGTGGAGCGGGAACACATCACACCTCTCCAGAGCGCTGCTGGGGAGCGGGGCTCCACCCGAGCCCCCCGCCCCGCCCGGCCTAGCGGGGAAGGAAGGAAGGAAGGAAGGAAGGAAGGAAGGAAGGAAGGAAGGAAGGAAGGAAGGAAGGAAGGAAGGAAGGAAGGAAGGAAGGAAGGAAGGAAGGAAGGAAGGAAGGAAGGAAGACAAATATTTCTCCCCAATATATTATTAAAAAAAATCCAGAATTTTCTCCAAGTTCAGATTTTGTTTGATCTTCTCAAGATTTTGATACTTGAGAGAATTGAAAAATGCCACAGGACAAAACCCACCCTTATGATGCGAACAAACTTTGCCCTTTCCAACACCTCTTTGGAGTGTGGAGAACGCAGTGGATTCAGCCACATCAGCCTTGAAGAGGAAGGCTTAGACCTGACAAAAAAAGTTAACACACCTTGAGCATACCTTCCTAAAGGAGGGAAAGGCAGGAGAGGCATTCCTTCCCTTCGAGAAGTCAGACAAGCACCCTCCCAAACATTCATGGCAGAGCACTCCGCATCTCTGTTTACTCTGACTATTTGCGCTGTGCCACTTCAGTCCCATCTCTGTGGTTTGGTTTTGTTTTGAGAAGGGATGAGGAAAAGTTTTCCTCGAGGTGGCCGAGCAAGCCCGGCTCAGGGCATGAACGGGGCACAGACGGCGAGGGGACAGGACCAGGGCGAGCGAGGCGGCGGCAGCGCGGAGCGCGCCGTGACCCGGGCACTGCAGGGCGGCCGCGCTCCCCGGCGAGTCACCCCGCAAGACACTTGCTCCTTTACGCACTCATTCATCTTATTTCCAGGAAACCAAGGGTGTGAGAGAGGGATGTGGGGACACATTCCCTCCTGTTCTGCGCCGTGGGTGCCGCGGTCCGGGGATCGCCCCGCTCCGAGAGCCGAGGGGAGGACGCGCGCTGCGCAAGGGCCGGCGCCTTCCCAGCTCGCTGCCCGAGCTGCCAGGAGATCACCCCGCTGAAGGAGATCAGTTTTGCCAGAGATCTTTCCCCGTCCCGACCCCTTCCCCCTCCATCCTCCCTTCCCACGCACACGCAGCCCAGACGAGCGCACCGCCACGCTCCCAGCCAGCGCGGAGCCCAACTTCGTTTCAAACAACAACAAAGCCACCAAAATGGTTTTGTTTGGAGGAAAGTTTATAAGAAACCCGGCTTGCCAGATGCACGTTACTGGTCAGTTCCATCTGTTAGCTTCGTTTACAGACCCCAGAAAAAAATCATATAGACCGTTTGCGCTTTTAACTCCCCCCAATCCAATTAATAACGCGAGTCAAACTGCAAAGCACTTATTAATTACTCCCAAAGAAAAATCTTTCAGGAAAGTTAATTGGGAGCTTTCTGGTTTTCCAACCAGCGCTATGAACAGAGCAGACAGACTTTGCCTTGAGTTTCATTGTGGCTGAGCACATTGTTTATCCCCTGCCTAAAGTTTACTTCTGCTTCTGAGCTACAGATTTATATATATATATATATATATATATATATAATTTAATTTTTTTTTTTTAAGGAGTCTGGAAAAATCGGACTGGGCTGGGAAGGGTGGGGATTCTGAGGGAAAAAACACCAAACACACAAGAAAATTTAAAGTTCCTCTCTGGGATCATCTCACTTCTCCTGATTCATTGAAGTGTGTAGTGTCTGGTGCTGCTGCAGGGACACAGTCTGGGCTCGACGTCTGGTTGCTGCATGAAAGCAGCTCCCGAGACTCACAGAGCTCTCTCACCTCCTGTTTGTCTTACAAATGTTTCCCAGCATTTAGGAGCCTGAAATCACATTTTTTCACTTTAATTGCTCCATTCTGCCTTAGCTCCTGCATTTTGCTGGTCACCCAATTAAACTTAAATTTATTCTTAATTAAGAGCCTTCTTTTCCACTGAAAGTCACCAAAACTTGGTCTTGCTGGACCTAAACTTCTGAAAGCAGAGTTTCTGGTGTCTGAAGGAGGCCAGAGAGTAGTTCAAGCCATCACAGCCAGCTGGAGTCAGCAGAGTTAGGGTGTTCATCAGCCAGAAAGGGTTTTTTGCTGTCCATCCCCTTTGTCCTCTTCAGTTCCTGAAATCTGAGGGCTTGCAGCTTTAGGAATACTCAGCTGACCCAAAAGAAAAGCAGCCCTGAGGTCACTTTTCTTCATGCCTGGGTCCTGATCATTGCTGTTGACCCTGGATTATCTCAGTAGATCAGAGCATGGTGCTGATAACACCAACCCTGAGCTTTTGATTCCTGTATGGGCCATTCTTTGTCTTATCTCTTTTTCTTCTCCATTGAACTCACCCCTCTTGTCTGGCAGAGGGGCTGAACTTGATCATGGCCCCCTCTGTGCTGAGCCTCACCACCCCATCTCCCTTCTCTGAACTTCACAGGAAGGGAAAGCCCTGGAACAGCCCAGACTTCTGCAGGTGGGAAGGAGGGAGCTGGTAACCTCCCCTCACATACACTCACAGATTACCCACCTGCATTTATAAGCAAACCTATCTGTGTGAGACACGTGGGGTTTTTCCCATTTCCCTTTAATAATTATTATTTTGAGGACACAAATTACATTATATTGCTTTTTCTCTGTCAAGGAGAATGATTTCATATTGGAGTTCACTGAGTGTAGCTATGGGCAATGGAAATGGGGAGTTTTGAAGTGGTTTTCTTCAAGTCTCAAGACATGACATGTCCTGCAAAAGATTTTTCCCTGCCCTCTGGACACAGCTTCCAAACCCACAGCCATATTTCCTCCTCCTCTCAGTTTCTATTCTGCATCACCACAACAGCTGAAAGGCAACATTTTGGGACAGAAATTGCATTTGCAAGCAATTTAAATGCTGTGAATATTTCAGTAAAATAATTAAAGAGTATATCTGGTGTCTTCAGTAATTTCTTTGACTGCAGCAATGCTTCCAGCTTGTTGAGGCTTTCACGAAGACTTGAGGGCAGCTGTATTTCAAGCCAGGTGTTACTCAGAGCAAATGTAAAGGGAGAAGCGGGGTGGCTTCAAAGGTGTCAGTATTGATCAATATTGCCTAGCTGTAAACCAGACCATTGCTCATTTGCAGTGAATGTTGTTCACACCATTCCATGCAAGGATCAGGAGGACAGAATTGGTGGCCACTGGATTGCAACCTGACTTCTTGACACCAACCTTCTAGGTGTTTGGTGACAATGGCAAGGCTGGTCCATTGACTGCCTGTCAGTGAGAAACCCCTTTCCATTCATTTTACTGGTTCACTTCCCCCATCCTCATCTTCCTTAGTCTCTTTCTTCCCTGCTGTCTGCTGTCTGTTGCCATCCAAGCAGAGCTGTGAGGCCCACAGTTCCTATTTCTTGTGCTAAGAGTCCTGATGATGTGCCTTCTCTAATTCTGCTTCAAGCCCCCTCTCATCGATCCACAAGTTTACTTCTTTCACAGAGCTGCTCCTCGTGCTTATCCTCTCCACTCATCTGATCTTGTAGTCATTGAATTCCTCCCTCTCTGGGTGTTTTCCCACAGCTCCCTTTGCTGCTGAGTCCTCCATCCCATCTGTCTTTTCTCTCCAGCCAGACCCCAAGAAAACAGCTTCTCTTGGTTTAGTCTTGTCGAGGTGTGGGGATCCTCCTGGGGACTCTGCCTAGGGCCCCTTCTTAGAAGGCTCCTAGGGCTGTACCTGCTCCATGGAGGCCTCTCCACCTGGTCCTCCTTTCCAACAGCCTCTGGTGTATCCTGGTCTTGCACACACTCCTGCTTTAAGGCATTTATTTTGTCACTACTGTTTTGTTACCAAGCTGTCTACCCACCTTCCCTCCCTTCTTTAGGTACCTGCAACAAGAAAAACAGGCTGCCTCCACTCTTCCCCCTTTTGGGATTTCCCCCCTTTCAATCTTCACACAACACTGGTTTTGCCAGTGCCTTTTACTGCCATGTTCCTAATTTCTTTCAGCATCTCTCCTGCATCCCTTAGGGGGGTAACATGCCGACTGTCTGTGGCAGCTGTCCTCGCTCCAGTTCTGCAAATACTGAGACAAAGAAAAACCTCCCTGCCTCCTTCCAACATTCTCTTGAAAGCAAACACTACTTCTTCTGTCAAGTGCTCTTGCCATCCTTTAGAAGCCGTTTTTATTTTCCAGTGACCTCTTCTGTACTTGAAGAATGTCCTGTTACTTTATTTATCTTGCTCTCTTGTGCAGTTCTCTCATTCCACACTCTGGCTGCTCTCCCATCTCTTAGACTTGCTCTCCTTCCTCAGGTAATCCTCTAAGACCTATTTTGTTTTTACCTGATCCATCTCACTCCTGTAGGTCACCTTTTTAACCTTAAATCCTTTTCTGATTCTGTGGCTATCTGAAGGTATTTGCAGCTGTGAGAAACAGAATCACAATAATTTTGGAGAATCCTCTAACAATCCCTTTTTTTTCCACTGGCATCTAATTTCTCATATCCTGTGTGGTTTTCTGTTCTGAAAAGGGAGGTTTGGTTATAATTACAAACTTAAATGGGCTCTAATTCCTCTCGGTGAGAACCTTGACTTCTTGCATATCAGTTACTCATCAGCCAATTCCCCCTTGTTATAAGCTGTTGAGGTTTATAAATATTGGCAAAGGAAGAATTCACAAATATCCTGTTGACATTTTGTGCCCTCAAGTTTGTATCAAGGAAGAAGCCAGAAATTGTCCCTTAAAGAATCTTTCTCTATGATAATGTTTTGGTTTTTTTTTTTTTTTTTCAAGTTGTGATCATGTGTTTAATTGCTCTGACCATCCTTTCTGCTTCACTGAGGAGTTCTCCAGCATTATTGTTGTTGTAAGTTATTTCCACTATTAATACCATGCTGGGAAACTATTAAAAGGAAACACAGACATAACCATCTCTGTTCATGGAATGCAATGGGGTCAGAAATTTAACTGTAGAGCAAAATGAATCCTGACTCTAGGAAACCACAAAATGGTAAAAAGCCCCAAAATGTGACTTGAAAATTAACAGAAGTCCTCACTGAAATTCTTTCCCCACTTCTTGAGGAATTGGAATAGGTTGTCCAAAGAAGATGTGGATTCCCCATCCCAGGAAGTGTCCAAGCCCAGGCTGGATAAGGCTTGGAGCAACCTGGGATAGTGGAAGGTGCCCTGTCCATGGCAGGGGGTTGGAACAAATTGATCTTTAAAGTCCCTTCCAACCCAAACTGTTCTATAATATTGTGATATAAACTTTTGAACCTTAGCCTCTGAATCTAATAATTAATGTAAAACCTTGTGGGTTTCAACAGGGATATTCCTCAGGACAAGAGTGGAATAGTGGAAAAATAGAGATTTTGGAATACCATTCTCCACCATTTTCGCTTAGCTCTTCAAACGGAAGTCCACATTTTGTTTAAAAACAGCCTATTTTCAGCAAAATTTGTGAGACTTTTTCATTGCCTTTTTTAAAACCTAGCTACTGAAGAGAAGATCTGAAGACTACTTCCATAGACAGCAGAACAGGAAGCTCTATGGGATATTCCTGCTCTTTGATGTAGCATAATACCCATACTCAACCAAAGCAAGAGGAAATCTTGTGTGGTGGTGATTTTGCATTAAATCATTAAAATTCCATGGAAATTCTAATCACAGCCTTAGATTTTGCTGCTCAGGAGAAAGCACTGGTGATGGAACTGAAAATCCTGCAGTTATTTGGCGAATCCCTTTGAAAGCTCCATTTTTTTTTTGTCTTGCCAGTTTTAGCCCACAAGGCAAGTCTAAACTAAACTCTCCACATGTAGCCAGCTAAACTAGGGTTTTAGAAACTCTGCTGATCATGAACTGGCTAAGAAGTCATTATCCATGTTATTTTCTGGATGTCTTTCAATGCATGAGGCAGAATCTTATAATTAAACTTCTCTCTGGTAGTGGAGAATGAAAACATCTGTAGACTGTGATGTATTAAAGATGTACCTTATATTAGAATCATCCATAATTAATGCAGACATTCCAATAAATAATACAGTGTCAGGTTCTTTGGATTATTGAGTGTGCTCCACTCTGCTCATGCACTTATGCAGTGGCAGTAATTGTGAACAAGTTTCTTTACCTAATTAAACACTGTGCCCTACTATATGTTTAAATAACATTGAAGTTTTGTCACAAACTTAAAAGAGTAAATCCGTAGGTAAGGCTGACATCTTTGCCCTCAGCTCATGACTGAGCTTGTACTGATCGCTTCTCCCATTTTTCCCCAACCTGTGTGTCTTCATGGATGTATATTTTCATGGATTTTTTACCACTTACATTGAGTTTGTAGCCTTAACACTTTAAAATTAGGTGTAATACCATTAATATTTTAAAGAAATTCTTTTCTCAAGAGTCTGAAATTGCTCTGAATAGCTCAAATAAATCTGTGTTTGGCTTAAGTAATATATAATTTTCACTGAACACATATATTTGCTAACATATTTGAAAATGGGACTTGTATTGACCCAGGAATCCTGGGTAGGTAGGAGAAACCACTATATATTTTTTATTGGTTCAGTATTCAGGCATTTGCTATTAAAATGCATAAGATGTATCCCCAAAACTGAAGCCAGCTACTTCAGAGACATAAGATTCCATCGAGGGAATAGGTATTTATGCTTTAAAAACATATTTTAATTTCCCAATTGATCATAATAGCTCATGCATAAAAGCAAGAAATTTTGAGATTTCTATTACTTTACAATCAGGCATTAAAATTCATTTGAAGAAGGATTTTTTTTTTCTAATTTCTTTCCAGAAATAAGAGCTTTCCTGCAGGATCTGATTTTGGAATGAGATCTCTGGTAGAAGAGACATCATTCACAACCTGACAATAGTTACCAGAGGTTTGATAATGAATGTGCTGGTGGAGCTCACTGTGAGCTCCATTCTGCACCCCAGACTCTTGCCAGTAATCCCTGTCTAAGCCAGTTGTCTCTTTGACCTCTGTGGGCCTGAGCACACTGGTGAAGGTGCAGGGGTCAGGCAGCAAAAGACTAGTACTCCCCTGAATGAGGGACCTGCTCCAAAGATCACCTTAAGTCAATGGAATTCTTTCCCTGGAATTCAAAGAGCTGCAGAAAATGCCCTAAACAAGTATTTGATTTGTATTGTGCCTAAAATATAAGAAGAATAGAAGTGAAAACAAGTATGAAATATTGTCTGTCTGGAAAATGCATTTAATTTCAAATGTTAGTTCCATACTCTGAAAGCTGAAAAATATTTATTGTGTTTTTGAGAACCATGAGAAAAATTCCCTTCCTTCCTTCCTTCCTTCCTTCCTTCCTTCCTTCCTTCCTTCCTTCCTTCCTTCCTTCCTTCCTTCCTGTGAACAGGGCAATTATTCAGTTTCTAAACTGTGAGCTAAAGTGTGATTTTCTGCAGTAATTCCTCTCAATTTGTGTTATCTGGCTGTTGTGGAATGATTATTTGCAGCCCAGTGAACAAAACATGGACAATAAGGAATTTTCCATTGTACAATAATGTACAATAATGACTGCAAATGAAGATCAATGTTTTTAGTAGTTTAAAGACAATGGCCTACAGCTTACTGACCCCAACAGCAATGTGCTCAGCTAAAACAAATGTTTAACTTTATTTCTAGAATCACAAAAAATAAAAAAAAGACGGAAGAAAGGAAGAAAGAAAGGAAGAAAGAAAGGAAGAAAGGAAGGAAGAAAGGAAGGAAGAAAGGAAGGAAGAAAGGAAGAAAGGAAGGAAGAAAGGAAGAAAGGAAGAAGGAAGGAAAGAAAGAGAAAGAAAGAAAGAAAGAAAGAGAAAAAAGAAAAAAAGTAAAAAGAAAAAAGAAAAAAAAAAAAAAAAAAAAAAAAAAAGGAAAAAAAAAAAAAGGCAAGGAAGTGCATTTAGCTCCAGTAAGCAACATTCATTCAGTGTGGAAAGAGACACTGGTATTTGGATTGACAAAGACCAGGATGTAACTTTGGTTTGTTTATTTCAGGGGCAAGGGACATAAGCCATGCATTAAATGATGGTCAAATGAATATATTATCTATCATAAAAACATACAAAATTATTATTTCTAACAATGTTCTTGTATATATTTCTATTTCCTAAATGCAACAAATCTGTGACAACAATAAAGATCTTGACTCTTCTGTGTAAGGATATATCACATATCTATACATCATAAAGGTGTATCTTTCACTTTTATGTACATATAATATTGAGAGAGATTTTACAATAATTTGCACAGCTGTTTCATATCTTAGCTCTAGATGAATCAACACAATAATTGATCCACCTCTCATTTACATCAGCTGAACCTTTTCTCTGCTATTTTGAAATACAGAAACACACTCCTTTACTTGCCATTCCTCCCCACACCAGCTGAGGAAATGCTGAGATGCTGTCAGCAGTCCCACCTGCCTGCACAGATCCAAGTGCATGGCCAAGACTTTGCACTCATACTCACCCAAATTCCTATATTGGTTGCTGTGCATCCAAAAGAGCATAGGAAAATGATGCATTTCCCTCAGCTGGAAATATGAGCATTTGGTTTCATTATAACTGTACTCCTCACCCTAAATTTGCAACCCTTAAAGATTAGCTTAAACAGGAGATCTATTTGGTTTATAGTGATGAGCACTGATTTTTCGCCCTGCAGTGCGCAACACTGGCCTGGCTATTAACAGAGGAGAAAATGTTATTCCCTGTAGCTAGGAGGTTCTGTACATAAAAAGAAGCTACATATCATTGAATCAGAATAGTTTGGGCTGGAAGGGAGCAGAATAGTTTGGGCTTAAAGGCCTCCCAGTCCAACCCTCCGGCAATGAACAGGAACCTCTCCAACTAGACCAGGTTGCTTGGAAGCCTGTCCAACCTAATGTTGATTATTTCAAGAGATGGGACATCCACCACCTCTCTGAGCAACCTGTGCCAGTGTTTCAGCACCCTCACCATGGGAAAAGGCATCCTTACCTCTAGTCTGAATCCACATAAATATGTGTGTGCATTTTTATTTATAAATTTTAGACGCATACATGGAACCTTATCAGCAGCATATTACCTGCTGCCCTGCAGGATGGGTTTCTAAAATGAAAAGTTACTTCTCTTTATTGTCTTCAAAGAACCCCCTGAGCTAGGTTAGTTGTTTGTAGTAACCCAGGGGAGGAAGAAAGCCTGTTTAGTATCCCTCTTCTTTCTTGCAGGCAGAGGCAGGCTGCGATGTGGCCGCCCCCCCTCCCCTCTCCCTCCCCCGGCTGCGGGGTGAGTCCCCCCTGAGCCCCGCCGGCGGGAGCTGTCCATTCAGCACCCGCCCGCCAAAAACAACAAAAGCAGGGAAATATTAATTAATTAAAAGAGGGGGGGGGGAGAGCTAAAAAAAAAAAAAAAAAAAAAAAAAAAAAAAAAAAAAAAGCAAAAGCCAATCTGCTCAATCCTCTGCCTGCAGGCAGACTCTAACGGAAACCACATATGCTTTGCCTCTCCCTATAAGAAATCTTCATTGGGGCATTAAAATACTTAAAAGGATTAGTCGTTAAATACTTGTACATTTGGTTTAATTCACTAGAAACGCTATGTCACAGGGTTACATCAGAAAGCTAGAGAGTTTTAATCTCACTTGCAGTATTTACCTAGATGTTTTATTCCTTCTGCTGCTTGTTACAGGGATAATATTAATATCCTACTCGTCCACAGGGATGAAGTTAAAAAAAAAAAAAAAAAAAAAAAAAAAAAAAAAAAAAAAAGAGCTGGCTTCTGTCTGATGGTATAAAAATATCAAAGAGACTTTTAAGGTAACACAAAACAAAACAGCATGAACTGGAGTGTGGTATTCCTTGCCACCGCCTGTTGCTTATTCCTAATTGTGATGAAGGAGGTGTAAGGAGCTGTTGCTTTTGGAGAACAGAATAATTTAGATTGTACAGGTCTTGGGACATGGGAAATAGTGGCTTTGTTTAAAGCAATTTCCTTTTTCTTAAGTCTCAGTTTCCCTCTGCGACAGGTGTGCACCCCTTTTGTCCCTCCTTTTGCAGTGCTGTAGCTAAAAATTTTGGTAAAAGGGCCCAGAAGGAGCTGTCTTCAAATAAGTAAAGACACAGGGGCTATCAGTGTAAGAAAGGCAGGCACAGAAATGCCAGAAATGCCTTGCTGTGAGCTTCCCAATGGGGAGGGCAGCAGATCTGTGGGAGGACATACTCATGTGAGACTTGCCTGGTTTTGTGATGGGTGGCAGAGAATGTTAAGAGCTTAAAACTTTGCTGAAGTTGTAGAGGCTTCTGCACTGACATTGCTTCCACAGTCTTCCTGTAGCTATATCCAGTCAAATAAACCTCAAGGAATGAGGTTTCACTGAAATTGTTTGCTTTCCAAGTCAAGAGTTGCTTTAGTCACAGTCAAGGCTGTTTAGATGAAACAAACAAAGCAAAACAAAAAAAAAAGAGCTAAGGGTGAAATTCCTGTTCTATTTAATTGAATGAGTGTACTATGAGTGCTACAAATTTCTATTAACTTCAGAAGGAATAAAACCAGTGGGGTGGTATACATTCAGTATTTCCAAGAAAGAAGCCTGGGATTTCTCACAAAAAGGGAAGAAAGAACTGAGACAAGTTCCATCACAAATTTCCCTGTTTGCTTTGTAGTGTCTGAACAGCAGAGCTACTCATAGCCAACCATTTTCACTCTATCCATGGATTTATCCCCATTAGCATTAGCCTCACTGGAAGATCTGCTGTGACTTCAACAAGATACAACCTATTCTCATGGTATTTCCTCTTGGCTACCTACCTGAGTTAGGCAATCTCCAGAAAAAGCAACATAAAGGGTCCTGTTAAAAAAAAAAAAAGAGTCATAAAAATTGTGTCATTGCCTCTGTGTAGAGAACAAGAATTAAAATGCACACTCCCCATCTCCAAAGCACACACATATCTGCCAATAATCTGGAAGAAAATTTCAGCACTGGGATTTCATCTCAGATATCACCCTTCTGAGCTAAACAATACAGTGTTCTGCAGCAGTCAGGTAGGGGGTGAGGCCTGGGTAAAACTCATCAAGTCAGTTCTTTTGGATTCAGAGAAAGCATCATTTTCTATGACCACCAAATCATTCTCCTTTCAATCTCTGGAAGAGGAGCATTCCCAGCAGTTGGCCAGAAGTATTTCTGTGTTCCTGTATATCATCTCTATGAATGATATAAGGAGCACTACACAGTGACTCAGAAGACAGATCTTTGTCTCTTATAACAGAATATAAATATTTATTTATTTATTTATTTGTGGAACTTGTCCCTCTGGTCTAGGGTGTTTTCTACGTTCTAGACATCTCAGTCTAATTTAATTTTTGGGGGTGTCTGAATATCACCCTGCCCTTGACATAAAGACTACTTTTTGTGTCAGCCTTTGTGCCTTGTGCTTTTCTTCCTGCTCAAAAGCAGAGAATGGTTTCTTGTATCCAAAGAATAAATGCAGCAGCCCCTGAGACTGCTTGGATGAGGACTAGATAAGAGAGTTACATTAGGGCAGAAATTCGGGTCACATCATATCAAACTGAAAGCATGAGGCCAAATATAGGCTTGGCTAATAATATTTACACACAATCATTTAAAATGTGAAATCTTCTGCCATGTAAGAAACCTCCTTTCAGTCTCAAGATTGTGCAGGTATTTTCAATAGGGCTGTGCCACTGTTTGCTAAAATGCAATGCATTTGCATCTTCTTTGCATTATTTATTGTTATCCTGCAGGCTGGATTGTCACACTAAGCATGATTTATGTCACTGAATTTTATCAGCCTTTGCTAGATGATATTTCCAAGTGGTGTCCCTGGACCTTAGGAAGAGAAATGTCAGTGCAAGTCTTTTACACCTGTTACACAGCAGAGGTGGGTGCTGCTTCTTGTCAGTGGTGCAAAAAGATGTCTCTCCTTCAGCAGCAGCTCCTGGTCCTGTGACATTACCACATCCATAGCAGACAGATTCTTCAATGCTTTCAAAGACTTTAGAAACATGTCACAGAGCATTTTATAAGTTTATGCTTGACAGACCAAGGGGAGAATTTTACAGTCCACTGTAATGTGTGTTTTAATATGTGACACAGGAGGCACTGCCTGTGATTAGAGGTCAGGGGATGATTGGGGTGAGAGCTGGAAAAGGCTTTAGGGTGTACATGGAAGATCACTCCTTGAATCTTCTATTGACTTTCTGTGTCACCTAGGAAAAATCACCCACCAAATTATTGCTCTGCTCCTCACATTTTGCATGTGTGGTATATCTGTTTCTTTTATGTCTTACCTATTTGCAGTTCTAGCTCTTCAGGATGAACACTGAGTCTTGCCAAGTGACTGCACATTGCTTGAGGAAATGGGAGCCTTGCTTTGAGCTTAAGGTCACACTCAAAACAAAAAAGTAAAAGTTTTGCATCTTTTATTGGAAAAAATGCAACATACAGGATGAAACTTTAATCATGAGGACCTGCCTAAAGACTCGCTCCACTTTAACTTTTTCTGAGAGACTTGATGTGCCACAGCCTGCCTGTAGGTCCATGTAAAGACCATGAATATGACACTGTGACTGGCCATTCCATGGCTTGAAAAGGTGAAATAAGAAGACCAATTGAAAGTTTACACTTTGTTGGCTGATCTGCACTAGTAAATGAAATTCTGCCCAGTAGGAGTGGTTTTTTTAAACTGAATGTGAAGGGGGAAGAGGATAATACCAGGTTTGCTCACGAGAAGCTGTGGGATGACACACCAGGGTGAGAAGGATGAGGTGTTAGAGAGGGCTCTCATGTTGTTACTCTGGGATGTGCTGGCTACACTGTAGCACAAAAATCTTACAGATCTGAGCCAGGTAACAGCAGCCCACAGGGAAATACCAGGAAAATACCTCAAAGGAATGAGGGGGTGTTCCTTTAGGGAGGTGACACAGCTGACAGAACAGCTGAAGGAACAAGAACTCAGTTTTATTTCTCACAGCCACCAGGAGAGCAAATGTTCTGAGGAGAAATGGGAGGAACAAGTGTTTAAATGCCACATGGTCTGTGGAGTTGCAATTTTTTCCATAAGTGGATCATCTAGGACATTTCTCTTAAATAACAGCACTCTAACCTGTTGTGCCAGATATACCATTGGTGTAAATCAGCACAACTCTCAAAGGACATGTGTTGATTTTACACCCACTGGACATGTGGCTCAGCCAGTCTGTGATTTTTACCACTTAGTTTTCTTCATGAACAGAAAATAAAATTATCATTTGCCAGCGATAAGGATATCTTTAATCAGGAACGAGGACCTACTGTACTGCTAAGTGCCAAAAAGACAGTCCTTAATTTAGAAACATTTTGGTGTAGCATAGAAGGACTCCATGAATGCAGGAAACTGATGGAATAAAACAAAGTGATAATGAAAGAATGCTGAAGTGTTCAATTTTATGTGGACATGACTTATTTAGGGAATTAATAGTGAATTAAGAGAATTCTTTTGTTTTCTTAAATGTATGTTTGAGTGCAAACATTTTTGTGGAGTCAAATTCTGGTCTCAGTTTCATTAGTAAGAAGAAAAAGCAGGTCAATGGAGTGATGCTATCACAAAGCTGATATGTGCATCCAGACAATTATTCTTGAATAGATGTAGAATAGGAGAGTTACTAGTTTGATATCTCAGCCTTAAATTATTTCTAAGAATGTCCTGTGGAAGAAAAATGAATTTGAAAAGGTATTATAAAGAAAAATCCATTTACATCTTTTGTGCAGGAAGAACCTGTTGAATGACATTTAAAAGAGGATTAAAGTTGATTTCTTACAAGCAGTAGAATAATCAGGTTTCTAAGCTAAAGTGGAATTAAGGTCCTTCAATTCATCTGCAAAGCTGACTGAAGTTGAATCATCGTTCGGTAATTTACATGTCATTTACAGGGGCATTCATTGTGCTTTTAGTACTGTAAATATGATCTGAACAGCTTTTGATCTTTTGCAGCATTTGCAGGAACATATTATTGTTTCTGAGAAAAAAAGGAAGACTTTCATAAAAAAAAAATTCCTCAACGCTTTTTTTACAATGTCAAAACAAATGTGTCAACCAAATGGTAATATCTGCGCTAGTTTCATTTATCTGCACACGGCAGTTGTGAGGTTTAATGATTGTTTGTCACAAAAATACATTTTAAGAGGAGCAAGCAGATTGCTGAGTAGCAAACATGTTTTATGGAATATGTAACATTGTAAACACATTTTTGTTTCAATAGGGTTTACAGAGGTTTGCAAAATGAATGTGTACATATGAAATGAGAAGTAGACAAAGCTTGTGTTTTCCTACCTAAGAATTTTGCTTTCATTTGTTTTTGACAAGAAGATTCATTTGCTACCATTAAAATTCACACCTTTATACATTTTTTTTACTCTTTTCTCACCTTTTGAACTGGGACTAATTCTTCTGACATATATTTGACCACAGCTCCCATAGCAAGAGAACCCTCCCACATTTCCCACAACTGCCAACCTTGTTTATCTTGTCAATTGTTTCTTGAAAGATCAGATCTTTAGCTGCGCCAAAGCCCAGGGAAGTCAATGAAAAGATTCCCAAAGGCTTTGAATCATTCTCTGGCAGCAAAGAGCCACTAACTTCAATGGGTTTTCACCAATTTACTCCAGCTGAGGATTTGAGCTGGTGTTTAATACTGCACTTACCATCATTCTGACTGGGATTCATCTTGTACATTTCTTGGAGGCACAAAGAGTCATAAACCAGAGTTTTGGCTGGGGGTAGGGTAGAAGAAGGTGGTTATAATTTAGAAAGGTAGTGGTTCAGTTAAATATTTTTTTGAATTTTGTTGAGAAACTTTGGATATACATGTGGGATGATGATGTAGAATAAATCTCTGTCTGAACAGCATTGTTGTTGTGGATTATAGAGGAAATAGTAATAATATTTATTATGTGTTATTGACAACTGACTTTCTGAGAACAACCAAATTAATATCTAGACTCCTCTCTAAATTTTATTTTTTTTGTCCATCAAGTTATGACTCAATTTCACAACACAAAAGCCAATTAAAATAATGGAATCCAATATTAAATATCTTTAAATAGTTATCTAGGATCCTGTCAATGGAAATGGACTGAAGCCTTTTGACTCTGCTCATTCAGGCATCAATTTTAAGTCCTGCTGAATTACTTTTTGGACTTTCTGAATATTTTCATTGATGATAGAGAGTCAAATGAGAATGTTGTATCAATTCCTTTATTTAGAGAGCTGAAATTGGGCAGGTTGCATCCCAAAAATACTGATTTCATCAGCTATTAAAAGATAATAACATTTATAGTCTTAGGAGTTATGCTGCCTCCTATTGGCAGTTTCCTTTACCTTAACAGAAACATGGTCAGTGGATTTTGAGTATTAAACCCGACTAAGCCTTAGGTAATATTCATTAACAAAGATTCATACAAAGAAAGCAAAGCAGTTCTAATGAAATTAAAAATATTAGATAAAAATCTCTCCATTATTATGAAGAGGAAAAAGCTTAAAGTTTTGGAGTGATCTGAAAGACATAAAGGTCAAAATCTCCTTGACATTTTTAGGTTCAAAAGATTGTGAAGTACTGTTAGCTTTGAAAACAAGACATCACACTTGCCTTTAAATACCCTTGCTCCAGATTAAGGCATCACAACACATCTGAAATTCATGTCAATGTGCACTGATGTTCACACTCATATCTGACATATAACTGCCTAGGACAGGTCTAGGCAGTTCAATTTCTTTCTCCACTACCATTCCCTTCCATCTGCCTGAATATTTACAAGATTTATTACCAGTTTAAATATATTAACTATCAAGTTTAGACACATAAAGCTCCAACTGAGGATTCCTAAATTACTTCTTGCATTTCTTCTAAAAAGATTATCTTCTTGATATTTTTGTTGTGTGTTTTCTGGAAAAAACCCAACCAACCAACCAACCAACCAACCAACCAACCAACCAACAAAAACCGCCCTCAGCAAAACTTATATTTGACTTCATTATCTTAGAGACGCCTTTTCCTAAAGTGTCTGTGTGTTTCTCCCCTGTGTCCTCTGGTTTCATGTACTCCACCAACTTGCAGGTGAAATCCAGCATGAATAGGATGGCTGTGATATCAATTTTACAATATTCATAATAAATACTAAGCACTCTCTCACCTCTATGTTATGGTGTATGCACAACATTATCATCTTTTCCTATCCAGCCACTCATACTTCAGCCAAGAATTCCACAATGTTCAGTTTGAGTTTCCTCACATGGACAACTCAGAGCTGAGCAACCTTTCCTTCCTTCCACAAACCTGCCAAAGGCAGCAGGGATTTATTTCCGTGCTGTCCTGTCTGACCTGTTCTGTCACTGTCACTTATTTCACATTCAAAGCTTCTTCTCCCTGTCTTCTCTCATCTCTTAACTCTTTGTCTTTCAAAACACTCTCAGATCTTGTTTTTGGAAGGCAACAGTCTCATTGCATTGCTTGCTCTTTATTGAATGAGCTTTTTTTCTGTTATCAAGTTCTGGCATTCCTGTCTCACCAGCTTGGAACCACCCTGCAGATGTCCACAAGCAGTGGGTACACCTCTAAGTCAAGCTGTGTCTATAATAAAGGAAGGAGTTTTCCCCTCCTCCAGGAGCTGAAGGAATAAGAAAGGACAAGTGCTTTCAGAGGAGCAGAGGCTGTGAGACAGGAACATCCTCAGCTACCATCGGGTGTCCTGTGCACCTGGGGTCTGACAGGAGAGCAGAGCGTAGGATGTCTCCAGGCACAGACAACCCATGTACCTGACATCTGGGTGTCAGGCAAGAAGAAGTGAAGCAGCCAGTTGGATATAATCTGTTGGAGCTAAGAAATGAAACCAGACATGTTGTGTTTTCTCCCATACAGGTATTGCTTTAGATTAGAAAGAAAACTACTCTCCCCCCCCCACTTCCTCCTCCCCGCTTTTTCTGCACTCTTGGACTGGACACACACATCTGACCTAGGACCCTTTTCATTACATAGCTGAAGCTTCAAATTCAAATGAAGATATAGGTGGGGGACATTTTTGGAGATGTGGGAAAATATGAGTTTATGGGTTTTTTTTTGTGCATGTGTGTGTGCGCATGTAACTGTGTGAAATGCTCTAAAAAACAAATATCTTCCCATGCTGGGGGCACATCCCATTCTTTAGGAAGATATTCCAACCCAAATGATTCTGTGATTCTGTGATATTGATGCTTCTGAGAGAAATGTGGCCACACATAATAAGGAAAATGTTTAATTTATGACCCCCCCCTTTTTTTTTTCTTTTTTTCTGTTTCTCCAATTTCTGTACCATGTTGGAGGAGCTGGTATTTTAGTGAAAATAAATCATCAGAGGATTTAGGTGTCTAGTGGTTCATCTCAAGCCCATGGGCAGCTCATCTGTAACTTTTGGTTGCCCCAAGAAAAACTTACACTGCTCATCTGTTTCAATGAATATTGATATGCAATTCATATCCCTTCAGCATTTCTTCAGATCCTCAGCCCTCAAGCAAATCCCCCAAAGGAAATGATTTGTTGGGTCAGATTCCCACAGGCTTGATCTTTAGTGATGCTTGACAACTTTTGTGCCAAAAAGCCGAATGTTTTTTGGTTTATTATCTGTCAACTGCATTTTGCTGTAAGTGACAGACAGAAATTGTCTCGGACACCATCAGGGCCACTCTTGGCTATGTTTCCTTGGCTGAATTCTTTTCAGCAATTTACTAGAAGGTATTTTTAATAGTTAAAGGAACTGGAAATGCCTCTGCCTGTTCCATGCAACTATTGAGCTTTGCACCATTTTTTTCACCATGAATGGCTCTTTTCTACTTCTTATACAGTTTGAGCATCTGCTTAGGCTTGGATGAGTTGGCCCCTGAAGATTCCTGCCTCAGCAATAACTTTAGAAACATCCCATGTGCTTGCCTAGACAAAACAAAGCATGCAACTTTCAAACAGCTCTGTTTAGAGAGGGTGAATCTCATCCTACGTTGGAAATGTTACATTTTGGAAGCTGCAAATACAAAACTTTCCCCCACTTCGTCTGCTCCTAATTGTTCTTTTCACTGCTTGCTGGTGCTTCATGTTCCTCCTTGTTGCAGATGACTGCCAACTGCTTTTCATTTACCAAAAAAATGGATTATGGCACCATTTCAATGGACTGATTTAATATTCTATTTCAAGAGAAATTCTCCTCGAGATTTTGGCTTTGATTCATTGATGTGGGGAAACTGCCTTGTTGGTAAATACGTTTTTTTTTTTATAAAGCATCTAAAGACCTTTAGAAAGTGTTGCCTGATCTGATTGTATCTTTCATTTCTGATATTACTCTGTCCATTAAAGCACTCAGGGGTGGCTTTTTAGTTTTATAGCAGCCCAGGCTCTCTTTTCCCTTGCTCTGGGTGTGCAGAACTAACACAGCTGAACAATTGCATTACCAATAAAACTGATGCTGTGGTTAAATAGAAGCACCTGGATTTAGGAGACCAGGGTTCAATTTTATCTTTGGAATGGACAGTTCCATCCTTAGTGTTTCTATATAATTTTAAAACCATGGGTCCTTTGATTTCATAAAGAATTGTCTCAATTCAGTCCAACTCATGGAGATCACCAGTAAGGATACAGGTCCATCATTCTTCCTATTATCCTTGGAGACCTGCCTCAAGAGTGTAAAACTAGGAAAATTTTGCTTGAAATAGCTTTTACTTTGTCTGTAGCATGTGGTGCAACCACTTGGTAATTCTGGTCTTTTTTTTTTTTTTTTTTCTGTCTATTCCATTAAACAGAAAATCTTCACCTCTTGAAATCAGAGAAAAAAAAAAAAACTTGTTTCAAAAAAAAATTTGCAGTTTAGGATGTGGAAAGTGGAAAAGACCTAAAATATTGCGTTCAGGTGTCAGTCATACTATGGTGGCCTCCAGGCTTATACATCTCTTAGCAGATGAGACTTCTTTCTCAGTTTTGATCCTTTTGTTGGAACTGTTATTTAAGAATCATGCAGATTGTTTCAAGTTTCACCAACAGGGGCTGTGAAAAAATAATTTTTTTGCTTTTTGGAAGTTGTGATCATAAAATACACATCCAAGGTACAGGAATATAAATAGGAATATTAGTACATAGGCTAAATAATACCAAATCCTATGATTGTTACTTTCTTAGAGAGATAAAATTAAAACCCCACTCTTTCTAGATTATTTTGAAGCTTAGCAACTACGTGGGTCAGAATTGAAAGGTTTGGTTCTATGTTCAATTCACTGCTAAGCATGTTTTTGGGTTTTTTTTTTTTTTTTGTTGTTTTGTTTTTTGTTTTTGTTTTTTTGTTTGTTTGGTTTTTTTTTTGTTGTTGTTGTTGTTGTTGTTGTAAGAGCTTCTGTATAAAGAAAAAATTCTGAGAGTAAGAGCAGAATTCACATTTTGGTAACATCTGAGGGACACCTATTTTCCCTGATGAGTCCTGTCTTGTAATTGTGATTTTCTTGACTGCAATTCCCAAGTGGAAAAAGCTAATGCACACATATATATACACATATAACCTCACACTACACTCTTGGTCAACTAAATGGGAAAGACTGATTTTATATAACTTTTCACATGGTATTCCAAGTAGCACAAAATGTTGTTCTCTGAAGACTAAAGGCAATTTGTAATTATCTTCATCCCTTACTTTGGTAAGTCCCCAGTTTCATCTATTTTATGTTAACTCAAAGGAAGTTTATGTTAAAAAAAAACCCCAGAACAATCTCCTGGGTCACAGCATGACTAGTGAAAACTGCAGCAGATCTGTTCTTTTTCCTTCCCACTGCCATGGCAGGCTGCAGAGCAAAGCAAGAAGTTTCCTAAGGGAGCAGATGCCAAACCTGTCTCACTTTCTACTTTGCCTGTGATTGTGACCAGGAATTGAGTGAAGCCAGCCCTAATGACAATAATGACAATATAACATTTCTAAATAGGCCACAATTACATGCCAAAATTCAATATAAATCCTCATGGTTAATTACTCTGTTAAACTATTGGCCACATTTTAGCAGCAATTAATCAAAGTCCTTAATCTTCAGTCCTATTCACCACATAAGATGACCATTAGAATCCTTCTGGACTTGAAAAATGAGATTATCAAAGTTAATATCATGCTTACGTACTTGATAGTGCCAGGACCTAAGCTCTGATGGGAACAAAACGGTTTGCACAGGTGTAGCTAGATGAAAAATTTGTCTTTGGGTTGCCATTCTCAAAAGAAAGATTTTTTGTTTTTGTTTTTACAAAAATTTACCTTCCTCAATGAGAATTAGGCTAGATTAATTCCAGAAAATAGAGAAGCTCAAAGATAAACACTCTTTTTCCATTACAAAGATTCGGTTACCTGGTTATAAGCTTTTAAGAGGTGCAAGACCAACCACATCAATGAAAACAGGACAGAAAATATGCAGCAGCAACCAAATTTGTGCCATAATTAATCATATTGCCTTCAAACAGAACTACAGCAGGGCAATACTGGGTGAATTTTACCCTCAGATCCTTGCTTTGCATAGGGTACTGTGAGGCTTAATTAATGAGCCTTTGTATTGTGGTTGGAGATCCTTAGATAAAAGCAATGGATACACAAGTGGAAAAAACAAACAAATGAACAGAAAGGGAACAGGAAAATAAAAAAATCTTTACACAAGCTTGCCAGAATTAAGATGCCATTATTTCAGCTGTGATTAAAGGATACAAGCTTTAAGAAACTGAAACATTGAGTTTCCTCTGTGGCAGAACACTGTGGGTTTGTGACATAAAATAGGGTTGTTGAGTTGATTAACAATGGTGTCCTTAAAAAAAAAAAAAAAAAAAAAAAAAAAAAAAAAAAAAGCAGCTTCCTATTCACATTCAGTTTAAATAATTAAAATGGTATTTACAAATGCTGCTAAGATCTTTTGTTATTTCGTTTGGCATGTGTTGCTCTTTTTTTTTATTTCGCTGGGCTAATAAGTAAATTGCAAACATACATTATTCTTCACCATTCTCCACTCACTTTCCTCCCACTGGCAACCAATCTACCAGAATTTTCTTCCATTCCCATTAATTGGTCCTTAGAGATTCTCCCTCGCATACCTTTGCAGTGACAGTCAGGGAACATTTCTTAGTAATACTGAGTCAGAAGCCCTGTGATAGCTCACAAGTCACATATTGAACTGGAGCTGTACTACTCCCTTCCATTATGTTTAATGCATGAGGCTTCTGAAATGGCATGGCTCAGGTGATGGATCATACTTTTCCTTCCAGAGTATCATGACTTTCTCTTGTTGTTTCTTTAAGATTTTTTTAATTACTATTATTATTCCTAATGCAGTGATTGCCTGGCAGTCCATATCAAGCACAGTGGCATGGCAAGGAGGATAACCTCATGTTTATCCAGGCTGCAAAATCTCAGAGTCTGAAGCTCTATGGGGAAAATATAACAAATAAATAAATAAAATAGTCCTGTCTTCCAGACACTCCTATTTTTAACATCTTTGAAAATTTTGGGCTGGGAAGTTTCAGTGCATTATGGAATCCACAGGGTCTTGCAAAGTTTAAGCAGTCCATGACATTTTTTATTTTAAATGCATGTTGCTCAGCAGTGCTGCAAGGTCCCAGGTGAAATCAGGTGTCTGCTGTGCAGAGACATTCAAAATAAAAAAAAAATCTTCACTACCCCAAAGACTTCACAATCAGAAATGATGAGAGAAGCAATTATTCTCACTTGTCAGAGGAAGAATTAACATGCAGAATGAAGTGTTATTTTGAGACAACCTTCTGTATATGTCCAATTTATTTGTTGTATGGGTTTGGTAAAGTAGGTACTGAAACAGTGGGGTGGTTCATGCTAGTGCAAGCTTCCTGCAGCTGCTAACAAAACACAGACCTTAGAAACCAAGGATGAAATTTATTAACTGTAACTGTAGGAATGGGCATAATTTTACCATCCTCTGGCTGCACTGAATCTACAATAGGTCTTTGCCCGCTTAATTTTCAGCTGCCAGTCCAGAAAGGTGAATGTCCAATTAATTTGTGTTATATCTGCTAGCCCAGACCGATGTCTTACATCCTGTAAGGCAGCTCGAAAGCCACTTTGTGCTCTGCAATCAATTTTTAGATCTAAACTAGAGGAAATTGGATTAGCTATATAACTGTGGAGAGAGCCAATAGAGAAAGCTGAACACCTCCAGCAGGTGATTTGGCGCTTCCAATAGAAGTATCTGGAAAAGATGGGATGGTTCACATTCTGGAGGTGTTAAGCTCTTTCCACTAAGAGCAGAGAAAGGCTAGAAGCTTGTGTTACACAGGATGTACATCACTGGGGTACCTAAATTCATCTGGCACCCTCCTTGCATGACTAATAAAGCCCAAGCAGATAAAGCTCCTTTGCATATCTCCCTTTCCTTCTCCTACACTCAATACTGGAGCCATGGAAGGACCTGAAGTTCCTGTCCGAAGATATAAAACCATAGTGAGACTCCATTCAAGAGCAAAGCATTCTACAGAGCAAGAAAAAAAAAAATGATACACTTGAGTACAAATCCTTTGATTGGAGGGGCTATAATTAACTTTATGTCATACAGATGATCTCACAGTGAATTTTTACCTTGCCAAGGCCTCTATGTAAATAATAATAATATTTTTGGGACCAATAATTTGTGATACAATGATGGAAAATACTAATATTACATCAGAATGTCTTTTTCTAAAAGTATTATCAAGGATCACAGCTATTGCACAAACAACCCAAATGTGTTTATTATTTTGTATAGGAAAACTAAAGCACAGATATATTCCCATATTATTTTCTGTGTTCTTTCTCAAGATAGATTGCAATTACTTTTAACTTTCTTTCTACCTAAAAGGAGTGCCTGGGAATAAGGTGATGGGCTTCCATCTGCAATTTTGTTCATAGCAATTGTTTTGCCAAGTTTCCTTATGGATGGTGTTCAGCTCTGGATTAGGAATTCACAGAGCATTGTCTGTGTCTTCTCAAGGTAGTGAGGAAATTTCAGTGTAGTGATGTATGACCTTTTTCATCTTAATTCCTACAGGTCTTCAAGGTAGGAGGCTGTCACTGAGAAAATATCCTGAGTGTGAGAAGCCTGTGTGTTTACTTTCTGTATATACAAGAACAAAGACATGCATTTTTTTTCCTTTTTTTTTCTTTTTCTCATGCCCTTGAAACTGATTTATTTGGCCTATCTAGGTTTTATTTGGCACCTATTCCAACACATTAGACAAAAACAGGGTTTGATTCTAAACACTGGAACTTGGCCATCTGTGTTTTTTAATTATTAATGAATAATTTTGGCCTGATCCAGCTAGTGGTCTCCAAAATAATTCTTAGGCATGGTCAAGAGTCAGCATAGGCTAGAGATCATTCTGAACAGGTAGTTTAAGTGAAGTCACTGCATCTTAAAAGGATGTATTTTCTCAAAGTCAGACAATAGACCCTGGGAATCCTTGGGGTAACCATAAAGAAGGGATCATTTGAAATTCAAATCAAATAAAAATACCATATTTCCCTCTTTTATAGGCACATATCCAGAGATTGTAAAATGATGACCCATATTCAAAGTTTTAAGAGGAAAAGACCAAATTCTCTGAAAATATTCCATAGAAAAATATGCAGGATTGACACAAATCTATACCAAAGTTGTTCTCCTAATGACATACATCTCAGTTGAAGCCCAGGTGTTTGGGTAAAATCATTCCAATGAATAAGAGTGTGATCAATTATCAAAAGGGTCAGTGATCCACAGAGGCTTCTCTGACTGGAATTGCCAAAACATTCCAGTTTCTGTAGCCAAAGGCAGCAGCCAGCATCAGGATTAGTTACCTTGGCTCCCCCAGTTTCACCGTGGATGATTATAGGACAGATGGGTCAATCTGCCTTTGGTGTCAAACTGGAGGGGTGATTTATTTTTCTTCACAAGTTTATGGTGAAAAACCATAACCATTGTTACTGTTCCTCATGAATCCCACAGTTAAGAATGTCAGCCTTGTCTTGAAAAAATATTTGTGCTGAAGTAGCACAAATTTCCTTCTTTCCTCATGTCTTTGTGCCTCCTTATCTCCCTGTAACAAAAAATCAGTGGTTATTTTTGAGTCTAAGATGTGATTCTTACAGCTTGTATAAATCAGGTCTGTCTAAATTCAAACAATTTATGATTTTTTCACCCATTTGACATGGAATCTTAGAAATCACAGAAAATCCAGTATTATCTTTACAACTGTTCAGATTGTCATTTGAGTTTGGGTGGGGGTTGTGAAGATGCCCTGGTACCACCAGTCAGCAAATCTGTGACAAGATTCTGTCTGCAAGAGAAACTGAATACAAAAAACCCAAAAGATCGGATAGGATGAGAAGGGAAAAGACCTCCAAGGTCATCGAGTCCAACCTGTGACCTATCACCACCTTGTCAATGAGATCACGGCACCAAGTGCCATGTCCAATCCTTTCTTGAACACTTATAATAGGGATGGTGACTCCACCACCTTCCTGGGACATCCATCCCAAGCAATTGACAAACCTTTCAATGAAGAAATTCTTCCTGAAATATACAAAATAATAGAAATTAACCCTCCTTGACATTGTATTCAGCTGTGCATGCAGCAATTTTCTTTTTGAGACCACAGTTTTGAAATGGAAGACCCTGATGCCCAAACAGGGAGCTCAAGGTAAGTCATTAATGGAAAGATATCAACCAGCTGTGAGTCTTACTCCACATAGCATTTGAAACAAAAACCCACCAGGAAGTCATGTAAACATGTCATGAGTCCACATGGGAATGATTCCTACCTTTCTGCTCTCATGTCATAGACAAATTAGAATTTCTCTCTCCAAGTGGAGAATGAAATCTTCTACTTAGTACTTGATGATAATTAGGTGTTAAAAATTTACATTATTTCAATGAAAGGAAGGGAAAATTCACAAAGAGAAGCCCATGATTTTTAATGTGTTGATAACATGACTCAAGTATTTTATTGGCCATCAATTACTGAAAGATGTATTTAAAGGGAGTACTATTGAAGGAAGCATCTTCTATCTATCTATCTATCTATCTATCTATCTATCTATCTATCTATGTTCTATCTATCTTCTACCTTCTATAATCTTCTATCTTCTATTCTCACCAAGGAACCTGCATTGGGAACAGTTTTTAGGCGCAGTTATGGAGATATATGAAGATGGAGATGCTTGGTCACTCTCTATAAAAATTTCTCTTTCCTCCTGATCTGAGCCTAATGGTTCCTGCTGATGTATCTCACTCAGTCTCCAAAGCTGAGTGATATGTGACAACATCATGAAGTATATAAATCATATTAATACCTTTTTGACAATGTCTGGAGTTATGACCCTTGTAACTATTTGAATTAGACCAATGTAGAACATGTTAGTCTAATGTTGTCTCTACTTGCTGGTGGCCATTGTGGAAAAAAATCATTACACTGTAAAAATGACATGCATTTAGACCTGTCTGTATGACTGCTAATGCCAGGCTTGCCTCATTTTGTAGTATGTGTCATCTGTGGGTTGAATCATGGATTTTTGGGGCAGGGACTAGGAATCAGTGATTTATTGGTTTTGCAGTTTTTTTCTTTGTCTCTGAGTCAAAATATGACTCAAATGCTTCAAAATTATTGGAAATGCATTCCAGATAGAATTAATCTAATGCAATGCTGATGTCTGAAATGTAAA
Organism: Onychostruthus taczanowskii; assembly: GCF_017590055.1. Classification (NCBI taxonomy): domain Eukaryota; kingdom Metazoa; phylum Chordata; class Aves; order Passeriformes; family Passeridae; genus Onychostruthus; species Onychostruthus taczanowskii. The sequence goes on along the minus strand of NW_024506994.1, from coordinate 1,517,945 downwards.
ACTCTATCTCTGAGCTACACACCCTGGGCTCCTTTTGTGGTTAGTGGAGAGGAATGGGTCTCTTGAGGCTGTGACTGATGTCACCAAAAGCAAAAGGTTCAAGTAGGTCAAATGAAGCCTGAATGTGTCTGTTTCCTTCAAGGGCAGATGCAGATGTCTCCACTAGAGAAGTCTAACGTAACCCCCAAGTGCTGTTCCATCCTTCCACATTTCAGAAGTACAAGCCATGCTTGTCTAACTCACAGTAGATTATTCTGTCTGAGTTCCTCTAAGATCATAAGAACATCAGAGAAACCTGACTGAACCTCTCCATCTCTCTCAGCAAGTTGTCTCCCATAGCTGGCAAAAATCAGATGCCCAGGGAAGACCCATAAAAGCAGGGCAACATATTATATTTTCTTCAACTTCCTTCCCAGCCTCTAAACCATCTGTAGCTTCAGAGCACCCTAAGCCAGACATGTTTCTGATGTGTTCAGTGATCTATGAATGTGTCCCATTTTCCTGAAAACCAGTTTTTAGGACTAAACCACATGCAGTGACCTTCTGGAAGAAGGCTCTAATTTCAGTCCATTGGAAAGACATTTAGGGTCTTTGGGATGTGATACTGCATGTTTTATCTGTTAAAAACTGGTTTTACTTTCAGAATTCCTTTGCCAGGATTGCAAGTGTTCCTCCATTTTCTTCCATTTTCTTCTTGAAATTCTGGCATTTATTCACAGCTGAATGATAGAATCACAGAATGGTTGTGTTGAAAGGGATCTTAAATATAATTTTGTTCCACCTCCCTGCCATGAGCAGGGACACCTTCCACTATCCCAGGTTGCACCATGCCCCATGTAACATGGCCTTGGAATTTCCAGGGATTCAGGGGCAGCCACAGCTTCTCTGGGCAACCTGTGTCAGTGCCAGCTGGACTTCAAAACTCAGTAAAGGATGGAAAGTTCAAGAATGATGAACAGCTAGGCCTAGGTATGTGGAAATTTTTAGGAGGATATTCCAAGGTAGAAGGGGAAGTAATAAACTAAGTAGGTGAAAGCTGAGTCACTCTGAGTGGGTGAAAGGCTGAGAACAAGATCTACCTAACCCCATTGCAGACCTTGGCAACAGAGTTGGAGACAATGAATTGATCATGAAATTGTCTAGAGAAAAACTTCTAAGAGAAATATAAAAATAACTTATGTAGAAGACAGGGAAGATGTAGAAAGAGAGAGATAGATATTTTTGAAGGCAGGTTCAGAAAGATTGATGCTCACAAAGTAAAACCCACTTTTTTTTGGTAATGGGTTCAGTTATGAAGAGAAAAATATAGTGCAGTCAAGTCACGATCAAGAGGAAAGAAATCATATTAAAAAAAAGTAAAATGTTTGTGAAGGCCTTGAAAAGGTAAAATGAAAAAAAAAAAAAGATGAACAAATGAAGATGGTTATTATTGGCTGGGTGATAACTTTGAGGCTTTTCCTTCTCTGTTTTTTTTTACCTCTTTATTTCTCCTGTTAAGATCCCATTTCCCACCTGTTCTGCAAGACTTCTATGACTTTGTGCCTCTTTCCTGTCTTTTCTTTGAGCTAATTGGATGCTCTGCATTTTCTCTATCTCTGCTAATTTCCAAATCTCTTGCTGCACCTTTCAAATACCAGACCTGTCGTTCACAGCCTGACTACCACATTTCAGAGCCATGAGCAAAACCTAACCCAAAAAGTGATTTGAAACCCCCATTTCATACCAATGTCTCTTGCACAGACTGGTTTGGAAAGCTTTGTTCCATCTGTTGTTCCTCTGTTATTTGCTCTGTTTGAATTTCATTATCTGTGGTTAACATACAAAAGTATTGAAATCCCTCATGAAAGCTTTTACTTAAGGATAATTCTGCCTTTAATAAATATTGACAATGATTTTGTGTATTTTCAAGGGTACCACAGAATTTAATACAAAATTATATCTAAGTTACAGACAGTAACAGGATTTTTTTCATCCATAAAATAAAAGAATAGTTTCTCCGTAAGAAATGTAAATTCTCTAGAATCCTACCAATTTTTGCAGCCTAATTTTAGTCTTTTTTGAATAGTTAGAGTGCTTTCAGATAACATTAGACTAAGTGGCAGCAGATTTCCATTATTAATGACATACTGCGACAGTGAATAGCTACAAGCAATTATTGGGAGATTGACAATGGGCAATGAAAATAAATTAGCTAATTCAAGCTACACAGCAAATACTTTCACATAACCAGCAGCATCTTCAAAACCAGGGTAGATGATCTGCAAACAGTTCAAAATTCTCCACAAATACTGTTTACAGCAGACAATGTGTTGACAATCAGACAAGACTGAGATTAAATAGGGTCTGGCCCTATTTGTTATTTTTGTTTGCCAAACATTCCTTTTATAAAATACACTATATTTGGGTTTATTTTGTTGTTCACACATCTCACATGAGTATCACTTTTTAATTAGCAACACTAATGAGGGCATATGACTCAAAAATCATATTAAAATCTTTGCTGTTTAAACAGCCCAGATTTACAAATATCTCAGCAAAACGACCATGTCACTTGATATCAAAACACCCTCATCACCTTCTCTGAACCCTCTTGTCCTGAAGGAGAATGTATTTCAGCATCATATATATGAAATAACAAATAAAGCAATGTCTTCAGTAGGAAAAAAAAGCCCCCAAAATCCCAAGTCTATGTCTATGGAAATGTTTTTTATTCTCCTTTCTATTAGGGGAACTAATGATACAGCACTTGAACTGGATTTATAATGGCTTACACTGTTCCTACCTTACAGAACTTTCCAATGGTCCATACTGGCAAAGATATGGTGTGGTCTGTTCCCAGGAAAGAAATAGTACTTCCTAAACATATGTATAGAGGAGCCCCTATAGAGTATTTTGATTTTATCCTATCTTATGCCCACAAAAATAGACATGAAACTTCCTCACCACTCCTGTTGAAGAACGGTATTTAATGAAAATCAAACCACTAACACAAATTTTAGACTTGTCACTAGATTTCTGGTCTTAGAAGTGCTGTTTACTGCCAGTGGTGTAAGGAGAACAAAATCACTCCTACAGAAAATAAGGTTTGATGATGTTGATCTTGCTGCTCTAGGTTGAGACCAGACAGGAATTTGATACATGTAGCACTGTCAAAGTGGGGGGATTAATAATGCTGCAGTGCTTAAATGGTTTTTAACTTTAAAAGGTAATGGTAGTGACACCTCTTCAGAGAACAGAATATTGACTCCCTCTATATATTATATATATATACATATACAATGCAATTTATTCACTGAAATAGTGGTTAAGCATTGAAACAGATTGAAACAGGCTCCCCAGAGAAGTGCTGGAGTCAATGTTCTCAGAAGTGTTAGAAAAATGGATAGCCATGGCACTTTGTCTTATGGTTTAGTGAGCATGGTGATACTGGGTCCTGATGGACTTGATGAATTTGAAGGTCTTTTCCAGCCTCAATGATTCTGTGATTCTATGTTGGTTGGACAGGGTAGTTGTTTTCTCTCCATCTCCAAACATTCCACTTCTTTGCAACAGAATAAAGGAATTAATTCTGCTATGCCCTTTTTTTTTAGAGATAAACTTGAGAGCCATTGGCAAAAAATGGGTCAGGGCTCTGAAGTCCTTTGCCCTGACAATGTTTGCTGCAGAGAGAGCAGGACAAAGAAAGCATCAGGAATAAAGAGATGCAACCTGTAGTGTGGCGGTGAGCTGAGGAAAGCATTTCAATGTTCTTCTAAGCTTTGCCTACACAATCTTAGGTTTATATTTGAGCTGAAGGAGACACTTCATAATACCTGGCAGTTCCAGGGGTGAAGTGAAGAGGACAGTGAAGAAGACACTGTCAGTGTTTTGTCTGTTTAGTAGTAATTTTAAAGGTACTCCCAGGAGGCTCCTCCTCTTCCTCCTCATCCCCCTTGGCTTACACCTCCATGGCTCCCACTCCATGGTCCTTTGTTCCAGTACTAAGCAAGAAAATATTTGATCCTGAGCTCAGTCAATGCTCTAGAAAGCAGACCAGAGCACCGTGTTTCAATCCGTTCAGTTTCTTAGTTAGACCTTGCTCAGGCACTGCTTCATCTCCTGCTTTTTGCATCTCTTGCTCATTTATTTTGTGAACTCCTGGAAGCAAGGACAACTTCTTGTTGGCTGTGCATGGAGAGCATGGACCACTGGAGGCTCTGAACAAGACAGTGCCAGAGACAACAAAAGCAACCTGACAATTGACTGTTCAATTAAGGTAACAGAACTGCCTTGAAAATGGGGATTTTTAACAAACACAGCTAAAAATGGACTTTATTGCAATGTTTTTAACAGCTGCTTCTCTAATTTCTTGGATTTAGGTTTTCATGAAAATGAAACATTTTTGTGAAATAATAAACAAAAGTTGACAAAAAAGAGAAAAAAGAGATGCTTTAATTTTTAAAATTAAAACACATTTCAGAAATCCAAATAAATTAAAAAAAAACTAGAAAAAATCCTTTAATTTAATAAATCAAAGCCAAAACATGTATTTAAAAAATCCATAAGGTATTAGGAAATACATAATATGATGAAGTAGAACAGCATTCTAGACGAAATGTGTGTACTTTGACTTTTATGACAGACAATCATAGAATCTTATGTTGGTTTGGTATAGAAGAGGCCTCAAAGTTCATCTCATTCCAGCCTCCCTGCTGGGGATACCTTCCACCACACCAGGTGGCTCAAAACTCCATCCAACCTGGCCTTGAACACTTCATGTAACATGAAAGTCTTCAGAAATACCAGACTTTGTTTTCCCCCATTTACCTCAGTCAGGGGAAAGAATTCCTGAACTGAGGATCTCTGAGAAAATCTGCTCTCTGAGAATAACTTTCAAATGAACAATTGTTGACCTTAGAAGTTCCTTGACAGGGTTTTATTGAGGTATGTGGTGTGTTATGGTTCCACCTCATGGCTGGAAGCTCTGGGCAGGATTGGAATGGATGTTTCACAACACCTTGAGTCACCCTCACCACCAGCATTAGCACAGCCCAGGCTGGTATTTAGCATTCTTTTTGGAGCCATGAGCAATTTGCACAGAATCTTCAGTGATCCAGGTTCCAGTCCTCCCAGCTCAACAGAAATTCTGTGTCTGAAATAAAAAGGAACTAAGACTGGAGTCCAGTTTTTACTGTGTAAAACAGAAACCATGGCCACACTTCAGCATAGAACTTCTGCTTAAACGTATGAGTAATTCTCTCTAAAAGATCACTCCTCTGCTTTACTCCAACACGAGCTTAAATTACAAAATTAGGGCCAAAAGCCATAATTATTTTTTCTGTGTAGACCTGTAATTATTTTTTCTGCATCACACAGATGATAGTTGTGCTTTATATGGCAACAACAACAACAATAATAATACAATAACAACAAAAATTAGTATTGTTGTGAAAGCCTCTTTGCTGTTTCTCCTTTAATGTGAAATGTATTCAAATCTTTTATAGATGGACTACATAAATCCTTAGTAAGATATTAGATTTATTTCTGAAATGAAAATTCAACATTATCTTGCATGCCAAATATACAATAATTTATATTACACTTCTTACACACATTGTGACCACGTTGAAAGCAGAGTTTCCAAGGCCCTGTCTTAATCTTCATTTTTCTTTTCAACAAGGAAGAAGATACTGGATGCAAAAAGCAATAATATAAACCCAAGCAACAATGTGAGTCAACACATTTTCCCAAATCCTAATTACTTGCACACATTTTCCCAAATCCTAATTGCTTTCAGTGTTCTCAAAAAACCATTAGATGGAGAAATAACAACTTTCATCATACAGTAAAAGGCAATTACACCAACTTGGAAAAGATACCTTGGGAATCTTCATATCAAGCTTGATTTACCCTGATGTTCTGCAAACATGTGTACCAATCACAACAGTTTTGACTCAACTCCAACACAAAATAGAGTTCCCAGAAGTTCATTGGAGGTAAAGCTGAATTTTCACACTGGTCCCTTCTGGCCTTTAATCTATTAATCATGGTCTTCTTAGATTAAAGCACCAAAATTGCCTACACACCCCATCTTCTGATTTCCACCCACTCACTTTTCTATAGCCTTTCTTGTTCTATATTTAAATTCCATGTCCCTTTCCAACCCTAACATATGCACTGCATTCTTCCTGCCTTATCTGAATGTTCTTGGGATATTGGAGGGCCAGGACATACCAGAAGAATATTTTGAACAAAATAAATGTCTAATTGCCACCTTCAGGACAAGAAATCTTGTGCTTTATTACTGAATGAACAAAGCCTGAAAAGCCAGTCCAGGTTTATTCAGTGGAGTAATTCAAGTGGAGCCAGTGGGAAAAAACCCATCTGGGATCAGAAGTCCCAAATAACTGGGAAAGCTGCTCCATGATTTTCCTTGGAACAACCATGGCAGTAGTTACTATTGCTTCCAGAAGCAAAAAAATGTTTCTTAAGAGATTTATTAACCCATGTATCCTGATACCTCCTTTTGCAGGAACAGCGATATAAGGAATTAAAAAGCTGATTTTGCTCCACTGTGCTGGTCAGAGACAGACATCAGCTTTATGGGCATCATAACCTGCAGCAATGATAAATTATACTTCTCTTTCAGAGAGGAAAAGAAGGAGGAGGTCCAATAGGAATTACTGGTTCAACTACACCACTCTTAATTTATCTGTCAATAGAGTCCTTGTCTGTTTTGCCATTATCAAAAAAACATCTCTATGAGCACATCAAAAACACGTGTGGACACTGTCCTATTAAAATCAAGAGAACTTGCTGCAGATTGCAGCTGGAACTTGTTTGCATTCACACTGAACACACCAGGTAGAAATACAGACCAGACAGGAATGCAATCCCAGGAATATTCTGTGATGTCAAGATGCATCTCAGCTCTGGAATAACTCCTGCAAGGTGGCCAAAAAGTTTGTTTGTGTCTGTTCTATTGAAGCCTTGCTGGATTTGATGTATCACATTGCATGTAATTAATTTGCCTACTGTGGCTTTGGAACAGTGTAGAAACCATGCTCTGACTGTCTGGCACTGGAACCTGAAGAAAAATTCCTACAATTATTTTTCTCCCAAATAAAATTTCCAAATGGAACAAGAAAACTTTAGGAATAAGTACAGGCCAAAGCAAGATTTAGAATGACTTGGGAAATGCATGATGTCCATAATTTCTTGTTATTAAATAATTTTGAAAAATGTAGCCTTCCTTCCTTCCTTCCTTCCTTCCTTTGTAAGTGGGGAAAGAACACACAAAGTGTGGTCTTGCAAATTTAGGTTTATGTATGTATGTATGTATATATTGGCTTTATGTCTTTATATAGTATAATCAACTTTCACAAAGCTTTCAAAAATCATAAATCTTCAGTCACCAGTAACCTCATTTAACTCTGGGTCTTTAAAAGGTGTTTTTTAAGAACAAGCTAGACATCTACATTGCTTTTGCAAGCTTTGAGAAACCCATGGCCTCCAGAAATCACTGTGACTACAGAGTGACTAGTGCCTTGGAATTCACTGTTCTCACTGAAAAAAGCCCTTGGTGACTCATTCAGCCCTGGGAGTGTTTAATGTGGAGTTAATTTCACTATGCTTTGATCAGCCCTGCATATGGCAATTTTGCTCGTGCTATGGAATTTTGTACTCAGAGCACACATGTGCATTGGAGGAGGATTCATAGGGCACAGGAGTTATGGGAAATGGAGAAGAACTCCAACATTTACAGACTCCCAGATTAATTAGAAAGTTGGGTTTTTTTCCCTAAATGTACTGACTACATCCTTCAACCAAAAATGTAGCTTAATGATATTTTATAACTATTGTACAAACTGCTGAGTAACTCAAAACAGGTTTATGCAGGCAGCTCTTATCCCCAAGCATATTTGTGTGTGTATATATATATTATTTACATTACATTTTTCTGTTTATTCTTTCTATATTTAGAATGGGCTACCTGCAGACTAAGGAAAACCTGCTTCTAATGCATGTGGAAAGTAGTTTACATGCATCTCAAGAGATGCAAAATTATCATAACTTTTCCTCTTTTTTAACATTTCTAGTTTTGCAAGACAATTTTTAAGAAACATTGAGCATGAGGCCACCTGTGTAACACCATTGATACAGTTTATTTCTTGTTTGTGTAAGAAACATTAAAATAATTTAAATAACTCCAAATTTATGTTGTCCTGCATGCAAACAAGAGTGATCACTATGAGGAACTACGACAGAAGCCTCATCCCTGCAGGTTTAGGGGAGGATGAGCCGTGGGTTCCAGAGAAGCCACTTCCACAATCACCCTCAGTGAGAGCTGATGGCTCCCTGGTTACCTGCTCTGCTTTGCAGAGCTCTCAAAAGAGTGAAGTGAAGCAGGTTCTGAAGGTGAACAGGAGATTTAATTTACTATTGTGAGAGGAAGGGGGAGGAAAAAGGAACTTTATTGGTTTCAAAAAGAGTTTTTTTACCTGTTAGGTACTACATGTAGCTGGATGCTTTCATAGTACCACTGGGAGGGAAGAAAACCAAGGTGGGAGAACTGAAGTCTCCTTTTCATGAATCGCAGTCCTGGTTAGGAACTGATTAAATTATAATGGTAACTTTTTAATTCCTCTTGTTTTTCTGCCCAGAAAGGCCCGTTACTGTTGGATGCCTTTGACTCCAGTTTGTCCTGCAGACCCAACACACTTCTGGGACTGTGGGCTGGCCCCTGTGTCCTGGACTCCACTGTCAACCAGGAATGACCCAGTTTCCAATGGAGTTAGTGGCAAGCTGCCCGCTGACTTCAGTCAGCAAGTGCAGTTTCAGAAACCATGTCACTTCTGATGAGGCATGGGATGGAAAGAGCAGGGGCTGACTTTTGGGTGCTAACGTTGAGCATGTGGGGTTGACAGCTGGAAAAACAATCTGGCTTCACCTCCAGGTGTGTTATCCAGCTACCTGCCTGTCTCTATATATTTCTTCTGGAGCAGATTCAGAGAAGTTGCTCACTATACAAGGCTGAACAGCTTATGAAATATTTTGTTTATATGTTGTTTCAAGGATATTTTGGGATGTGTTCAAGGTCAGGTGGGTTGGGACTTTGAGTAACCTGTTCTAGTACAAGATATCCCTTCCTGTGGCAAAGCCATTGGAACTAGATGATTTTTAAGATCCCTTTCAACACAAACCATCCTGTGATCTTATGATATAGTAACCATTTTATGTTTGCCAACGACATTGGTCTTAAACTTATTTTAAGCCTTCAGAAAATGTATCTTATTTTGTGTCTTTTCTCAGACAGAAGGATATAAACCTAATTTGTAGAACTTGAGGTATATTTTCACATCCTAATAAATTAATCAACATGTAGAAACAAGCCCCACATTTGATCAGGACTTCCTGCAAAAGATTGTTATCAAAATTTCATGAGTCATCAGGTTGTTCCTTGTTAATTATTAGCTAATACAACAGTAAAACAAGATAAAAGTTTTCTGTAAGATACACTGTCATATTGGCAATGGAACAGAAAAATTTCAGATAAACTGAAGATATGAGATAATATTTTCCAGTGAACTATTTAGGAAAATACATAAAAATTGAGCAAAAGACAACTCCTGAGAACTTAACATGCAAATGGCCAAAGAAGGGAAACCAAGGAGAAACTGCTGTTTGACTATTGCAAGTCGCTGATTTTTGTCATAGAGGGTAGTTCAGGATGAATCTGAATAGTTCCAAAACTCTTCTTGCTGGAGAGTCTTGGAAGTCCAAACTTAGTTCTCTCAAGGAATGTGTATCCTGATTTAGACACTGGCTTTGGAAACAAGGAAGAAGAGAAGGGATAGGCCTTTCTTCTTGGAGCCTAGGGGAGTTTAACTTTTTTAGATCTCTTTTTAGATTTTTTTTAGTGTCAATTCTGAGCTGTTTTTTTTAAAATTTCCTGATATCTGGTGGATGGATGGCCAAGGACTAACCAGGCAGAATCCAGAAACCCCACAAAGCTACCCAAATAAAAATGTCATTTTATAAAAATGGAACCACAGTAGGCTCCAAAATGAAGTTAATGTATTTTATTCTAGTTATACACTGGCTCACTCTTGTGTATGCTAGGCATTTTCAGTGGAGCAGTGGACACCCAGAGTGGTCACATTGAACTTCACATTAATTCAGTTATTCAGTTTGGTCTTTTTTTTTTTTTTTTGTTTCATCACTTTCTTTGAAACTGTGTGTGCATTCACAAAGACAACCCAAGTGACTTATCCAAAGTGGTTCTGATTCAGTTCTGGTCAGTGTGACCTGGCAACAGCTGCCTTTACACTGTCCCTAGAAAAGTTGGATGCCCCATCCCTGGAAGTGTTTAAGACCAGGTTGGATGGGGCTTGGAGCAACCTGGGATAGTGGAAAGTGTGCCTGCCTATGGCAGGGATTGGAATGAGATGATCTTTAAAATCCTTTCCAACCTAAACCATTCTGTGACTCCACCAAAGTTTTTGAGAGGACAACTGTGGTGTTAAGCAGAGGAAAGCAAAATAATATGATATTCTCAGGGCTTTATGGAGAAAAACCATTTCTGCTTATGTCTCTGTCTGTGCACATAAACAGATCCTCAGGGGAGAGCTCACAAAGGCTAATTTTGGCCTGAAGAGGTGGACAACTTAGCTGACCTCTAGTCAGGAAAAAGAGGGAGAGAGACACTTGCTTCTTTAGGGAATGATTAAGGAAAGACTTTTCCAGAATGTATTTCTTTCCTGGCACAACAGAGCCAAGTGCTGTAGGCTACCATCAGCCTTTGGTGCCACCACCCTTAGAGTTTTTGCTGCTAGCCTAAGAGCTGGGATAACTGGACCTTTCACAGGATGGACTTTTACTTGGAAAGTGTAAGTCATAACTCATTAAACCTTTAGTCATGTGAAAATTTACATGCATCATTAAAGCCAATGAAATTACTCACAGTGCATCACATCAGGGTCCTGCTTGCCATCTTATTTATTCCTAGTTTGGAAAACCTTTATATATAAGCTTAGCTTCAAGCACAACAGACAGCAGATTTAGTTTATAACTAAGTTATAGATAACTGGAAGATTTGTTAATAACAAAAATACACTCTAGGAAAATAACTTTGTCAACATATCTTGCTTTGGGAAGGGTTTTTTCAGGTCCAAGAGAGGATTTCCATCCAGCTAGAGGAATGCTGGAGAACAGCCCAGAGTCCAGGGCTAAGGTGTTCACACCGGACAGGGGACACCCAGGTTGTCTCCATGCTGCCTGATTCAGCCCAGGTGTTGGAATTTTTCTTCCCATGTTCCAAGTTAAGTGATCCTTAGTTGACCTAAGGTTGGATGTTTCCTTCTGGAAACTGAAAAAGTCTTCAATTACTTCAAAAGGAAAAGGAAGCAGATTTGATTATACAGTATCTTGGTGATGAATACATTCAGATTTACATTTTTTATTAAAGTATCAACACTTATTGCTACAAGCTTGAGAAGGATGTTTTTGGAAAGACACCTTGCATAAAAGTACATTTTCAGGTCTTCACTAGGAAAACACTGTATTCCCCATTTTGTATTCTCTCTGGCACCTACTATTTGGTAATTTTCCATTAACTTTGAAGCACTCTTCAAGCACATATTTCTTGTCAGTAAATTAATAAACACATTTATAATTTATCAATATGCAAATTCAGATTAGTACTAATTGGTTGTACAGTCAAGAACCACATATTTATTGTGAGTTATCCTACTAGATCAAATTTTCATGCCACATTTTGATATGAAGACATACATCAGAAGTATCAGTTCTAATGGGGAGTAGGTAACTTAAAAAATTCTCATCTTTTTCATAAGATGAGAAAATAGCTTCCGAGTATGTTCATTAAAGTGACACTGTTGCCTCAAAAAGGGTAACTTGCTGTCAGTAACACTGAGGAGTCTGTGGTGTGTTTAATAGAGAAAGAAGTTAATCTGCCTTTTAAAAATAAATCACAAATGGATGAAATTATTATTAAGCAGCAATGTCATCTGCAAAGTTTTTTTTTTTAAATTTTTCCAATGTAATGGAAAAAGAAAAAACAATACTGGCAGCTTATTTGTATGATTCTTCCCGATCTCTTTAAACTGCAGCAGTGCATTTTAAAAATTTTAATTCAAATAATGTGTTTTGTTGTTTTCAGTACTCAGTCTCTGATGGAAATGGACAAAGAGGAACAAAGGTTTAGTTGGAATAACCTCTAGCTTGGTTTTGTTTAGCTTGGCAATTAAATATAATATTTCACATAGAATATTCAGCTTCCTGCACTATGGTTAACAATATCTCTAATTCCATTTTAGAAAGGAATGAAGAACATTATTATCATAAGCAAGACAATAATTCACCACAGCCTGGTAACTTTCCATAGCATGTAACTTTTGTTCAAAAAAATTAGAGGAAAACAAGAGTATTCCTAGTGAAGTGCCTTATTTTTATTTATTTATTTACTTTCAAAGGACAACACCTTATAGTTAGCTGGCAAGAATGTACACCTCAAAGTAAATTGACATGCAAGTGAAATGCCATCTGAACATGAGGAAGAACTTCTTTCCTGTGCAGTGGCTGAGCTCTGAACTGATTGTCCAGGGAAGCTGTGGAGTCTCCTCACTGGAGATATTCCAGACCCATCTGCATGCAGTCCTATGCCCTGTGCTCTGGGATGACCCTGCTGAGCAGGGAGGTTGGACAAGATGAAAGATCCACTCTGGTCCCTTCCAGCATTAGCCATTCTGCCATTTGGTCAGCCTGTGACATGTAAAGTTCCCACAATCATTAGTTATACAATCCCCAAGGAAACAATTTTCCCTCAAAAAAATCTGACCCACCAAACTGCAAACTTTGGTCCTCAGTTGTGATCCTTTGATGAGTATAATAAGAAAAGGCCAACAGACAAGGCAAAAATGGTATCAAATGGAACTCTTGGAGTATTCAGCCTCAGAGCTGTTCCACTTTTTGCTCTCAGTCTTTAAAGACCCACTAAAGCAGTTCCTATTAAGGATTTTTCCTGTAAAAGCCACAGGGGAGTGTTTTCTGCCCCACGCCTCTCTTCCATCTCAATCATTCGTCTTTACTGACATCTTTGAGTGTTCTCCGCAGATAGATTGAGTTTACTTTGGAGATTTCAGTAAAATGAGCCTCCATTTTTTAGATTTGTAAATAAGTGAGAGAATTGGGTTGTTTTTCTGTCTCATTGCTAAACCACTCAGAATGAAGACCCAGTGAGAATCAAATAAAAATGAAGGTAGGAATTCTCCAGGGAGCAGCCATGAAAGAGAGATTTAGGCAACATTGGATGCTGATTGCGGGAACCAAAAGGATGGTAGGTGTGGGTTTCAGAAGGTCTGAAATGTATTGAGTTCCTCCAGAGAAGGACAACAGAGTTGGGGAAGTGTCTGGAGCACAAGTCTGATGAGCAGCAGCTCAGGAATTTAATCCAGTTTAATCTGGAGAAAAGAAGGATCAATGAGGGAACCTTGTCAGTATCTACAACTCCCTGACTGGAGGTTGTAGCCAGGTGGGGATCTGTAACAACAGGAAATGGCCTCAAGTGCACCAGGGAAGGTTTGGATTGGATATTAGGAAAAGTTTTTTCACTAGAAGTGTGGCCAGACATTGAAATAGGTTTCCCAGGGAAGCAGTAGTGTCACCAGCATGAAAGTGTTCCAAAAATGTGTAAATGTGGCAATTGGTGACATGATTTTTTGGGGGGCTTGGCAGTGGTGGGTTAATGGTTGGATTTGATGACTACGGAGATCTTTTCCAACCCCAATGATTTTATGATTCTAAGTCCACCTTGGCTCTATTTTGACTGTAGCACTTGCTAGAGAATAAAGAAGGAAGGAGGAAGAAAGAATAAAGAGCGAGGATTTTGCTACAAGTTCAAGAAAATAATTTTCAGCAGGAGAGAATCTTTGTAATGTCTCTGCAGTCAAACACTTTCTCAAGAGCAAACCCTGCCTTGGTGAGCAGTCTGCCTGAAATGTAGACCCCCTGAAACACTCAGATATCTGAATCCTGAGCAATCCCACAGCCTTCAGCTAAGATGCTCCATATTTACCCTGATTAACCGTGATTATGCTCTGCCTCTACAAAAATAAGCAGACAGAAATCTGTTAGAGCATAAGGCTACAAATTCTGTGTTCATGTGCAATTCTGAGTGGATCATTAAGGTCGAGAGGCTGAAGCTGAATATATATGCACAGGTTTAAGGCTCTGGGCATCAACTGTTATTTATGCTTGTGTTTAGCACATAGACTAATGCTGCACTTGTGTCTCTGAACGTTAAAGCAGTGCATTGTAATATTGAGCTGATTAATCAGCCTGCAAATACAGCCTGAGAAATGTTTGTATTGCAAAGGACAACTCTGCTGGATTCTGTCCTGCAAATTGAGGTGTTTTATAAGACAAACGGTGCATATTTGTTAGACTGTGTAAATCAGCAGAGTTCTCTGGTGTTAACAGAACTATACCAATTTCCACTGGCCCAGAATCTGACATCTTTCATAGAAAGAAATGAGTCTTCATTTACAGTTTCAGCTGGAAAAATTCATTACTTGGAAATTCTTAGGCTACATTTATTGAACAGAAATTATTGCCATAAGGGTGCTACTTTAATAACCATGTGCACAGCTCAAGAAAAAGCCTTTGTAGTTATTTTACCTTCCTACATTTTTTGTTGCTCTGTTGAGTGTGTGTTTGACCATATATTAGTTTAGTCCTAATTGAGATTATCTGTAGAAACTTAAGAGATTAGGATAAGGGCTGCTGTAAGCCTATGATTCATATTCCAGTTTTGCAAAATGAGTAAAACAAAAAATATAGATATAAAAGCTATGTCTTATTGCATTTTTAATGGAATTAAATGTTGAATATTACAATTATCATTGCTTTTAGTGGAAATAGCTCCTATAAAAATAACAGAACTTGCATGCTTTCATTGCTTAGATATGTCCTTGTTAAATCTTAACATATTGTTTCCCATATTTGAAAAAAAAAAATTGTAAAATATGATAACGAGCTTAATTTTAACATAAAGCCTGAGAAGGGAAGACAGAATCCTGTGAAATAAAGCACTTTTAGAATCATTTGCTGGATGCCTCTGATGTTAGATATCACATAGGCTTCACTCTGAATACCTTGAAAAACTGTTTTAGAAGGAAAATCAAATCAATATTATATAGTAGTTGAAAATCTACAGTTGAATCAGTAAATAGAGTCCACCCAGATTGATAATTCTTATTTTTAAATTTATTAGAAAAGAAAACATATAATCTTTACAACTGGGTTAAATGGGTTAACAGAATTGAGAACTTTTTTCTTGCTTTTGTTTCTTGTAGTTTCATTGTTTGTAGGATTTATGTTATTTTGTGCATGAGAACAATGAAAGGTTAAAGTAAAACTTTAATTTTATTTTTGGGAATAACACTGTAAAAAAGCAGAAGTCCAGTTTTCTCTTCTAATCTGTTTCCTTTTCATTCTATTTTTCTTTCTTTATGTATGTATGTGCTTGATAGAGATGTATCTTAGATTCAGATTTATTCAGTTCTACTATAACACGGTTCTCTTAGAAAAAAGCATAGTAATAAAACAACCCCTCCAATCTGTTCTGCTTCAAGTGCATAAATAGAAGAAAAAAAATGAGCTGATTTTATGTGCATACCTATCTGCAACTTATTTTTTGTGATTCCATACCACGCTGTACCCTATAGAGGACTGGCTCTGTAAAAATGTTGCACACGCAATCCTACAGTGCTGGACATATTTTGCAGTTTGCAAGCTGTCACACCACAGATAAATGCCACAAAATCCTACACCCCATCTTTGAAGCTTTAGTTTTATTTAGATTACACAGTGAGAATAATTCTTGTAGGGAAATATCCAATGCTGGATGCACGCCCTGTGATTTTTTCTATATAAAAATGCCACCTTCTATGTTTAAATGATTGGGTTAATATACTAAATTATTGTTGTGATAACTCTTGGAATTACTTTTAAAAACAATAAAAAATTGCCTTTTAAAAACTTGCTGCCTCCAGTCTCCTCAGTGTAATTCTGAACACAGCAACATCAGACCAGACTGGAGATTTCATGTTACTTTCTACATTTCAAGCCTTAATATTAAACACTTTTCCTTGCCTAGTATTAGTTTCATATGTTAATATCATTTTTTATTAACATAATACAAATATCACTTGCAGTACTACATCCTTCATTGCTAGCGGCTTTCATATCAAATGTCACAGCAAATTTTATTTTCGCTAATAGATTACGACTTGTACATTGTATTAGTGAAAGTGAACATTATTACAGGATGACACTAAAATTAAAGAACATATTGTACAACAGCACTAACACTCTGCTAAATTCCCTACTCCTTCCGACCCACTCTTTATCCCATTCCACCCCACAAAATGCTATCAGAAGTTCTGTTAGGTATTTTAGTGTTTCTTTGGAGAAAACTTCACCTTTCAAGAACCTCGCTATATCCATTGTCAAAATATCACATTATACAATTCACTGGAAGTGAACTTATTGCTAAATACCCATTAGGTTCCCAGGAGATGCCTTACATTAATTGTTTAGTGAAAGCACCCTTAGGCTATCGCTGGGGAAGAACATTAAATGCATAAAAAGAGAAGTTGACAGAGATCCCTGTAGAACAAGATACATCTCCTGGCTTAAAACTTCTTCAGGAAGAATCCTGCAAGTCGCTGCTCAAAATGGTCATTTTGGGGTTATTTTTTCCTCATGCTCCTGCCAGCACAGATAGAATTAATCTGAAAGGAAAGTGAATGCTGCATGAGCAAAAAGTCTTTAAAAAGTGATTTTGAAAAGCCAACCTGGGGGTGGTAAACAAGGAGGAAAAAAAAATAGGGCATTGTTGGGCATTGTTTTGGATCTGAGGTATCTGCCTGGCTTGTGGAGATAATAACAAGGAAAAAAGTTGGAGAGCAGAGAAAGTGCAGAACTAATGCCACAGATGAAAGGGAAACTAAGAAAAAAAGAAAGATGGTCAGGAGAGAGAAGAGGGAAAATGAAGAAAGAAAGGAGGGATGGGATGCTCGAATGAGCAATGATTTCAGAAAGGTTGTAACTAAAATGTCAGCGAGCTGTTCACCAGCCAGAAGTCCAGTTCAGAAGGGAAGGGGAATGGTTTTAGCAGCCAGGCACATCCTATTCTCCTGTCTGCTGTGTCCTTCCTGTCACATCCCCTTAACACTGTTCTTTTTTCTAATATTAACAGCTGATGGATCTCCTCTTGATTACACATTTAATATAATTTAATTTATTTTACTTTGTCTTGTATTTAAATCACCTCTGGAATAAACCTATACTACATTCTGATATTTTTACCTCAGAAAATTAGATTTTGGGGTTTGGTACTGCTGTCAAAACACCACAAGAGGGGGCACTAGTTAAACAAGACACAAGAATGGAATTTTTACTTTTCCCAGATTTTTTTTTTCCTTTTGTCACTCATAAATACAGGGAAAAAAATCTCTTTCCCTCCTGCACTAGAGTATGATACTACTATTATGTTGAGAAAATTTATTCCTACTGGGATAATTAATGGAAGAGTAGCTACCATAAAGATTTATTGTAAAAAGGGACACAGAAGACTGACCGTCATCAAAAGTAATTAGCAAAATAAAATTAAGCTTTTGTTCACATCCCCCTCAAGAAAAACCTAAGAGGGAAATCAGAATTTCTTTATTTTGGGCTGAGTTTACACATCTGCTTATTACCAACGTTTGAAAACACGAGGCTCCTGGATATTGAGCTGTGTCTCTATTTTGAACTGCCAGTGCATCACAGCCTGTGTAATCATTTGTGTTTGTAAAAAGGGTCACAAATTATGTGAATCCAAGTTTTACTTCTATTTGGCACTCATTTTGTGCCAGTGCAAATGCCTGCAAGGCTGTAGAAATCAAGGGTGTGTACTCTACGCTTTATATTAGCTGCCTATCTGAGGGACTTGTATGTCTGTGTTAAAGCCATAAGCACCCCAGTCTGCTCAGGATTTTTCTCCAAACAGCCCAGATAGGAAGCATCTTTATATCTAATTTTGTATTTGGGGTGCTAGGCCAACCAAGGTCTAAAATCACAAAGAACTTCAATTCCCCCTGAAATCACTGGAATTCAGGCCATCCCATATACATAAGTACATAAATAAGAAAATAAGGTATTTTGCCCCAAACTACTGGAGGGATCAAGAAACAGAAATGAGAGATCCACAGTCTTAAACTGGAAGATGAAATTTTGTCCCTGAAGGCAAAATATCTGCCCCTAAGCTGCCTCTATTCTAATTTGTGCCAGTTTTGTCAAAGTGCAGCTCTCCAGTTTCATGACTGAGCTACAGGACTCTCACATTCCCAAATAACAGATGCATTTAGTAGTTTTCTTCCTAACAGAAGATGTGAGGAGACTTAAACCCTATTTTTCCAGCTCTTTCAAGATTCTATGACTTTTCTCCACTAAAGTTGACAAATCTGGCTAAATACAGCACTTCAGACTTATTTACATCACAGCAAACTCCCTGGGGCATGTTCCCACAAGTTCACCCATGTTAAAGGTTTGGGGTAACTGAGGACAGCAGCTCAGGAAAGGGTGTTCTATTTTCAGGTATTGGACTTTGTCTACAGCCTGGCCAGCACAGAAATATTAAGCACCACTAACCAATTTCCATTTTGGTTTACTGTGGATGGTCAACAGGTTACGCAATGGAAAACCAACCCATATGATGTATCCCACCTCCAGCCATGCTGGGCACATTGATGAACCCTTTTCAGTGCCTGTACTGGGGAGTCTCATACATTTCTCATGACTGGATTAAAATAAGTTTGCAAAAATGGCAAGCATCTCTCAGAAAGAGGGACTAAGCTGATGAAAAAGGAAGGTGAGAGTTTTAATTTTTAGCTTAGATCTTAATTTCATCTCAACATGGATTAGTTCAAGACATTGTTTCACAGGAAGTTTGAGTTGAATTTACTGCTCATTTCAATGGAAAGGATTAGTTTCCTTCTCATTCACCTTGAGCCAGGCTTATCGTACATCACATAGAGAGGACATCAGCCTGTTTGAAAGAGTCCAGAGGAGCCCTCCAAAGTGATCAGAGGGGTGGAGCAGCTCTGGCAATGAGGAAAGGCTGAGAGAATTGGGATTGTTCAGCCTGGAAAAGAGAAGAATTTGAGGTGACCTAATTTTGGCTTTCCAGGACCTGAAGGGACCCCACAAGAAAGATGGAGAGATGCCATTTACAAGGGCCTGAAGTGAATGGACAAGGGGGAATGGCTTGAAATTGAAAGACAGCAGGTTTAGATTAAATATTGGGAAGAAATGCTTCCCTGTGAGGGTGGTGAGGCCCTGGCATAGGTTGTCCAGAGAAGCTGTGGCTGCCCTATCCCTGGAAGTGTCCAAGGCCAGGATGGACAGGGCTTGAAGCAACCTGGGATAGGGGAAGGTGTCCCTGCCCACAGCAGGGGTGGAATTGGATGATTGTTAAGATCCCTTCCAACCCAAAGTGTTTTCTGTTTCTATGATTCTATAAAATATATCTATGTTAGTCAATCAGAGCACACAATTTCTTACAAGTGTCCTTTGGAAAAGCACAAAATGTTTCTATCTAGAATCATCAGAATCATCGGCTGGAATATGGAGTACAGCTCCTCTGGAATATGGAGTACAGCACAGGTTATCACCATTCCTGCCCTTCCAGTCAATCCCCTAAGCACCAGTTTGTATATTGGCAATTCTGGAATGAGGTGATTTGACAAATCAGTCATCAAGGTGCTGTCAGCTGAAATTTCTAAAAGGACTTGATTCTATATCAGAAGAGGCTACAGGCATTTATGACAAGCTGACTTGTCCCATGGACAACATTTTTTAACACTGTCAGCAGCTGAGCAAACCAGGGAGAACCATTATGTCAGATTCATGGCCTGTGGATGATCCATAAGAAAATCCACTTGGAAGAGTTGGAAAATGGTGCAACCATTTGGAGTGAAAACCATCACTGTGAAAAGGAGTGGAAATGATCATGCAAAGAAAACTTTGGCATGGGTAAGAAAAACAGTATGTTACTATGATATTTGAGTAAAGACATTACTGGTGTAAAATGCAGTCTAGAGGTACAGCTTATCTTGTGGCTGATATACTGGATGATTTCCCAGAGTATAAAATACAGGAGTCCCCATCAGAGCAAAAGTCCACTTAATTTGCTGTTCTGCCTCTGATAGGTTTCACAGGAACCTATAGAGAAATTAACCATTGTCCCTGACATGTCTGTCAAGGTTCTGGGATGTGTCTGGCCTGGGGTGTTGAGAGACAATTTATAATGATTCATCTATTGTATTTTTTTTTTTCATTAATTCATCTGATCACTTTTCTAATCCACTCAGCATTTGGACTTCACAGCACACTGCAGTGAGGATTTCCAGTTTATAGCAAATGCAATGGGTTTTTCTTGTTTAAAACTCATTACCAGGGAAATTTGTTTCATGCCATCTAGATATGCATGTTAGAAGAAACAATAAATATTTTCTGTTCACTTTCTCTAGACCAGTCATAATTTTATCTACCTTTGGCATGTGAGAGGGGACAGCTCAGAATGGGTTTACATTTATTCCTTCTCTCTTCTGTGGTATAAGGTGTTTGTCTCTGAATTCCAACATTCAGTAGCCTGGACTAAAACTATCCCAGCTGGCCTAGGCTGCTGTCTGGAACTCCTGTGCAGATGGACACTGCAGCCTGAGAGATCCAATGGAATCCTGTTGGATCTATAGAAATGGTCTCACTGCTTACACGCAGAAGGAAGGTGCAAAAGACATCCTTGTATAAAAGACACCTCAGATCCACTGGATTTCCGTAGCTCATTCAAATTGTGCAGTTTGTGACTCCCAATTTGCATAACTGTGGCTGGAGAAGGAGTCACACTTCAGTCTCCGGGAAAACTCACGAGTTTGGAAACAGAGAAGGAAAAGCAAGACTGCACTATGAGGAATCATTCTCACCTCCTGAAGTGGGGACAAGAAAATGCTCGAGGGTAGGAAATGTGGGGGAAAGGAAAGCTACGATGTTAAAGATGGTGACTGGAGTATTTCCATGTTAGTCATAATTTAGTATGTCTGGGATAAATTTGGAAATCTGATGTCTGTGTGAGAAAAGTCACCTGAGAGTGTCTTTATAGTCCAGAGAAAGAAAGATGCTCTCCCAGGAGGAATCAGAGGAATCACACCTTAAAGGGTGTCTACTTCATCTATGGAAATTCTGGATTTAGCCCCTGCTTCTCCTGGAGGGAATTTGTCCAACACCTCCCTGTTTGTCCCATCAAAAGCAGGGGAACCCCAGGTAGGGAAGAGGCAGGAGGAGGTGTGATAACATTTTGAGTATAATCCAGCCTGAAAGATGTGCTCTGAGAATATCTACTGAAGCAAGATCCTCACATGAGGCAGATGGAAGGCAGTTTGACTTATGGATCCCAAAAGATATATAGGTACTAATTTATTGATTTGCATCAAGACTGAGACACTTTGTGGCACCACCACGATTAGGCAGTGAGAAAAATTACTACAGAGTATTGGGAAGGTGGTCCAGTTAATTTAATTTTTTTTTTCCTCTAGGGATATAGGCACCTGAATTTCCTACACATCATCAGCAGAGACTCCTTCCTGCCATCTACTTTTCCTCTCTCTCCTCAGGTAAGAGCCTAACCCCAGCAGTAACCACTGTGTTTGTTCTTCTGGGAGATTGTTATCAGTTTTAGACCAAAAAGAGTACTTAAATTCTAATTTTTTTGTTGTTGTTGTTGTTTGTTTTTTGTATTTGTTTTTGTTGGTTTTTTTTTGTTTTGTTTTGTTTTTTTTTTTGAGGAAACTACAAAATGCAATTTCCTTGCTGTGATGTCTCATTTTTTTCCTCTTAATAAGTAATCTAATGATTGGTACTTCTGTGCAGAGAGAAAACAGCCAGGATTCTACATCAGGAGAGGATCCTAAACAGCCTTTCCATCATTTCATGGGACTGCCCCTATCAGGAGAATTCTCAGAGGAGATCATCCCCATTTCTGAAGTTCATTACTGAACACTTGAGAATGAAAGTGTCCCCTAGCCGTAAGGTGCCCCAAAGCTTGACTCCTAGAAAGGGGACAGAAATGAGGTGATGGATCCTTCTTCCAGGAGTGTCTCCTGACTGTGACCATGACATAATTTTTATTACATGTGATAATTGTTCTGAGGACTAGATCTGTTGCCATTGGTATATACATATTTTTAGAGAGAACAATTCTTTCTCTATTAAACACTTATTCTAACTTAGGTAGGGGTAACTGAACTCCTAACAGGAGCACAGGTATTTTGGAATTTTTCTTAATGCACCGTGAAAATCTTAATGACCATGGAGTTTCTGAACCAGTCTAGTGGTTTAAAACTGACTTATCAGTAAATATAGAACATGGATAAGTGAGAGGTTCTTCTTCATCAGCCACTGTTCCAGCTGTGCTATTTTGATCATCTCCACACCACACAGACCATCTGGCAGTTCCTACTGCCAGGATACATTTCTACTTTAGGGTTAAAACATGTAAAGGTAGAAGATTAAAAATGGACATTGTTCTGGCATTTGAAAGGGTGGGAGTTTATCATGTCAAGACACATTATCTCAGTTTCCAGCCATGTAATACTGAATGTTTTTGACTCTTTCCTCTCTGATGGAATTTCCTCCTCTGCGATGTGGAGAGCTCACATTTTCACAATATTGGCTTAAACTAGTCCCATTGACTCAGCTCTAATTTTTCTGAAGGATATTTTTTTCAGATAAAGACTGAAAAGAAGAGAAATAGAAAAGAGCTCTACTCTAATTGGCTTTAAAACTATGGTTTGATCATAAGCACAAGTCAAACCAGTCTAAGTCCATGCAACTAAGGGAGAATTTCCTTCAGTAACAATTCTGGAGCAATTACATTTCCTTACCCTGAATTGCCAGTTTTGTGGCTGAGTGATAGGTGGATCTGAAAGACACTGGATCAAAGCAATGTGTTGTTTTAGAGCTCTTTTGGATTCAGAACTTTTTTCTTGATATCCTGATTATGATCTTTTTGGAGGTCTGTGATGTCACAGTGAAGACTTAAGAGCTGGTGACCAGGATGAGATTTTCTCACTGAAAACAGCCTCAGATTGTCCTAAATCCACTATGAAAATAAACCCTTTGTCCAGGACAGTGAAGCTTGTTTTAGCTCCTAATGAGGCTGAAAGAGACACTTCGCTGGGATTTAACTAATGTGTATAGGTCTGTGATGGAGATCAGCCTCTCCAGGATTTAAACACTGAAGACTGATCTAGCTAAGAAAAAAATAACACTTAGAGCCACATTTACAAGAAGCTTTGCAAAATATCCACTTGTTTTCATTGAAAAGGCCCTTGTTTACACTTTGGAGGACCCATTTTTCTAAAGTAATGCCTGTATTTGTGTGTGAACAAATCTTTCCTATTTTTTTTTATTATTATTTTTACTAATTTTAATTTGTGTGTGAACAACCACTTAAAGTGATTCTGGGAGAACCAGACTGGCAGATACCACAGGGCTGAGACCAGTGTGCCCCATTGCCATCTGGATGTGGCTTCTTTCATCAAGAAAAAACATCATATTAGGCCTATCTACCTACAGTAGGTGCTTCTAGTTTCCATGGCCACTATTCCAGATCATGATCTCCAAGAACACCATCCCTTGGACAACAGGGTGAGGATTCAACTCATCAAATTCAAGCAAATGCAGCACAGAAATAATAAACTGTGGGGCTCATTATAGTGCCTCTGAGTAATCAGTGGAAAGAAATAAGCTCTCTGGGTTGTTACAGGTTTCATCTTAACTCAGGTGTCTAAAATAGTCCACGTGAATCAAAGGAGAGAAGAAAACTGCACACTGCTACCTTTTATCTGCACTAAAAACATCCTGGCTCCACAGTGCTCAGATCAGTAGAAGCTTTTAAGATTCAATCAGCTGTGTAAAGAAAAGAGAGAGGGAGGGAACAGTTGGGTTTATGTGGTATTACATATATTTGCTTTCATTTTCATATTGATTGTATATACAAAAAAGGGGAAAAGTAAATAAACATGAGGAGGATAATGTCCCAAACTGAGTTTCATCACAAGTGCCTCCTGCTGGGATTGGAGAGGAAAGCTTCCCCTTGAGGGGACAGAATTATATCATTTTAGTTATGGCCATATTCTTCATTTGGAACCTCCTCATCAGTATGTCAGTGCATGTTATTCACTGCTTGGAGAGACAATAAAATCAAAGGGCCCATCTTTAGCAAGGAACACGGATGTTCCCAACATTTACACTACAGAGACCTTGGCCCTTAATAAAACCTACATACAGTAGCGAAGTTATCAAATGGAGTTGTGCTCATTTTCTTTTATACCCAAGGAAGGGGCACAATATATCTTTACCAGCAGCTGGGAAATTAATGCTACAACTAAAATGACATTCCGCGTCTCAATGAATGATTTCCTGTGGGGTTCGGATAGTGGCTGTGACGGGGAGAGGTGTGATAATGGATCTAAGTCCATAATGCATTTATCCCCAGGTGCACTTGCTCAATCTGTTCATTGTGCAGTTTTTTTTTGGGGGGCTTACTGGGACTTTTAGAGTTTTATTTTGCTGCACTGAGGCAAATGGTTAGGATTCGCTTTAAAAATGTAGGAAAGGGAAGGTTCCTGTGCTTGTCAGGTTTTGTGGAAGGGAACTGGGTTTCTTTGCTACTTTCACAAAGGAAATAAATGATGTTTTTCAACAGCAGGGCAAAACAGAACTGCACTACCCTTTCTTTTAAAATAGGGAAATTGAGGCACACCACAGGAAACCATCACAGACAGATGATGGTGGCTAAAGCCCAGAGTCTTTCCTGTGCCATTCCTCTCTTGCAATGGGAGCAGCACTGCAAGAAACACTTTTCCTTCCACAGCACAAGTGCAAGTCATTTCTAAGCATGTTCTGTATTAAGGTTCACTTATATTAATAATTGAAAAAGTGCTACTACATGATTAATAAATATGATAAGCATGTTACAGTCCCAAGTAAAATTTCTCATAAGAGGACACAAAGAGCTGCAACGGCTCTTTTAGGCAGTAAGTTTTATGTCTGGAGTTTACTCCACTAGACTGTTAAGGAATCTGTATTGAGGAATTAAACACTTTTAAAAACAGCTCCTTAATAATGGAACTGGGATGCAGTGGTTTGTTCTGCAATGAAGTAAAATAAGCAGGGAGGCAGAACAATGTCTTGGAGTGAAATAGAGAGATGTTCATTACATACAACCAGCTGGTGGAATATTATAGGTTGGAAATGACTGTGGAAAAAAAAATACAAGGTGTCTTAAGGTTTTTTCTGTCTTTCTTAACAGAGAAAACTCAACTGTTTTTCTTTTATGATATTTAAGGAAGATTATTGCTAGTGCCATGTGCACTGCCACTTGATTACTTATATTTTTAGTGATTTTAGTAAATAATGTTGGTGCACTGTTATCATAAATGCATACACATTAGATATCATCTAACCCCACTCCTGGAAGTGTTCAAGGTCAGGCTGGATGGAGCTTGGAGCAATCTGAGCTAGTGAAATGTATCCATACCCATGGCATGGGCTGAAATGAAATGATCTTTAGGGGCTCTCTCAACCCAAGTCATTCTATGATTCTGTGACTCTATATTGCAAAACTATTACTATCATATATTTTTAGTGCTATTGTACCTCTGAAAGTTAGGATATGAAATTTTTGGGCAGGGGGAGCTTGGGTTGTTCTGGAAAGACCTGTACATGAGCACCACATCTACGCATTTTTTAAACACTTCCAGGGATGATCCCGGGACAGTTTGTTTCAAAGCCTGACCATCCTTTCAGAGAAGGGATCTTTCTTAATTTCCAATCTAAATTCCCTCTAGTACTTCTTGAGCCCATTTCTGCAATTTGTTCTTGTCCCATCACTTGTTACTTGAGAGAAGAGGCTGACTCCCACCTGGCTACAATCTCCTTTCAGGGAGTTGTAGAGGACAGTAAGGTCCATCCTGAGCCTCATTTTCTCCAGGCTAAACACCTCCAGCTCCATCAGTCACAAGGATGTGTACTTCAGGTCTCAGCCCACCAGGCTGCCTTGATCCTGGCATGTGCTGTCTCACTTGTTAACAAAAACTCCCCTCCTTTTCCTCAAAATCCCGCCATGGTCCACCTGCTTCCCAGCAGGGGACTGTGGAACTGCTCTAGGTGAGCAGATGCTGAACAGGTAAAACCAAAGGCTCCTTCAGGAATTTAGGAATAAATTCTTTACTGTGAGAGTGGTGAGGCACTGGCACAGGTTGCCTAGAGAAGCTGTGGCTGCTCCATTCCTGGAAATGTCTTAGGTCAGGTTGGATGGGGCTTGGAGCAACCTGGAATAGTGGAAGGTTGCAGGGGGTTGGAATGAGATGATCTTTAAGGTCCCAAACCATTCTATGGATCTATGATGACTTCCGATCTCCCAAAATATCATGGAATTTCTTAGGAAAATGCATTGCAAAAAAGCAATGTACAGGAGAGTTCCTTATTGCTCTAAGTGCAGTCTGAGGAAGGCTGAGTAACTCCAAAATTTCAGGAAAGGGAACAGCATATGTTTCTACCCCTAAACCTGTAGGAATAAAAAAAAAAAAAAAAAAAAAAAAAAAAAGGTTTTTATAGGGGAAAAAGAATCCTCAATTATCCAACACAAGACAACTTTCTGAATCCAGCTCACCTAAGCTGTTTTTTTTCTCTCCTATGAGCAAAATGAGTGCGGCAAGCAGGCACGGTGCTAATGGTCTTTTTTTCCCGTCTCTTCCCCTTGCTCCCCTAACCGAAGGCAGAACTGCCGAGACTTCAGGAGCCTCTTCATGCTATCACTTCACAGGCTGGAAGGTGACAGCTTCGCCAGGGACTAATGCAGGGCGACATAATTGAATGTGGCCTGCAGCAAAGCAGCTGCCTGGAGCCACTGTTGATTGTAGCTGTCATCAGGTGGAGTTTGCTGCCGAAAAATACGGTCCGGAGGAATGCGGCTCTGGCACGCAGCTCCGCGCTGATGGCTTATTTACTCTTGCCCCTCCAACAGGTTTGTGGTTAATAATTGTCACCATCACACTCTTGAGTGAGCACAGATGCTCAAGCTCGGGATCATCAATAATCTTCCCGGTAACCTGGCCTTGGAAATTAAACAATGGCCCCAGTATTCCCATTTACTGGAGGTATATTGTGTGTTTCAGCTTGTCAACCTCCTCTTTTGTTTATTTATTTTTTCTTTATGGAGAGCCTTAAATGATTTTACAGATATTTCCTATGCCTGTTTATTTAACTGTCACAGGATGTGGGAGAAATATAATCTGCTAAATTAGGCATGAAAAACTGTACACAAGAAGAAGGCTCCCTGATTTCTGCCTTGAAAAAGAAGTGGTTTTAATTACAAATTCAGATGAAGAAGCAATCACATCTTCCATTTATCCAGCTTTTTTCATTTCAAAGGATCTCACCACACTGAACAAGCAATAGGTTTAATCTTTTCTCCTTTATTTGGAGATTGTGAAGTGCAGAAGGAGTATGATAATATTTCATATGAACAAGGCTGCAGGATCTCTCTTGTAGATGCAGTAAGTAATGTGTAGCTCAGATAACACTGATCTTTGCTACTTAAATCCTGTCTAAACTCTTAGTGGAAAAATAAACAAGCCCCAAGATAAAATTGATCTATTTTTTTGATTACTATTATTCCTAATAGATTATAAATTGCTTATGCATTTTTAAACCCAGTTACAAAATATAGTATACACAGTACCATACATCAAATAATATATTTAAAACATTTAGGATACCATATTTAAATTTACATATAAAATAAAAACCTTGGACTGTATTAAAGTACTTAGAGAGTAATGAAGACAATCTGCTCTCAAGTTATTATGTAGTTGTGCTGATAAAATATTACTCAATTTAAAAAAGAATAATTTTACTTTAAATACTTGCCATTTGCATTTTTAAAACAAATCATATTGGCGTCAATGGCTTTTAGACATCCAATTTTCCACATCAGTTGGCAACTAAGGAAGTTCAGGTACGCCAAAGAACTCAAAGTGGGTTGATTAATGAAAAAGATGGGATACTGGAGAAAAGAATGATAAGAGCAATTGTCATCCTTCACCTACTGATGGTTTGATTTCATTGCCTTTCTCTTTGTACCTGCTTGGATTCTAGGATTTTAGCTTGCTGGGGATGCTGGCAAGGAGCTGGCTGCATCTGCAGTACCACACTGCACACAAATCCCTTGCTGGGACTGGTGCATCACTTTGGATGAGTTTTGTGAGGCTCTGCCCAGCCTGTAGCACCCAGACCAGCCCTACTGCAAGCTCAGGAGGTCCCAAAAGGAGCTCAAACTGGAGCTCAGCTTGCAGAGAACTCTTTCTGATTTCTGGGCCTTTTTGGGTTTTGATGACTTTGGGTTTGCAAACAGTCCATTTCCCCAGCTGTGCTGTGGTGGGGGTAAATGAGATGGCACTTAGGCCTGGTATTAAAATTATTAAGGCTGTTGATTCTAGTTTCCAGCTATGACTACACTATGGATGCTTCTTTGATTTGGTGCTAAAGGAACTGGGAACAGCATTTTCTCCTTTGTTCTGATCTCGAACATCACTTGCACTGCTGCAAATAAAAGACAATTCTAGTATGAAACTGATGCACAATAAGAAACTCCACCGTTCTTATCCTGTCTGTGAACATCCTGAACGAAAGCTGTGGCTGTTTTGTATTGTCCTTGTGGTGGTTTCACAGCGATGTAACTTTAATGACTTAGCAGAGTTGCTGCTGATAGATGCCCTCACGAGGAGACAGAAACAGAACAGATCACTCTTCTGCAGGGCTCCTCTGCTGCAGACAGAAACAAAAGATATTTCTTTCCAAACCTCAGCTACCTAAGTCAGTTGTGAAATATTCTTCCCCTTCCTTGACAGAACTGGATCTGCTGTTTATGAAAAGCAAGTGAAATATTTCTCCCCCTCCTTGTCAGAACTGGATCTGCTGTTATTTGAAATGCAAGGATTAATTATACAAGGTTTAGCCACAAACATCTGTTTTTTCTTCTTTAAATAAACATGTCCCTTCATCTGGTACGGAGGGTTCTTGGGGAAGGGAAAAGCTGTGCACTGCAGAATATCACCATGGGTTAACACGAGTGGTCTGATCATCTTGTCAGGGATGACTCTGTACCTTACCCAAAATACGAACCAAGCAATATTCTCATAAACAGTAAAAAAAAAAAAAAAAAAAAAAGTATTTTTAGTAGGAGATCATGATGTCAGCTCAGCTGTCTGCTTGTGTTTAGATTTTGGGAGCTTGCAAGAGGATTAAAACCACTTGTTTCTTTTCTTTCTCTCGTTCTCTTTTTTCCCCCCCCTTTTTTTTTTTTTTTTTTTTTTTTTTTAACTTGTCACTGCAATAAAGTTGGCTGTGGCTCTGGGGAGTCCTCTGTAAAGTACAACGCCCTGGGCTATGGGAGATGGAGCCCTCAATAACTGATATGAAAGGTCCTTAATTAAGCACTTAGCATTTCAAGGCAGTTATCACGGGTAGCCCACAGACCGAGCTGGCAGTCCGTCACCACCGATAGGCCACCTACACGACTAACATGAGTTGAGTCGAGTCTTTTGTACTTGAGGCGAGGAGCCCCGAGGCACAGGCTGATCTGGTGACCCTCCCAGATCCACTTTCTCTGCCGGAAGGAACTGGATATCGGATGTGACAACACTGCAGACGGGAACGTGGGTTTTTTTTTTTTTTTTTTTTTTATTTTCCCCCCCTGAAGAGCAGGGATTGAGGAGAAAGTTAGAATGACAGTGGCACTTTCTTGGCTCTGTGCGTTGGTATGAATATGACCAAACCAAATGAATGAATAATTATGAATGTATTATGAAAACAGAAGGGAAAATCCTGTTGCTGTTGTGCATTCAATTATTTCACCGATTGGGAAGTTAACTAAGAAGAAAGTGCTCGTCCCCCCAGCACCACTCTCCTTCCTGTTCTCTTTGTAATCTGCTGGACACGAGAGCATAAGTGATTCAGGGGAGGTTTATCTTTATATTAAGGAGAGGGGAAAGACTCTGGTGGCATTAAAATGGAAAGGGTTAATGGAATGAACTATAGATTAAATTGTAAAGCAATCAAAGAAAACCAAACACTTTATAGCAGGCAACCATCTTCTGGTGTTTGGGTCTGTGTCAAGCCATGGATGTGGAAAATTAAAGCCATACTGAGAAGGGAAATGAACCATGTCTAATACATCCCCAGCAATAAAATGTTTTCACTAGGACTGTAAAACTGTGGCTTACATTAGGAAAAAGAAAATCAAACTATATGTCAATTCCACATCATGGGACATGAAGTGTCCACAAAAATTTATATTACTATTTAGAAGTGTTTCATTCTGGTGTTTTATTGTGATTGGATGCGCCCTTCTCAGTATCTTTTGACTGGTATGAAAATGATTTGAACTACTTTTTTAGCATTTATTTTACATCTATTACCTGTTCTATTACTTTTTATTATTTTATTGTGCTTGTGTAGAGGATTTTGCACAGTTTTCATTATAATGTAACATTAAGTCAATTTATTTGTGTATTACATGCTGTATAATTGCACCTTTTTTTGTGGAACAATTTGGATTTCATTATCCAACAAATCAGCAGTGTTACATTTTGAAAAGCTCTTGTTAGAAATCAAGTGCATTTTCCAAGTAAGACAACAGAGGTCAAGTTTGCATCAAAAAGGGAGCAGAAGATTCCATGCCTAAAACAATTGCACAGATGAGAAGGGTCCTGGGGGAAAGAGAAATCCTCATTTCTTGGAGAAATTATCTGATTTCTATAATTGAGATCAATGGAGATCAGTGTTTTCAAGAAGGGAAATAATAAGGAACAAGGTGGTCTGTCACAGAAAAAGTTTGAAGGTGACTATATCAAGGCAAAACTAAATGGGTGCAGGGAACATGCCAAATGGAACAGCGTTTTTGTTTAAAATTCTTCCATATAATTCTGTTCCTTAATCTACAAGTGCCACAAAGAGTCTAACTAACGTAGGCAAAGCAGAGTGTACATCTGTTTGTGCTGATCTGCTCTGCTATCATTTATCAGGCTGAAACCTTTCATAAGAGGTGACAGAGCAGCAACTGCAGCTCTCTCAAAGGTGAACTGACAGCCCCTCTGAAAAAGAAATTCAAAATAACATTTTAAATAGCACAACAGCAATGAGAAGAGATGTGAAGATACAAACCTTCACTTTTATTTAACCGGCAGAAGTTGCTATGTGGATCCCTCAGCGCTTTGGTAGTTGCAGCTTCAGTCACAAAAGTTAAAATTAGCTTGCGAGTAAATAAATAGGAAGGTTGTACCCTGAAATCCTGAAGTTGTGAGGAAACCTAAGTCTCCTGTGTCATTCAGCTGTCCTGATACAATGGATCCACCAATTTTCAGAGGTCCATAATTTCATAGAATTACAGAATCATTAATGTTGGAAAAGACTTCTGGAATTATCCAGTCCAGCTGTCAGCCCAGCACCACCACCATGTTCACCACTAAGCCGTAAGTGCTTGAACACTTGGGATGGTAATTCCACCACTTCACTGGACAAACTGCTCTAAATTTCTTACCTTTTTTTTTCTTTTCTGTTTATCAGGGCATTTTAATGAAAAATATTGTATTTATAGATGAGGATGTGCATATAAGATGTATGTGTTTTTACAGTAGTAAGCGCACTCCATCTACAGTATCACTTGAACTTCCATAATAATTGAGGCCTCCAGGACGTCCAGTTATGAGGGAAACAATGGAAATAATCTGTTTTTAGTGTTTTAAATGTTGTCAGTTTTTATGTGGTATTGAAATCTTCTGAACTGAAATGTATACAGAAAAAAGAAATGGAATGGTATTCTGCAAATGCAATTGTTTCTCATATTGAAACTATTTTGCTGTTGATAGATTTATTCCTCAAAAATATTGTCCTGACAGACCTTATGCTCTGTACAGAAATTCCTTAAGGAAGATGTGAGTTAAAGCAAAACAGATTTAGATATTTTTTCAAATGTAACACTTTTTCAACAAATTGTCAAGTTCACTGTTGAGCTATGGTTTAAAGTCTTCACCTGCTTCATGGTAGCAGATGAATCAGAAAAAAAACAAACTGTGGAATATTTCAATTACTAATAACACCTTTTAACTCAGTATTTTAATTCTCATCCATCACAACTGGCTTGGAAGCTCTACTACAGAAAGCCTTGTTTACTCCTGCCTTCCACCCCAACCACAAATCCAATCACAATGTATTTCAACACCTCTTAAAGATAAAACAAAGGATAGCAGCAGAACATTGTGGAAGACTGCCCAGGCGTGATTTTTTTTCCCCCCATTTCTAATGTCTGTCGTTCAGGCTCTGGACTTTTTGTGAGTGTATGGTTGCTGTATGTTTGAATATTCTACCATTCAGTGCTCCAATATTAAAAGCATCATATATTAAACACCCAGAATTACTGAGGTGATTTGAGCTGCTTCACAGATGTAGTTTTTCGCATTTCATGAGACTTACTCTAGGGATGTGATCATCCCCCTATACTTGGCATTGGATTTGGGCTCCTTGCTGCAAGTAAGACACTGAGATGCTGGAGCATGTCCAGAGAAGGGCAATAGAGATAATTTCCGACCTAAGTGAATCTGTGATACTATAACAATGGAGTTTTCCCCCTTCTACAGTAATTTGTTTTGTTTTCGGTGAGCATTAACTTCCTTTATCAGCTGAGAAGGTCCCAACATCATCCACACAGTAGTGAGTTCCATACCCAGCTCCAGTACAATGCTGATAAATGCTTGTATGTGTGTCTGAAAAAAATTATTCAACTCCTGTTCTCTAGACAGAGGTCAGTGAAAACCTTTACTTCTTTCTGGTAGTTGGTCACATATTATAATCAGTGGAGTAATGAACTCCATCACTTCAAAACGTATTGTCATAAATGGAGTTAACAGCTGAGTGGGTGACAATCCACTGTGAAGTGTTTTGTCTCTGTTACTCAGTTTCTCACAAACCTTAAAAACCAGCAATGAAATCCAAGAGTCAGTAAGCCTGAGGATTCTGGCTTTTTCTTTTCCTTGACTCAATTTCCACATGTAAAAGAGTAATGGAGCTTTTCTGTGGCTGCTCTTGAATAGTCATTATATTTTACTGTTCAACTACAATCCTAAGGAAAGGGAAAGTTTGGGGTGTTTTTTGAGGGCTTTTCAGTGGCAAGTTATTTCAGTGGAAAAAATTGCTTCAAAATACATTTTTGTTATTATTTTTGACACTTTTAAATACTTACAAATGCATCCTAAGTCCTATGGAAATTTTAATTTATTCCAATCAACAAGAATAACCCTGAACCTCAGAAAAGAGGAGCAATCCACCAAAAATGTTCTAGAAGAGTGGAACAAAAGCCCAGATATTCAGCACAGAATGAATAGTCTGGCATCTAAGAATCCAGATAATTTATAGAGAGTTTATCTCTTGTCTGGAAATAAAATATGAAAATTTTCCAGTGTGACCAATAGAAAAAAATTATCTTAGCACTACAATGATAAGAATAAACTTTAACCTGAACTTCTAAATAGGAGACACAAATCAGGCACACAATAATAAAATGAGAAGAGGGAATAACTTGCCTAACTTCTGTCCCCAGTCCTGGACAAAAATGTGGAAATATCCTTAAATGACAGAACCAGGCATTTCTCAATTGTTGTCAAAGTAACAAGTCTGTCATATAACAACCCCCAGAAAGTGCAATCTCCTTTATTTTTTAATAATCTTGGTTCATGAAACATTCCTTTTGCTTTCTCCACACCTTGAGTAAGTATTTATGACCATAAATGCTCAGACTCTTTAATGGGCATTTGTACTAGATGCAGTAGAATTACCCCAGAGATCTCCCATTATCTTTACCAGTATTTTTCTCCCATGTTCATCCATTTCTGCTCTATATTTATCTCAGAAAAGCATCTTGAGTTCCAAAGAAGTGTTTGATAATAAGAATTCATAAGCAATGACTTATGCATAAGCAACGACCTATTTACATGCAATTGATTCTGTGGGGAGAAGGAAGCTGAACGTAAGATGACAAACTGCACGACACATCGAAGACCCTTTTAATTTACATACCTAATCTGGGGATGGATTCTACTCACTCAAATTCAGTTCGTTCCCTCTTTACTGTCTCTTGCCCTGTTCTAGGGAACAACTGCTCTCAAAAAGTCCTTAACTGAGCACACCCCTGATCTAGTAAATCACAAAACCTTCATTCCAATGAAGGCAGGGTGTTCCTTTCCTTACACAGGGTATCTGCAGTGGAGTAGGAATTTTTTTTTTGGTAGTTATATTTAAAAGAATAAAAAGTAATGATACAAATGTTTCTGAGTGGAAAAAAACCCCAGATTTAAGGTTAGGTTAGATGTACTGCACAGTCTTTGGCTAAAAGTTCAGGTGTGCCTGTAGCAGCAACTAAATCAACAAACCCCATTTTTCCTCTGCCCCGTATCCCCCAGTTTCTCATTAGTTGGTTACAAATGTTGCTGAAGGTGAAGAAGAAAATAGCCCAAAACTGCTATGACAAAGGAAATAAGTGTAGCAAAAGCTCAAATAAAGAAGAAGTGGGTTTTCTCAATGCAGGGGTTTATAATTATGATTATTTTATTTTATTGTTGGCTGGGAGAGTCAGAGTTTCGAACAGCACTGGCACGTAGCTATTTCCTCTCCTGTGAGAAAGATGGGAGATGACATGTCAGAGCAATTCTTTGTCAGAAATATACATCTGCATGAAGAGAGTAGAGTTAAAAATTTAATCTGCAAAGCTATTTAGAGAGTGGATAGGCCTTGACAGGCCTCCCAAATGTATTAAAAGAACAAGAACAGCAGAGTTATGGAAAAAAAAAGCTGTTGCAAGCAAACAGAATGAAACTAAGCTTTCTTGACAGAATCAGTTTGCCAAATGACTTTAAAATTGCACTATGTCTTGTAGTTTTTTCTTAAATAGATTTTAATTTAGATGTGTAAAGCAGAAGAAACTTGCTTAACTTCAGAGACCCACACAGCTTTTCCTTCAAAAAAGAGAAAGAAAGGGACCCTGACAGTGCTGTTTAGTCAGGTCAGGAGGCTGATGAAGGAGGGATGGATGGTGGTGGGGATAAGCAGAGGCTCCAGACTCCAGAGAGCTGACTTCAGCTCTTGCCTAAACACAGACTCTGTGTGTGACTTTATGGAAATCATTTGATCTTACTGGACCCAAATAGAAAAATATTGTGAGATTTGGGTTCCTATGTCACTGAAGTGCACATGGAAATGCTGCCCTTTTTACCACGTGCATTCCTGCCTGTGAAAATAACACATGCTACATTCTTTATTGGCTTTTTCTGCATATGGAACAAGTCATAAGTCACTCAAGCTGCCTTTGAGTCAGGGCAGCTAAATGTAGATGGCAGTCATATTGCCTAAATAATTTTTTTTTTTTTTTTTTTTTTTTTTTTTTTTTAATATTAGACATCTTTCCAACTCAGTCTTGAATATCTTTACAGTCAAGGGTCAGCATGTCCAGAGACCAATTTGTTCTATCTATTTTAGATATGCCTGTTAGAACTGGATGAATCCCACTCTGAAGAGCCCTTTGTTCCTCCATTGCCTGTACAAGAAAAATTGATGACCCATGTGGACTTCTACATGGCTAAAAATGGGAATCTTTTACATAGTTAAAGAAAACCCTTTTTCTTTAGCAGTAGAGTACTCAGCACCAGGAGGTCTCTAAGAGTTATATTCAAGTTAACAATAGAGAGCAGTCAAGTCTCAGATATTGACAACCAGTTCTGTTCCCTTGAAGCCAAATCTGTACCTCCCACTTTTACATCCCAGAAATACAGAAATGTTTGCACAGTTCTGGACATCTCAGGCTTGTTATGATCATATGGAGCTGCTGGCTGGACTGGAGCCTTCAGGGCTGTCCTGCAGAGAAGGGATTTGCTTCATGGCATGGACAAAGGAGAGAGAAGCTCCAACAGCTGTTGAGTTCCTTGGCTGCCCTTCCTGTGTCATATACCTGCCTGACAACATTACTGGAAGCATAAGATTTCAAGTACCAAGGAAAAGAGCATTTCACAGTTGTAATAAGAGCAACTCTTGGCCACATGTAACTACTGACCATGAAAAATGAAGTCCATATGCTGCTGAATGACCTCAGAAGACCTTTCAGAAAACATTTTGTTGCTATGAAATTATGTTGCTTTCAAAGTAGTTTGTAGATTGAAAAACAAACAGACAGAAAAATTCTATAGAATCACAGAATGGTTTGGGTTGGAAGGGACCCTCAAGAACATCTCATTCCAACCACCTGCCATGGGCAGGGACACCTTCCACTATCCCACATTGGTCCAAGCCCCATCCAGCCTGGCCTTGGACACTTCCAGGGATGGGGCAGCCAGAGCTTCTCTGGGGAAAGTCCAAAAGTTAAATTCTAACACTCTGCTCAGACAATTCTTTCTGTGAGAACAGTCAGCACATGGTATGTTCTGTTCTCCAGTTATTGCCACACTTTGGAGATTTTGCTAATATTGAAATCAGCTATTGATAAAAGGATGGAATAAGAGGAATGAATATATCCACTTTCTTTTCCATGATCATTCTGATCTTTTCTATTTAAAATAAATATTATCACTGTATTAAAATAGTGCAGTTTGGTAATCCAGATTGTTTTAGTAGATTGCATTAATAATATCAGTGGAATGTAACAAACAACTAATGATTTAATATAAAAGAACAGGCAAAATGATATGACTGGATATAAAATTAATAAAAAAACTTTTTCATACTTTAACAATGAAATTTTAGGGTTTAAGAGGTTTGGAATTAAGGGGTTTAACATCCCTTAATAAGATTTTTACTTTAAAAGCTTTCATTTCTGATTCAGATACAGCTTTAGACTATATTCTGCTTAGAACACCTCTTTTCCAGATGCACGAAGTACCTGGAGAATATATTTAGCTTCCTGCACTACTGTGATACCATAACACAGTCAAAATTAGAAGAACACATTGTATAAAAATAATGTCAAGATTCCCTGAAGAGAAAGGTAAGGGAAAATAAATGGATTGCATAAGCATGGGGAGAACAGAAAAAGTGGAGTAATTGGAAAGAAAATGAAACCTGAACCTTAAGTATAAATAACAGGGATGTAGAGTATTATTTGTGGTGGTGGCAAATGATACCGAGATTTAAAGGCAAAGCTGGAAGGATTTTGCATGTGATACATCTTAGCAAGCACTGGAACCCTTGGATTGGGTGTCTGAGTATAATAATCAGAAGACTTGGAGGCTTTATTA
This sequence comes from Onychostruthus taczanowskii, assembly GCF_017590055.1. NCBI lineage: Eukaryota > Metazoa > Chordata > Aves > Passeriformes > Passeridae > Onychostruthus > Onychostruthus taczanowskii. The sequence continues at coordinate 1,480,506 of NW_024506994.1, read as the reverse complement.
TTTATCTTCAGCATGGCGCTGGGTAAATTTTTAATTTCTTGGAGGCGAGGTTTTCTTAGGTAACTTGAGAAATACTCTCTCAGCCTGTGGTTTACCAGCAGAGCTAAGAAGTCACTGTTAATTTTTTTTTTTTTTTTTTTTTTTTTTTTTTTTTTTTTTTTGCCTCCAGTGGGTGGTTAATCTCATTCTGAAAAAAAAAAAAAAAATTCCAACTATGTCAGATGATTCACAGCTGGAAGCACCTATTTGTTTCCTTTGAGCATAATGGCGATCTGGGTGATGATACCTGGCTTAGACAAATGATACAGTTGAACTGAATTGTTTCCTTTATTCCACACTGAATCCTGTCTCAGATGGGTGCATCTAAGGCCAGTGACTCTTAGGTGTTGTGACCTTATGCCTCTTTCCTTTGAAAATTAAATAGTGTTATCTAACAAAGGGAGTGTCTTAAGGATGCTCATGTCAAGGTGTATGCACATATTCCTAAGTGTGTAAATAAATAAACAAACCAGATTTCAAGAAAAACTTGTTTTGGAATAGATAAACTGTTTAATTTTCATGGATTTATCGCTGAAGCTACCGAGTATGTAAAAAAGTAAAAAAAAAAGGATATAACCAAAATATCAATGCATGGAGCTTTCATACAAACAAGAACTTTGAGTAAAAGAAGCTTGTCTTTGATTTTGAATGTTTCCTAGGCATCCATATGTCAGTTGTTATTACTTTTTATGTAGCTAGAATGCTGGTTATGGTGCTGCAACAGCAGAACTAGAAGGAATTTATAGTACTTCTCATACTGAATTTCTCCACAGTCTACAGGATCTAGGTGCTGTGCACTCATACAATCTTTATTTCCCCAAATATTTCATTCTTTGGTTTTAGCGCAAAACCCAGAAGTGGAAATATAGCAGGATATGGGAACCAGACAGAATATTTGGAGGAAAATGTAATAATTCATAGTGCAATTTACCCCATACATTTTAGTATAAATTTTGCAGACGTGGAGTAGTGGCATATATTAGAAAGTCTTCAGATAATAAATTATCATTCAAAAAGTAGCATCAGATCTTGATGAGTTTGAATAAGTTAATCTTAGAAAGTACATCACTAAACCAATATAAAATTGGTGATGACTAATTTTAAACATCACCATCTACAAATAAGCACTCTGCCTCCCATTTTATCCACCCAATCCATTACCCAAGCTTATGTCTCTCTAGGAGACCTAAAGTTATTATAAATCATGTTTGGATGCAACATTTCATGGTTACAGAAACTCATACACTGAATGCCTTTGTAGGACTTTAGGATGCAAAATATCCTCGGGCCTTAGATCTTATTGAGGAGTAATAACATATCCCTTGCATTTAGAAGCCTATGAAAGGCATAATTTTTATTCCCAGTCTCAGCCTTTAGGTGTCAGATTAATAAGGTGTAGAAGATTTAAAAGTGGCATCCTGAGGCCCTGAAAGCAGGATTCATCTAACCTAATTTTAGCCATCTAAAATTTAGTGGCTTGGTTTAATAGCCCACATATGCTGTGGTTCCAAGTGCCATCTGAGTCTAGGGAGTTGCAGCTGGAGTCCAGGTGGAATACTTTAGGGTATCCCAGATGGCACTAAATGGTCATGTTTAGCCAGCTGACTATTCAATGTTTGCTTCACATTAATGACCTAGGATTTGGTTTGGTACAAGATTAACACACTGAAATGTAGGTGTTCACACTTTAGGCCCTTGATCAGAATGGGAGTTTGGTCAACATAGTTCAGTTGCCTAAAAAAGTCTATCTAATTGCATTTGAGATCATAGAACCATTGAATTGTTTAGTTTTGAAAAGATCTCTTAGATCATCAGATCTGACTGTTAAATGTCATCATTTAATATCGAAATGTTAAATGTCAAGGGCATTACCTAAAAACTGTGTTTGCTTCACTGCTTAGAATTTCTTAGAGAGTAGAAGATAACTGAGGCTATCTCCCATTATATTGTTTTTCCAGGTCATGGGTCTCCTGTAGGTCCTGTACTACACCCACCAGGGCTGTGCAGATGTCTTAGATAGGCCAGGGCAATGTTTAGGTGGTTATGCAGGAGAAACAATTTCCAAAATGCCCCTGGGAGCTTTTCTGCTGGTTAATTGTAGTTGGCCATTGACTGAAAGGGGAAATTAAGTAGGAAGTAATTCCTGTGACTTGTGTCACTTGATGTAATACAGGAAGGACTCTGGACTCACAACTCCTGTTGGGATGAATGCAGATGAAAGCCACAAAAATTAGTAGAGGGATGGAACATCTCTCCTGTAATGAAAGCTGGAAAGAATTGAGTATTAGAAAAATCTTCCCTGTGAGGGTGGGAAGGCCCTGGCACAGGTTGCCCAGAGAAGCTGTGGCTGCTCCTGAATCCCTGGAAGTGTTCAAGGTCAGGTTGGATGGGGCTTGGAGCAACCTGGGATAGTGGAATGTGTCCCTGCCCATGGGAGAGGGGCTGGAATGAGATGATCTTCCATGTCTTTCCCAGCCCAAATGATTCAATGATTCTGAGATTCTATGATTTATGGAATTTGTACTTTTATAGAGCTAGACATCAGTTTCTTTATATGCAACAATTTCCCAGCCTCTGTTCATACCTTATTGAGTGTTCTTAACCAGGATTATTAAAAAAGAGTAAACATTATCAAAATTTTTTTAGAGAAGTCCAAGTATATAATTACACTCCATTTTTTCTAATATTATCTTAGTAGGAAATGACTAACAACCTCTTTTGGAGGTGATTCCTCAGCTTTGCTAGCAAAGTCATTCTAACTTTGGACCAATGTCAACAATCACAGAAAGAAAAGGACAAGATCATCAATTGAGAATGAAAGTGTATTCAGCATATTAATCTTTTGTGTGTGTGTGTGTGTTTATGCTCATGGGTTTTTCACAAACAGATTTAAGTTTTGAGCAAAACTTTGCACTTTGTCTATTTGTGCTGTACAATGGGCCAGCAGAGCCACAAGATCCTTGCTAAAAGGAATTGATGTTTGTAGTATCTTTCTGTTTTTCTTCCAAGCATTTTGCTTCCAGTGTCAGAATTAAACACCTCCAGGTTCAAACACAACATGTTACAATTAGTCTTAGCACAGAGGTTAATCTGTGTGGAGAGAATGAATTTATGTTTTTTAATGAACTCTGCAGAAGGTGTTTGAATATCTTAGTGGCTTGGGCAACTGTGACCAAGTTTTCTAGACCAAGAGGTAAACATGAAGTTTTTTCACTCATGAACTCCTAAATTCAGACTTCATAGGTGATACCAAGAAGGTATAACTGCATATAATTAACCATAGATGACTGTCCCAAAAAAACGATGAGAAAATAAAATTATACACTTTGAGTCAGTAGGGAGAGAAAGAAAGAAAATATTTGACCAACTATCATTGGTCAAAATCACAGATGTTTTTCCTGTCCATTGCATAAATTCTTCCAAGAGCATGACATTGGGCATCAAGACCAGCTCCTTTTAGGACATAGTTCATCTTATCATTAATACTTGGCCAAACTTCCATCTAAAAAGAGCAGCAATTTTATTCTCATTTAATATATTTTTTTTCCTCTTTGCAAGTGTTTTTCCTGAATCTCTTTGGCCTGATAACAAGAATCTGCCAGTAAGTTTAGATCTTGGTCAGCCTCTGCATTTGTGGGTTTAAATCTGATCTGCTCCTAGAAGAATCAATTCACTGCAGCACAAGGTCTGTTTCATTATACCCTGTACTTACCAATCCCTTATGTTCCTTACTACACTGACTCTGAACACAAGCTGAGGGATTGTACTAAAAACTTTCATGCCCCTAAAGTCAGATTCAGAATCTCCACTGATTCAGTTATGCAAAAATTGCTAATTACTTTAAGCCTAAAGCCAAGACCAGGGTTTTCTAAATCTTTCATAATGCACTTAACTATAACATAACCACTCATATCCAGTCATGTGTTGATGTAAATTTATCCACTACCTTTTCTGCTTCCTTTTATCTTGGTTGGAGACAGACTCTATCCCAAGCCTGTCCAAAATATTAAAGCTAAATCTATGCAACATTTTAATGTTTTTAAACATTTAATAAAAGGTAAGTTATGCCAATTTTTAAAATATTCATTAGTGTGTGTCTTTAATTGAAAGAATATTTTGGTAAGGATTTATTTAGTTTGAGGCTGGACTTTTTTTTTTTTTTTTTTTTTTTTTTTTGCCATGTTATCTTTGAGAAAACAGGTCACCTCTGCAGATATATTGCAGCAAATCTGATTTATGGTCAAACCCTACAGAAAAGGAATCTCTATGAAATATTCACTTTGATTCAACTGCAGTGGGAAAATGTAAAAATAGAGAAAGCTCATGACATGATATATGAAAATAATTCATTCTGCTGTATATAAAAAATGAGGGGATCTGGCAGCATCAATGATTCATCCTCTGCTAATACAGATTCAAAGTAGAGGAAATGCTGAATTTTGTAAAACAACAGGCTGACAAGAGTTAAGCTGCCAACTATTGTTTTGGATCATCATTTCCTGAGAAAGTGGGAACATGATTATTGTTTTTTTCACCTGCTGCAGCTTCCTAGCACATGATTAGCCTGCACAAAGGGCTTTCTATCTCCTTCACACCATCCACAGACATATTAAGATTGCGAACAGCTGGTGAACTGTTTTGTTACTGTTTTCAGCGCATGTCACTCTTTTTTTTTTTTTTTTTTTTTTTTTTTTTTTTTTTTTTTTTTTTTTTTTTTTTAAAGCATACCCATTCCTATTATGCTAGTGAAATATTCTTGATCAACACACTGGGCCAGCTCCTGAGCTGGTGTAAATCAGCAGAGCTCCACTGAAGCCAAGAAAATTGTATGGATTTACACCAGCTGGGAATCTGGCCCATGGATCCTAAGACAAGCAAATAATTCACAGTGAATTATTTATAGCTCGAGTTTCACATGATTTTCTGCTTATGAAAATCTTTGATTTATTTTGCATTCTATGCAAAGTTGCTTCAGAATGTTTCCTTTGGCAAAGAATCCTCTGGACTGCAGAAGTCTCAGCTTACAGGTGGTGGGTGTGTTATTCAGAGTAGGTTGCTGTGAGTTTGGGTCAAGACCCATGAGTTTTTCATTGTACTTGCTCTTAGTGATATAAACATTTAAAAAATAGTGTTAATATTATTTCATGTTTTATTTTTCTGTCTTGAATTGAAGATCTAGTAACACAAATAAGGTTCTTCCATGCAGTCCATTGGTAATGAAGATCCTTGACCACAGTGGAAGAAGATACATCTCCAGGTAGGTGGCAGAATGTTTCAGTGGTTTCAGTACAAGATACATTCACAATCCCTTCCTCACTTGAAGAAACCCTTTTCACCTGCTCAAGTGAGTCACTTTAGCTTCTCTATATCATATTTTCTCCCTCTGCAGAATTTTGGTGTAATTAATATATCTTTAGGTTTCCAAAATCTCAGTATTTATTGTGATAAAACCAAGAGGATTTTCATATGCTTCAAGGGTAACTTACATATTTATTGACACCTCTTGGAATGGGAGGGAGTCACCTAATTCTTTTCATAAAGAACTCAGCTTCTCTGAAACATTTATCACTTTTCACTACTTGGGCCTGAAATGACATATATTTATTTATTTGTTTACTAATAATTAGCCTTTGTGGTCTTAATGTACTTCCCCTTTTCTCTGAGCACCAAAGACACTTCCAATCTTAAATTTTAGCTTAAATTTTAATTTTTTAAATTTTATCTTAAAGCAGCTCAGTATTGCTGCATTTAACCCACTATTTTGAGATGTTGCTCAAATGCCACTAATAAAAATAAATTTTTAAGGATTATTTCAGCATAAGGTTTTTAGGATCATTCACAACTCTTTTTCCAAGAAAAGATTCAGAAGCCAAATATCCTTGGGACCAGCAGGACAAATAAATTATTTTAAGAGAAACATTAACAACACTCTATTCCTGTCACCCCTATGCTAAACATACATAACTCAACATATTTATTATTTCTCACTGCACAGCATTCATCCTCTGCTGTCCCTTATTCCTTTGGAGCAACACTGCTACACATCACCAGGGTGAGAAGCGATACAATTTTTAATTTCAATACAATGTGGTGCCTGGGAGCAGCTTTCCTTGCGGGAAGTTCAGAAGGCAATAATTGTTGTGTGCATGGCACGCCAGCCTGATCAATGGGCTCTGGAGCCTGTGTGGCCAGCTCTGCCCAACCCCACCATTTGCCACCTAATTAGCAGCTGCTCAGAGATGGGAAACAGGTGCAGATCCGGGCCCAGGCCAGGGAAGTCTGCCTATAATTAACAAGGAAAAAAGGGTCAGATATTGGGAAGAATATCAAATCTTGGTCCACTGGGGCTATCATGCTGGCCTCAAAGGCATAGTCACCTGAGATCTTAGGCATGCTAATGTAAATTATGCAAGCTTTCAAACAACATGGCTGCATAATCAGTTGGCAGGAAAGAAATGACTGGCTGGTTTTGTGTGGTTTAGTCTCAGCGCTTAAAAAAGAAATAGAAAGGATTTCAGTGTTCTCACTGTGTTGCTTTTTTGTTTTGCAAATAACAGTGGTTTGCTGTTGAATAAACAGAGGAGAATACGCCTGACTTGTCTACTGTTAGTGGTAATGTGCAGGCATATATTTTAGCTGTGACATTTTATTTAATCATGAAACTGAGTGAACACTTATATATGCAGAAAAATTGGTTCTGAATTAACAAGTATAACCCTGGTTAACACTTGTATGGGCCTCTCTTAGCTGGAAGTTGAAGACTTCTTAATATCATCACTGCTTTCTATATATATTTGTATAACTTGTGAAGAACCAAATTACTTCTCTTGGATGCCATAAAGGAAGTGTTTGATGGCTGGTTGATTCTGGCCATGGTGATGGTACTCAGAGCATCAATTGGGGTGCCAGATCCCATTGGGCCAAGTAGGATATTTGCATGAGAGAAAAAGGAAGGCATTTTACATCAGAAGAAAAAGATAGGAAACTACCCCAAGGTAGTTAAAATGTATTGATGACTTGACAGAACTTTCTGGATGCCAACAGGTACTTCAAAGGAAGGACTGTGTCCCCATGAGGTGAGGCATAATCCTTTCATTTGCCCTTTGAAGTTTATCTGATTAACTTCAGTTCAGCAGCAGAACAGAGGCAAATCACACACATTTATACTAATGAGCCCATTACAGAACGGATCTAATTGAGATGTTATTATGCCATTATGTACACACACACACATACCCAAACTCATAACCATTTTTTGAAACATAGGATACCAGGAGACCAAACTAAAGGCAAAATGAGAAGGAAGGCAAAGGACTTCTTAGTCTCTTCCATTGTAAAATTTCTGCACACACCAAGTTTAAATGCCTGCTTTTAGTAAAAGAGCAGCCAGAGAGTAATAGTTGTACTTGTTTTTCACCAGTATTTACAGCACAGATCCTTTCTTGCCTCCTAGAAAGTTACTTTATCTAAAAATACATTTATTTTATATACTTACTCAAAAATATAAGAAATGAGTGAAAATCTTACATCAGGAAGTATGACCATTTTTTGACAAAATTGTTTCTTTTGTGGGATGGGGTGAATTAGACCCTGCTGAAAGTAAAAGTATTTTGTGACTAGAATGGCTGTGAAATCATTTTAGCTATCTAGATATTTTGAATTTCAGCTCTTTAGTTGCTCAAATTTGCAGTTTCCAAATATCTGACAGTTGCTGATTTTTTGCTCTGCTTTAACTGGGGAAATATCATAGGATCATAAAATCACAGAATGACTTATGTTGGAAGGAACATTAAAAATTATCTAATTACACCCCCTTGCCAGAGGCAGGGACACCTTCCACTATCTGAGGTTGCTCCAAGCCCCGTCCAGCCTGGCCTTGAACACTTCCAGGAATCCAGGGGCAGCCACAGCTTCTCTGGGCACCCTGTGCCAGGACCTCTCCACCCTCACAGGGAAGAATTTCTAAGAATCTTCATTGTTTGGTATTTTTGCATTGTGGCAGAATATAATAGCAGAAGTAATGAAAACAGTGTAAGTTTTTAGAAGAGGAAGGATACTCCTGTGCTTACAAGGCTCACTAGACCAGAAGGTTTTTCAAAGGAATTGCATTTCCAGGATCTTTCTGTTGCTGTGGGAAATGACCTCCTGGGCGTGAGTCACTGACCTGCCTGTGCAACAGTGAAAGGAGCCACAAAAAGAGCTGGAAATTTAAGAGCCTCTGAGGTTAAGCAACAAATCCACATCCACAAAATAAAGAATGGATGCCTGCCAATGTCGTGTAAAGAGACATTGAGTCCTGGAGGCACCTGGAAGTTTGCTACTCTGAATTTTTGTGTATGTGATTAGTTATAAGAGTGACAACTGTAAAAGGTGGCTTATCCCAGATATCTGGAGCATGTGCAGCAAGCAGAACTGCTTCACCAAAGGGGTGTCACTGGATTCACAGAATCCTTCTGGTTTCTGTGTCAAAAACTTTTGTGGACTTGATGTGTTTTCTCAGATTTTTTTTGTTCTGGTGGATCTGGCAGAAAATCACTTTACTCTGAAGTTGTTGACTGACTCTGCTTGGTCTAGACATTAGCTTTGATCAACAGATGGGGAATTGAGCCAATGTGGGCTTAAAACACCTGCCCAAGATCACGTGAGAAACAAAAGTTGAGCTGAAAAAGTGTGCCAGAGCTGTATGTAGTTTATTTTTTCCTTCCACTAACAGCAAAAGCCATGCAGCTTAAAAGCAGAAACCAGAGAAAAACATATGTCTGTTTTTTGACTCAATCACATTGTGATCATACAAGAGGCTCTATTTAAGTTTTTCTTTTAAGAAGCTAGAACCCCAAGAATTTAGGAAAAAATAAAAAGACATTACAAATATTTTACTTGCATTTAATTTTTTTGGTGGGTTTTTTTTTGTTGTTGTTGTTTTTTTGTTTTTTTTTTTTTTTTTTTTTTTTTTTTTTTTTTTTTTTTTTTTTTTTTTTTTTTTTTGTATTCTAAGAAGAAATTCTGGACTAGATTTGCAGAACTACCTCATTTTTACATGCTGGTCTTACGATTATGCATACAGGCTCAGAAAGCAACTTGGAACAGCCAACCACATTTTTAGTGATAATTTACCCAGCATTGGGTGTGATACTAGGGAATGTTATTGTGGAATCATAATATCTTTACTGTTGGAAAAGACCTCTAAGTCCAACAGTTGAAGCTTAGTGATGCTGCATAAGAAGCCCAAATGCATCCATATTTATTTTTTTCTTAAAATACAATTCTACTTTATTCCTCTCTTTTTCTTACCCTCATAGTTGCAGTGGTGGGAGCTATATTGTGCCTCTCAGTGGTCCAGACTGCAGAATAATATACAGTGCCTGACAAAGTCCCACAAAGCAGAATACAAATCCTCCATGTCACACTGGAAAAGGAAAGCAATGTGAAATTTCTTCAGTATCAATAACTTTTGCTTCTTCCAAGGAGACACTTTCAAGGAAAGAGAGAGAACTTTATAGCTGGAGATAATTTGGAGATGGGAAGTATGACTGTCATTTGAATTTGACAGCCTGAATTCCCAAGATGGTTTTTTTTTGATTATTCTTGTTCAAAAATTTCAGTGCTGATTCTAGAACGACACCCTTTATGCCTAACATACAAAGTAAAGGAAATATTTATATATATTCTGCATATGTGAAGCTACATATACACACACACACATTTTCAAATCTCAAGTGACTTGAAGTGATTAATTAATCATTGCAGTACCCCTGGGACAGGAATATTATCTCCAATTTAGAAGCAGTGAAATGGATGAAAACAGTTCGAGTGATTTATTCAGAGTGAGAAGCCAGCAGAGTAAAGAAACTGATTCTGACTCATTTCTAACTCTTTGCATGATCTACATATTTCTGTAGGTTACTGAGCTCAGTGTTGGAACATGAATCCAAACACCCTTGAACTTCATGATTATTCACATTGAATTGACTTCCAACTCTTTAGAACCCTTTATAGTAAAAAAAAAAAAAAAAAAATTGGCTGTTTTTTGGCATCAGCTCAGCTAGAAAATAAAAGATTTCAGCATTTACCATTGGGTTCTAATTCTAACTGTGCATTTCAGAGTACCAGCAGGTATGTATACACAAATAATTACTTCTTGGTCTAATGAAAGCTTTCAGCTTTACTACCCTTTACTACCATAATTTATTTATTATCCTTAGACCATCATAGCTAAATAATCATAGTTTTGTAATATACACCAGAAAATAAAATTGGAGTCATTGGAGTTATGATGATCAAAGGAGATAAGGGAAACCTTGACATTTTTAATGAGATTAAACTGAAGGTACTAAAATAAACCTCTTTTGCTGCAGAATATATCTCATGCTTTTAAAAACAGAGATTTTCAGTGGTGCTTCTGGCCCATGGAAGAGCTTTCCTGTTTGAAAATGCATCCCTGCAGTATTTGTAATATATTTTTCCCCCTGCTACTGTCATTAACCCTGTCTAGCCACCATCACAAGCAGCAGACAAGGCAATCCAATGCTGAGACACTGAATTATTGCCAACCCATTTGTGCCATCTGCTGCACAAGTGTCTGTTGATGGAAGGGGTGGTGGGGCACCTGGTGACCATGATGTCAAAACAAGATTAGTAAGGGCAGGCAGGGAACAGCAAAAGGGCTGCATAAACAAAGCAGTGAGGCAGGCAAGAGAGTGGGAGAAGCAGAAACTCCAAGGCAAGCAAAGCTGATGCTCTTCTGCTTGGTTATTTTGAGAATCCCAACTACATGCATTGAGGTGGACATGGGAGAAAAGTGGAATTTTGCTGCTTATAGGACACAAAAGTGATGCAGTAGCATTGCTGCCACTGGAAAGCACAAAGGAAAAGGGGAAAGGATAAAGAAATGAGGAAGGGAGCTGTGGGATCAGGTTTGATCACCATCTGCCTGGAGGGATGGGGAAGGAAGGGAGGATGGAGTGCTGCTGTGAGAAGGGGTCTCTGCTCCTGTGTTTCAAAGGGTTTGGTGTAGAAATACCTGGCAAAGGATGTATTTCCATCATCTGTAGGTAGCCTGTTTTCCTCTTGTGCTTATATAAGTGATGTGGCATCATCTATATAAATATAACAATATAGAAATACTTTTTCATCATAAACCACTAATAGAATAAAATGCTCACCCCAAAATCTGTCCACTTCTACCCTTAGTGAATATTCTGTCCCTGTACTGCCTGTGCAACAGACTGTTGGAAGATTCTAAACTTAAAAACGCCTCCCATCACTAAAAAAGCCATGATTTTTTTTTATTTACCAGGTTTTGTGACTTTATATGGAACTGCCACCATGCTCAGTGTACCTGCTCTTTCTTTTTTAACTCTATAAAGCTTAAGATCTCTCATACCATGTTCTTCCAGGATTCATGACAGACACCACTGAATAGAACTGATTTTTCCATTACTTTTAAACATATTTTTAAATAATTTGGTATAAACTCCATATGGGGTGCACTTTCTTTTTCTGTTTCTTTTTTTTTCTCTCTCTTAGTCTCTCTCTGAAGTGACACGGATTTGTAGCACAAACTTTGAATTGATGTGATTCGGTGAGGTTCATTGCTGGAGGCAATGTTATGCAATAGCTGAAAATCTTACAAATTTCAGATGGCAAACATTCTTTCGTGGCCTTTAAGGTCTTTTTGTGTGGATTGTTTTACATCTATGAATTGCAAGATGCAAGTTTTACATTTTCTAATTGGCTTCCTAAAAAGTCTTATTTTTCTTCTTCTTGTTGCTTTCCAAGTAATATTCTGAACACAAACAAGGAATACAAATACAGTACCTATTGCAAATGTTATTTTCTTTTTTATATTCAGGTCTGCTTTATGTGTTCAGTTATAACAATTTGCATCTGGATGTCTAAAATACTGTGAAAGAATTGAGTAGGATAAATCTGCATACTTCAAGTTAGAAAACAAAAAGCCCACTAGGAAGTGTCTTACCAGCTGTTCATCCATCCTCTAGGAAGAAGAGTTTCTTAGGATTACTGATCCAGATAGCTGAAGAATTGAAGATCTGCAGTGTCCATGATCAGTATCAGGTGTCTTTTGACCATAATTTTATCTCAAAAGTCTCTGCATTTTTCTTTTTTCCCATCTTGCAGTCTATTAATAATTTTAAAAAATTCTGTGAACATTTATTTTTCTTGGACCAATTTTAGAGGTCTTTCATAGAAGCATAGAATCCTAGAATATCCTGTATTGGAAGAGACCAAGAAGGATTATTGAAATCCTACTCCTGACCCTGCACAGAACAGCCCTGAGAATCTCACCCTGTGCCTCAGAGCTTTGCCCAAGTGCTTCTTGAACTCTATAGGAACAGCTACATCTCTTTCCTCCAACTTAATTGAATCTTTCTCAATTTTTCAGTCTCTGACCATTCTTGCATTCTCTGTAGAACTAAGGTTCTCTTTTACTCTCCTCTAGACCCACTTGCTATTTTTATTGACATACATTGTCCAGCTGAAGCCATGAAATGCAGTGAAATTATTTAATTTGTTTTAGAAATCTTTATATCTCCCAGGCTGATATTTAACTCTGAAAAAGAATGGCAGAGAAGAGTCACTGTTCCTGCAATAGGCAGGTATTTTTGGAGAAGTGCTGACTGCTCAAACATCTCCCATTCTGTGCTAATTCATTTTTTTACTGTGTAGCTCTAGAATTTTGTACTTAGACTTTCACAATTAAATCTACTTGTGATGACAATTTTGACTTTTAATTATTTTCCTCTGGCACAATTGCAGACCATTTAACTGGAGTCATTCACAAAAATTAATAGTCTTACTCTCCATTTTGTAATTAAACTTCTTAATAACAACATTTAGCCATACCTGTCATAGAACACTTAAGATGGAAAAGGTCACCAAGTCCAACCATTGGCCACTAAACCATATCCCTAAGTGCCACATCCACGTGCCTTTTGAACTCATCCATGGAACATGATTAGACCACTTCCTTGGGCAGCCTATTCCAATGCCTGACCACAGTTTCAGTGAAGAATTTTTTTCCACAAAATTCCATCTAATCTTCCCTGGTGCAACTTGAGGCCCTTTCCATGCATCCTGCCCATCTTTCTCTGGTTACCTGGGAGAAGAAACCAAACACACCTGGCTACAATCTTCTTTGAGACTACTTCTGGGATGCAAGATGTCGCATTAGGTATCTATAGCCAAATGATCCTTTATTATATTCATTTTATATATTTTTTTTTAATTTTTTTCTTTTTTTTGCCTCAATCTGACCTTGGCACATTTCAGTGACAACATGAAACTGGAGACAAATCATATCAACTGAGTATTTCCCCATAGAAAATTCACTTTTTCTGGTTGAAATTTCTTCTGCTCACTTATCAGAGGAATCCAGAATCTGCAAAAACAAAAACTCACAAGCCATTATTGCATGAATTTATTGTTAGAGATGGAACCATGCCACAATTAAAAAAGGACAAATGTTCAAGTCAGAATTAAAGAGCTGTTATGAATTGATGGTAATTAAGTCAACAGATTGATAAGAATTGGGATTGAAATTTCATGGTTTTTGAGAGTTTTAACTAACTCTTTGCCTTTGTCATGTTATGTTTAGAGGTTTAAGATTATGGGTGTCAAATGTATAGCTCTTAGTTCCAAGTGCATTTGCAACGCCTTGCAAGAGATTGTTTCTGTTGTGTTTTTTTTTAATTATTATTATTTTTTTTTATGTGAGGGGACAAAAATTTGCTGAATTTTGAAGAGGAATCCTATTTTGAAATATTACTCTCATGAGCTATTTGACTATATTGTTTTGGCTTCAGACTTTCCCAAGCTTCTTTTGTCTGTTTTCTAGAAAGAGTTACTTTTTTATTTTCTGGAATCCTTCTGTTGAAAAGTCGATGCAAAATAAACTGAGGTATTAATTGACCTCATCATGAAACTCTTTTCTCACAGTCAGAACACATAATTTCATGATGTCTCCAAATACACACAGAATCACACAGAATCACTAGGTTGGAACAGACCTTCGAGATCATCGAGGCCAATTCAGCCTCAACACCTCAACTAGACCATGGCACTGAGTGCCACATCCAACCTCTTTTTGAACATATCCAGGGAGTGTGACTCCACCGCCTTCCCAGGCAGATGATTCTAGTACTTTATCACCCTTTCTGTATAAAACATTTTCCTAATATCCAACCTGTATTTCCCTTGGTGCAGCTTAGGACTGTTCTTGTTCTGTCAATTGCTGTTTGGAGAAAGAGCACAACGCCACCTGATTACAACCACCTTTCAGGAAGTTGTAGAGAGTGATAAGGTCACCCCTGAGTCTCCTTTTCTCCAGGATAAACACACCCAGCTCCCTCAGCTGTTCCTGACAGGGCTTGTGTTCCAAGCCCCTCACCAGCCTTGTTGCCCTCCTCTGAACGCGCTCAAGTATCTCAATGTCCTTCCTAAACTGAGGGGCCCAGAACTGGACACATCTACACCTGGGCCTGAGGTGGAAGAAAATACCTGACTAACAGTGATAGAACATTTTCACATTGTGGAATAGTTTGTATTGAGAGAGTTCTATAGCAGAAAAATATTGGCATCCTTATTTTATGAGGTAAAAGAAGCATGCATTTTTCTGGTGATGATGAAGATCTATTATGCCTTTTCCTACATCTTTTGGATAAGACAATAAATTAAGGTTCTGGCCATATCTCCCATTGCACTTTCAATAGTTTACGTAGCTGTGTATGTCCCCACCTGCCTCCCTGGCCGTGAACAGATGTGGTTTTCAGTCCTTCAGTGCTGGAGTTCCTTCAGCTACTCCAGCACCTGCACTCCATTAAAATATACGTGACTCTAATTTGCCTACACAATGACCTACTTTAGTTTCTCCTGGAAAAGGTCTTTTTTGTTTCTCAAGCTCAGCCATGGTGTGTTGCAGCTCTATTTATCAAACAGAGGTTTCCACCCAAGATAGATTGGCAAATATAATTCAGGACTTACTGCACAGTAAGGTTGGCCTTCCACTTGTATGGAAGCTAACTAATTAACCACTCACTAGGAAAATAATAAGAGCTCCAAATAATTTTCTGTAAAATTAGAAAACTTTATACCAGTGCTTGAAAGTGTCTGAGAGGTAATTCAAATAGTGGTTCATCCCTAGGTCATACCTAGATTGTCTATGATGGACAAAAGTAATTAATCTGAATATGAAATTCATAAAATAATAACTCTCTTTGTATCTGTGACAAATTTTTGTTGATTTCAGAGCATCTGGGTAACTTTATCATATAGCCAGACACTCATGTAATCCGGAATATTGTCTTATTTTCATAATAGCAAAGTTTGCCTTAGGGTTTACTGTTAATTAATCATGTCCAAATATTAACTGACATCCGTTCTTGGGTGTGAGCAAAACTCCCCCCCAGGGCACCTCCTTTGTGAAAAATTTAACATTTCCATTTAGAAAGGGAAAGGGATGAAATGCTCTAAGAATTAGGCCAGCTGTATACAAGGCAAAAACCAGCTCACATTAGCTGGGGGAAGACAGGGAAAGACCAACAGGCTCCTGGGAAGCAGCTGAGGGAGAAGTCATTGGTTTTGGCAGAGTTTGCGTGAAAGAAGGGAGAAAGGAAGAAAGAGTAAGGAGCTGCCGTTTTCCCCTGGGATCACACTAGTGTAAGTTCAAATGGAGTCCAAAATAAGCAGGAGATGCAATCTTTGATCAGCATTACATTAATTTTACATTCTTGGTGATCTGTGTAGCCTTTATGGAGTTATTACAGACTTACAGCAGAGCAAATGAGGACAGATCTAAACCTAGAGAGAAAATTCTATTTGTTAGCTGAATAATTTGGGTGAGCATACCCATATAGGAACTTACCATAAAAAAACTCCAAAGCTCCTTGAACTTTTTGGGGATGGTGTGAAAGTTAACAATAGGTGTTTGAACTATTTTTCATTTACTCATGGAAAAACTGAAATATTTAAACGTGGCAATCTTGTGGAATAAGATGACTGTAATGTACACGTACAAAGAATGCACATCAAGACAACCATGTGGAGGTGAGTTGAAGTCTATGCACAAAGAGATTTTACTCTCAGTGTTTAACCCCATTAAAAAAAACCAACCAAACAAACAAAAAAACCCCAAGAAAACCAAAAAAACAAAAAAACCCAAAAAACCTAGAAATGCTGATTTCTTCCCATCACAGTCTAACTTTCAGAATGATTCTGATTTTTTTCCAGAGGTCCCTGGTCCTTAAACATGAAGGTAGACAATGAGTTAAAAATTGTATGGTTTGTTGAAAGCTGTAGTAAAACCTGGAATCCATTCACTCACATGTGTAAGATACTCTAGATAAACATATGTTACACCATGCTTCCTGCTTGAAAACTTTGCTGTTCAAGCCCATTTTACTTTGAGGCACAGATGGGTTGCAGCTTGCTTATATTTCCATATTTGGCCATTGAATGAGCCAAGAATAGTATAAGCACCACCATTTCCAGCTCTCACTTGCAATTTTCCCTCTTTATATTTTCCAATGGTAATTACAGTAAGTTTGGAAGAGTCTTTTTTTTCACTCAAAGGTATATTGACGGTTGTTTGAATTTTTTTTTTCCTTTGGTGACTACAATGTTCTTGGAAGTGTTCAAGGCCAAGTTGGATGGGGGCTTGAGACACGTAAACCAGTGTGTGGCATCCCTGCCTACGGTATGGGGTTGGAACTTGAAGATCTTTACAGTTCCCTCCAACACAAGTCATTCTCTGATTGAACAATTATTCAAATCACCCATTACAATTATATCACTTCTAGAATACTGTGTCCTGTTCTGATCAGAGGCAAAACATGGCTTTGCATGACAGGATGAGGACAGCCAAAGGACATAAGCTGAAACAGAATTTCAGACAAGATTTAAAGAGAAACTTCCACTAGGGAAGCAATCAAACACTGGGAGGTGTTGCTCAAAGTGGTTGTACATCTTTGCTCCTAAGAGGTTTTGAGCAACCACCTGGGTCAAGCCCAGAGCTACAGCTCTCTGTGCTTTGAGTAGAAGGTTTAATCAGAGACTTCTGAGGTGCCTTCCAGACTGCATTAATCTGGTCCCAGAAAGCTTTGCATTTATTCATAAAGTCATAGAAACACAGAATGGTTTGGGTTAGAAGGGACCTTAAAGACCATCCCATTGCAACCCCCCTGCCATGGGAAGGAACAATTTCTACTTGACCAGGTTGCTCCAAGCCCCATTTGACCTTGTCCTGGACACTTCCAGGGATGGGACAACCACAGTTTCTCTGGGCAACCTGTGCCTCAACACCCCCACAGTGAAGAGTTTTTTTCCTGATACCTGTTCTAAAGCTACTCTCTGTCAGTTTGAAGCCATTTCCCTTTGCCCCGTCATTCTTCTGGTTCATCTCTTTCCCTCCCTCCCTCCCTCCCTCCCTCTTTCGTGGGTTCCCTTCAAGTACTGGAAGGCCACAATTAGATGACCCTGAAACTTCCTTTTTTCCAGACTGAAAAATCCCAATTTTCTCAGCTTTAATATGTAGGAGAGGTTCTCCATCAGTCTAATAATCTTGGTGACCTCCTCTGGACTCACTTATTGTATGATTCTGCAGCCTCATTAAAGATGTATTTTGAATCCTGCTGCATTGTTTGCAGACACATTTTTCTGTCTTTCTCAAAGAATCCCTTGCCTTGCACTTATGCAAAACCCCTTTGATCTCACTTTAAAAACTGCTGATGTTTCTCATGTTTTCTTGTATTATATTGATAAGTTCTCCCATGACCCATGGCTAAGAAGTCATTCCTAGGTGACACTTTAGTCTCTCTTGAAATCTTTGCTGAATTGCTTTCTTGCTCTTGTAAAATGTATTCAACATCACAGATACACGACAGATAAGTGAACGTTCTGGCAGATTCCAACCTCAGGAAAACAAACCATTTTAAGTCTAAATTTGTACCAAACTATCCCTTCCTGTATGTACATATTTTGACACCTTCGTCAACACAATTTCACTGTGCTTTTGTGGAGTATCTATATATTTCTTGAAATCTCTTAAAGCAGATAAGCAAAATTCAGGCACTTCTCCCAGTTTATTGAGTTTTCACAGCTCCATTTATAGTTTAGTTACTTCAGAGGGTTCTGGAACAAAAGCTGGAGATAAGAACTGAGAGGTTTTGAAAAGCTGAAGGAGAAGCAAGTGTGCCTTTGTTTGCATATATGAATGTAAGTGTATATGAATGTATGTTTCTTTACACAGCCTCCTTCTCTTTTGCAGACCCTAGAATTTTTTATATTGTCAAGTTTTGTGCTGCAAGCCCAAGTTTGGCTTGAATTACAGAAACTCAGATTGGGAGGTTTTCAGTTTTACTCCTTGGAGTTTTCACTAACAAGCCACGACTTTTAGAAAATATGGTAGAGAATCAGAGCATGGCATGTGGATGTGGCACCTGGGGACATGGCTTAGTGGTGGCCTTCACAGCACTGGGGGAATCAATAGACTTGATGTTCTTAAAAGTCTTTTCCAACCTAAACAATTCTATGACTTTATGATTCTATTGTTGTAGTAGGAAAAGGGTGATGTCCCATAAATACCCATTTTACCAAAGTATATTGGCACTGATTTCTTTTCAACAGAAAACTGTGTCGTTTTTACAGCTTTCCTGTGCCAGTGAGGTATTCAGTGCACCATTCATGTCTGAGATCCACTGCTGCCCAGGACACCAGAAGAATATAAAGAAATAAAGAATTTCACATGGGAATCCAGGAGACAACACAACTACATCTGTATTGGTAAGCTAAAGAGCCAGTTGCAGTTTTTTGCCCATAGGTCAAATGACAGAATATTACCATACTGTCAAATTCTCTTAACATTTGAAATATAATAGAAAACCTTCAAATTCCTCTTGGAAATGATCCATGGCCTGTGTTGATTGAGAAACCATGTTTAAATATTGTATAGCATTGCGCTAGTTTACCTGGGTAAGAAAATATTTCAGGCATTACACTGCTAAAATAATTCAATAAAGTTCCAGTGCCTGTGTTCTGGAGCTGATAGGTTCAAATTACCAAAACTGACAAAATTCCGATGCTGATATTAGAGAAAAACTGGAAAAAAGCTGTCTTAATAATAAGACTAATGAGGAATATGCTACTGGAGAATTACTCTTCCCAAATTGTATCTGTGGTTATAAAAGCTCATGAATTTTTGTTAGTCCCTTGTTCACTCACTGGGGTGTATATCAGAAAATCATGGCTGGAAGCAAATTGATATAAAATTAGACAGGCTTCCACTACCACAGTAACATATTTCTGAAGATAATGAGGACTTAGGAGCCAAGTCCCTTAAGTGTTTGCCATTTTTGTGTGTTAACTCATTGCATATTTGGTAGATTTGAATAAGAAAAAAAAAAAAAGAATTTTAAAAAAATTAATTTTTTTAGAAATAAGAGAAGAAAATTAGGAAAAACTGGATTACTAAAACCTGGTGATTCTTCAGGTTCCATAGAAGTATATGGTGTCCTCTAGCTGTCTTTGAAAAGCTCTAAAAAATATAAGGGTTTTTTTTTTTTTTTGTTAGTTTTGGAGGCTTTTTATTACTTCCAGCAATTTTGTTTGCAATATAAAATATTTAATTTTATCACAGGGGTCAAAGTCAATCACTATGCTAGTTAGCTTGATTGTAAGGAAGAATAACATCTTGTTAGGAAACTATAGAGCTTTTCCTGAGCCACTTTGGGTCCATGTCTTGCATTTCTCATGCATGGGCAGAGTCTTATACTTGTGTTACATAACAAGGATCTCCCCAGGCAGCGAAAATTTCAGGAGCCTATAGAAATTTCTGTCCTGGATGGTACAAAATAAATGAATCATCACACAGCTTCTGAGAAAGGGGAATTTTTAATTGTTCTTTGTTTTATGTCATCCTTTTTTGATAAGTGGTTGCAGACTGTGAGCAACTTCTGCTGTAGTGTTGCAGCAAAAGTTGGTTATAATCTTGTTTTTTAAGTGTCACAATAGAGAAATAAATCAGATTCAACACAGCTTGTAGTATGTGACTGTTGATTGCATGTCTAAGTGAAAACTAGAGGATAATCAAGAATCCAAAGCAGACCAACTAGGGTGAGTTTGTTAATCTGTTCTGCATTTACTCCACTTCACATCTCTGCTGTTGTTCCTGTTCTTCCACACATACAGGCTGGACCAGACATGAAACTCTGAGTGCCTACTGAGGCTAAAACTAAACGTTTGCAAATAGTGATAATTTGAATCAGAAAATTATTTTTTAGCATTTTTGTACTGAAAGGAAACATCCCTGTTGTCACTAAAGGAAAGAATAGGTGGTGGGAGCATTATAAAAAGTGTCTCTCTGGCAAAGGAACAAGCCACAAATCTTGTCAATGTAGGACCAAAGACTGCTGCATGTATCAAAACAAATAGCAAAGCAGTTAGAAACAGAATTTACTGTATGGATAAGGATGCTAGGTAGGAAAAGTGAAGAGCAGACCAATAAGAATAATTACATGTCACAGTGAAAACCACAAGAAAGAAATGGGAATGAGTCATGTGCAGAGATACAGTGCAAATTAACACAGCTTCCAAAGTGCTGTATGGATTTTAAAATAGGGGTTGAGAGAAGAATAATTAGCAGCAAAAGGGGAAAAGGAAAAAAAAATCAAGTTGGGGATGTACTTTTCCAAACCTGGGGCAGATATTTTCAAAGGTGCTGAAATTAATGTGATCTCGGTAGATAATTCCCCTAGCTAGTTTTGAACTTTTTCATAGAGATGCATTCTATTGGGTAGCTAGATCCATAATTAGGCCCTTAAACCAAAGAAAATTAGTTTTCAGAGAAGTTGACCTCTTCTTAAAGTTATTCAGAGTTCAGCGCTTTTGAAGATCAGGTCACTTTGATTTAGGTTTTGGGTCCATAGCCTGGGTATCTTGACCTGAAGGGCCTCTTGAACAAGTGTCACAGGGTTACAACCTCCATGCCTAGTCAGGACTGCAAAATGAAAGGCAGGTAATGCAAAGACCTCCCTGCAGAAGGGGCAGCCTGGTAGGACAGAGCTGTGTCCTTGCTGGCTCAGTGTGAGATAGTTGCAGGAAGGACAACTGATCCCCAACAACCTGCATGGTTTTATTCAGTTTTTCTAGTGTCAGTCCAGGTGGCATAGTGCACAAGGGGAATAAGAGGAAATCACGAGGCTGAATTTGCAAGTAAGTGACCAATCCATAACTCAAATGCTTGGGTTCATTTCCTCAGATTCCTGAGTCAAGGCTGGCCAAGAACATCTCCTTACTTCGAATCAAGGGAAGAAGCTCTGCTGAAAACTGATGAGTTATTCTGCCACCCTGGGGAGGAATTAATGATTAGACCCTGCTTGAGGGGTCAATTTCTTGGCTGTACAGAAAATACAAAACAAGAAATCCAAACATTTGCCATCCTCAGAGGATTTCCTTGATCTCTCTCCTATACAGGCAAAATATTGGCGTTTGTTCCCATGACACACAAGGAGACTTTAGCCACCTCTTTAGTTCTAGTCTTGTCTAACTTCACCAGAATTTTAGTCTCTTTCACCATCACAGATCCATTAAGGAGAATACCTCTAAGATTGTCTTTGCAAAACTATTTCCAAGGAGACTTACAAGAAGCTCAGCACAACTGCTGGGCTGACTAAATGTTGTAAATAGATATAGGTTAGTTCTGTGGTTATTTAACTGATATAATTCAAAATCTCAAGAAACACATCACACATTTTACAGCTGTTGACACTTGTGTGGCTTTCAGGTAGTGACAATACATTGTTGGAACCTGGAAAAGATTTAATATCACCTCTAAGCTCCCCCAAAGCCATTTTGCCACCATTTTTCTTCCTAGTAAAATAGCAGTGGGTTTGTGCAATGATGCCATATATTAAGCCTTCCATTTTTCTCTTTCCTTTTTCTTCAACTTCTTTCTTCTTTACACACCTTCTTTTTTTGCCAATATCTTTTCTTTATTTTCTTCCCTCCTCTCCTCTGATCATTTCCTTTTTCCTTGACTGCAAGAATCAGTCAATAGAAGGGTCAACTGTCCATTATGTGGCTTTGATTCTGCATTCTAAAATTATGAAGGCTGAGCAAGAAAATAAATAATTTACATTAGATCATAGTTAATTACCTGAACAGAATGCTGCTCTTCTTCGCTAAATTCTGCATCTGAAACAAATATAATGATGTGACTTAGTTCCATAACACATGAGAAAAGTGATGGAGTGAGATCTGGGAACCTGTCCATCAAAAAACAACTGAAAGAAGATTTCAGTTTCCATAGTTTTTGCCTTAATGGCTTCTCACATAGACTGGAAAGGCTGCAGGAAGCACTGTGACTGTCTCCTCTGACCTCTTGCATTACACAAGCCACTGAACTGAGCAAATCAATCTCTGCAGCTGGCCCCCAACTTGGGTTGAGTTCATATGAAATCCCAAGAGCTTCACTCCTGGGGCAGAGCATCAGTACTGTGTTTATTCCATGCCTTTTGGAAAGATATCTAGTGTTGGTTTTAGCTTAACAAGGAAATCTCTCTGGTGTTTCTCCATAACCAGTGGAGAGGAACACTTTGGCTCTTCCAGCAGGGTAGTCAGAGCATTCAGAGTTTGGCCCTTGCCATGAATCTTAATATTAAGTGAATTTTTTTCCTGTTTCTGACTAACAAGGGAGCTTGTGGAGATAAGCATTTCTAGGAAGAATTCAACCTGTTTGAATAACAGTCTCTTGTGTCCTATTGACAAAGGCTTCATCTGCAAATTGATCCCTTTTTATTCATTTTTAAGCAGATGTTTTTTAGGTGAAGAACCAACTCATTTTTGAGCAAGGGCATTATTTTCAAATTAATGTATTGTTGTTGTCTATTACAATGGCATAACAGCAAATAAAACTTGCAAGAGAGTGAACATTACCCCTAGCAATTACTCATTAAACAGCAGCATCCGTATGTCTGTTAGTGGGATTAAGCTAGTGGTTCCTAGTGGATACTTATTGCAACAGAATTCAAGCAGTTACAGCAACACTGGTGCTCTCACATGTCAAACATTTGTATAAGAATTTGAGGTTTATTGGTGAAGTTGATGGAATTCTTTAAGGAAGCCACAAGGGAACAATCTGTCCAAGCAATGAAGAACACAGAACAAGTTCATCAGCAGAAGACTTTGATAGAAACCCCTCTGGACACCCTTGTGCACCCAGTATAGGCAATACATTACTCAAGTGTTAAATGCCAATTTTTTAATTGCATAAAAATAAACTATACAGGCATCATTAATTTTTCTGATAAAAATGACAAAGGACTTCCTTTTCCACATTACCCATCCATATTCATCTTCCTACAGAAATAGTGGTCCTGGCCTGCTCTGACAGCCATAAAATTGTCTGGACCTCTTATTAATAAAGGAGTTTAACTCTAGGATCACACTGAAATTCCAGTGCAGGTAATTGCATTTTGCATGTCTTACCCTCCCTCAGCTCCTTCAGCTGCCTTCAGTTCCTGTTCAAATTGTGACAGGGTATTGTCAAATATGTTTAATAACTGACACATTCCATATCTGAAGTGTCTCCATTTTCTGTCTGATGAGGAGGTGAATTCCCACTTTGTTTCCCTAGTTGGTTTGCTTGCCAGCTGTGTCAGGAAGTTCTCTTCCACACATTCCAGGAACCTCCTGGGCTGTTTCCTCTCTGCTGTTTTGCATTTCCAGCAGACATCTGGTGAGAACCCCACAAGGACAAGGACTGGAGATTGTGAGACTTTTCTTTGCTGTTTGTAGAATATTTCATCTGCCTCTCCATCCTGGATGGGTGGTCTGTAAAAGACTGCCAGCAGAATATTGGCCTTGTTGGCCTTCCCCTGACTCTTTTCCCTAAACATCCAACCCTAACATTACCAACAAAATCTTCAGTAATCAAAGCTCTCCCTGAAATTCAAGGTTACTTCATTGCCTCTTCTTCCTTGGCAATCCCTTCTAAGAGTTTACAGCATCCATTGAAAGATTCCAGCTGTGCCAGTCACCCCACCATGTTTCCATGATGGAAGTTACATCAGATTTTCCCTGCTGCACAATGTCTTCCAGACCTTCCTGTTTGCTGCCCATGCTGTGTGCACTGACATAGATGGTCTTCTTTTGGAGTAGTGATCTTGCCACATTTTATGGGGAAAAGCCCTAATCCTAAAAGCCCTATGTGACAATTCTCAGATGCTTCCACAGTTTCTAACATGTCAACAGCCCTGGTGTCTGCTGCCACATGGATCTCCATCCCCCACCTCCAGTGAGACAGCAGACTGAAGAACCTTGCTATCACACCACCCCATGGCCATTGGCAAGTCCCCTCCAGGTTTATGTGCATTGTCTTGGTTTTACCCCTTTCCACCTTTAAATGCAAGTACAAGCTCTTTCAGTGACCCCTGCTAATTCCTGTGGAAATGAACTTTTGTCCTTTTGACACAGCTGTATCCCTCTGATGCCTACAGGCCTGATGCCCTGCAGATTCATCCATAAGCAAACCCTCCAAATTCTGCTGGTAACACCAGCTGGAGACCTGCTGGCTCCAGCTCCTGTTCCTTCCCTCATCATTCCTTGCAACTGGAAAGGTAGAGAAGGATGTTACTTGTTCTTCTGATCCCTTAACCAGCTGTCCCAGCGCCCTGAAGTCTCTTAATTGTCCTTGTGCTTGTTGTAATTTATATTGCTGTCAGCTTGGGAAACCAGTAATGGATAATCTGAGGGCTGTACCAGGAAGTTTTCTCTTCACTGCTTTAACCTGGGCTCCCTGGAGGCTTCCTTAGAAAGTCTGGCCTGTGCATTGGGCCTTCTGTTCCCTCCATAGGGGAATCTCCCGCGACAATGAGACACCTTAGCAGGGTATAGGCTGATTAACCTCGGTAACACCTCCTAATTCAATGGACCACTGTCCTTGTTTATTGTTTGTTTCCTCTTGCACAGCCTGGCCCTGTTACCCAGGGGCACCTGGGGAGGTGGGGCACTCACAGTGGTGTTCCTGCTGGGCCAGCCAGGGACTGGCCACCATTGCCCTCTCTCTCTTAAGTCACTGTTCAGCCAGGTGGAGAGAGGAAAGAGACCCTTCATATCCTGGATTATCCTGTCCTGTCTACAGGACTCCCCAGCCCACTCAGCTCCAGCTGCACCTCTGCCTCCCCCACTTCAGAACATGCCCCTGTGCACCACGCTGAGCTCTCTGCTGCTAATTAAAACTGCTCACCTCAGCTCCTCCTTTCAATAATTACCATCAAGTCTTCAGAAAACAAAACCAAAAAAAATTCCCCAAACCAAACCTCTTGACCAAAAGGAAATTTAAAAAGTATCAGAAGGCATGAGAAGAAACTCCTTCACTCCTGAATTTTCACGTGCATGTGAGTCTGTTTAGCTCTATTCAGTTTTTTGTTTGAATTGTATAAAACTGTTAAAACAAAATAATTTATTAGCTCAGTTTTATTTGCAAGGAAGGTTCAGTTGCCCTTTATATTATTGTTATATCTCAAGACAATGTTTCTTTACTTATGAGCAGATGTTTGAAATCCTCCAGGAGATTTTTGTAAGACTATGGAAATGAACTTGGCATGGGTACCGGTCTCCCAGGTGGAGCGGGTGAACACAAGCCTTCTTAGAAGTCTCAGATCAAGGCTAGTCAGAAAGAGCAACAGAGCCCAGCCACCAAAAGCCTAGTGCTTTGGTGACTGACAGGTACAGGCTCTTTCTGAAGCATAAAAAGGAATGCTAAATGATCTCACTGACAGAATAAATCTTCTATTTGTTTGGTCTGGACCAGATGTGCTAAAGGCTGATGTGGAAATGTCTGCTGATGCCAATCTCAGTTTAAATCACAATTTGGCAGCAGGGCTTTTTTCACCCCCTCTCTGCTCTCACCCTATCCTCTATTTTTTTTTTTCTTTTTAAATTTAAAGTTGCAAGGTAACTCAATGTTCCTTAAAAAGTTTCAGCAATGATACAACAAATTGGATATGGCCTCACTTGTTTTCCATAGGTCTGTGAGGAGCAGCCTTTCAGGTTTTACTGCCTGAATAGCACAGAAACCACTGGAAAGAGTTTCAGGAGAAACTCTTTAAGGCATCAGGCACTGAGGCCTCTGCCCCATCCTAATACCATTTGTCCACATCTCATTATGCAGACTTGGATGCCATTCTAAAACATGGTCCAACAGGAATGGCTGAGAGAGGTTTCACTCAGTTAGTTTAACAGACCACCCGTGGTTTGGGGATGTATCTTTTTCTTCCAGAGTATTAAAAAAAATTAATCCGGTTAATAAATTTGAGACAATGAAGCACTTTAAAACCTTTAATATTTTTATTTAATATAACCTTTGCTCCTCCCCACAGCTGGGCTCATCTTCTGCAAAAATAAAATAAAAAATTTAATTGGAAAACAACATGTCACAGACTCCCAGAATGGTTTGGGTTGCAAGGGACCTTAAAGATTAATTAGTTTCAACACTCTGCCACAGGCAGGGGCCCCTTCCACTAGAGCATGCTTCGAGCCCCATCCAGCTTGTCCTTATTTATTTTGATGCAGAATATGTGGTCAAAAAGTTCTAATTTTTCTCTTAAATGAAATTTTCCTAGAGGTTTATTGGAGGACACCCAAACATCAGGCAAGGAATGAAAAAACATTTTTAAAAAATAGTGGAAATATGATTGTTACAATGAGATATTGTAGATATTATTGCTATTGTGTGATAAATAAAACCATAAGGACCTCTGGTTTCACTGAAACCTTGGACAAGATTGAACAAGTTCGACACACTTGAGCAGAAAGTCTCTGGCTGAATGACATTACAGTTTTCTGTTAGAACCAAACATATGGAGAAACAACCGAAAGGAATTTCTGGGGCCAAAAAAAACCCCACAAAATGAAACTGAGATCAGTGCAGCAGAGATGGAGGATACAACACCAACTCAGACAGGATCCACCTCTCTTACACTGTGTAATTTTTGGTAGAATTTGAAAATTCTGTGGGATGCGCAAGGTGCCTCTGTGTGGTGAACGTAATGCCAACAATAAGGATTGTTAGGAAAGGTTACAATAAGGATTGACCAAGCAGCTGCAGACAACATCTAGCTCCAAGAACCTCATTTATATACATATTTTAGGAGCATCCTAAATATTTTTCAGTTTCCCAGGAAGAAAACACTTATCCTAAAAATAGTTTTATTATCAGTTCCTTGTTTCTGTACCAGCTCTCCGTTCGTGGCCCAAACACAGTTCCCCAAACACAGCCATGGGAGCTGTTTCTGACGGGCTGGTCAGACTCCAGAGCTCGTATTGCAGATCTGTTGGTGGGACTTTTTGAGCCAGGGAGTGAATGTGCTTTAGAAATTCTTGTTGACTTTTACTGTTCTTGAAACAAGGTGTGGAGAAAGTCTTACTAATGGCATCTTTGTTCGCATAGGGATGCAGAATCCAAAAAAACACTATTCTTTATTCTCTCCTCTTCTGCACCTACAGGAGACACTGCACCAGGTGATGGGACACTGACATGCTGTCAGTGGTGACCTGTCCATTGTTATAATTGATATAACAGAGGGAAATAAAGGTGATCCTGTGAAATTACCTAAACCTTACTCATAGACTTTTCTTCAAAGGCTTCTGCACTCTGACTGCTGAAGCAGTCTATTGTTTTGTGGGTCTGTTAGATGTGTCCTTGCTCCGGGAAAAGCTGACAGCAACAATAGCAAAAAATAGGAGTGAATATCAAGTATACCCTGTAATGCATATTTCATCAGAGCTCAGCAGCTCTTTCTCTGACTCAAAATAAATTCACCTCTTTCACTCTGACTCCCAAAATATAAACACAACACAAAGCCTTTCCGAAATACAATCATCAAAAGTGTGAGTCCACCTTCTCAGGAGTGCTGTAACTTCAGAGTTCTGTTTGCTTAACTGGAAATCCCAAATTATATCCAGAGTTAATGGAGAAGCTGCTACTTTAAATATCTGGTTCCATTTCTTTGAATATCAAGACTGACTTTTTCTCCAATTAATGTGGTGAAAACATGCTTTCTGTTCTTATTTATGATGTCAAAGTGTCAGATCGTTTCTTTACAGCTCAAACAGGAGACACATGTTTACAAAAAAATAAAATAGAATAGTTCAGTCAGAGCTGCAGTTAGTAATTTCAGAAATGATACAACAAGATGGAATTACTATTGTATTAAGGTATAACATGACATAATTATGACAGGCCTTGACATGTGCTGGGCATGATTGTCAGTCACACAGCAGTTGCTGAATCTTCACCAAATCAGTCTGAATGCAAGAAATCAAAATACAATTTAAGCTGGACAAATTCAGGCTGAGTAAAAGACTGATGCATTTTAATAATGAGAGGAACTAACCTTTGCAGCAAGAATTTTGGTGGATATTCTATCTCAGGTAAGTTTAGATAAACGTTTTAAAATTTATTTTATTTTACTAAATAAGGAGTTCATTTAAGCACAAGGATATTCAATGCTATCCAGACTAGACAAGCAGTAATTTCTTCTAATTGACAGAATATCTACTGTTAATGCTTCTTCCACAAAGCTGTCAAATATGTTTCTTAAAGAGAGGTAGTTGCCATCAGTCCTCCTTTAGGATAATTAACCACTGTTTTACAGCTTCTACCTGCATATGATTTATAGAGACCTGCTTTGCAGTGAGTGATGACACAGTCATGGCATCTCACCCAAGTTTAACTGTCTAATTATTAAATGTGTTGTCTTCTCTATCTATTTCTGGGGGTAGTAATTTAATTACTAAGGAAAAAACAGCAGTGGAACTATGGTTGGTCATTAACAAGCTGTTTGTAAAACTAGATGGTCCTTCCAAAATGGATTTTAATTAGCTGACTGGCTTTGCACTGATAAGCTCTCAGACATTCCATAATTGTATCTCATGAGCTTTCTCAAATAGAATTAGCACTTTCACAAATTTTATTCAAGCTTGGCAGGAGAATTTCAGAATATTACAGCATGAACAGTCCTAGAGGTAGAATCTTTTTCTCCTTCATAGTTAATCTAGAAACTTTCAGGCTAAGTGCATTTTCCAATTCTATGGTATTGGAGGAAAAGTGTAAGGCTTTATAGCCAAAGGGGCTATAAGTCTGAGTTATTTGAAGGATTAATATGCCAGAGGCCATCATCTTTCAATATTGCAAAATGAGTTAATGGCTTTCATTGCATAGACTATAAAACCACAAGGGATCCTACTAAATTTTGACCTTCTGTCTATCATTGGACACTCAGTGTTACCCAATATCATACCCCAGATTTGAGTTAGTCAAAGAATTTAAATTTCAGGGTTTGTCAGGTGTGTGTCATTGGTGGAGAAAAGGAGAAGCCAAGGTGTGACCAAAACCTGAGGTTGCAAAGCATGGAAATCAATTGGATATCCTTTTCCTACTGTACATTTGAAGGTAAATTGCACCTTAATTGCACCTTAGCAGTAAAAGGCAACCTATTACATCCACAAAATCCAGATCTTTGCCTGTCAGACCTAAGTGGAAATTTCTTTCCTGATTGCAGTGAGTGCTCTGACTATGAAAGAACAAAAATTGCCTGTGCCACCTTGGAGTACTGAGCACCACTATCATGGATGTCTCTGAGGAAAAGGGAGAAAAATAAACCAGCCAAGACAAATATATCTGGTTAATGGTGTACTCAGGAAAAAAAACACTCCTGGAGCCCTTCAGGCAACTGAGGCATGACACAGAATTGTTATCTTTTGTCATGAAAGCATTTTGAACATGTCAGGAGCATTTTATCTGTTTAGCATGCAGTGAAAGAGAAGTCTGAGACCATGCATGAGTGGGGTTTGAGCCATCCTTCCCATCCTTCTCCAAGATCCTTCCGGGTCATGGCTGAGGTCCAGTTTGCAGGACATGGTGAGTAAAGACTGTGTGAACACCTACAGGGCCAAGTTTTTTCCAGACAGAAAGAAGTTCTGCTTCTCAGAGGATGGGAGAGAAAAAAAGGAGAAATAGACAATACATTGGTTGTGGGGCTTTTTTTTTCAGAAAGTTCTTGGTGTCAAGGTCATGAGGGTGATAGGGCCAGGTTGGACTGGGCTTGGAGCAGCCTGGGATAATGGAGGGTGTCCCTGCCCATGGCAGGGGGGTGAAACAAGATGATCTTTAAGGTCCCTTCTAACCCAAACCATTCTGTGATTTTGTGATTCTAAGCAATCAAATTTGGCCCCACTGTGATGGGAGGACTGGGCCAAGTGAGTTGCTACAAAGTTAGTTTCTAGCCTGTTTTATCCTGTAGGTCTAGTAAAATCCTTAAAAAAAATAATTAGCTACAGAATCTGCACAAGTGAACAGCACAAATGAACAGCTGATGTCTGAAACCACAACAGAATGGCAATGCTCCCTGTTCTAGTTCTTTTCTCTCCCTTTATTAGCAGAGGCTGCTCTCTCAAAACGGAATTATTTCTCAGGAGCTCATCTGTTCCTTCTGTGCCAAGAACAAAGGAAAAAAATATTTAAAATGAGTGTGATGTGAACAGGATCATTGCAAAGTAAAATGTTTTTCAAAGTTTCCCAGGAGGTATCACTAGATTTTTAGATCCATCTGGAATTCAATCATTGTTGCTTGCCAGCTGCTGCTGGGACCTTCCAGTTGTTTCTCCTCTTCTGGACACAACATGTAGTGGGAGCAGTTTTTGCTGCTGATATAACTCTGAAGGACAGCCACATAAGCTGGGAATACAGGCAGCTTTTTGGTTCTGCTTTTTGAACTGGACCAGATTTATTAAGCACTGTCTTGGCTGCTTACAGCTGGGATAATTGGAGGGTACAATTTCTGAAATTCCACACAGAATATAGCCAGCAGAAGAATCCCTTTGCTGCACAATCCTGATAGTTTTATTTAAAGTTACAGGCTCAGTTTGGAGGGCACATATGATAGGATTTGTATTCTATATTTTATGCCCTGAAAGACAACCTCTAAAGGCATGCAAATTTCTCTCCAAAACAAGCACATTTAACTTAGAAAATGGATAATGAGAACTTACAAACTCTAGACATTAATCCTCACTGTCTACCAGATTGACCCTGATAAAAAATCAGCAAGAATCAAACAAAATTAATTATATTCACCTGTTTAAGCAACACAAAATGTTTTGCTGCCCCTTGCAGTGTCTAAATTTGGATTACTGGCATGCTCTGTGTCCCTCACGGCTGGGAGAGAAGAACTGCAGCTACAACCTTCTGCAGGTGCTGAGCTTGAGCGCTGCAATGACTCCTCACTCCTTGCTTGTGGTCAATTGTATTCCTCAGCAGTGGAGAGTTTGACTAACACATCACATTCCCAGAAAAGTGCCTTATTCTTTCTTAAGTCTCCTGTAAAGTGATTCCAATAATATTTCACAGATATTTGAAGAGTTTTGTGAACACTGCTCAGTTTAGTTGCCTCAGACACCTGCAAGCTTAAGGTAAAGAGAAACAACAAAAAATCCAACTTAAAGCAACCATTTGGGAAACAACTGTTAAGATGCTTGTCAATGACAGGGTTGGAAAGTGAGTAGACAGAAATTTTTAGAAGATAAATCAATGGACCCCTAAGGTGTATTTTCCTGGGTGTCTTGGAGCTAGTCCTGCTTTGCACCCCATATTGATGCCTTGGAGGTTTGGCCTTTTAGTATCACACAAATCTAAAAGAAATGTGATAACACTGAACATGACAATGTGTTGCTAAAAACAAGCTGCCAAGCAGCTTAAAAAAGCTGTCAGACTACCTGTCAATAAATGTGCATTGTTTGGTGAAGCGGATCCCAGCTGCAAATTCTAGGAGATGAGAGGGTTGCACACCCCACAAAGTTTCTCTTTGTCCCTGCAGGGTGTCAGGACAACGAGGATGCAAGCAGACTGAGGGCATCCAAAGGAATGTCTCAGTAATATTATTGACCTTGCTGGTGCATATTCAACCAGGCAGCATCTCAAAACTTCTATCAAATAATGAATCAAGACATTAATAACAGGATTAAGCCTTTTGCCCCTGGTTACTTGTCTGAACCTAGACAGGTAACAGATTTTGAGATGGGGATCTATGTGGTTTTCATTTGGCCAAAACAATAAAAATTAAAGGATATTCAGATCCAGGATTTCATTCTGTGACATTCTTAAATCAAGGATGACTTCAGGGAGGTAAGGCAGGCTTTGCTAAAGATGTGCATCATGATGTGATCAAAAACCAAGTCCATATTCCCACAGCATTTTGCACAGTTAGCAGTACTATTGCATCAAAGCACTGTTGTACAGGGTAACCACCCAAATATTTAATTCTGGGTAGATTTTTTCAGACTGTGCTTTCTCTTGTAGTATCAGGGTTATGGTATTCACAGAACCATGGAATCATTACTTTTAGAAAAGGCTTATTCTAAGATTATTGGGTCCAACATTTGACCCAACACTACCATGTCAACCAGCCCAGAGCACAGTGTGCCATTTCCAGTCATGTCTTGAGCACCTCCAGGGATGGGGACTCCACCACCTCCCTGGGCAGCCCCTTCCAATGCCTCACCACTCTCTCAGTAAGGAAATTTCTCCTCATGCCCAATCTGAACTTCCCCTGCTACAGCTTGAGAGCCTCTTTTCTTGCCCTACCTTGTTCCTTGGCAGCAGAGCCCAACTCCCCCTGGCTGCCCCCTCCTGTCAGGGAGTTCTGCAGATCCAAAAGGTCTCCCCTGACGTTCTTTTTCTCCAGGCTGAGCACTGCCCCCCCCCCCCCCCCCCCCCCCCTCCCCGACCTCCCCCCCCCCCCCCCCCCCCCAGCTCCTTCAGCATCTCCTGGTGCTCCAGCCCCTTCCCAGCTCCGTTCCCTTCTCTGGACATGCTCCAGCCCCTCAATGCCTTTCCTAAATTGACGGGCCCAGAACTGGACCCCATTTTATCACTCTCCATCCCAGGAGACATCATTAGCTCAGTTAAATCTGCACTGAATCGTTTACTAAAGTGCAGAACAAATGCAACTGAGCTTTTTCCAATACTCACATCTGCCATAAAACTCATATAATTCAGTGAAAATAGACACATCCACTGGAGGAAGTTTAAATAATATGGTTTTCATATCTTAAATAAGAACAAAGACAGACTGGCCATAAAACAGTTGAAAATCTTAGTAGTGTCTACATATAAATAAATATGCTCAAAATATTTTCAGTGAGTTGACAGAATTTGCATCTGATTGATATCAAAAAGCTTCAGTTTTCTTTTCTTAACAGTACAAAGAAAAGAAACATCTAAAGCAAAGCATATTGGGCTTGTAAGTTTTTGGTAAAGATGTGAGAAACTTGAGATTTGTCTAAATCATTTGGAATCAAATGGAAAAACATATGTCCCTGTGTAAGAAAGAGAGGAACACTTCAGAGGCTACTCCAAGGACAATGTCTTGATTGAGACTGGCTTGGTCTGTTCTCACTGAGAGGAAGATACAAGCAAGAAAAAAATCAGAAAAGAAATTACTGAAGTACTAAATATTATGCATTAAAACAAAAACAAAAACAAAATGGAATAAAAAAACATGGGAAGGACGTAAATATTTTGACATATAAAAAAACAAATCAACTGAGCAAAAATGTTCTGTATCTTGGAATTGCTTCTCCTTTTAATCATATTTTTTTGTCCTTTAATCTCTCTGTTATATTTCTTCTCATTGTTATACCTGTGGAGAAGAAGGAAAGCCATCTTTCCAAAATAATGTGATTTTTTCATGGGAATTACTGTGTGGATCAACATCAGGCACCATTCCTGGTGCAAATAACAGGGGATCATAGAGTCATAGATTAGTTT
Source organism: Onychostruthus taczanowskii (assembly GCF_017590055.1). Taxonomy (NCBI): domain Eukaryota; kingdom Metazoa; phylum Chordata; class Aves; order Passeriformes; family Passeridae; genus Onychostruthus; species Onychostruthus taczanowskii. The sequence continues at coordinate 1,446,629 of NW_024506994.1, read as the reverse complement.
GGGTTGGAAACCACCTTCAAGACCATCTATTTCCACCCTCTCTGCCATGGGCAGGGACAACTTCTGCTCAGAACCCAAGCCTGGCCTTGAACACTTTTAGTGACTGGGCATCCACAACTTGATATCCTTGATGAAACAGGACTTTTCCACCTTCTCAGTATTCTTTCTCATCTCTTGCCATGGCAGGTATTAGTCCTACAGGTATTGTCCTACAGGTATTGGTGACCATTTTCAACAACAAACTTTCCCCTGGAGATTCAGTGGGTAGGAGGGAAAGAGCGAGGAGGGAAGAGAGGATTTCTGTGCTGAGTTATCCAGCTACAAGATCCTTCTTTAGAGTAGTCCAGATGGGGTGGGCTTTTTGTCATCTGAGCTTTTCTCTGTGAGCTGACAACTGAACCTCTGTCTAAACACAACACGTGGCAAATGGTGAGGCAGAGAAGTGACAGCTCAGTATGAAGTCTCAGTGCTCAGATTTTTCATTTTCTATTCAAATCACTGTTTACAAGCTTCTCAAGCAACAATTCCAGGATGCAAAATGGCATTCACTGTCCTCCCTCTCATTTGGCTTGGCAGAATAAAGGTCACGAGCGAGTCTGTCAGACCGAACGCCGCATCTTTACTCTCTGTGACAAACAAAGAGCTAATCTGATGCTGTAGGCTCTGTCACCTCTATCAAATCTCATTTTTGTCTTCAGTTTGTTGGCAGTTTCAAATGGCTGCTTTTCAAAAGGTTCTCTCCTGAATATGTGAATTTGGGGCCTTATATCTTTTTCTCCTGAGATGTTGACAAGCCGCTTAGAGCATGGACTAATGATCAAATCTCCTTTTCCAGTATATCATGTCTTTGCACAAGTCTGGTTTGGAGGAGTTTTTTCACATATATACTTATTTAAACAGACTCAGTTCAACATTTCGGGGCTTTTTTTTTGTTTTCTCTTTTTTTCCTTCTCCTTTTTTCTTTGTAACACAAAAATGTGAAATTAAAAGAGTCAGCTTTAACTTTAGTGTTGCAACACAGTTCCTTTCAACTCGCCTCCATCCCATGAGTATTCTGTCACCTTAATTTCTGTTTAGAGGAAGACAGGTTTGTAGCACTCTTCTTAGTAATTCATCTCTGAAATAAGGTTGACTTGGGGCCTCGTGTCTATCTTGAAGTATAATAGTGTCATTTACTGTTAAAAGTGGCATCAAGAGATCCTTTCTTTTGTCACATTTGCAGTGTCTCCATAGAACCAGATATTTTTCTAAAGCTTATGAGACTGGGCCCTGATCCTGCTAGTGGTTTTTGCAAGGGAAACATTCTGAACCTGTGACCTTTTACACCATGGCTCTTACAGACAAGAAGGACAATTTTTACAGCAGCATGTGGCTTTTAATATTTGATAAAACCAGTGCTTACTTGGGAAACTTATTTTTTCCCCTTTCATTCTGTTTGGTCCCTGTGTCTTGAGAATTAGTTTATTTTTTCTTATTTTTGTTTGTTTTGTTTTGTTCTGTTTTGTGATGTTTTATTTCATAGAACCATAGAAACACAGAATGGCTGGGGTTGGAAGGAACCTTAAAGATCATTTCATGCCAATCCCCTCCCATGGGGAGGGACATGTTCCTACTAGACCAGGTTGCTCCAAGACACATCCAACCTGGTCTTAAATGCTTCCAGGGAAGGAGTGTCCACAACCTCTCTTAGCTTAGTTTTGTTTAGTTTGTTGAGAATTTTTTAACCTGGATGTTTTAATTTCTGTGTGACTGATACTTTCTTGATCCCTTTAACACCACTGTCACCCTCCAAATCATAATGTTACCAGTCATACTTCTGTTACAAATTTGATTTCATTGAATTTTTTTCTCTAAAACAGAATATTGTGTAAATCAGAGGAAGACTGGCATATTTATGAAATCTGAAATTGATACACTATCTTTCCTTTCAGCTGAAACATTTCCTGGATTTAGTCTGGATTATACCCCTGCCACTCCCAAGTACATTCCTATTTTTAATGTACAGGTGAATTCAAGATGATTCCCGTGGTTCAGTGGCTCCTTGACGTTGTCACTGAGGAATACCACCATGGGAAACAGCATTAAAAATGTTGGATCTTCACTCCTCCCCACACACAGACACAGCAGTGTTAAAACACATCTTTCTCATTACTGGTGCACAGCTGACAGTTCACAGCTGAGTTTGCTGCAGGAACATCATTTTATTTCTGTGCATCTTTGTCATAATTACCAACATTCAGAATCAAGATTGTCAGACTTTACAAAACCAGTCTTTTCCTGTCATTTAACTTCTCCCTCAGAACTTGTGTAGAAACCTCATTTTTGCTGTCAAGGTTCCTGTCACACAATGAGAGGCAGTGTTTCAGGAGTCCTGGTTGTTTGTTGCCTCAAACTAAAGACACAGCTTTTTTTTTCAAGGTCTCTCCACCCTTTATTTCAATGATTTCCTGAGATACACAGGTAAAATTTTTCCTGCTTTGTGTTTGGTCTTCTGCTCTGAAACATTCCTTGAGCAACTCAGTAAGTTTGGTCTTTCTATTTATTCAGTGCTTTCAAGTTCACCCTAAAATTAAACTAGATAAACAATGTGGCTCCCCCTTTTTTGCAGACAACCTTGTGCTTGTTTGCCATGCCTTTCCCTTGCAGCTTCTAGACAGTTTAAGTTGCAGTATTTGAACCAAAAAACTGTCTCCTAACATAATGAAAACTTGCTCTTGGATGATCATTGTTGGCACAGGGTGATAATGAGTAGATTTACATGTGGATGTACACAGACACACACACAACACAGGGAAATAAATTACACTTTGTGTAACCACACACATCTCAGATTGTTAAACAAATACTTGTACCTCCTCAGACCTGTGTTTGTTTCATACTATTTTAGTTCTCATTTACACTATGGATATTTCATATCCCTCTGTCACCATGAACATAAATTTCAGGTACCGATTGCTCCAATGCAATTGTTGAACAATAATAGAAATTGCTCAACTATGCTTCCAGCATGGGATGAAGTGAGTACAGTGGAAATGGCAGGCAGGGCCATTTATTTTTCTTTATAGCCAAGCTGGCTCACTCATCCTTAGTTTAAGTGATAGTTCAAGCTGTGAAAGAGTTGTTAGGACACTCATCATTTTTATTACATAGGAAATGGTGCCTTTGGTTAATTGGATTTGGAAAATTTGCTGAGCATTCAGGTGAACCTCCATGAATCCCAGTGATATTGTGATAGCCCACAAATCTCTGTCAGCTGTTGGCATTCTAACTAAGCCTTTCATTTTCTGGAGTTTTGAGCCCAGAACTGTGAAAAAAAACCCCAACCTTCCCATGAAGTCTATTTGGACTTGATTACTATAATATATTTTACAGGGAGAATGCTGAGATACTGTGGGCCCTGTCACAAATACATGTTCATAAAATACATAACAAGATTGATTTGCTTTTTAGATTAACAACTGAAAGTCCTTCTCTTAATACTCTGAGTGGCAGAAGAGAGCACTTGTAGATGACTCAGCTGTACATCAAATAATCAGCTTTCAGTGGTCTCATTCAAGAGATGTCACCCTCTCTATGTGTACTGTTCCTGAATCTGTCCCTTTGAATCCCCTTTGCCACTTAGCAAAAAAAACCCAACCAACCAACCAACCAACCAACCAACCAACAACAACAACAAAAATCCAAATCCAAAACCAACCAACCAACCAAACAACAAAAAACCATAACAAAACAAACAAAAAACCCACAAAAAACAAAACAAACAAACAAACAAAAACCACCAAAAAACCCAACCAAACAAAAAACCCCAAAGAGCTACAGAGGAAAGAAAATGAAAATAGAAGGGGTAAAAAAAAAAAAAAAGAAAAGAAAAAAAAAATCACTTCAGAACTTGATTTTACAGGTTGTCCTTCCAAGATTTGTCCTGGAAGCCTTAAAAAGCTTTTAGAACAGTGTTTCAGTTGTCTTCAGGGGGTTTTGGATGAAGACTTTAGGGACCAATGTTCAAAAGAAGTGCAGATGTGACATTTGGGGACATAGTTTAGTGTTGGACTTGGCTGTCCTGGGGCACCAGTAGGACTCAATGGCCTTAGAGGTCTTTTCCAACCTTAATTCTGTGGTTGTAACAGTGACAGCACAAAACAAAACAGCAGACAGGAGTCTCTCTTTCCCTCTCTCATAATAGTGAAAAAGAGTCCTCCTAGCAAATTATAAAAGCCTTCTACAACTTCCCAGCTACTCCAGCCTGGGGAAACTGGGGAAAAGAATCTGTAGCCTTCTGATGAGGCAAACAAAAACAGAAGAAGCATAGGTGAATGAAATCCTTCTCATTTTAACATCCCTGATTATTAGTGTATGACTGAGTTCTCTATCCTATAAAAATGACATCCTGCACAAGACAACTGGGATAGTTTAAGCTACCTTAAATCACTCGACCTGCGATATATCTGAAATGTTAATTAAGCAAGTTTTTTATCCTCACCTCTGCTCTGCTGGCTTTAGTGAAAGCTTGTCTGCCAGGGAAAACTCTCTACAGGTACCGCCAATTCTGTTTGAAGCTGGTGATCTGGGTTTGGCTCATAACATTCACAGTAGATTTACCTGAAAGATCAATAAAAGCATGTTCAAAGCAAGATTGGCTTCATAGAGCCCAGGATTTTATTAATTTATATAAACTTCCTAAAACTTTTGCGATAAAGAAAAAGGGAAAAGCTTGAAAATATTCACAGTATTGTACAGCAGGGTAATGAAAATGGTATGGCAAAGTTCTGGAATTAGTTTTGTTTTACCAAAAAACAGCCCTCAAATATTCACAGATGAAATTTTCAAATAAAGATGGAGTTTTCTGATGTGACATCTCAATAGGTCCTTATTTTCACAGGCTTGTTAGCCTCTCTTTAAATTATCCCAAATTATACAAAGCACCCCAAAATACCTCTCACAGTATCCCTCCCTCAAAAATTTTTATTATGTAAATTCTTGACTAAAAACTATCTCTTCTGTCATTGCTAACATGAGATAGAGCTTTGTAATGGAAGAATTCTGAAGGCAATTCTCATCCCCAACCATTAAATGAAATAGGATTTCTCAGTGTGGTATGTGTGATTTCTCCTTTATTTTTTTCATGGTGTACAGTTTAGTAGAATATAAAATCAGAATTTAAAAAGCAATCAAGCAGCCAGCTAGACTTTGATCTTTAAAATGCAGGAATTATCTTTAATCAGAGGAGATTTATAAGTAGTAGTTGAATTAAAGATAGAATTACTGTCTGGCTTTGTTCGTTTAAGTTTTGCTGCTCTTCCCACTAACAAAATTTTTTCTCAAATATCTCCTTTATCCTTTGAGGGGGATTTGTAATAGGCAGTCCTCAACTTCAGAATTGGGTTAATCTTCCATATCTTTAGTGGTAGCACTGTGAGTAAGCAAAGTACTTAAGCAAAGTACTTAAGCAAAGCAAGTGAGCTTGGAGATATCAGTGAAAGAATATTTGGAATTCTGGGAATGTGTTTTCCCAAGTCCATGTTGAACTTCCCCAAAGAACAAAAGTTACTAAGCCTGGATGGAGAATTCCTTGTTTTTTATCTATGCTCCAAGGGGAAAGAAGGCTATTATTTTTTGAAATACTACTTCTGGTTTTACTTGTTCTCACACCCTTAATGATTCTTATAATGGAAGAGGACTTGTTGTTGTTGTTTAATTAGAATAAATATGTTTAAATGTTTAAAATAGGTTAAAAGTTTTGTAGACAATGATGCTTCCTTTACAGGTGTGATGGACAGTTTGGAACTTGTGAGAGTGCTCCCTTCCAGGAGAGGAAAAAGAGAAGAAAAAGGGTGTGTAAAGCCCATGGACTCAGGTATCACCAGAGCTCTCACCTACAGCTGAGCTATCTTGTGTCTCTTGTTACCCAGGTCAGGTTTGTCACTTCAGCAAGGACACATTCAGTCAGAAATTACTTTTATTTCTATCCACCAAGCAAGAATACTGGTTTTTTAATGTGTGTGTGTGTCTTTACAGGCAGCCATCCTCACACTAAAAACACAGTTAGAAAAATTTTGATTCACTTTGGCAAATTTTGAAACAATAGCTGTTCCTAACCCCATCTGAGAAATTTAATATAATTTCAGCAGAAATACCTAAAAAATCTCAAAATTATGGAGTGACACTTATAAACAGAGCCTCCCTGCCTCTTTCCCCAGAGTGTTACTGATGGACAGTGCCCTCTCCATTCCCCACAGAAGGATCTATTTAATATATTTTCTTGAAGTGTTTGCTGGTATTGTTCTCTTACCACTGAAAATCTCTGTAGAATCTGAGTTCAAACGCAACACAGCAAAGGTTGGAAGTAATTTTTTCCTCAATTTATTGATACCACCATGACATGAAAGAACCAATAATGACCAAGGGAAGCTGGCTGTGTGTCTGAGTAGTTGGAGGACAGTGTTCCATGAACTTCATTGCCTTTACAGATTCTTCACCACCTTCCCCCCAGTCCATCCTGACATCCTGAAAGAAAAAACAAAACAAAACAAAACAAAACAAAAAGTTTCTGTGTGAGGTAAAGTTGTACAAAGAGGAACTGCTTTAAGAAAGTTTTCAGGGAAGCCAATTAGCCTGTGAAGTCAGAGATGTGATGTGGAGAAGGGAACATTGACACAAGAGGTTACATTTCCCTTTCATTTGTTCTTTTCTTTTTTTCAGTTTCCAAAGAAGGTGCCAGGTGTTTGTTCACTTTCCAACCCCTGAGAACCAAGCTTCGAACCTAATCCACTGAGCCCTTTGCTAACTCAACCCTGCTGGATTTATCCTGCCTTAGCACATGCTACCTGGATACTTTGACTGCTTCAGATGATTATGGCTGTAATTCTTTGTGAGGCTTTGCTGCACCATAGCAAAGAATAATAAAACCCTAAACACAGAATGAAAAAAAAAAAACAAACAAAAAACAAACAAACCAAAAAAACCCACCCCACACCCCTCATCTGTGAATAAAATCTTTTATAAGCAGCAGTAATATTGTGTGTTGCCTGAGTGTTCTTTCTGACAGAGTAACACTGGAAAAATAAGTATTCCCATTGCCCCTTTGCAAGGAAAGGTCTAGCTGAGGCACAGAGAAGAGCCGTTTAAACATTTCTTGGTTTTCCTTTTATTTGTGGGTACCTGGGATTGATGCTCTTGTAGCTGCAAAGTAGGGCACTGCAACACACAGATGCAATTTTCACAGAGAGAGACCCAAGAAAAACACTCTTAATAGACATCCAAAGAAAAGGGATAGCTAAAGGTCCCTTAAGGAAACAGAGACACATTATGATTGAATTCTGATAAAGGTGTGAGTCAGTCAAACTCCTACTTCTGCACAAGAAAAGAAGGAAAATCACTATGAGGTTCCCATGCCTGCTGCTTTGGATGAACAGGAATCTTTATAACTTATATAAATACACACATTGACTCTTAATATACCTAGAATATTCATAGTGCAGTGTGCTGGAAGATAGGGCTGAGAAAACAAGAGCAATACAGGAAAAGAAAGGTGTAGACAATAGAATGACATTTTTCAGTTCACTTGTTCTTTGGGTCTGGGAATGGGAAGAGGCTGGAAGGAACATTTTCCAGCCACCAATGATATCATGTGGCAGAAATCACTGGAGAGGGCAGATTGACTCCATCAAGTTTTGTAGTCTAGAATAAGGGCTCTTGCCATGATTCATCTCTAATTTACATTCCATGATGTTGGCATTTATACAACATATTTCCCAACATCTTGGCTTGAGAAAGGGGAGAAGAAAATATTATGTATTCTATTTCTAAACTTTTGGACTCAACAGGGTGTTAAAAAGATCAAAGGGATGGAACCCCTCAGTCAGGCTGTTCAGCCTGGAGAAGAGAAGGCTCCAGGGAGACCTTAGAGAACATTCCAGTACCTACCGGAGGCCTACAAGAAAGCTGGGGAGGGACTTTTTGCAAGGGTATATAGTGATACAACATGGGAAAATGGCTTTGAGCTGAAAGATGGTAGATTTAGGTTAGATATTAGGAAGAAATTCTTCCCTGTGAGGGTGGTGAGGCCCTGAATAGGTTGCACAGAGAAGCTGTATCTGCGTCATACTTGGAAGTGTCCAAAGCCAGGATGGATGGAGCTTGGAGCAAGATGAACGTTAAGGTCCCTTCCAAGCCAGCCTATTTTCTGATTCCTTGATTCTGTCTGTGGTCTAGAATGTATTTCAGAGTTATGGTGTTCACTTTGGGTTATCTGGTGACCCCATTGTCTCTCCCTTGCCTGCATATTGCTTAGATAGATTAATGTATTACAGTGACTCCCTCAGCTCCTGTAGATACAAACAGCTCCTGAACTGATCCTTCCATCCATTTCTTACTTCCCAGGCCCTATTTATCCACCAGCCAACAACAAGAAAGGGGTTGGGTACCATCCTGTCAATCCTGTGAATATCCTGACTCTCCCAAGCGCTCCCAGCCACGTTTTGGTCCTTGTTAAGCAGCACCCACCCAGACAGTGTCTGCACGCCGCCCAGGGGTTCACACAACACAGGAGCCATTTCCAGGCAGCAGGTGGGATGCAGCCACTCTGTTTTCAGGAGGAAGAGTGTCTAAGCATATGGGTACAAGCTGTCTCCTCCCAGCTGGTCTTGCAGACAGAGAAGGAGCCCTGGCCCTTTTTGTTTAGCCACGTACAGAAGGAGAGAACTCTCGCAGCAGACAATAACTTGGGGAGCAGATGTGGTTTCTTAACGTTTAACTCATTGTCACAGTTTCTAATTAGGTGTTTACAGTTGCTGTTATGAATGCTTATAGTTCACTGTATCCCTGTTGTAAAACAAAAATAAATGTCTCATTTTACACAGAAAATATTCAGAGGGGCTTTTTCAGATGCTTCATTATCTGTGGTTGTTTTGTGGCTGTGCATCACCTCCCTTTTAAATGTATATATTTCTCACAATCATGTTAGTCCTTAAACTCTTTGTGCTTACATGCATCAAAATGGAATGATTGTCTATCTTTCAACCTTTTCCAGGAAACTATTTATTTTCTTTGTTTTCACACTTTCTTGCTGTCCTCCCACCCTTGTATAAATCTTCCTGTGCAACAAAATAGTTGACATAAGTATAACTGCTATACATAATTGATGTGTTCTCTGTTTAATAAATAAAGTGTCTGTCATATAGGGTGCAAGTTTTCTGGTTTTTGTATGGTCTGGATGAGTGGTATTTTTATCTTCTGTCCAGGGGGATGGAAAATATAGATAATTTCTGGAGAAGAAATTGTTCCTCTGTAAAGTAAATTTTGCTTAAATATATATCTGATTTCCACCTTAAAAAATAAACAGTATGAATGATCCCTTAAAAACACATATATGTTAGACTTTCAGAATTGTCAGACTTGATCCACTGTTTGTTTTACAATGGCAAACAATGCTAGTGGAAAAAAAAATGAAAGAGAGAAAGTTTTCCTGCTGTTAATGAGACAGAGGTGACTGTAAACAATAGATGCCTTATAGCTATTCTCAAACAGGAATCAAAGCTGTAATTAAATATAAAACACTGTCAGTGATAGGCTCTTTAATGTAACATTTCTCAGTTGCTTTTCCTCTATGAAATATCTTCACTTAGACAAAAGCTGAGACTGACTGAAACAAGAGAAGAAAGACTTGTGCCGAAAACTGATTTTTTGTTGCTCGTGACATACCAGTCCTGTAGCTTCAGCAGGAAATATTCCTGACTAGAAGTCAGAACACAGCTAATCACAGGATTTTGGTGGCATCTGTGTGACTAAATGGTGCCATGTGAAGACAGTTTATTCCTGGATGGACATAGGTGTCCCCCCAGGAAAAGACCGATCTAAGCAACCTTTGCTCCCTGTGCTGTTCAGAACTTGGGCTGCCTATTCCCTGAGCTCAGAGTAGGCAAGGAATAAGTGAGGAAATAACTCGGGGAAAACTGGTGGAGAGCTGAAGCTGCTTTACCTTGGCATTTTGCAGTTGTTTTGTAACACAGATGCGGCTGCCGGATGGATGGCAACATCCGTCTAAAGCCTGAGGTCTGGAGAATGCTGCTTCATGAATACACAGAAAGGAGAACAAAGTACAGGGAATACTAGAAGACAGAGGCAACCCTGATGCAACTCCTGCCTGAGCTAATCAAAAGGGTACAAAAACCTCTGCACAGCTCTTGATCAGCTGTGTGATGCCTCAAGCCAGAATCCGGCCTGTGTGTGTAAACAAACAGGAAGCTCTGAGCAAGTACGAGGGAGTAGGCCAGAGGATTTGGTATAAAGAACCACAGTTCTTGTGTGGTGCAGGTAAATTATCTTCTGGTATCATTTTCCATTCACAAATCAAAAGGAAGTAAAGCTGATGCTGTACAAACAGGTCAAAATCTAGACCATTAAATGTAGGTGCAAATAAACCCAGTATAGCTCTTCAGTTTTGGGGTGGAACAGCAGTTGAATCCAAGGTATTGCTACACAAAATTAAAAAAAAATACAGGAGGAAATAATCAAATGAAAAATATCTATTCTCAGTTTACTCAGAGCAGGCTTACCACAGGAGGGTGGTGCAGTACTGTAATGTTGCCCAGAGAAGCAGCGGCTGCCCCATCCCTGGGAATGTTCAAGGCCAGGCTGGATGGGGCTTGCAGCAACCTGGGATAGTGGAAGGTGTCCCTGCCCTTGGCAAGAGGTTGAAACCAGGTGATCTTTAAAGTTCTTTCCAATTCAAAACATTCTGTGACTCTGTGATACTAAATCTGACCCTGGAGAAGGTCACCTTCTTCACCAAACTTTTCAAATGTCACCATTACTTTCTAAAACAGTGGAAATAATGCAGCATGGTTTCTTAAGTTTTGAAGTGAGCATTTGGGCTTTCTGATCTCTAATAACCCGCAAACACTGAGATTTTCCCTCTCCTAAGCTACACAGTGTCCCTTCTACACTGAGTCTCTAATAAACACGTGTTGAGTTTATATTGCATCTTTCTCATGGTGGAATCATAAGAAAATATTTTTCCTCCTTTACTGAGCTAGCCCATGACATTCCTTGGAATTTGTGTCAGTGGAAGAGTTGTTGACAATGACAAATATGTTAAAAAGTCATTAGGGAGAAACAGATGAACATGTGAAAGCAGAGACATGCACAGCCCCAGCTAAACTTCACAGACTACAGAGCTTTATAAGAATCAAGTTTTGAGCATTCTTCTCCCAGGTGACAAGTGACAGAATGAAATGAAATGACCTCAAATTGCACCAGGGGAAGTTTAGATTAGATATCGGAATTTTTTCTTCATGGTAAGTAGAGCTTTGAAATAGACAGCCCAGGGAATTGGTGGAGTCACCATCCCTCAAAGCATTCAAAAAACACAGATATAACATGTGAGGATACGGTTTAATGGTAAAGATGGTGGTTGATATTCTTGAAGATCTTTTCCAACCTTAATGATTTTAGTGGTGACTTAGAGTTGAGAAACTGCTGCAGGGCAGAGAGAACAGTCCACAAATCTACTGTTTCATTGCACACCAGGGCTGAACCCCCTGTGGGGACAGCAGAACCACATGGAATGAATAAAAAGCAAAGAGCCAGACTCTGCTACAATCATGAATCCAACCTTTTGAGCCACTCTTACAACCTCAAAGGAGGCAAGGGGAACCCAGACTTTTGTTAATACACTGAAACAACACTGAATGATCCATGTTTGTAAAAACACATATGTAGGGCTTATTGTAGAACCATTTGGTTACACAGGAAAACAGGTATAATGACATTTTGATTGATGTTATCTATAGTAATATGAAAATATAAAAGCATAAAAATATCACTTGTGAAAATGTTTAAGAAAGAGAAGGAAAGGATAAGCATAGAAAGATCTCACTATCTGTAGGCCCAGCAACAAGCTAGGTTGCAATTTTGATGTCTGTTGGTTCAAGTGTTCACAGACTGGGTCAAAGTGATGATTCCAGATCCATCGAGTGATGGGGGAAAGCCCAGAACCCAACATCTATTTGGTTTCTATTCACTCAGGTTCAGGAAAATAGGAAGTATGAAACTAGGCAAAGGGGACAAAAGGTGTTGACTGAATTTCAGATTGAGTGAGGGGGGGAGAAGACACTTCCCTAAGTTTTTTTCAGTAATCTGAAGTTTGTGTTAATTAATAGTCAATTAAATTAGGTAAAACTCCTCAAATCAAGATTAGCCTGTGATACTCTAGTCTGCCATCCGCTGTTGCAACTCCAGAAAGCCATTCCTCTCCTGCTCTGGTTTAACAGTCCTTGCTAGCTGCCAAACCAGCACTGCCTGAGTGCATTATGCTCTTTAAAACCAATCAGCAGCCCTTCACAGCTATCAGTGATGCTAAATGAAAACAGGACAAAGAATGATCCCACATATCCAGCTGCTTATCACCACTCTTGTTTTACTGCTGGTGTGTTCTCTGTCACAGCTGTGGTCTCTACCAACAGGAAATCTACCAGAGGAGCCTCACCATGGCTTGGGGGTAGCACATAACATCCCACAGCTCATGGGACACCTCATTGAGCACCAAAATGCTTCAGGTTTGACTTCCATCCTTGCGCAGTATTCCAATAAATTATAGGAGGCTTGGCAGCCTCAAAGATTTCTGCATGCTTTTCTGTTGCATGCATGAACCATTTCTTGGCAGCATGCTGAGAAAACACCATTCTGATGGTGAACACTTTTGACTGAAATAAAGGAAATTTCATACAGAAGATGACTGTGCTGTTGGAATCACAGGAAGCCCCACACTGAGCCCCACACTGAGCCCCACAGATATTCAGAGGCAAATGCAATTCAGAGTGAACATTGCCACTTTGGCTTCAAGTCCAAAGAAAAAATAGGGACTCTAGACAGGAACAGCTCCATCACCTCAGAGAATATTTTTTTTCTTTTTTCCTTATGGTATTTCTGTAGTTTCTCTCATAACATCATGGAAGATGCCTCACAAGAATTTCTGTTTGTTATCTCACAGCTTTGCTCCTGCTCACAAGTCAGGTGAGGAGCTGGCACTCAGAGTTTTATCTTGAACTCACGTCAAGTCAACTCTTACTTCCACTTGATCATTTTGATGGCCAGAGAGTATATTAATGTCTTATTCCTTGGCATGTTATTGTCTACAGAATTTATGTATGTCTCAGTAATCTTGATTTGACAGGTGGCTCATAGTCCACTGATTTGCAGCCTCTTAAATGACGTGTTGAGTGAGCGGCTAAAAAAATAAAGTGCTTGGGGAATTTGTGTCCTAGACACCAAGTTTATGTTATTATTGTTACATACTGTGCAGTAGAGAAGAGGCTGCATGCTATGATATCAACTACATTCACTTAGCCCAGTAATTTTCTGTGCTGCACAGTGTCTTGCCTTTAGATGCCTGTCCAGAACACGGAAGATTTGATCCATCTCCAGCTTTATACCTGACAGCTCCAAGCCAGTCTTCAATATTCTGACGCACTCAAAGGGCACACTTTCCTTTGTTTAAATAACTGATATGAGCCAGAATCTACTAATAGATTCTAACAGTAATAGAATCATATAATCATAGAAAATCTCGGGTTGGAAGGGACCTTAAAGATCACCTAATTCCAATCTTCCTGCCATGAGCAGCGATGCCACCTACTAGATCAGGTTGCTCAGAGCCTTGAACACTTCCAGGCATTAGACATCCCATAATAAGGAGAGTTTTGACCCTCAGTGTACCTTCAGACAGTTAAGTTTGGAGCTGAGTTTCACTTAATTTTCTTGAACCTTCTGATCGATAATCTACAGGGGCCATTTTAAAGTCTAGAAACTTATTTTAATTGCATCATGAAAAAATATTTGGCACAGTAGTTTGTCTACTAAATTCCCTCCACAGAATTATGCTCTAACTTTTTTTTTAGTTCTACAGTTCTTTCTCTTCTTAAAACTAAAGGACTGACTTGAACAACAGTCAGGGCCTTCAGATTCCTCAAGGACCCTTCAGTCTCTGAGCTTCACAAAAGCAAATCAACTGCTTCAACTAAAGGAAAAAAAGCTGCTTCACACTCAGAGACAACCTGGTAATATTTTCCCAGTGCACAATGCCACCGGTCACCTTCTTCCTAATTAATTGCCACCCTAGTAGACTGGCACCAATGTGTTTTGAAAAGTTCTCAACAACAACAGTCTCTTCTGTGATGTAGCTTAAACATGCACATTACCCTCTGTTTTGATTGATTGATGAACCTCAGCACAGTGTATATAATAATGTGCTAAATGTTACATATGCCCTTAGTGGGTAATTTCAGGAAATTATTAAAATGTGCTTCTTTTAAAAGGTTTGGTAATGTGAGTCACAGAGACGCTTGACAGACCCAATGCTGATTAGTGTGGGTGACCACAGTGTACTTGAGGCTTTGATATTTCTTGGCTTTTTCTTGCTTTCCCGGAGGCCCTTTGGACAAAGCAAGAAAGATGGCTGAGACACCCTTGGCCTTCTGGGAAACTCAGTGACATTTAAAGACTGCTGGGGCCTATTCTGTTAATATCTAAACTAATTAAAATCAAGTCATAATTGTAGGAGCTTGTTCACCAGAATTCTAATCAGACTCGGAGCGGCGCACGCTGCTGTACTAGCGGCTGCCTCAATCTGTGAGAGTGTTTTACCACACAGGCAATTGTTCTCAGTGGTTTGTCTGGATCTTACAACCAGCTCCTTAAATAAGAAATGTCACTTGGAATGCAGGGTGAAGACTTCCTTTCAACATTTCCACTTTCTATGTACACCAAGCACATTTTCCTGCATGGTGTAATGGGGTGTTTGTCAGGGTGTGGCAGGCTTGTATGTTCCCACTGAGTGTGATACCCTGCACTGAGCTTCCACCTTACACAGCCCCGGAGAAGACTGCAGCTTCCTTGTGAGGGGTAGCAGAGGGACAAGCATCCATCTCTCCTCTCTGGTGACAAGGGACAGGACTAAGGGGGACACCATGAAGCTGTTTCAGGGGTGGTTTAGGTTGAATGTCAGGGAAAGGTTCTCCCCCAGAGGGTTTTGGGGCACTGAATAGGCTCCCCAGGGAATGGCCACAGGCCCAAGGCTGCCAGAGCTCAGGGAGTGTTTGGACACTGCTCTCATGGATGCACAGGGTGGGATTGTTGCAGTGTCTGTGCAGGGCCAGGAGCTGGATTTGATGATCCTGGTGGGTCCCTTCCAACTCAGGGTATTCTGTGATTCTATGGCACAGATGGGAGAAGCTCTTGGACAATATATCAGAGCATCCCAAAACAGTATTGTAAATGATGGAATCACAGGCTGAGCTGAATTAGAGCTGTGCCTGATGAAGTACCTGCAGCTGCTGAAGTAAATGTCTGTCAACTTAGCTCTGGCAGGTCTTATTTTTACCATCTGTGTGTTCGGTGTCAGCGTGTGCAGTGAAATACCTGTGTCAGATCAATAAGACACTCTTACTGCTGAGGAAAACAGCATGAGAATATAACAAGTATTAAGGCATATAGGAAAGGCTTATTAATATTTAGCAAAACTAATCTGTTTCTCACTAGCCAAAACATGCACATCCAGCCCTTTTGGGAAGACAGCTTTGAAGATTCCCTAAGTTGAAATGAGGTTTTCTGCGCTGTATGTAACCATTCATATTCTCTGTGGGCTAAATCTTATTCCATAATTTTGAAGTCAACCTTTGAGATTTGGGAGATCATTAGAGGGTTTGTGTATGTTTTCTTCATTCTGTTTTTCCAGATAGACCAAATGTAGTCACTTTATAGATGGGAATGTGATTTAAATAATATGACTTTGCTAACATTACATTTTGAATTTATCTTTATTAAGGCTGCATTTTAATTTCATTCCATGTATCCTCATTAAGCAACTGTTTGCTCCCTCAGGCATTTTTTCAAGCTAACTTTTAATCTACCTATTGGCACTCAAAGCTGTAAAAGTTAAAGCTTATTTGAATTTTTATTTGGAAATCTGTTAGATTTTTTCCCCTTTATAGAACCGCAGGCATTTTGCTTTTGCTGGAGATGATCTATTTTCCCTATATAATCTGATAAATATTAAATTAAATAACACATAGTCATCTCAATGTGTTGTATGCAAAACCTAGTTCTTCAGAACACTATAGATTAACTATAATAGCACTTTATTTTACATCACTATTGCAGAAAGTCTCTCTGAAATCCTGTCACTGTAGCACTCAGATGCTGGATTGCCATTGAAACTAGCAGTGAGTGGGCCTAAAGGACTTACATTTTCCTCATTTCTATTGATTTTGACTTCTGAGTCATGCACACACTGCTTTAAGATGACAGGTGATGGAAGAAAGTTCAGTGAAAGTGGAAGTCACTCATGGGGAGCTGCTCTACATAATGTCACATAATGTGATTTCTCTGGACATACAACCACAGCAACATTGCAGCACACATAAAACTTTTTTTTTTTTTTTTTTTAGATTATAGTACACTCAAAGAATAAATTTCCTATTTGCTTTATACAATGCCTATAAACTTTAGACCCTACCTCTCTCCTCATCCTTACATTCCTCCTCCACTGCCTGTATTTCTCCCCCTACAATCAAATTGAAGTCACTGTGTATTTACCTAGAGAAACAAAATTGATGGTCCATGGTTTGATATAATCCTTCATTCCCAGAGCTTACACAGCCTACAGTTACTGACTGCTCTCAAACTAAGTTATTGTTTAGAAATATTCCTCTAGCTCAGCATCTTGTTTTGAAAAGCTGGGTGCTACCTTCAGCAAAAAAATAAATAAACCCTCTAAAGTAGGTCAGGAATCAGAACCAAAAAGGCTGCTCAAGGCAGGCTCAGATCTGTAGGTATTTGCAATTTTAACTCACTGCTTGTTCAAAACATAACTAAAGCTCCTGAGCATACAGCACAAACAATAGCAAGCAAAAATGGTTTGTATTATAGGCATCTGCATCTATTTTAATTATTACCTGCTTGGAGACATATAAATAAAAATGTATAGAACTTTAGTTAGACATAAATATATATAGATCGCATTAACACAAATAGATATCTTTTTTTTTTTCTTTGTGGTTCTTACTGGTTTAAGTTTTAATTTCATACACCCTTTCAATTGTGACTGGATTTTCTTGTAAGCAATGCTCAGAGTTTGCTGCTGCAAATTATTTTTCTGACTAAAAATAATTCTGCTGAGAGCAGTGAGATCACCTGTGCTTTTGTGGACTCTGCACTGAGACACTGTAGGCACTGAGCAGGAGGAACAGCAGAGAAGGAAAATTTTCAGAGAATTAAAATACCCATGTTGGTGCTATTTTAAATGATACATGTCTTTTTAATGTACTGCACTATCTTTGATAGAAAATATTGCATCTCCATTGCTGGATGTTTCCAACTTTGCTGTCTCAGACTTGTAATAAGCCAATCTCAACTATAAAAACTGTTAAAATATTGTTGTTTGGAAGTCACTAGAGGAAGATGCAGCAAGGAAGGTACCTTTGCAAACAGGTTAGGGTTAGGCAGTGCTGTGCTACCTCAGAGACCATCCCAGACTCCATTTCTTAATCTGTTGAATGTATGCAATTTACAAGCATGGAGAAGGAGAAAAATCCAGCACCACAAAAATGCCAGCCAACCAAGGGCTTTTCTTCTCAATCTGTCCAGAGAGTCCTCATGTTTTGGGCCAAGCTGAGCTATTTTGAGGGAGAAGAAATTGTATTATCCCCATGTACATGCTCCAGGTTGGATGGGGTCCTGAGCAACCTGGTCTAACGGAAAATATCCTTGCTCATGGGAAGATGTTGGAAAAAAACACTCTTTAAAGTCCTTTCAACCCAAACCATTCTGTTTATCTGTGAGCCTATGAAAAAGGTAACCACCTTCTCAGACTGACTTATTACCAAGTGCAGTAAAATGTGGTAAACGCCAGAATGAGTGTGACTGAGACAGCATAAATGTAAGCATGAAAAAAGCCACACATTTACAACTCTCCTCTCAGCACTGCACAAAGTGTGATCAGTGTCAGCCGTGTACTGAATGCAAGAATCAGAAATGATCCAGAAAAAGCATTGTTGCTATTAATAAATGCAATCAAATAGCAAAAGCAGGTTCAGACAGATGTCTCCATCTGACCTTGAAGTCACGTGATTTTAAACCTCAGGTAGGTGGCAAATTCATCTGACCTGTACCCTGAGGAATCTAAGCTCCGACTCCCTGTTGGGCTGGAAGTTCATGAATCCGGCATAATGACTTCTGTTAGAAAGTAATTGACTCCAAATGGAAAATTTCTACTGATGTCTGCTAGACAAGGTCCCTGAGAGCCCCTGCAAGGCCGGCAAAATGCTGCCCGCAGTACTCAGGCTGAAGGCAAGACCTTATGGCCTGCCATGTGGGGGACCTCTTCATTCATCCCAGTTTGGCCTCTTGACAGATCTCAACACGTTCCTGTTATTGCTGGAACTATGGTCAGAATCTTCCACTGTGTTCAGACTTCAACCTTGAATTGATTATTTTTTTCCTAATTCCTTTAACAGACACATCTACTGTTGGTTTCACGAGTACATATAATCTGTTTGTGCAGTTATTAATTTTTCACCACAGAATTCTGATCCCAATTATAAGACACAAATGAAAGCTGAAAACAAAGATGATCTCTGATTTTAACAGTTCAAGTTTATGGAGCTTGCCTCACAAAAAGAACCAAAGAAACAAAGCTGACCTTACAATTTATCCCAAACCATTACCGAATAAAAACTGGATTTTTCATTATCTGGGCTAAAAGTTCCCTTAACTGCACGTACTTGCAAGTTTATGCACCCCTTTGAATCAGCCACTGAATTCAGACAGGTCACTTATGTATGGGTTACAAATTGCACCTTGAGCCATTTTCAACTGCATCCATCTCTATTTCAACTCTATGTTTTCAGCTCAGATAGGACAACGAGAGAAACAGAAGCTGGGGGAGATGCTCCTGACTCACTTCTCAATGCCTGCTCTTGATTAAAAATCCAAGTCATGCTATGAAAAAGGGGATCCAAACTTAAGGATAAATTCTGAAAAACACTTTTGTAAGTGGAAAATAATTTTCACACTTAATGTTTCTTCCTTCTTTCTTTCTTTCTTTCCTTCCTTCCAGAAACAAAAGATTGAATAACACTGTCCTGATTCATACCATATAAGCACTCAGCCCTGGTTCTTAAGGTGTGGGTTTCTTAAATGAAAATGGCTGAGGAATTCAGTCTTTTCTGCTGTGTTTTTCTTTTAACATATTAAACATTCTTATTCAGACCTTGTTTGTTATATCATCCCATTTATTACTTACCAACTGCACTGACTTTTCTTCTGCTTTCAGAAATCTTGGTAATTTTATCTTACCAAAAAGTTGGGGAAAGTCATCTCCTTTCTGCTGTAGGCATCTGAGGGTCTTTGTTGAACCAGTGTAACAATTGGCAGCTGAACCAGAACTGGGGTGAGTGGCACTGCTGGTTGGTCATTCTCTGAGATTAGGATGTCAGCAAGACCGCCAGCTTGCTCTTCCTGGACAACCACCAGGTAAGCCTCTAAATGTGCTGCTAATTGCATAAAAAACAAGCAGGATCAGACACATGTGATATCCCTGCATGAAGTCCAACAGGAAAAATTGTAATTTGGGTTATATTGGGAACTCAGCAGTGAAGAAGCCTGTCAAAAAAAAAAAAAAAAAAAAAGGTTGAAAAATTGCTTCTAGCACAATATTTTATTTGGGAGAAGATTTGTAGCATTTTACAGAAAACTTATTCAAACTGTAGCGATGCAGTTTCTACCACATCGAATAATGTCATTCCTTTATGTGGCAAACGTGCTTGTATCCCACACAAATTTGGCACCACTATAATTTTCCCAATCATATACATTTACTTATATCAGAAATGTTGAATCAGAGTATAGAAGTAGGCTACAAAGCTCAAATTATACATTCGGAACACTCTTGCTGGTATTTTAAGTTTCATGTTGTAAACACTTTTTTTAGTATCTCATATTACAGTGGAGTTGTGAGAAGTGCAGTCAGTACTACCAAAAGGTCTTATGGATTTAATTCAGTTTCATGGATTTAATTCATTTTCACAGATTTAATTGAGCAGAAAAAAAAAGAAATTAGTGTTTGCAAAAACAATGATATGTTTCTAAGTCATCATCTCCAAAAGGAAATTTTCAGATTTTTCACTTGGAATGACTTAAAAAAATAATGATTAAATAAAAAGTTTTCATTTTTGATATGGTAACACTGTGATTTGGAGGGTGACAATGGTGTTAACTTGGTTGAGGAAGTATCAGTCACACAGAAATTAAGACACCTGAGCAAAAAATTGCTAAATAATCTAAATAAAACTAAACTAAGAGAGGTTGTGGACTCCCCATCCCTGGAAGTGTTCAAGACCATATTGGAAGATACTTGGAGCAACCTGGTCTAGTGGAAGGGGTCTCCACCCATGGCAGGGTGCTGGAATAAGATGAGGTTTAAGACCCCTTCAACCCAAACCATTCTGTTATTCTGTGTTTCTATGATCAAGGCATACTTTGAAAGCTTCTCTGTGCCTCCTGTAAGCAAAGACCCAGCTGGCACAACATGAAACCACAAGAACACGCTGCTGACTCTTCTCCCCTACTGCCAAATTTGCTTGACCCCATGGAGAAGAGCAATGTGAGTGAAGGAATCAGCAGGCTGGTCAAAGAAAGGTTTTGTTCTAACCTCCCACTGACACTGAGTTTCACAGGTAACAAGCAGGACTGGCCTAAGGCCACAAATAAACTTTTTATTTGGCTCTCTCAGCAATGGAGATTTGACTCCTCCAACACAGAACTTCAGCAAACTTTCCCTGGAGCAAATGAAATTTCATTCAGATCAGGACTGGTGAAAGCAATTCTAGATGATAGGTGCATTAACTGGGGTGCCTCACTCCTATCTGCACCTAAAGAGTCATTTGGCTATATATCAGCATATTTTAAAAAATTTCTAGATGTATTTAATGTCTACTTTATGCACTATGGGGGAAAATAAACAAAATTCTACTTCTGTTTCTTCTCTGAAGATTTTTCTGGAACCACATGAATAAACCTGTTCGTATATGTGTCTTTGTGCTTTCTTTAATCAAAGGATAGACCAGGAACCTACTTTAAAGACTGGAATTGATTCTGCCTTTTAAAAAAGCACAACAACATAATAAAGAAGAATCTTTAATTCAAACTACATGTCTCCACAAATCTGAGGGCATTTCACATCTGAATGACAACAGTCAGCTTCAGGATGTAAATCTTTTTCCCTACCAGATAAACTTGGTGCCTCACAGAGAAAGAATTTAAAAACACACAAAATTCTTAAAAATGCAAGCCAAAATTGTAATTTCAGTTTTCATGCAGAAAATGTCATTGCCTCCTACGTTGGTTCCCTCCTATCTCTAGATTTTCATCCTCAATACTATGACTCTTAGCTCTTCTTTTGCATTTTGTGACATTAAGTAAAACACTGTTAGTGGAATCTTCTTTTCTAGTTTCACCTTTCTTAAACGTGACTCTCAATAAAATAAACTCCCCAAAAACTGATTAGCTATTCTAAACCCATTTGATCTCATACTCCAAAGCCCAAGTGAAGCATGAAGAATAATTTTCAAGTTTTATATTTTAGAAACAATTGAATATTTCTAATCCTAGGTGTCCCTATCCCATGTGTTAGTTGCAGAATGAAGTAAATAACCTTCGTCTCTATTTGCATTTTAATTTTCTTTCAACATTTTGCAATATAGATTTTCATACAGAGAACACTTCTCTTTCTTTATAAACAGATGCCACTCTAGCTGTCATTTCAAAGATGTGTGACTGAATTTCTGAAAGTCTAAGAGACATGTTAAAAGTGACACGAAGTAAAGCAAATGATTTGACTATTGTTTCAAGTGCTCTTTTTTAAAATTTAAATTCAAAAAAGAAAAAGCCCTGAAGATATTATTCAGTAATACTGGTAACAGTATTTCTATAATGCTTTAAATTTCTAAAGTTCCTATGTAGACAATAACTAATTTAAATAGTACCCACGACTTTTAGATGCTAATATTCACCTTGCAAAATCAATTGATTTGTTTCTGTGTGGGTGTTCTTGAGGGCTACACACACACAGACTCTACAGTCATTTGTCAGTCTCTAATAAGAAACAGAAGTGACATCTGTCATGCATTCCAGTAAACACATTAAGCAAACACAATAGGACCACAAAATGTTTACTCAAGTACTCTAATTAATTGTGACTTGCTGGAACAGAGTTTTCTATGAATTAAACACAAAGATCCATGGTCTCTCCTCCCCCTTGCTGTAGCTTTTTGTGCAGTGGGAAAAGATTTAAACTAAAGACTTCCCTTCTGGCTCTGCCAAGGTGCATTTTTTCCTCATAGACTTGACTTGCAGTAGAAGTTGATGTGAGAGTTTGTCATGGCTGTTTTGACAGTCCGGTCATCCTAATCCAGGGATCTGGTCCCTGTGGTTTGTCAATTATCCTACTAACCCTACAGCGAGAGGAACACTCAAGGCACTGAACTGTCATCCAGTAACCAAGAAATAATGTCAGCAGCCAGTGAGTAGGGATTGCGAGAGATGGGGATGATTTTGACAACAGAGAAGTGTGGATCATTTCAGCATTTATTTTATTTATAGGCATTCGTAACAAATTAATTACATCTCACTGCAAGGGTTCACTAAAACTTGCTGGATCCAGACCTGCCTGCACACACAGGGTGATGAGCAGAACTGAGTGCAGGGACTGCAGCTTGGCAGATCCAGGCGTGGAGGTTCGATTCCCAGTTTTGTTCACTCCCCTCCTGTGACCTTGAGCTTGTTACTTGACTTGGATATGTTTCAATATCCCCCTGGATAAACTGAGGATGAAAGCATGCACTCTTAAGAGCAGGCAGAGCCTTAATCAATTAATTCCTGTAAAGGACATTAAGATCATTTAGCAAAAGGTAGAATTAAAGTGCAAATTATGCTAAGGTCCTACTGGAATGAAAGACAAGTGTGTTTAAAAGGAGATTTAGATGCAGAAGGTTAGACAGCAAGGAAAATCTAGGTGGAGGATCACAAGAGGCTTGATTCTGATCCAGTGTGTAACAGGATAATTTGGCTTAACTCCCCACTTAACACTAACAAAGCAGCTCTGCCCTGCATTCTCACTTGGTATAAAGTTACACTGATCTGTGATTACACTGACTCAGCCAGCTCAGAGTCCCAAATTTTTGGCTCTGCAAGTCCTCATAATTAGACTTATAATCTCAATTTCTTCATTCTTTTAGTCTATTTTTTCTTATTGCTTCTCAATCACACATTTACTCAAATCATGTTGAAATGAGAAATTATATCAGAAAAGATGAAGCAACGGAGACAAGCTAAACCTCTGGAGTCATCCTGTTTCCAAGCAAGCCACGGGCACAACCAGCAGGACTGGGTGATAGAATGGGTAGCAGTGATGGCCTGCTACACCTTTAGTTCTGAGTTTAGATGTGGTACAGCCTCAGCAGTAACTGGTTCAAATTTTCTACCATTTGAAAGTTCTCCGGAAAAGCACAGGGTATGAGATGCGTGAATTTCCTTGGCTTCCAACTTGCCCCTGAACACTTCCAGGGATGAAGCAGCCACAACTCCTCTGAACAATCTGTGCCTGGGCCTCTCCACCCTCACAGGGAAGAATTTCTTCATCCTATCAAACTTCTAGACTGCCCTCTGTCAGTTTAAAGCCATTCCCCTTGCTCTATCACTGCCCTTGTGCAAGGACCCTCTCCAGCCAACACTGTATAGGGGTGAACTCTGACAAAACACATCTGATATGAAATTTAATAATTTAAGAGGTTGTTTTAAGACTGTTTCTGGTAGACTGAACAATTTAGATCTCCGGTTTGTGGTGGACAGAAAGATGTATTCTCTACACTGGTACGGAATTGAAAAGGAGAAATTTTTTTGGTAATCTTCTGAAGGAAAAATTCTTCCAGTTGTAGGTGCAGTTTCAAAACCATGTGTGCATCCATTAGAACAATTAAAGAAAGATCATGCTGTTAATGAAATGATTTTTTCTCCCATATATCCTTTACTGACTAAATATCCACATTCACTGCTGATAATTAGGGAAATCTGGGTAAACAGAATTGTCTCAAAATGTCTGTTTAAAATCATCACCTTAATTTTCAGCTATATTAGTGGGAAATTAAAATCTGGAGGCCAGGACTTGTCATTATCACGTCTGATTACACTCCAACTATTTCCATTGCAGAATTGTCAGCAAATCTGGAAAACAGCTGGAAGCCAGTCCTGGAAAATATTATACTTTAGCAATGTGTTGCTATGTGAATATCACCTCATTGTGCAAAATTTAGACCATCCTCTTCCTGAAAACCTTTAAAGTATTTGCCCTATATAGAAAAAAAACCAAAAAAAAACAAAAACAAAACCAAAAATAAAAAAAAAACAAAAACCAAACAAACAAAAAAAAAAAAACACAACAAAAAAAAAAAACAAAACAAAAAAAAAAAAAAAAAACCCAAAAAAAACCAAAAAACCCCAAACCCCAGAAACTATGGAATAGCTTAAATGAGGAACAATTGATCCAGCTGACATCAACTGAAGCTGATTGTCATTCTCTGTATCATTCAGGTAACTTGGGGTGACTTTTCAGGTACAAAAATGTTATCTTGAATAAAAAATTACAAAAGTCTGTGCTGGGTGTGGATATTTGCAAAGATTAAGACAGAAGACATAGTCTGATGTGGAAGCATGCACTGAGTAAGGAAAACAGGACTCGGGTTTCAAAAGCCAAAACCATAAATGGGTCAACATCTCTTCTCAAATGAAGCCCACTAAACTTCTTTTTTTCCATGCACCTCACCATTTTAGGGTTAGAATATGATCCCTGCTGTTATTGAAATGTCAGTCAAAAAATCTTTTAATGGGGGGTTTATGTACTTGCCTTCTTGTAAATTCCATAGATACTTCACTGATGAGGTTTGCACTGATAAAGCCCCTGTGAGAAATAAAACAAAAATACAACAGAATCCCCACAGATCTCACACCCAAGTGCCCAGACAAGAGGATAAAATTATTTTTTGCTTTGGGAGCAGCAATACCATAAAATTATGGAAAAGCCCTGTAAGATCATCAATCAAACACTTCCTCCAGCACAACCACCAACACCAGTGCTAAACCATGTCCCCAGGTGCCACATCTACAGAGCTTTAAAATGCCTCCAGGGGCAGTGGCTCCAGCTATTCTAAAGCTTGACAACACCTTCCCTGACGAAACTTTTCCTAATATCCAATCTAAACCTCCCCTGGCACAACTCAAGGCCATTTCTGATGGTCCTGTCCTTGTTCCCTGGGAGCAGAACCCAACCCCCACCTGGCTGCACCCTCCTGTCTGGGAGTTGTGCAGAGCCAGAAGTTCCCCCTGAGCTTCCTTTTTTCCAGGCTGAGCCCCCTCTCCCAGCTCCCTCAGCTGCTTCTCATCAGACCTGTGCTCCAGACCCTGCCCCAGCTTCATTGCCCTTCTCAGGCTTCAGGCCAGAGTCTTCACCCCACCCTCCGTGGGAAGGACACACATTTTTCAGGGCTATTGTTTTGTTTTTTTAAAGATGGGCATGCTGATAATATGAACACGTCTGGAAATATTCAGATATGGTAGGACCTGTGCCTGGGAGGTGGATTTTTCTGTTACTGATAGTGAGGTGGTTGAGGGAATAAGGTAAACACAGTCCACTCTCCCCACATGGATGAGTCTAACTCCAACACCTCAGAAGGCTTATTCCATAAACAGTGGGTACTTTAAAACTATTTGTGGTAAAGTTGGATTATCAATGAGAAACTTTAAACCTCTAAGACTGCTACTTGACAATTTGTCACTCAACTTCAGCAAAACTATAGGGGAAAAGCACAATGAATTAATGAATAGCAACAAATCCCCATGACAACATGTTACTTCATTAAAATTTTATCAGCATTCTTCCTAGGGAAAGCATGCCTTCTGTTCTACGCTGAGCTTCTTCTACAGTGTTTTACAGACAATTCACAGCATTCTGGCGCTTCAAAATTAGTTCCTGTGGAGAGTGAGCTACACACAGACTCTAGATTGTGTCACACAGTGATCTCCTGGGTGCCATGATGAAGTTTTGCCTACATTTTTTGTGTGTATCTTATGCCTTAAACATTAATCAAGCATTTCCCAATTGCTTTCTTTGAGAATAGGTTAATTAGCTGCAAATGCATCTCTGTGTTAATTTTCAGCAAATGCATTAAACTGCGTTTCATAAATATTTTCCTAGCAAGCAAAGGAAAGCTTTGAAAGGAAAATGTTTTCATTTCTTTCGCTGGGGCTCTATCTTATCCTTTTTTTCCTTCTCCTTATTTTCTTTATTTTTTGTGTGGTGATCCATAAAACATATCCATTGGTGTTCAGTGTATTCCTCAGTGTGGATGCAAGTAAAAGAAGAATAATAATAAAAATGGTTGCTGTAAGCTTGCCAACACAATCTTAGGATTTGCTAAAAAAAAATCTCTGCACAGAAACACTGAATTTATTTGCTTGGAAATTCAAATTATTTTGAAGAGGAAAAAACCCCATGCAGACCACGAGGAAAAGGCTGAAATTACTCTTGCCAATAAATAATGGCTTGTATGGATGTCAATAACACGTTCTGGTTATAATATGATTTCCCTCAGACTATGGCAGTCCACTTACAGCATGTATTTGGCTCTAAAAGTACCTAGCAAGAAAATATCACTTCCCAAAAACTTTGCAAGCCAAACAGATTTTGGATGCAAAGGCTGCAGGCAAGGAAATTCATCCCTAGTTTTTCACCCATGAACTGAGGTGTTTGACACAGGGTTTTGGGTGTTAAAGTGATCAGCTAAACAATTGGGCAGGAGGAGGCAGAATTAAGTGTCCACATTACTATATAAAGTTCTAAGCCAGATGGAAAAAATCAAAAACTAATGTTTCTTTTTCTTTGGATAGTTATTTTCTACAAACAATCAACATTGCAAAGGGAAGATACCAAATCTTCCTACCTCTAGCCCAATGCCTGAACTGCATATTCTCTCTTTTTGGCTCCATGAATCTTGCCAGTCTTGAGCAGTGGTGCTGGAGCAAAAATTGAGATCTGTCTATGGAATATTGCACTAATGAGAATATTGTGTGGAAAGTGTTGTCATAACCACTCCATAGCTTGAGAAAAGTCTGCAAACCAAGTCATCTGCCTTCCACATGAGCGATCAATCAATGGGGTCTTAAGTCTATTTATTTTGGCTCTGTATTTTTAAAAATTATTTGAATTGATTGCAATCTTAGTAACAGGCTTGATTCTGAGGAAGCTTAACAATGTAAATCCCTAAACTGACTGAATAGAATTAATATTTTCTCCTTGAATCTGAGTCTTTTTTGGAAAACTACTCTAGGTGAGTATAGCCAGTTCAGCAAAGACAAGGCCTTTCCCACAGAAACATCTGATTATGCAATGAAGATGGGAAATATAAATACCTGTGGCACTTTTCCTTAGGTTGCACCACTGTGGCATGAAAGGCCTGAAAGCTACCTAAACGACACATAACATTCTATGGCATGCTCCAGATAACAGAAGAAAAATGGTAATAAATGTCACAAGGCTTAGTAGACATTTGCATTTCAATGTGGAATGTCACTGTTCATTAGGAAAGTCTCTCCACAAGTTGCATAACTTTTTTTTTTTTTTTTTTTTTTTTTTGAGTTTTATTTTTTTTTCCCAGCTACCTGGGATTCCGTTAAACCAACACATTTATACAGTGATCATCTTCCTATACAGAGTATTTAGCAGAAGAAATACAGTGCTGGCCTTCTTCTTTCAAAGAGAAGAGCTCAATGTCATTGATCTCTGGGAAAGCTTCTGTAGAAGTCTGTTATACGATCTTGTCAGGAAAAACACTGAAAGAAGCATTGACTGAGTAAATTAAGGAAACTAAGTTATGTGTTCTCTGAAATTGTTTTTTTAAAAAATATCTATTAGTAGGATTTCCCCAGCCAAATTTCTGCACAGTTTTTGTTTATTACATTTCATGAGATGTCACCCCATGACTCATTCTAAATTCATGAATCCAGGCCCAGCACGTTACAGACCCATTTATAACTCTAGTCCTGACAAACAATACAGAGGACAACACCAAAGAGATCTTTTGGATCTCTTCTGCAAAAGGAGATCTCCTTGTCTCTCTCTAGCAATTCTATTTTCAGCTTCTCTCTTTTGCCTTTTCACTCAAGAAAAGACAGGAATTGGATGCTTTAGGATGGTAGTTGTACAATTTTGTACACCATAAGGAAGTCCAAGGACAATGTCTATTTGTTGCATCCCAGACTGGTTTACTGGGAGCCCCAACCTTACTGTCACCATTGGATAAAGACTCAAGTATCTCCTCATTATGTTTTTTTGGCAGCTGTAGGCCTGATGGTCATCTGAAGATGTGTCTTTCCACACTGGTTCTCAAACAACTTGACCTTAAGAGAATGTTTATCAAAACCTCTTTATTTCATCAGTAGTTCCCATTCTCTTCAGTTTCAGCAATCTCCATACAGACACATTGTTCTTTTAGTTCATTATTTGCACCAAGTCTAGAAATTTAAAAATAGCTACTGCCACTATATGGCAACAATTTTCAGAAACACAGATAATGCCAGGCTGCAGCCAGCAGGAAATTAAATATGCTGTCCTTGTTGTACTTGCTGCCATACATGGATTTAGAGTCATTTCAGGGTTGAGCAGGCTGTGGAATGAGCACCAAAGATCCGTGGTGAGCAGATTTCTAATGGCATGCAGCAGGGTCGGGAGTGGGAGCTGTGGCACTCAGAGACACACCTCAGTGGGAGGAAGGAGGTGTCAGGCTGCAAGTTCCCTCATTGCCTTGCTGTCTTGCAGACAGCAGAAAACAGGACAAGGGAACTGGCAGCCGCTCTCCTGTTGAAAGGCAGGATCTCCTGGAGTGGCTTTTTTGCCAGAAACAACTTCAAGAAAACATTTTGTGGAAAAAGCTTAGGCATGGACATGACCTCTGCAAGACTGTCAGACCCCTAAATACAACATATTTTTTTTCTAGATGCTGCAGTCTTCAATCCAAACCCATGTTTGTGTGAAATGTCTGTCAGTATTTGTCCAGACAATAGGACTAAATCATCAGTCTGAAAGTACAGCTACCATTACCCGTAACCAAAGCCAAACAGACCATGTCCTATCCTTGCAGAAAGCAGAGGGAACGCTATTTCCTTTCTTCTTCTCCTTTCTTTTTCCACTTCTGAAGACATCAGTAAGTTGTGAATTAAAAAGTAAGGGGAGGTAGCTTTGAGCAGGGCTCAGATAAAGCCATCATGGGGAGCATGTGGTGCTATTTAAGTTCCTTCTGAACTCTGCCTGTCTGTCTCTGTCCTGTAGATTTTCTGAGGCAGCTTTTGTTAAAGGCGAGTCATGCCAATCAATCCTGGCAGGTGGTCTTTTTAGTTCCAGGTGTTGACAACAGGTATTTGCTTTGGTCTCCTACATCCTGTATCACAAAGGGAGATGGTGAATTCAGCATTTGTTGGCAGAAAGATGATAGATGACATTTGCTGGCTCAACATTCTTCATCTCCAACAGTTGTTATTCCAGTTCATGTGCTTCTTGGTAATGAGTAACTTGAGGTGTTGGAAATTCATTGTCCTATTCAGTGGCGGTCTGACCACCACCATCTATACTTCAAAGAAACACTGTGTTCCGTGGTTCTTTGTGTTTTGTTATAGGGAAGCATTTAACTCAGCCTCTTTTAATTTATCCTTGAGTTTTAATGAGTTGCACTCTATTTTCATCTTAGTCATTTTTATAGAAATCTGATGGTGAATTAGAAACAGCTGCATCCCTTGCAGACATTTCCTAAAAAACTACAAGATGCTTAGAAGGAATCTGCTTGCTAGTGTCTAGGAAAGGACCACTGGGGAGAGATATATATTTGTGTACCTTTATTAAATTCAATTAATTATCTGAGAGCAGGAAATATCTCACTACCTTTTTTTTTTTTCATTTTCCTGTTTTCCTTTCATATGCCATGTCATGTATGCTACATTGATTCCAATGGAGTAAAATAGTTCAGCTGGAAGGGACCTAAAATGATAATTAAGTCACAATAAATGAGCTGAGCTTCAAACCAGGTGTGAACCTGTCAAGGCAGACCTGGGTGGTTTCCCCTCACAATTTCACTAGCAAAATTACCTATATGGGCCCTTTTCCCTGCAGGCTGAGTTACATGCTGCACCAGCTCAACCTCACTGATTTATGGACTTTGTAGAAAAAATCCAGGACATATTCAAGCTGCAAGTGATCTTTCTGTCTACAGGACCTCTCCATCTTTTGGTTTCTCACTCTCCAAGTAGCTCCACATCACAGAGTCCCAGACTCAGAGGATGGGGCAGGTTGGAAGGGACCAAGGGGCTCAATCTGGTCCCTCCTCCCTGCTCAAGCAGGGTCATCCCAGAGCACAGGGCACAGAGTTGTGTGGTTGTGTCCAGACAGTTCTGGAATATCTTCAGTGAGGGAGACCCCACAGCCTCTCTGGTCTCTGTTCTGTGCTCTGTCACTGCACAGGAAAGAAGTTCTACCTTGTGTCCAGGTGGAACTCACTGGGATCAGTTCCTGCTCGTTCCTCTGGTGCCATTGCTGGGCTCTGGAGCAGAGCCTGGTGCATCCTCCAACTCTTCCTTTAGATACTTATATATTTGTCAAGTGTGCCATTGCCTCACAGGTTTTATTTCAGTTTATTTCACTTTATAAAGAATTTTTCAGCCTTTAAGCACTAGCCCAAATAACACTTTTCTATTTTTTTTTTTTTGGTTTTTATCTTTCTTAAAATATGGTTAGCGTTCCTATATCGACTACTCAGAGAGGGGAAGAACTCATTAAAATGGTGGCAAACACACTGAAAGGCTTCCTCTAAAATGGAAAACTGTTTTGACTTTTTGCATTTTATTCTCAAAGAGAGGTCTTTTATCGACTCCAACTCAGCACCTTGGAGAGAAAAAAGGTATCTTGAAAAAGGCTTTTAAACCCTGAGGTTGGCTGAATTTTTTTTTCCCTTTTCCCTAGACTTTGTAAACACTTTTCTCTGTAAAAGTAATGCACATAATTGTGGGAACTTCCATCTTTTTATAAGCAATATAGTCTAAGTATCATAAATCTCAAAAAAAGTGCTTTTGTTTTTGGTCTTTTTTCTTTCCTTTTCTCTGTTTTTGGATGGAACTTACCCAGTTAGGGAATAAATGCAGAACACAAAGATGTCATTTTCTTTCTTAAACAAGGTCAGTATCCTGACAATAAGGGCAGTTTAAAAGCTTTCTCTCGTGCATGTGTTCATGGGGGAGAAGGAGTTGATCAATGTCCTTTAAGGTCTGCAGGTTTCTTTTTAGGACTTTTCCTTGGGTTCATTTTTTTCTTCTTCTATTTTTTTTCCTGTTAAAAGTGAAAAAAATATTTTATTTTCTAAGGAGGAAATAAAACATCAGTTACATTGCCATATTTTAGTAAGCAAAATTAATCTGGTCAAGGTCTGAATTCAGGTTTCTGTCTTCTACTTTTAATAGTTAATAAACAACTCAGCAATATTATATGAAAAAAATATCTGGTTATTTGCTTTGCAGGCCCTAATTGGCTCCACATCATGCAAACCATGAGGTAGGGCTTTATTAAAGTACAGTTTTATTAAAGTACTACTCAGAGAGGCCATATCATGAGCACTTTCTTCAGTTGCCAGTTTAGAACTCCTCTTGGTAAAAAAGAAACAGAAAATACCCCTGGTTTTCTCAGTGATGGTCTTACAACATGAAATTTATCTTTTCTAACTTGGGCTCTAGTTCCATGCTAATCCACCATCCTCCATAGGAAGAAAACAAATTATTCCAAATTCAGATTTATTTATTTCTGCCTCTAGTCACAGCCTCGAAGTGATTTTGGTTTGTGTTGTACTGTTGGTACCTGGTTATTCCAGCAGGAATGGGGACAAACAGGATCATAGAATGGTCTGGGCTGGAAGGGATCTTAAAGATCTTCTTGTTCCAACCCTCTGCCATGGACAGGGACACCTTGCAGGTTGTCCAGAGCCTCTGATACACAGACTGATAGGCAGTTATTGCTCTATCATGATATTTAACTTGCCTAGAAGTATTTGATAGCACTGATTGAATAAGTACTATTGTTTAAAAGACCACCTGTGCTTAGGAGTGGGCACATTACAAATATCAAGGTATGCTGAAATGATTCAAAAGGTAAAGCTTGAACAAATGACATAATTAATGCATAGAGAATAATAATGCTGCACATGTTGGTGTGATTTAACTTTGCTTACAAAAATGAAGCTACTTGAGCTGTTAAGATATGCAGAATTGATTAAGTGTGATTAAGTGATTAAGTGTGGAATTTTTGGAAGGGCCACACTTCCAGGTTTTCCTAAAGAAACTTTTTTCACTTAATGCTGCTTGAAAACCCTGTAGCCCAGCAAAGTGTCTGTAACATCAGTGTCTGAATCTGGTCTGGGTCTTATTCAGCCAATCATCCATGCTCAAGCCTGCAGTAAAGGCTGAAGCCCTCGTGGAGGCGGTTGGAACTGCTCATATGTTTAAAGTGCAGAACACTCCTCAGAGCTCAAAATCAATCTCAAAAACTCACAAAAAAGCTTCAGACACCTCAGCCCTGCTGATCCACAGCCAGGTACAGGTGGAATCCATGATCCCAGTGCAGTGGCAAATGGGGCAATGCAAAGATGGAGCTGTACTTCTCCTGCTCCCATCTCTTCAGGTAGTTATAACAGTACTTTAACATAATTTTGATGCTGATTTCATTACCATGTTTAAAGGAAGATCAGTGTAAATGTATGATATCAGCTACCTCATATAAAAGGCTTTTATATAAGCAGGTGGTTTTGGACCTTGCCTCCAGCTATACCTTTTGATCATTTAGAAGGCTACTGATGTACCCCAGGCAACTTACGTAAAACAGTTATTTGTACTCATTTAATGCTATACCTTTAAACACCCCTTTAATCTATTTGCAGCTGTAAAAAGCTCACAGTATGGAAATGCTTTAAAGGAGTAGGCTTAACTTCCACAATTGGGCTGAATTTTATTTTTCTGGATAGAAATCTTGCCCTCTTTCTTCAACTTGTGCAGTCCTGTGCACATCCAAACACACACTCAGAATTTACCTGTTTTGAGAAAATCCCTAAGCAGAAGCTCCTGTATCAGAAATAGATGATGAAGGACTGGCTAAGCAGGGGTTTCTATGTCTATTCCAGTAGGTGCACTTTAGTTTCAAAAGATTCAGCAAACCTGTTAATCTTCACAAATAAAATGAAATGTGTTTGCACTTAAAGAAATAATGTTATAATTTCTGTTTATTTCTCGTTAGTGTGTGTAATCTCCATCTGCCAGATGGTGCAAACCAGTGAATTACGCAGCCAAAGATGAAAACACAGACCAGAGATTCCTCACTGTGATTTACCTGACTAAACTTGTGTCACAGGTAAGTTTGTCCCAAGGTTTGCAAACCACTGAGAAAAGTCTAGTGATGTAATTTTTTTTTATGTGATTGAACCAGATACTCTGCTTTCTCTCTGGTTTTTTTTCTCAGGTCACAAAAACAAACAGTAACGTCCAGGTAAAATAAAAGAACAGTTTATGCAGCTTAATAATGTAATTTTCAGATATGCTCTGTGCTTATGTGCTCTGTGCTGTGATCAGTGATATATGTGCACAGCAAATCCATTTTATTAATACCTCTAATTGCTTCCAGAAGGTTCTGGTGTTTTATTCTGCCAAACCAGCCATAGAAAGACAATTAGATATCAGTTAACACATTTACTCTTCTTATTGTTTTTTGATAGCAACCATCATAAAACAATAAAAGCATTCCTTCCCCATAGTGATATTCTGGGGAGCCAGGTGTTCTGCATGTTAGAACAAAATTATTGCCTTTTCTAAATAAAAGCTTTGTGTAACACCATGACAGCAGAAGGTGGAAGGAATGTAATGAAACAGTTACATGCTTATATGTAATTTCCCCTTTGGATTCATTTGTGGAAGCTGCACATGTGCATATGCACACTCACATGCACGTGATTTCTTTTTTAGCCTTCAAAGTGGTGTAATCCATGAGCAGACCAATTTCTGTAGCTTTTGGTGTGGTATCTTTGGATATTAGAACCGAACAGGGACATCTATGAGTAAACTAGTTGTAGAGCTTCATTTTCTAAATAGTTACTTTCTTCTAAAATTATAGTTCTAGGGGAGAAATGACATCAGACCCCAAACTGGCCATTTGGCTCCCCACTGACTGTGAAGGAAGTCTGGCATGGTTCTATCTGCAGAGTTTGTTCTGGTGATGTTTAATGTGATACAAGACACATTTTATTCTTCCTACTTTTTTTGTAAAGTTCAGGACATAAAAGTCTTTCTGAATAACTACCTTTATTATTGTTGTAATACACTGATAAGTATAATTATTAATAATTGCTCTTGCTGCAAACCTGATATCAGAAAATAATTTTGATGAGCACAATGAACTCCATCCTGAGAGCTGAGACTAATTTATGCTCAAAATTTTCCAATTTGAAGGTTATTCTGCCATTTTAACAACTAAAATCCTTCTATTTTTCTAAATTTCAAATGAACTCTTTTATTCAAAGCTTCTTTGCTTAGATAATCAGATAGAATTTGTGTTTCATGGCATATTTCATTTATCTCTCCCTGAGTATTCATCATAATCAGAGACAGAATCATAAATATAAATTGATATAGAAGATGTTGCACAATGGAAAAGGATGCCTCGTAGCAAATGAAAGCAGAATTATAAAATCAAACCAAGTGAGAACTAGAAAAGAAATTAAAACAGTGCAAAAAGATTCAAATGCAGTCAGAAAAAAAGTAGAGTAAGTTGTACATGTGAGTTGAGCACAAAGAAGTGGAACAGATTGTTTACCTCAGCCATCATCCAGGTTCAGTGAATCCATACTTGGGTGTACACAACCTTCCCAATGGGTCTGCTTTCTGCAGCATCCTTGTTATTTGGCAAAACCTTATCCAAACTTGATTTTCCGCAGGTTTCCTTGTTGAATTTGTCAGAGAAGTCTTCCATCTCTAAAAGGAGTGAGTGAATCATATTGGCAGTTTCTTTTTTTGTTTTTGTTCAGCTTTTATCTGAGGGCTGGAACACCTAAATGGTTAGTTTTTTAATAACAATTTAATCAGGTAAATGTATAGGTTGTATGATTTATAACCACACTGCAATGTAAGATATGTTATTTATGTTTGTAAGAATATGCAAATATATGTTTATTTAAAGCACTATTTATCAGATTGCCACAGAAGCCTCTCTCTATTCACATGGCTTCTCTTGACAATCTATAAGGGACTTCAAGAATAACTGCACAGATAACACTTTCATCCTTCTTCCCCTGTGTGACTTTGACCCAGACAGCTTCCCTTTCACCCAGGATATTCCTTCTTGATTCTTCACTGTTGCATTAAATAAATCAGCATCCCATCACCTTTAGCTGTATTCTTTTTGATTTTGCACAGCTCACTCCTGTCAGTTCCCATCTTCCAGTCCTAACTGCTGCTTCCCCATGTTCCTGTCACCTTACAGTACTCACATGCACAACCTGCACCAGCAGTTCCTGCTCTTCCCCTGGAGATGGAGGTTGGTCTTTTGGTTTTGCCATGAAGCTCAGAAATCCCTTCCCATGCATTTTTCTAAATGATCTTTCATGTCTCAAGCTTTCTGTTTACGGTATTAAGGACAAATGGAGTGTCTGTCATACATTAGTGTTTCCAGCTGTCCGGAGCACAGTTTGTACTCTAAAGCTGTGCAAAGCAGATCCTGTCCATGCTCTATAAAAATTTTGCAATACTTTCTGTCAGGGAAAATACCCTTCAACACCAAAAAACTCTGATGGTTGAGGCCAGAAAGTTCCAAACATCTGAAGCCTCACATTTAGCAATTAACATGATACAATTCCTCCAAACATTGTCAAAGTGCAGGTTTTGACAGCCATTACATCGTAAATCCACAGACTTCGCTGAAACCTCTATTTTCACCTCTGC
The DNA here is from genome assembly GCF_017590055.1 of Onychostruthus taczanowskii. Taxonomy (NCBI): domain Eukaryota; kingdom Metazoa; phylum Chordata; class Aves; order Passeriformes; family Passeridae; genus Onychostruthus; species Onychostruthus taczanowskii. The sequence goes on along the minus strand of NW_024506994.1, from coordinate 1,410,515 downwards.
CTAGCTGTATCTCATGAGAAAAGCCAATTGTTTATACTTTTTCTCTCATAAAAATCCCCTCTAATATTAGAGCAATGTTCGAGAACTATCCTTAGTGCAAAGGGGATTGAATCAAGCACCTTTGGGTTTAAAAGCATCATGTGCTTGGTTAAAAAATCCAAACATTTACAGGTCAACAGAAGAAATTAATCTCATTGTGGATCAGCTATTCTGGAGATACAGAATGTTTGTTCATCTTCATCAGAATTGAGGCACAAACACTAATTATTCACTAATGTCTGAATACATAGAAACTAAGTTCAGATGCTTGAGGAGTCTAGAAATGTCATGATTTGATAAAACAGAACATCTGGTTCAACTGGTCTTGTAGCTGGAGGACCAAGATTGAAAGCAAGGAAATTTAGCTATTCCATGCTTTGTCACAGCATATCTGTCTGCCTCTGAAGGAGACCTTTTGATCTCTTTTGCTTTCATTTTCCAGTTTGGAGAATGGGAGTAAAATCAAGCTCCTGGACTGTGTTGCTGAACCTATCAATAAATGCACTGTAATTTCAGACTTAAAGCAAAAGGGTTCAGTGCCAGGTTAATAATGACAGACACTAGTTAAGAATTATATTTATGTGTGTGTGTGTTTGACTGAAGAATACAGACAGGTGGGCATAAATGTTGTGTGTTCACACTGATGAATATGTAAAGAAAAGGATTCACTGAAGTTGACCGTGGTAGTGAAGATAGAAGAGATGCAAATTTACAAGCCAGTAATCAGATGCCACCTTCTGGTTCATGGAGAGAAGGAGCAAATCAATAGTCCTTATACAAATAAAACAGTCAGACTGATTTATGGGATCTGTCTGCAATGTCTGTACACGCAGGGGGGTGTGGACTTGGTTATTTTCTGTTTAAGATCACTCAGTCACAGAACATGATCACACAGGCAGCTGGAAAAGAGATTCTCTAAAAGGGACAAAGAAGGGGTAGTGAAGAAAGACAGAGAGGAAGAAAGAGGAGAAAGAGTAGAGAAGGGACAGCTTTGTTCTGGAAAGGGAACACAGATCATTTCTAGCCCATCAGAGATCCCACAGAGCATCTTGCTGAGTCCCAGGGGCTGCTGAAGTGAGATTGGAGTTTCTGAGCACTCCTTGCTCCTACTCCTGCCTGGGTGTCTGGTGCAGCATCAGAAAAAAAGATATGTACATAAAAGATTTGTACAAAAGCTATCCCAGCCTCTCAAAATCCACTGCAGTCCTGAAAATGAACTAAACACTAAACACCCACAAAAAAACCCCAAGCCTGCCAAACCAGTTTTTCTAATGCCTCTACTCTGGGATCCCATTCTAAGAAAGAAATTAGAAACACTTGGAACAAACATCTGTTTTTGCTGTGGTAATTTAAAAACTGAGAATGAAAATTTCACTTTAAATGCATTATTTACAAAAAATTATTTAATTCCTGTTTAAGGTGATGCTAAGATAAATTAAAAAAACATTTTAGAGCCACCATTATGCAATGATATATTTTCAATAAATTAAAGATAATATTCAGAATCAAATTAATCCCCTCATGTATTTGAGCTCTCAAGTCAGTCTTCTTACAGGTAAGACAGGCAAGAGCAGAAAAGGGAATTGGTATAACAGTTTTAAAGTAAAATGCTTTAAATCACACCTTATTAAGTATAGCATGACAGATTACCTGATGTATTCCTAATACTAATGACTTTGCAAGAAAAAAAAAAAAAGAGCACACACACACACACATCTTAGTCTTCACATTTAAATAAGTAAAGCTGGACAAGGAAGTAAATATTTGCTTGGTCAGAATTTAAATATATTTTAGACTTTAAAATTATGTAGAATTTCTTCTTAACTTTTCAAAGGTAAATATTTTTCTTTTTTGTGGTTCTTAAAGCATTTTTTTTATTACCTCTCCTTTCAGCTTATAGGAAATAATTTTCATTTTAATTCTGCGGTTTATTCATCAGTCACCTGGCATTGTTCCAACTGCAGTTTTCTTTGTTGATTTAAACAGCTGGAAGCTGGAGCAAGAGAGGGGAATATTTATCTAATAAGCACAACTCTGTACTGTCAGTGTTTTGTATTTTCATTGGAATCCCACATTAATACCCACAGAAACAGATTTGGTACAAATTGGGAGTAAAATGTCAGTAATTATCTATTAAATAAGATATTATTTCTCCTTTTCCAAGACAGTGAAAAGGCTAAATATATGCATGAAAATCTATATATTTATTTAAATAAATTAAGAATATTTTAGTATTTTCCCTGGGGTACCAGAAAGTACCAAAAAGTACCTTATATTTTGTGGTTTAGTAGACAAGAAAAAGCAATGAAAGCAGAATTCTTTTCTTTGAAAGGTAAGAGCACCAGGTGAAGAGCAGTGATGACTATTCCCTGCATTTTAAAATTATCGTTAAAATAGACATTTTAATGCACATTGATATATTTAAAACTACTACAGTTATAATTTACCAAAACACATGGTTCATTGTCACTTGAGTTCAACACTATTGTCTACAGCAGAACACAACAAAGTCCTGCATTTTTCCTCTGAGAGGAAAACACCTGTGGTCATTAAGAGGTCTCTATGATTAAAATCCTGCCCAAAATTTATAATATTTGCACAAGAGTTGACTAGTAAGTTTCTTGTTTTCTTTCTCCATATTAAAACTGTTTTGTCCTGGTTTAGGAACACAGGTACAGTTTTCTTGAGCTGACTTTTCAGCAGAAACACAATTTTATTTTAACTGGAAGGAAGGAGTGCTTATTTCAAATCTCCGAGTTCCTGATTCAAACCAATCTAGGGAAAATTCTTTAAAGGAGCTTATTTAATATTAGTGGACACATCACTAATAGGTTGCAAAGGGAATGCAGAAAGCCTGAAGACCTGTAAGATTACCAAGTTGTCTCTTTGTATTTATCCATCTGTATCCCTAAACTAACTTACATGTTCAAAGGTGTTTGTGTTGTTTTCAAACCCAGAAAATGTGCAGATACTTGGTGTATGGTCACATGTGTTTCCTGTCTGGCTACAACTCCAGGAAATTCTTTAAGGCTTATTTAGTTTGTCCTTCCTAAATGAACAGTAAAAATGTAATTGTGGTTCTGATATTTGCTTAGTTAGGTGACCGTGGAACACAGAAGAGCAAAGCCATGAATTGTTTTGATGATATTTTAGTACCATGTTTCTTTCTAAATCTTGCACTGATATCCACAATATATCATAGGAAATTTCACAGCCAAAATATTAGGGTCAGCAACTAAAGCTATCGAGGTGAAGATGTAAGTTCCTTTTATTTAATAAGTACCTGTAAGTTTGTGGAAAACACTGGTGAAATCTAAAAGGCTACAGAGGTGGAAGTTGAGCAAAGCAGTTACATTGACATGGTTTCTGGTTTGGATTTGGATTTCATCCTTCATCCTCCCAAAAGTCCCCACAGTGGTGTTTGTTTGGGCATATGAATGAAGAGCCAAAGGAGCTGATATTGCTTATTTGTTCATAATAACTTGTCAGTCAGAAAAACCCTGATCCTTCCTGAGGAAAAGACGGATATGAATGAAGGGTTTAATCACTATGCTGTTGGATAAAAGAGGATCTCCCAGAAAATCAGGGCTACAGCAAATCAAAATTAGCTCTGTCAGGAAAAGGAATTATCAATATTGTTGGAAGAATGTATTTCTTTGGTCGACACTGTCCCATGAACTTTCTGCTCACAGAGCTAATATGGTTCATGGACATTTCTCAATAGGCAGTTTGTCCATAACCAGCCTACATGAGGAAGCAAGAGAGTTTCATGATGTGAATGTGGCCGTTCTGTGCCAGAACTTAGAACCAGAGGGAGCCTTCCAGCTCTTCAGTTTATCTTCAAAAAATTCATCTCAAGAATTAGAGTCCCAGAAGCCCATTGACTCTGAGCTTTTAAGATGAAATTTGATCAATTAATGCTCTGACACATTGTGGTATTTTGTGGTTCACCAAACCAGCAAAGCACTGCCTGATGATTGGGATGCTGCATTCTTGAGAATGTGTTCCTAAGTTATGGCATAACATTTCTTCCTAAAATTTTGACTGGTTCATCTCTTGTGTTTTATGGCTTTTACGCATTGCAGATTTGCATCATTTTCTATCCTGCAATGTGCAGGCGTGCTCCCTTCACAACTGACTTAGTAGCTAATATATTACATGAATATTTCAAATTATTTCTTCTAAGGCTGCCTGTGTCAGGAATTAATGCCACCTACCCATGTCAGGAACCTTCTTGAACTTCAGTTTTATTGCTTACCTTAAATAATCAAAACAAATTTCATCTGACAGTTTTATTTATTGCTTGTCAGTTCTGTTGGAGTGATAATGAGCTTCTATTCATCCCACCAGGTTGAGATATTTTCATATTTTCATTGACATTGAAGGGCTGGAGCGTGTCCAGAGAAGAGAACAGAGCTGGGAAAGGGTCTGGAGCTCAGGTCTGATGAGGAGCAGCTGAGGGAACTGGGAAAGGGGCTCAGCCTGGAGAAAAGGAGGCTCGGGGGGACCTTCTCATGCTCTACATCTCCCTGACTGAAGAGTGGAGCCAGCTGGGGGTGGGCTTTTCTACCAAGAAACAAGCAATAGGACCAGAAGAAATGGCCTCAAGTTTTGCCAGGGGAGGTTTAGATTGGATATTAGGAAAATTTTCTTCACAGAAAAGGTGGTCAAGCCTTGGAGCAGGCTGCCCAGACCAGTGGTGGAGTCACCATCCCTGGAGGGATTTAAAAGCTATGTAGATGTGGCACTTGGGGACATGGTTTAGTGATGGCCTTGGCAGTGTTGGGGTTAATGATTGGACTTGATGGTCTTAGAGGTCTTTTCCTAACCAAAAAAATCTTTGACTCTTTATGTATTAAGTCTCATTCCTGGAATGCATTCCTTGAATAAGAGGAATCTGATTGTCCCAACTCACGTTCCACCTTAGTTTGTCCAATATCACGGACAGCAGTGACACAGGACCTCAAAAGCTCAATGACCTCCTGTGTCATTGAACTTGGGCTGCAGATCCTTGGTCAGGGCAGCTCTGGCAGAGATTAGCAGGGATATTTTCCCCCTAACTGTATTTCTGTATCAATAGCTATGAGCAGGACACCTCACAAGAATCCAGGTGACTCTCATCCAGCCCTGACTGAACACATGTGCCAGATGAAACCAACAGCACATGACTTGAGGTGATGATGTCTTCATGTGATGGAAAAAAAAAGAAATAATAGTACTCACACCATCATCCATTCATGCTGCTTAAAATTCCAGTTATGTATCCCATGTTTTTCCATCCTTTTGTCATATTTCTCACCCTGTGTGTGGGCACCATATTGAAATGAATATGTTTTTAAAATGTGTTCCTGCAAAATATTCAAATAAATTAGACTGATTGGTAAATTTGTCCTGTTTGCTATAATTGAAGGGAGTTACTTGCAAATAATATCTTATATACAAGAATGTCCCTAGCCTTAAATTAAAAAGCTCTTTGTAAGTTTTTGTAAGACAGTCCAAATATCTCCTGTTTCTGTCTTAAGGTATTACGTAGGACTGTAACAAAAAAAATATTCACACCTGGAAATGTTCTGTCAAGGAATTTAATAGAAATCATACTGAAAACATATAGATGAGCATATAGAACAACTTATCTCCTGTGGAAGAATATATTCAATCCTATGGAGGGAAAAAATTTATTGTTCAATTTGAAGAACTTAAGAATTTCTGATAAAATTTCCTTTTCTTTTTCCTCAATGAAAGTCTATGGGAATTTTCCATAAGGGGCTGATACCAGAGAATCACAGAATCACAGAATGGTTTGGGTTGGATGGGGCCTGGAAGGTCATCCAGTCCAACCTCCCTGCCATGGTCAGGGACACCTTCCACTATCCCAGCTTGCTCCAAGCCCTGTCGAACTTGGCCTTGGACACTTGCAGGGATGAGGCAGCAACAGCTTCTCTGGGAATCTGTGCCAGGGCCTCCCCACCCCCACAGAGAAGAATTTATTCCTAACATTTAATCTAAATCTAATTCATATATCTAAGGAAGAGCAATGAAAAAAGTGAAAACTTTGCAACCAGCTCATGACATTTCCTATAGATCTTCATCTCCTACACCTAGAACTGAGAGGACATGAACCATGTGCCGTATTTACACCTCTGAGTGGAAAAGACCTCTTAACACCAGACAGAATAGGCTTTACTTCCAGAGATGGACATGCCCAATGTGCAGCCCTTGCTGAGAAAGAAATTTCCAGCAGAAACCTAACAGCTCCCATTGTGCAGAGTGGACTGAGATATTAAACACTAAGCTTAAAAAGATTTTTTAAAAAATCAACTTTTCCAGTGCTCTGATTAATGTCCCTGAAAAACTTGCTTTAAAAGAGCCAGTCAGCTTTCATCTGAAGAGGTCAAGAAGGGAGAGACACCTTTAGAGCACGCATAAAGAGGATATACTGTTCAGTTTGGGTAATGCCTTACCTGATGAATTCTGATTGCATCCTCATTTGACTCGTTTAAACTGTTACTAAATGTTCTTTAACACCCAGTGAACTAAACACATTGAGGAGAACTTAGTTTGAAAGCTATTATCGTATTCATTTCTTTTACACTTCTGAGAACATTGCTTATGGCACCTTACGAATTCCTGTGAATTCCCTTTTTAGTACCTTAGATAGAGGGTGTGAAAGAGAATATGATCAAAATTAATGCTGAAACATCTCCATAGGCAAAATACTGCCTGGAAAATCAGGCCTTAAGGAGAATTCACTGTTCAGCTTTGGCTTTACATTCACAGCTGAGTGTATTCTAAGTGTTTTATATGGAAAGTAACATAGATATGAGCACTTGGCTTCCCAGTGAATTAGGAAATCCTACTGTTCTACCACTTTGTGCAAAGTATTGGAAAACCAGAGATGATACACAATGTGTAAACTGCAAAGGCTCTCTTGTTCAAAGAGATTGCTCTCCCATTAACAACAGGTCTCAAAACCTGCAGATGAAGGATGAATAATCACAGAAACATGAAATTATTTGAGTTGGAGGGAGTTTTAAATATTGCCTAGCTCCACTCCCTGCCACAGGCAGAGATGCTATTCACTATCCCAGGTTGCTCCAAACCCCATCCAACCAGACCTTGAACACTTCCAGAGATGGGGCAGCCACAGCTTCTCTGGACATATGAAAATGACCAGCTGGTATTTTATAAATAAATAAAATAACAACTTTTTAAAACAAATTTTTTTCCAGTCTGAGGTGAAGTCAAATAATAGACACAGTACTGCTGTTGAGAGGGGTTGTTCTAAAGCATTGATATTTGGAACCAGAGGAGTCTGTAATTTAGGTTTTTAGGGGAATGCATTGTGTTATTCCTGCATTGTACATTCTTATTGAACAATAGTACGTGATCTAAAAGCCAACATTTTTCTCTCCATTCTTTGCAGAACCAAAGGGTCAGCGTACAAAATTGCAGCTTCTGAGAGGTTTTGTATAACTCAATTATCATTGAAGTGACTAACAAAATCAGCCAAGAGGTAATTTTTTTTCTAAATTCATATTCCCACTGGTGTTCTGAGAGTAAATCTTCTGCTTTAATGCACTATTTTAGACAGGCAGTTGGAGGTGATAATGTGCAAAGTGGATGTTATTTCAATATTTCTGCACCCAGGTGTGGTTTGAGGTTTGCTGGTTGTGATTTTTTTTCCAATTGACTTCCCTTTATATTATGGGATCATCTCTGATGAGCAAAAAGTATAACCAAAACTGTATCATATCCTCTGACATGCGATGGTTTTGGGAATAATCAGATCTAGGAAAAGTTCAAGTATCATGTAGAAATGCAACCAAATTTATATAATGTATCTTTCATTATGTACAATGCAGATATCTGTAGTCACATGCTCTAACTCTCTACAGAAAGAAAAGAGAAAGGAAAAAATGAAGGGGGGAGGAACAGCATTTTCAGGAATCACAGTGCAGCTCATTTGAAATAAATATCTCAGAAGGCCAGATTAATTATTTGCTTTAATTTCCCTTGCTCTGTGTTGGCTTTGTTGAGTATTGCAGGAAACCAGCTCTGTGGACATTTTTAGTTGGGCGAGATGTGTCCCATGTGTGGTGTTTATGTCAGCTGTGACCTGATGGATATAACCACCTACCACCTCTCCTGGGGCTCTAGGCTGACATTAGACATAGAAACTTGAATATTCTCTGTCTTCAAGAGCAAACCTGACAAACTGGGGGTTAACAGCAGAAAGGAGGCGAAGCATCGTGTACTTTTCCTGTCTACACAATACCCAGATGGCCTCAATCTGGTATCCTCGAGAAATCCCTTGATAAATTGCAACATACGAGCAGATTGAGACAGTGGGCTTGCATAAAATCTGATGTGCATTTAGAAGGAGAAGAATATCTCAGTTTCCTGAAAATAATCATTATTTTCAAACAGTTCATCACACAGTATTCATGAAATGCACTTGGTTTGCATGTGTATGTGTGCTTTTCTCTCCTAATCCTGTCGATTGCACTGTATTTTAAAGTCAGATGAAAGGAAGAGCAAGCAAACAGGGTTTTTTCCATGGCTTTGATGTCACTAATATTCTGTCAACTGGCTTATTAAACCATACACTCTTAGTACTCTAAGCAAGAGCTTGAGTGCTTTACAAGGTGTCTAAAAATATACTGTGATCCTTAAAAGTATGATCATACTTATCGGACAAGACACTAAATAAAAGATGATGCTCAAGACCTCTTTTATATTTTATTCACCTCTACATATAAGTTTAATCAGAGCGGCAGAATTTTCCATTCAGTCATAGTCAGTTAGGGAAGTCTTGTGGAGTCTGGAGGTGAGGTTTTTGCACTCTATGTTTTAAAAACAGTTTAAACAACACCATCCAGCTAATTTCCAGCACAGAGCAATCTGGAATGAAAATGACACTGAGAGAAGAAATTGCTTGCAGCATTATTTTGTTGCAATAGAATACAACAATCCCACAAAGGAACAGGGGGATCAGTGATAAGTGTTGAGCTCACAAGTCTTATACATAGTGCAAAGCAGCTAAAAACCTGCATTGAATCCCAAGCCTAAAGTGACCTGTTGCCATGATGTCAGTGACTCCATTCTTTCCCTGCAAAGTTTCTTTCCTGCTCTCATTCCCTGAGGATTCCTATACTTGCCCAACCCCTGCAGAATTCCTCAGTTCATTTGAGGACGTTAGAACTGAATGAAGAGGAGTTGAAAAAATGTGACCAATTGGCCAGATTTTCAGCTAGTGCAACCTACTTTCTCTTATGTGGTGGGACTCAATAAAGATTTGTCTCCAGACTTTCTTTTGAAAGAAATATAATTCTATTGAGTCCTGAGAAACTTTGTAAGCTACTTACTCATAGAATCACAGGATGGTTTGGGTTAAAAGGACCTTATAAATAATTTATTTCCAAACCCCTGCCATGGGCAGGGACACCCCTTAGGTCTTCGTTCCTGCAACCCATAAAGTGAGAATGCAGTGCTATTCCCCAGGTTTTGACTTGGAATGACTTTTAAAATAATTACTCCAGATTTTGAGAAGGTTTTGTATTTCAGTGAACTTCTGGGTCTGTTGACATTAGCACTGACTCCTTTTTGGCTTCAGTGGGACCAGAATATTTTGCTTTGTTTCTTTTCCAACTAAACAGAAAATGTTTCCTTAGTATTTGTTCTATTACCTTATCTCAGATATGTTTTTTCTTTTTGCTGCTGAGTAGCATTCCCAATAAAACTGGGTCACAGGAGTAACAAGAGGGAGCTTCAGAAGACGAGTAGCTCTTGCTCTTTCCTTGCTTTCTGTTTGGTACTTTAAGCCTCTGCAGAGCTTTTAATCCCAGATCTCTGGATGGGATTCAACGGGCTTAGCAACAAAATATAAAAGCTTACCAAAAGTACCCCAGAAAGGACTGCCTTCTGTCTGCCTTTTTCCTAGCTGATAGTTTATTCTTCCTGTTTTCATGTCTATAGTTTTTAATTACTTTTCCTCTTTTTTGAAAGCCATGTATTCTTGCTTTGCATTTGAAAAAAATCATCTGGCTTGATAAACCCATGCAGTCGTGCTGAATGGGGAATATGCAATTCTACTTCCAAAGGCAGCCTCCAGGTCAGCACATGAAAATTCCGAGGTCAAAATGTTGTCAGTAATGAGATCTCAGTATTTCAAAAGTTCACATAGCTCTTTGTACAATGCAGGAGAATCCCTCTGTTTCCTCTGGTGCTGTTTCATGCTAATTTGGAAGCTGAAAACCAGCATGAAATGTTTCAAATAAAACATCAGTTCATCTTGGATCCTAATTTATGGCTTTTGCAGAATGCTGGGGTTGAAGTTGTTGAATTCTTAAGAATGAGAAAAAGACAATATGTGAACCTAAAGAGTGCAGCAGAGAAATGAGAAGGTAGTTATTTGTAAATGTGCCAAATACATATTTTAAATGGAGATGGGATCTGTTTTTTTCCTGCTTTATGCTTCCGTTATAAAAGGCGCAATTAGCAATGATTTGTTGTATTAAAATTTTCCCTTCTCCCCTCCCTTTTCCAAAGATGCCTGACATTGTAGGTATAAATTAAAACTCATGAGACTTGTTCACCTTCTTCTGATAGCAACTCAGATGCTCCTGGTAAACTCATTCCAATTTTGCAATGCATGTTGTGGCAGAAGGAGGGGATCTGGAAGTGCTGATCACTGCAAACAGAGAAAGATTTGAATTATCCCAGAAGTTCTTCACCATGTCCTAGAGGAAAAATTGGCACCAGCAGTCCAACAGACCTGTAGATCAAGATTCCACGAATAGTAAATCCTGATCACCTGGAAGCCTTGATACTTTTATGACAGAACAGCTTATTTTAAAGTTTGAACCACTTATTTTCATCTTTCCTTCCTCACTTATGCTCCAAAGCTTTGGAGTATCAATGAGCAAGAAGTAGAGAGCAAAGGGATTATGAGAAAATTTCTCTTGTTTCTAAGCAAAACAAAATGTGGACATCATAAAAATTATGTAAAATTGTAAAAATAATGTAAAATTTAAGAAGTAGAATTTTTCTAAAAGCATTGAGGCCTACAGTTTGTGAAGGAGACAAGAACTACATGAGGGTTAAAAAATATTAGTGTAAAAGGGAGACTTTTGAGCACAAGCTTTTCTTTCCAACTTCAGAAACATTTCCTTGAAAACCAAATACTTAAAGAGGCTGACCTCTCATTCTGGGCTGTTCTAAAGTATGAGAACCCTTTTTGTTTCAAAACACTTCTTAAATTATTTTACAATATATATTGTGGCTCTATATGTGCCAGCTTTATCATTTGTTCACAAAACATGTTTATTGAGCATCTATGGTCCAAGGCCCTAGAGATTAGAGGAGCAGGGATCCTCTCTGAGCTGAGCCCGAGCTCTGAACCTTTAGAGTTTTGGCTGTTATTGATGTTTGCATCCATCAGAAAATGCTGACAAACTGGACTTCCAAACCTTCAGAAACAACCCAGAGATGCAAAAAAAGTGATTTTCTCCCTGCTTTTTACTCCTTTAAACAAACCCAGCAGGGTGTATCAGATGTAGATTGAGGATTAAGTTATAATTACAATCAATATCTTTTCCATGCCCCATTCTCCAAATAATATATATTTCAGTCAGTGCACTTTGGGGATTTATCTCTGTGAGGCCTGTTTCTGCCCAAATCAGTGTGTCTTTCCCTTTGATATTCCCACAGTGTTCACATATACCCTCAAACATACACAGCCCTGGGTAATATGTCTCCAATGCGATGAAATCAATGGGAACACAGCCTTTTTTGCCTGACAGTATTGTCAGGGTGTATTATCTGGTTTAGGCTGTGGCTTCAGTTCATAGCAGTCGTCAGTTAAATTTCCCTTTCTGAAGCTGAGCAAAGTGTGGTAATGTCACAGCCACAGGCGACTGCCGCTCACAGGACGGTTTACCGGTGGAGCTTAGCCTCCTGGCTTGTCACAGTGTATATATCTCAGGGTCTTCTTTTCCTTCCTACTCAGAGATTTCCAAGAATGTTGCCTGGAGCAGTCATGGGATGCAAAAAAAGAGAGATTTTTGTTCTGCACTTAGCAACATTACCACACTTCACACTCAGTTTCTGATAAGGGGAAATTTAACTGACTGCTCTGAACTAGATATACCAGATAATACACTCTGACAGTGCTGTGGATAAAGGCTGGCAAACCTACTAATTTATATTTCATTATCCCTGCACTTGGCTTAATCTGTTATCTCTTACTAAACGTTCGCAAGCTCACAAAGAGCTGCACCGAACAGCAGAAAATGGAACCACAAACACCTCTTGAACACAGACTGGCTTCTGTGCTAGAGGGTAGATGGGGCATTTTGGCTACCCAACCCTCCCAAAAGTGAACCCACAGCACTGATGCATGGCCTGCTCTTTAAACCAAGGTTTGTATCCCCATACAACCACCTGTCTGTCAATGCAGAGTGGGATTTTTTCTTCCCTGGGCCTCTGAAGGGGCGTTTGTTCCATCTGTAGGTGTTCAAGATAGAGGTTCATCGGGAGAGCTGTGGTTGTCAACACAGCCCACAACTCCAGCTATTTCAGAAGTGGGTGATATACACAGATCAAAATGCTCCCTTGATTTCCAGTCTCCAAGGAATGGCAATATGAGTTATAGCAGGTGGTGATCAAGTTTTAATCTCCTCAAGGTTGAAATTCAAAGTTCAGCATCTTGCACAGCCTAGCCTTCTATGTCAGTTGTCCATTTTTTTTCTTGATGCAATGAGCAAGAATAACCCAAAGTGTCATTTTCAAATTAATATCCACAGAAGAATATGTGTTGTACCCGATTATCTATACTCAATAACTTCTTCTGTCGCTGAGTGAAGGTAGGTCAAGGAACCTAACCAAAGAAAATGTCATTAAATGAAAACGTATACTTAATTACCTGAGAGACAATCTTCAGGGGGAGATTCAACAGCTGCTGTGTTGGTTTAAGGACTTGGTAATTGCATACCTGCAGTGAATCTGTGGTCATGATACTGAGCTAAAAACCAGGAGAGATAAATTCTCTCTGTAACTGACATAAAGCAAATCTTTCAATATGACATAAAGGGAGTTTATAAACCCAAAATGCCCTTTTCCTCCCTTGGGAAAAGTGTACTTTATTGCTCCACAGTCAAGTATTCTTTCTCTTTCTCTTTCTCTTTCTCTTTCTCTTTCTCTTTCTCTTTCTCTTTCTCTTTCTCTTTCTTTCTCTTTTTCTCACTTTCTCTTAATTTCCCCCTCTCTCTTCTCTTTTACCCCATCCCTTATCCAAAATCCCTCAACATGCTCTTACGCTAGAAATTCAGGGGCTAACACTGACTTCCATTCCAAGTGCATAATTTATGAATAAAAGTCTCTAAGTTTTGTGGACCATCTGACTTTTGTCATTCCTTTTTGACCATAAACATAAAATAGCTTTTCATTTATGACTTTAAGAAAGCCCAATATAAGCTTTCAGATCTAAATTAGTCTTTTTCTCCACATTCTTTTATTTCCATCACTGACGGTCTTCACCACTCAGCTTTTAAAATCCATCCAAACACTTAAACTGCTTTGGCTTTGCATCATCTTAAATTATAGAAGTGGCTTTGTTTTGATTTTTCATGACTTACTGACTACAGAATCAAATATTTTTAGGTTAGGATCCTGTTTTCTATCACTTTTAATACACAAAAATGCAGACTTCCTCCTACTTAGTTGTTCTTTTTGTCTGGATCAGCATTCAATAAACATATTGTGATATACTGATACTGGCTAGATGAAATTTGGCTTTTCTTTTTAAATAAAAACCTCTCTGAGGTAAGCACTCTGTGTTTAAAAACAGACTCTGAAATGCAACATGCAACAATGATCTTTTTTAATGTAAAATTTTGTCTTTGGCAGAGTTTAGATCCCATTTGAAGGTGAAGTAATGGTACATGTCCTACCCATCAGCTAGATGTGACTCTTTTGCAAGGTAGTAAAGAGTCTTCTTCCCCTTCCTGACTGTATTTTTAGTTTTATCATTTTTGTTCCTTTCTCCATCTGAAACAGGGACACCTCTAGAAAGAAGATAACTTAGTTGGAATATGAGATCAGTAATTTTTGTTTAAGAAATAGAACCTAGTAATGTTAAGGAAGAAAGAGAAAAAGGGTGTTAGATTTTGCATGTCTATGTTTAGGATGCAAGCTAAATTCTTTTTATGTTGAGAGACGATCATCAAAGCATTTTTTAAAGTAGGCTCAATGTGAATGTGAAGACTCTAGGACTGCTTTTTGATTTTTTTTTTAATCATTCTGTTAATCTGTTGCTAAACCATGTAATATTAATTTACTTAATATTTCTAAAAAATGTCTGACATATGGAGAATACAGTTTTGGGCATACATATGCCAGCCTAAGGAATAGGTGATCTGATTTCTCTTGCTGGCTTGGATATAATTGTCCTGGATGTCATAGGTCAAGTGGTTTGCTATTTCTATACCTGTTTTTAAAATGGGGCAGCCAGTCCCTTCCTCACAGGGGTAGATCAAGAGAGATAAATTTTATAATGATGCTGAACACCACTGGACAGGGAGTAAAGGTGGCTTTGAGCTCCACACTGTCAATTAGGATCGCCCCAGGGCTTGTCTAAATAACGAATGGCTTTTGGAGTTGTTGTGACATTAATGAGCTCTGACGCTGCCCCATTTCTGGCCTCCCTTCAACATTCCTGGCTCATCTTCCTTTCCATCAGCCGAGGATGGACACAGTGATGTAGCCAAGTTTTTTGGTGTTTTGTCTTGGTGTTTGCTCCGTGTTTGGTACAGCCCCTTGCTGAGGAGTTTAGCAGGGTCATCTTAAAACTCAGCCACCTGTGATGTGTCCCTTAGACAGTTGTAAGAACAAAGATTTGGGAAAAAACCCCACAAATACATGGCCCCAAATGCCACAGAACCTCCTCTCATCAGGAAGAAACATATTACAGATCACAGAGGATGGTCTGACACCTTATGGCCAAGTTAAGAAGGAAATAAAACACTCAGAGCCATAATATGATCCTGGCAAACAAAATTCCAAGACTTTGTTTGATATCCAAGGTTTTGTGCCAGAACTCTCTGGTGAGGAATATTTTTAGACCAAAATTAGGACAATTTTCCAGAGCACAAACAAAGGTTAACTGAAGAAAATTCCTCATTCACCCTAAAGCTAGAGAATAGTTTAAAGCCTAAAGTTTAATTTTGGGAGAGGACAAAAACAGTAAGATGGATTCACAGCAGAAACAGATTTTTCAATCTTATAGTACAGAGAAAATGTAAATATTAAGAAGACAATGGTCTTCTTCTTATTATCTGGAATAAGAAATGTATTTGCAATATAATAACTTTGCTTTAATACTTAAATACTTCAACTTAGATTCTTAAATACTGAAATACTTTTAAAAATTGGAATAATTTTGTCTACTGCAAAACTTTACAGTAGAGCTGTGGCTAAAAAGAATACCCATTTGTAAACAGGGCTTTGCAGTGTCTTTTATGAGATACAGCAACAGTTAGGACTCAATTCACTTGGAACCATGGTTGTGTGTATATGAGCTCATCCCAATATCCTGTGATATTCTAGGGTAAGCACTCCTTACACTCTCTTATTGAGTCATAGAATGGTTTCAGATGGCAGGAATCTTAAAGCTCATCCAGTACCAACATCCCCTGCCATGGACAGAGACACCTTCCACTACACCACATTCCTCAAAGCCCGGTCCAACCTGGCCTTGGAAACTTCCAGGGATGGGGCAGCCACAGCTCCTCTGCGAAACCTCTGCCAGGGCCTCACCACCCTCTAGGTAAAGAATTTCCTCTTAATATTGAATCTAGGTTTCTCCCCTTTTATTTTAAAATAATTTCCTCTTGTCCTATCAATATCTGCCTATGTAGAAAGTTGCTTTCCTCATTTTATAAGCCTTCTAAAGCGACTGCATTTTGTTGAAAAATACTTAAATATCCAGGACTCTGTGTCCTGGTGTTTGGAGGATCACTTGAGAGGTGGGACAGCTGCATTTCAGTCTATGCTCAGTGCATGTTTCATTATTTATGCAGAGAGAAATGGCACCACCAGGAATGACAGAAAGCATTCCACCTCAGGGTATGTTCCACACTGATCCTGGAGACACTCCCTTGCCAACTGAAAGATAAAGGATTAATTCCCTCTGTGCAAAAATGAGGAACAGAAATTATTTTTCACATCCAAAGTGAATGTCCTAACTTCTTGTTTGTTCAGTAGAAAAGAATGTTTTACTTCTATGGCAATGAATCAAACTTGTTTATGACTTTTCTCTTTTTTACAAATGCCTAAAATTAAATTTTGCAGCAGATGAATCATAATTTTATACATTTTTGTTTAAAATACAATGAAATCTTCAATGAAATGGAATTGCTATTTCTCCTCCTCATTCCCGGTGTGTTGCTAAATCAATTACAATTACTGCCAAAATTAAAGCAGTGGTCAATCCTTTGTTTCCACATGAAAAAACAAAAATAAACAGGCAAACCCCAAACAAAAACCAGACTCACAAAGGAAAGGAAGAGTCATTAAAGGATATGAAAGTTAAGAAGACATAGAATGCCCTGGGAAAGTACCACTATAGTCTACTTGCAAAGTTGGGAAAATTATCTTTGGCAATGGTTTTTGCTTAGATTTTGGAAGCAGACAATTATATTTGTGAGGAGGAGAGTTAAGTCCCATAACAACTGAGACATTTCAGTGGAGACTTTCAGCTGTGTAGGTGGATGGGACAAAGTCATTCACACACTCTATAGAGAGATGTCCACCCTGGGAGTGTAATACTCCAAATGAATCTGTATCAGGGGAAGTTTAGGTTGGACATTAGGAAAAGGTTCTTCACCCAGAGGGTGGTTGGGAGCTAAACAGACTCCCCAGGGGAGTGGTCACAGTACCAAGCCTGCCAAAGTTCAAGAAGTGTTTGAGCAATGTTCTCAGGGACAGGGTGGGATTGTTGTGGTGTCCTGTGCAGAGCCAGGAGTTGGGCTCTATCATCCTCATGGGTTCCTTCCAACTCAGGATGGTCTATTGTTCTGTGATCCTATAATTCTGTGCTGTAGAAGATGAGTGGTGTCAGGGATGTCCTGCAGGCAAGAGTGAAGAGCTTTCTTTTGGCAGTCCCATCATCCTTCCCACACAGATAATTCAGGAATTACTCATAGTCTCAGTCTCTGAATGTAAGTCCAAGATCCACACAATATTGATTTCCTAAGACTTACATTGTCTAAAATCTTTTTTCAGTCCCTCCCACTCCATAATCATGCTGACTAGGATTTATTCACTTAACTTTCAGCTTGATGACAAAATAAGAACTTGTTGGTGATGGTGGGTGTTCATCTGACCTATTTTAGATGTCTATGTGGGCTCAGTTCCACTCAGTTGTGGAAATGTTTATTTCTTCCCATTGACCACAAAGACAGCCTAGGACTACCAGCTCACCTCCAAGCATTTACAGCTGAAGAAAAGGATCCCATTTAAATATGTTCTTCATGCTAATCTGAGAGTCATGGATAAGATCTCCACTGTAAAAAAACAAAATGATAAGCTCAGCTTTTGGATTTCTTTTCCTGTGTGTCTGTTCTCCCCTCTAACTTCTGATAGATGGTCATTCAGCTTCAGCTTGCAGCATCCAGGGCTCCTCGGGGCATTATTCAGGGCCCATTACCTTTTGAGCTCTAATGATACCCTGCCAACAGCAATCCTCTATGCATGCCATTTATTCCATTACACTAAACAGGGGTAATTTGGTAAATTGAGTGTTTAAGTAGCCTAAAGGTAAATATTTTTTTTCTTCTCTTTTGCAAAATGATGATGTTCCCTTTGGCTTCAGTAGATTCTTGGTTTTGGAAGGGCTTATATTCATTCACCTTTAATTGTTCATAAAAGTGAAAGGTTAAATAATGCCAGAGAGAAAAAGGCTAAGTCAAGCACTGAAACAAATGTTAAATAAAACCAAAATCAAGCAATCAGTAAATTCTAATATACTTTTTCTTTCAGATGTAACTCTGGGTAACTTCATCTTCCCTGCTCTTTTTACTCAGCAACTAAACTGCCAGTGCTAAAGCACCATGGGTAACTATAATATATTACCTTAATTACTAATTAAGACCAGATTTTTATTTTATTTTATTTTATTTTATTTTATTTTATTTTATTTTATTTTATTTTATTTTATTTTTTTACAGAATAAAAGCTAGAAGTGATTTTTTTTAAAATTAAAGTCTCTAAATAAAAACACGTTAACTTGAGTGCCCCAGTGTGAGTGACCTTTTTAATTTGGGCTACTGGAAATTAATTAAATGAACAAACTTTAGTGGTGCTCACCATACTAGTAAAATGTTTTGAGAATGTGGGTGACAAAGTTGAGATCTTTGTGTTCTCTACAGTTTGTTAGGCAAAAGAATGAGCAAAAATTTAATGTCATAGACAACATCATGGAGTGTCCAAAACAGGCTACTGAGACAGTCTGATCTTCAGTTAACTTGAGATATTAAATTTATACTGAAATGTAAATTAATTTGTAAGCTTTTCTTTTTCCCAAGGGGAAAAAAATAAGTTGCTTTTGCAAAGTAAATTAACTACATCCCTTGAGTTTGTCCTGGTGTTTATCTCTTCCTACTCCTAGAAAGCTGCATGCAGCTTAGGGGGGGAGTTTGTTCCAAAATCCAAATATTTCCATTTTTCAAGCGAATTTCTATAAACTACAGAAGTAAGAGGAAGCATGGGGTTGGGTGGTTGACTCTTTGGAAATTAATCTGCTCAAGCAGAAACCAGTTGCTAAACTTAGGTCAGAAATCTGCCTTCCAGAAAACTAAAATTCAGTAAAATTTATATCAAGCATCAGGTGTCAATTCAGATAATAGTGGGAGCTCAAGCAGTATCAGGACATGCTCATTGTCTTTTCATTTAGGCAAAAAAATGTAAAAGGCTTTACAATACCTAAAGGAAAAATTTCTCCTTCCTCACACCCCTTTTCTGGAATATTAGTTTTATCCAATGACTAAATGCCATAAAGACCCTATTTCAATTATCTTTATACAGCTTCTCCCACCAATAAGCTATTTGTTTGGGAAAGCCTTAGAGACACAGAGCATAATTAACTGTTGGATCAGGCCCACAGGAAAGCCATGACCCACAATCCAACCATCTCAAGAAACATTTTAAATTTCCCCAGGTCTCTGAGGAGGCAGAGGTTTTATTTCTCTTAGACTCTACCATGACATGTGTGTTGATCCTGAAAAGGACAGTGCTTTTTGATATTCAGTCATGAGAATAGATAGCCAAGAGCTCGGAAGTGACTGGAGCTTCGGGCTAACAAGGATTTACTCCAGAATAAACACTGGCCTGCTGGTTGCTGCCAGGCCTTTTTGCCCTTAGTGAGGGTCACTGAGCCTTGGGGTAAAGGAAAACAGAAAGGTCAGATTCATCCTATTTAATCACAGCCACAGAGAAGTTAAATTAACCAAACGTCTGATTGAGGTTTTTGTCAATGGGGAGGCAAAGGCAGCTCCCAAAGATCACTCACTCCACCTTAGGACAAAGGCTAATACCCTTTGGAGAGACTTATCCCACTCCAGTTTGGAATCATGGAATCCTTAAGGCTGAAAAGGACTTCCAAGATCATCAAGCCCAATCTTTGATTAAATGCCTCTGTGCCCACTCAACCATATCAGAAGGGCCCTGTAAACCTGTTTTTTTGAACATTTCCAGAGATGGTGGCTCCACCACTTACCTGGGGAGATTGTTCCAATGCTTAACTTCTCTCCCAGTAAACAAGCTTTTCTTAAAATCCAAACAATTTCTACCAAGGGAGTCTACAGCAGTAATATGGTATCAAAGGATCATTTAAGTTGCAACAGACCTCTAAGACTGAGTCCAACCATTAACTCAGCACCACTGTGCTCACCACTAAACCACATCCCCAAGCGCCACATTCACATCCTTTTGAGCAATTCCAGGGATGGTAACTCTGCCACTTCACTGGTACCTATTCCCTGGTTCCCTGGTTCCTCATGCTTATTCCAGTGTCTGATCACCCTTTCAGTGGAGATTTTTTTCCTAATATCTAATCTAACCTCCCCTGGCACAACACAGAGCCTCTTCTTATTCTGGAGAGACAAGATTGTGTCTTTTTATTGGCTCAAGCCAGACTTGTCCCATTCTTTCCCTAAGTGGCCCAAAGCAGTCCAGCTTGCTGTTTAACCATTTGAGAACATAGTGTTGTCCCCAAGCACATAAACTCTCCCAAAGCACAGGATAAACTCTCCCAAAAACGTGTGAGTAGGAGCACCCAAGGCATGTGTACACTGGCAGGGCTGTGTGGATGCTCTCCTCCATCCCAGGCTGCAGATAACACTTGCATGACTTGTGCTTCAGCAGCCAGAGCCTTATTTTCTCGTATGCTAAACTCACTCTTTTTTAAAGGAAGACACTCAGATTTAAATAGCTTGCTATGATTAATATTTTAACTCATGGTAGAGAGGGAAGCAAGGGTTGAGATACTGGAAAAGCATCTGTTAAGAGTGTCTTCTCCCATCCATTTTGAACTTTTTGTCCTTTCAGCAGTTGAAATGTGTGACGTGAGTACATTTATGTACAAAGGATGAAGCAGGGGCAAGATGTAATTAGTCGTACAACATGTAGTGTACTCTGTACATTAAAAATGTGTTTTCCTCTTTGCACAAAAAAAAAAAAAAAAGAAAAAAAAAAAAGAAAAAAGAACAAATCATTCACATGGAAATGGAATAGATCCCTGTGGTGATTAAAAACTCCAGTAGAAAGATACATATTTAATGAATAGATAGCATAGATAAAGAGGAAGAATGCATTTACAGTAGAAAGCAGCTAGAAGGACTGTAATAGCCTTTATTGCAGTACAGAATCACCTGGAAACATGGCTTATTAAGTTGTTTAAATACACAGGCAAGGGATTTAGGAAGGAGGATGGAAAAGCTAAGGGTGTGTGAGTATAAACAGCATGTGGTATGGTAGGTGCAACTACAGCTTGACTGGAAAATGACACTGGTTGAATTCACACCCAGCTCTTGCTCTAGGAGAGAAACTCAGGGTATAAATGGAGGTGAATTATGGCTCCTGATGCTGGTTTGTCTGTCTTATTAAGTAATCAGATTGTCTGAATTACACTAATCAAAATAAAAGTAAGAAGTGCACTGTTTTCTGGATCTTGTTGAATAAATCAGATGCAGCCCAGGCATAAGATAAAATAATCCCTGTTTTCAAGGCATAGTCATATGGATACATACTTAAATACAGCAGTAAAGTCTTAAATTTGTTTTGAAGGAGTTTCAAGAAACATGTGGCTGTGGCACTTGGGGACACGGTTTGTGGTGGACTCGGCAGTGCTGGGTTTAGTTTGTCTTGGTGACCTTAGAGTGCTTTCCAACCTTAATGATTCTACTATGATTGTATGAGGTCCTACACCCTCTCATGTCATCCTTAGCACTGGGAGAAACTGGGATCAAGCCAGCACCTCAGTTTGGCCATCTGAATGGACCTATAGACATGAGTTAGCTGTTCTCACCTCTCCTGACCATCAGCAGAGAAGCTGACTTTAACTGAACAATACACTTGATCTGTTTTAGACTTTGGGACTCCTAAATTTCTCCTTGGAAATGCTTATTTTTTCTCTTTTAACTTCAAAGGGATGGCAGGCATCAGATGACTCTTGGTGAAATGAATCCCATCCCACATCTCTCAACAGCCCAGATTCTGTTGGATGCCATCAGTAGCAGGCAAACAGCAACAACCCTGCAAGAGGGATGGTTGAGAAATAGAAACTGGTAGACAGCCAGGAAACATCAAATGGAAAATTAGTTGATTAGAAAAGGAGAAGCACAAGGTAGTACAAGTGCCTGTTGTTTCCCATAGGAAAAAAACATTGTCTTCCATAAAGAAAAGTTCTTTATTTCTCCTAAACCATTGCCCTGAAAAAACTCAAACTCAACACTGAATTAACAGGTTCAGGAGTTTAGGATATTTTATTATAAAAAAGCCCACCATGAAACAGAGAAAAATAAGTAGCAGTTTTATCCAAAAAATTTTAAAATAAACACTATTGAATTTTTTCTATCTGCCCTAAAGCCAGTGGGACTTTTCTTCTGGGATGTTTCTTCTGTCTTCTGACCCCCAATCCTTACTTTTGCAGACATTTTTTACAGTGAGTAGAAGAACTAAAATGATAATCTGAGGAAGACAGCCTAAATAATAAATGTGCTCACATTTGGGGATAATTTCAGGTGTTCTCTAAAGCTCTGTGAAGCAGTGTGGGTAAATGGAGTTTGTATTAGTTGGTTATAATTAATCCCAGTAGTTTTAAGGCAGACTCTTCCCGCTCCAGGGGTTCAGAGAAGGAGACAGGTAGAAATGCAGGCAGGGATTCTCTGGAAAGTGAACGGATGTAACAAATCAGTTTATTCAAACCTGGCAACATCTGATGATTTGCTTCTTTCTGACTGAGACCTCTGAGCTGCACTCTGACGAGGAAATTAGCATTTGTCCAGCTGTGCTTTTGCCCTGGAAATGCACAACATACAAGTCCTAAGCACTGTGAAGGAAAGACTACACAATAGAAATAGAAATAAAATAACAGATGTGCTTTTTTCCTCTTAGTTTTCCTGCATTTATTAAAATAATTTCCCAAAGTAAAATAGTAATTCAGAATGATAATTTTTAAATGCTTAATCACTAAACAATGTCTCCTTATTTGTATCAGGCAGGTGCAAAAGACACACCTAACTGAGAAAAAATAGCAAGTGACATATAAAAATATAATTAATGCATGAAAAGAAATCCAGAGTTCCTTGCAGTTTTCCTTGCAAGTCTGTTTTAAAAATGATACAACGGTGCAGCTCCCAAGGATATTCCTACTTTCTTTTACAATCATTCTTATGGCCCATTGTCTGCAGAGCAGGCACAAGAAGTAAAAGTAGATGAAATTCACCTTACCTAAAAATCAGATAAATCCTAGAGTTCTCTAATTTCTATCTACAGTCCTCGGAAAAAGAAACTTGAAGAGGAATTCATCCTGTCTTACAGTAGATGTGTAAGAAGATATTTCTGCTCTGGAAGTGTATCTGTAAGGCGTTCTCTTTTTTCACAAGTGAGGTGGGAGTCAGGTGTAAAATGCACAGTTGGTTCTAGACAAGGACAAGGAGAAAGGGGAAAAAATCACGTGATGGAATAATCTTCAGTATATTTGGAATTTCCTGAAAGCATTCCAACAGTGCGGTATAAAACAAGCCCATCAAAAAAACCTAGAGAAAATCAATGTTGCATGTCACATGGTCTAAGAACTGGTCTTTGTGAGGAAGGAGGGAGATGGATGTTTCAGAATAATACAAAAAAATGAACAGACAGCTGGGTGAATTTGAAATGTAACAGTAAATATTTAGTAAGACAGTGGATCAATGAAAAAATAGGAGAGAGAGAGAATGCTGCAGAATCATGATCAGCTGCAGTCATAAATCTGTAAGAGAATGGATTTTTTTTCTGTGAACAGTAGGGAGAAACACTAGGTAAAAATAACAAAAAATAAGGTTTATTTAATGATAGGAAATAAATTGTAAGTTTTAATAAGTGAACTTATATTAATATACTTCTCAAAAAAATGCAACAACTAAACACAAAAAAAAGATTGCAAAACAAAAGAACATGAGAAAAAAGTATAGGTATAAAATGGCTTTCTGAAAGGATTGTTATATTTCCTGATTCTTATTTGTATGAAAGACCTTTATTAGACATGTGGTGCCACCTTCTAAAAACATGTAACTTCTCCATTTGGCTATGGATACTCTTAATGATGAGTGTGGAATGGACATTCAAATTTCAGTGCTTGAAAGGCAGTATAGTAGATCCACACACCCATGATGTTCCTTCACTTGCAGCTCTGAGTACTGAGAAGAGATATATTTGTTAATGAGGTTTAAAACACCAGGGCTGTGTCCTGTAAGACATCCCTGGTGCCTACGGCCTTTATCTACGAAGGTACCATGAGAAATGGTTTTATTTTTCTCCCAATAAATTCCCTTTCATATTCCAGTGAAGGCATGCTATTGATCATCACATGTCTTGTCCCACAGTTTGAAAAATTGGCTATTTAGGTGGAAAATCCTGCAGGAAAACAAGCATTTCTTCTAACACATTTACTCAAGATGCTGTCACAATAGGCCCTAATACAGGACAGATGAAAGAAGGCATTTTTAATTAGGTTGTGACAAAGGCTTCAATATTTTTTTAAGAATTAATATGGGTCATTTAGCAGTAACTTGTCTGAGTGGCTTGTACATTAAAGCATCAGATAGAAAGCTGGGAAATTTTTGGGACAAATTAAAAGTTGGTCCTGCCAGTACAACAACAAGCTAAACGAGATGTGTCAGCTCTGGATGTGCACAGGTCTACACGTGTCAATGCCCATCTGCCATGCAGGAAAAACCTGCTGTACTATGCACCCAGTCTTGTTAAACTTGAGACTTGCTCAGAAAAACTAGGGCATTAAAGGGAGGATATCATGGAACTTACTGCCAAATAATGCCTTCCTTTCTTAGGTCATTTTGCCAGTGGCTTCTTCATAGCTCTCCACCTAGAACCTATCTTTCCAATATATTAGACAGGATATTGAATCTGTCAGTGCATATGAAGTTATTTTAGGGTAACTAATTGCAAACAATTCATCCAGCTGGACAGCCAAAGCAATAACATTAAAGATTAATGCCCCAGTTCAGCAAAAAACATGGGCATGTGCATATCCCTGTGGCTCCACTGAGACACTTAGAGGAAGGGTTGTTGAACTAAATATATTACTACAACAGAGCCTTAAAAATGATGAATTCACATCACAGGTGCCATGAGAACAGTTCTAAGAAATCGGAAAAGATTACTGAATCTGACAAATCCAGGTTTAAACCTCTAAATAATGTTATAAAAGATAATAATCATAGAATAGTTTGAGCTGGAAGGGACCTTTAAAATCATCTAGTCCAATGATCTGCAACAAGCAGGACATATTCAACTAGATCAAGTTTCTTATATCTCCACCAAATTTGACATTGAATTGTTCCAGGGATGGGGTATATACCATCTCTCTGGCAGTACTGGTCCTGGAACAGATCCTTGAGAATTTGAAACATGAAATTGCATGTCCCTGATCTCCATCTGGCCATTAAGCCACTGACATCCTGAATGCCACAATCCAGCCAGTTCCTCATGCACTTGAGAGTCAATCCATCAAATTCAGTTTAGACAGAAGGGTGTCATGGTGGACTGTGTCAAAGGCCATAGAGAAGAGCAGGTCAGTGGTGTTCACGGTTCTTCCCTTGTTTGTTGGTGCACTCACTCCATCATGCAAGGCCACAAAGGAGGTCAGGTAGGTCTTGCCTTAAGTGGAGCCCTGTTGACCTTCTCAAATAACCTCCCTGTCCTCCATATTCCCTAACATGGCTTCTAGGAGGATCCATTCCAAATCTTCCTGGGCACAGAGGTGAAGATGATAGGTTGACAGTTCCCAGAGTCTTCTTTTCACCTTTTGTGAAAATGAGAGTGATGTTTCTCTTTATCTGGTCACTGGGCACTTCACCTGACTGCCATGACTTCTCAGATATGATGGAGAGTGGCTTGACAATTACATCACTGATTCCCTTCATGCTCTGGGCTGCATCTCATCAAATCCCATAGATAGACCTGTGTATGTTCTGGTTCCTAAGGTGAACCTGGTCTTCTCTTACAGAGAGAGGGATGTTGATCCCACAGTCCCTATCCTACTCCCTGCCCACTCAAAAGGTGTGGAAAGACACAATGTCAGTGAAGAATGAAGGAAATATCTTTTTGAGTACCTCAGCCTTCCCCTCATCCATGTTATCAGTTTGCCTGCCTTGCTCTTCAGGGAGTACGTTTTCTTTGACCTTCCTGTTCTGTTCAGGCTGACAATCCTGTAGAAGCCCTTCCTGTTACAAGTTGCATTTTCTCCTGTTCATTTCCTGTGCTGCCTGTGTTGGTGTAGAGGCTTCAGCTGGGCTGTTGGCTTTTTCAGTGTCTTAGAGGAATACCCTTTAGTTCCTTTTATGTATTTCACTTGTTAAATGCTAACAATGTAACAAAAGTAAATTATAATAATATTAAAATATAAAAAAAAAGTAACCAGAGTTCCTATTGCTGGAACTTTTTTCTTGGAAATAATACAGGTTATGATAAATTAGATTAATTTGCACCTGAAAATTTACTTCCAATGTGGGAATCCTTCCATTTTTCCACTCACGTGATTTCAGCTATATGTAAATGGAATAACAAACCTCATTTATCTCTCTATAGTCAAAGGACATGAATAGATACCTCAAGGGGGAAACCCATTCCATTTATTTTGGGATGCATTCAATTGCACCTTGGATGTCCCTGGTTCTTTTTGTCATCTGCAAGGGGCAAGACTAACTGCCCACTTTTGGACTTCAAACACTGGGTGCACTGAATGCTATCTTACAAGTTCACTGCCTTCTACTAGAATTTTTCTCTATCACTTTAATACATCTGATATATATGTGCAGTGGAAAAACATAGAAATAACTATGCTAAATAAGTCTCTCCATCAACACCATTCCACCCAACTCACGCCAAGATGGGTGGAAATATAAATGACAGCAATGTTTGGCCTGCCACTGACACCTATCCACACATAAACAGTCACAGTTAGATGAGATGCTTCACAGTTTCTCTGAATATTTAATTAGTACAAAAACTTGGTTTCTTTGAGCTCCATCAAAAATAAAATTTAAAAGCCCAGCTTCATTTACCTCGTGTTGAAAACAATGAACATTAGAACTTCCCCCAGTGCCGCAGGTTTAGCTCTGTGGCTAACGCTGAGATGCTGGCAATCAGAAAAGACTTGGGGCTAATCACACTTTTTATCACCACAGGGATAAACTTAAGTGACAGACAGGCACGGGCTAATTACTTTTAATAGTTTCCCATTGCTCTGGCTGATGACACAGTGCTAAAAAACCATGCTCCCCCCCCTCAATAAACCAGAATTTCACTTCCATGGCACTACGTCTTTATCACCGCTCCGTTACTTCACGGGAGCTGCATTCTATAAAATGCCTTTCCCTGTGGCTTAAAGTAAAGATTTTTTAAATAAATTAATACAGTTTATGTTGGGCATCTACCACTTGAAGGGCTAATGATTATTGACTACCCTCCAGCAGACATCAGGGAGTCTAGCCTCAGGCCCTTCCCGCTCGCCCCAAACATGCCGAATGTTAACACATGTTTCTAGATCCTGGCTGGGATTGGACACAAACAAGGCAGTCAGAATGGACCATTTAGTGTACAAGCCAAGATGACAGATCTCTGCTTAATACAAGGAAGACAAAAATTCGTATCTTATTGAATAAGGCAGAAGAGCCCCGGGTGTTTTCGCTTTGTGATTCTGCAGCAAAAAGTGGGTTGTGTCAATATAAGTCTATGTCACCCGCTCGCAGCTGCCACACTGAATTGACCCTGCTAGCTGCAGACAGAAAGGCCTTCCATTTCCAAATTCTCTCTAATGCTCATCTGCGAGAGTGAGCATGAGGTGGGGAAAAAACCCAACAAGTTGCTCCTAAGTATGGGAGAGAAAAACAAAACAAAACAAAGCAAAAATGTCTTAACGCTGTGAGACTCTCCCTGCTCACTGTTTCTAATGAAACACTAGGAAAAAAAATTCTCATCTGAAGGCATTTCTGAGGATGGTCTGACAACATGAGCTTTATGTTTTGTAAATCATGTTCTTGTAATTCCTTGTAAGTCTCCAGATCCTCTTCAGATAGAGCAGCAGAGCATTAAATATTCTTGTAACGCTCACCAGAGCTTAATTACTAAAAGTTGAAACATCTTTTAAAACTCTGCCTTTTTTTTTTTTTTTTTTTTCTTTCTTTTTTTTTTTTTTTTTTTGGTTCCCTGGGTACTCTCCAAAGGAAAGCTAGAAAAAAGTTGAAGAATGTGCACAATAACTATTAGTCAAGACCATGTTTCTAAGGGGGGCAAAAGAAGATAAACAATTTTGAAACTAAAAATAGAGTATTTCTTTATACCACTATAGTTAAAATTATAACATTCACTGATGTGTCTGTTTCTCATGTGTATATTTTACTCAGCTCAGATGTTCACACTGGTGAAAAGATCAAACTGAAAACAAAAACATATTAAAATTATAAAGAGAAAAGTTCCCAAGTTCCCTAAAGTGAAAAAAAAATATGAAGAGAGAAATCTTTAAGTAGGGAACACAGAATTCTATTGATTTCTGAAGAAATATTATAATTAGGGAAGCTGAAGATAGGGCTAAAATTATAAAATTATTTCAAATATGGTTTTTTATGGCCCTGCTCAAAGTCCATGAAAATATACCAAAAAAAGGTTTTCTTTACCTGATTTCAGACTATATTCAGGTGAGTCATAATATAAGTAAACACAGACAGTAGAAAGGGAGCATATTTCATTAACAGAAGATATAATTTTTCTCCTTTCTGTGTTGTAGTGGGGAGCTAGTCAAGCTTTCATCACCTCTTTCTGTGAATTTATTGTAAAGTACTGGGTAGTCCAACCCAATCACCTGACTTGTAAATACACCTCACCTGACTGTGAAATCTTCAGAAGTAGCTGGGTCCTGTGTGGATATCTGAGAGGAAAAATTAATCTCACCTAAATGCAACCACCTGAAGGTAGTCTAATTTAACCAGCTGTCTCTGCTTTTTCTGTATGAAAGAGAGAGAATCATAAAGGTTGGAAAAGACCTTCAAGATCTTGAGGGAGTCATTCATCAGCTGGTCTTGCAATGGCTTTCCAAAATCCTGTGTAAACTCTTCTTTTTCGTAGGCTGCCCAGGGAAGCTGTGGCTGCCCCATCCCTGGAAGTGTTCGAGGCCAGGTTGGACGTGACTTGGAGCAACCTGGGATAGTGGGAGGTGTCCGTGCCCAAGGCAGGGGATGGAACAAGATGAACTTTCAGTTCCTTCCAACCCAACACATTCCATGATTCCATGGTTCTGTGTAGTTTGCTGTCTTTGACTGCTTTTATCTACCTGTGAATTTATAAATTTTTAAGATCATTACCAAGTCCATTTTCTTGCTCTGCATTCTTATGGTGAGGTCTGGTCATACCCAAACTGCAAAACTTATCTACACTATCCCCTATCCCAAGATAAATTAGGGTTTTTCAACAAAAAACTGTTCTGGGACTGTTTGTGCTTTAAATTCCACTTGTGAAATTCTTGGCAGAGTGTTAAATGACTGGATGTATAAGTGAAGATTCGAGTTGTGTGGCAATTTGGACAAAATTTAATGAAGAAAAGGAAGCCCCATTATTTTTCTCCTGCTCCAAGAAGATCCTTTAGAAAAAAGTTTCAATTCAGTTTCAGTTGTACATACATAACACCAGACAAGACTACTTTTAAAAAAGTGTTCTAATTAATGTAATTTATTATCAGCAACAGAGAAAACTTACAATATGTTATAATGATTTTCATAAAATATTACATTTTTGTCTGTTATGGAAGAGTCTGGTTTAGTTTCTTTTAGTACTAAGGGGAGAGGGATGTGAAAGAGATGGATATTACTTTTTTGATTTCATAATGTTGAGATGTTCTTTAAAAGTGGGTGATTTAACTGGATTTTCGCTCTTAGGAGATTCCTAAAGCTGTACTATGTAACTGTGAATATCACATGTCATTGCAGTGATTGCCAGAGAGCTACCCCAGCTATTCCTTAATGTCAATGAAATCTGTTATTTGAGGTTGGCTCTACTCATAAATAAATACGTGAGCCTTAAAAAGAATCAAGTCAACAATGGGATACGGTTTATGAGGCTATACTTCATAGCTTACTTCATGCTCTCTGACATGCAGAAGAATTAGATAATAAATCAGAATTTGTAAGGTGAATTTGGAGTCATAGACAATACACAGACAAGTACATTAGGTATTTTCTGAAACCCTCAATAAGCTGTGTATCAGGTTGTGTTCCCCTTTCCTTTTTCCCTTTTGCCAAGGCAGTAACATTTGACAGAGGACTCAGGTTTTTACTCATGCACCAGTCAGAGGTGTTTAACGCAGCCCATTTTCTTTGAGGGATACTGACAGCAACCCTCCACTGAGATCAGATCAAGTCAACAACAGGGAAATGACTGAGTATAAAAGTTAATGTTGCTCGGTTGTTTCTCCATAGAATGGGCTGACAATGCAAAGAATTAACAGCCTGAAGCCAGCAAATGATGTTTTACAACATTGTGCAGACTTGAAAGTGTGGTCAGCTGAAAGACTCACCCATGAGATCTTGGCACTTACTTTACTTGTGCTATTAATTTGCCAAACAGTGTACGGGCAGTCAGTTTATTTCTTGGTGTCTTGTTCCCATCTATCTCTAAAACACAGATTATCATTATTCTGTAGTTTGTTATAAACAATGGAAAATGGCTAAGCCATATAATTAATTTAATGCTATCTACAGGTCTAATTCAGTTCTTTGGGACTTTAGCTGTGTTGTTTGAGCTGTTATCAACCTGGAGGTCCTCTTTGTTTCGCTATTTCAGGCTTTGGATCCCATGGCAGACAAAGCAAAATGTGCCCACTCTTCAGACTCAGTGGTACCCAAAGACCAATATTAGGACAAGAGGGAACAGCTTCAAATTGAAAGAGAGGAGGTATATATATTAGAAGAAATTCTTTATTGTGAGGTTGTGGCTTCTCCATCCCTGGAAGTGTTCCAGGCCAGGTTGAATGGGGCTTGGAGCAACCTGGGATAGAGGAAGGTGTCCTTGCCCATGGCAGAGTGTTAGAACTGAGTGATCTTTGAGGTCCCTTCCAACCCAAACCATTCTGTTTCTGTGCTGAGTCTGTGATTACCTTCAGATGCTGAGGAGTAGTGAGGCTGTGAGATTTCCTAGCTGAAAAGTTGGGCCTTCCCTGCTGCAGTTCCTGGTAAAGAGCAGGAGGGTGTACCAGCAGTTTGCTGTACTCACCAGAGATGATGAACTCAAATCCTGAAACACATTGTGGTCCACAGCCAGTGACCCACAGAGGATGGGGTGGTTGAGGAAGGAACTTCCCCAAATTGCTATATTTTGTTTTAGCATACCTTAGAGAATGTGGCCATAAATTCCCACAGAATATAAGTGCTTTACTGAAGTATTTACCCAGTTCTAGTGCCTGTCATTAGAGCAAATGAATCTACTTGAACTTCTTTAAGAACATAATGAATTTGTTTAAAGATTTTCAGATGCAGACTTAATCTTCCATTACATCTAAGAGGAAACAATATTCTGGCATATTATGCACCCTTAAGTCTCTCTCAAGATTTCTGGATGGTACCTCAATGAAAAAAATATCACAGCCAAGCATATAGGAGCAAAGTAGGGCATATAGGTACTTTTTTGGTCAACTTTTTTACTTCTTGACAAGCTCGGTGCCATTTTTGGGCTCACTCAACATGCTTGGGAGCACTGGCCATTCTTCCATAGGTTTATTCCAGCCTCAGAACAGCCCTGGAAGGCATGTCCACAACATGCAGTGCCTAGAGCTCAGTGCACACATGCTGACTACTGAATCAGAGCTCAGGCAACTCTCCTGCTAAGCCTCTTGCTTCACAGCCAGGTGTTTCTTGTGCTGGACTGCAAACTACTCAGGCAAGGGTTCGTTTAAAGCTCAGTGAGGTACCCACAGAAAAGTGCCAGATTGTAGGGTGTCTATTCTGTAAGAAGAATTTGGTTTGCTGAATGCAACCAACTGATATAGTTGGAAATGTTTTTGGGTATTAAAGAATTTGCAGAAATGCTGAACCCTGCTCCATTTGCAGGACAGCCCATAGTGACTAAAATTACACAAGATGTCTGTGTTTGATGAGCTGACTGCTGCTCATTGTGTCCTTTGCAAACATTGACATTTAAGGTGGGATTGCATTCCCCAAATACAGGTATCTAGTGTCATTTTAAGCATTGAATAAGTGCCTTGGGTACCTCAAGGTGTCTTAGGTGACACTGTAATGCAGTGTTTAGGAACTGAATCTCACTCTAACAATGCGGAGCCAGATGATGAGGCAATTATACTGTTCCATAGTAACTTTCCCCATCTCTCTAGGAATATTATAAGAAAAGTCTGTCTGGTTTAGTTGTAAAGTCATGCATGTCCTTGTAGTAAGTCACTCTCCTAGGTCTCAGCATGATGCAGCGTGTACTTATGGGAGAAGGAAGGACTGTAAGTGCTTGCAATGGTTAAATACCAACGAGATCTGGTCCAACAAAGCTTCACACTGACTCAGCTACTAAGTAAGACTGTGTAAACCACATAGCAAGCACATTTATATTATGAGATTTGAAAGGATAATCTCCACTCTCAAGTTGGCAAGTGTCTCTGAATCAGACAAATATGAGACAAGGAGCAGAAAAAATACTTAGATATTTTCCTCCACTTTGTGGAATATATTGATAAACGTATGTTACCATTTAACTATTCATTCTGTTGGAGAAAACTGGTTAACCCCTTAAGTGTTTTGCCCTGAAGGCAGACATTAAAAGTTAATTATAACCACATGGGACAAGCCCCTGGAGGACCATGACAGCATTAAGCTGCTACCAACCAAGCATGCAGGATGCGCAGCACTCTCAGAGAACACCATGTACAAAAATGATGCTGTCTCCTTGAATGAGTCCTCAGAAGTTAAAAACATGCTACTTTGTGCATGCACAGTAAAAAGGCAGATTGCAAATATTCTACTCGGAGAAAAAAAAAAAAAAAGCTTCCCAGTGAAGAATTAGAGCAAATGAATGCAGGGAGTAATGTAGTAATGTGATTAAGCAATGTGGCATAGTGACAGACTACCACGATGCTCTTTTACTCACTGCTGAGAGGAAAATATGGTGAAACCTCTTCTAAAAACCTTGGATTGCTACCTCATTACAAACCTTCCAGTACCATATATGGCCTATAAGGCATTTTGATTTTACCTCTATGAAATGGGAGAGGAGATAACACTTGTCCTTGGAGAGAATCATTTAGACCACACAGATATTAAAAAAAAGAAAGTAGTTCTAAGGGAGAGGCACTGGCTCTGTCTGTGCAAGTAAATTAAGAGTGGCTGCAAGGCATTGAGGTTAAGTAAGAGGACATGGTCTGCACCTACATGTTTAAACTTTCTTCCTTTATATTAAAATACATGTACCTAAGTTAACTGTTGGGAATAGTCATGTGCTACATCCAAACCATGCCAGGTAATGTTCAGGAGAAACCCTTTTGTTGTAGACCAAATAGCATGTGGAGGGGGTTTTTAAAGATATTGTGGTAGAGAGAGATGAGTTCCACCAATGGGCAGTATCTCTGACCATTGCTTTTTAATACAGAACCAGTCACTTTATCCTGAAGATAAGCCAGGATATTCAGGAGACTTGATAGTGCTTTTCTCTCCCACTGAGCAACTGGATTTCTATTACAACAGCCAGAGCAGCCCAGAATGGGTGTGCTCAGCTCCTGATCACCTTTAGAGTAATAACTAATGATAAAAAAAGAGTGGAAAAGTCTTGATAAGAGAATTGTTGATAAAACTAAGCCATGATAACAGATGGCACACGATAATGTAATGGAATAAAGTTGGGATGATAAAATTTCATTGACTCAATGACCCAGATGTACTTCTTACATGGCTGGTGTTTCCTCAGGTCACATGAGAAGAAGAGGGAAGCTTTGATGTGTCTGGGCACGTTGTGGAAAAGGTGCAAAGTGCTAGGGCTGAGAATGGGTGTCCATCACCAGATCATAGAGGGGAGGGTAACCCCACTCTCAGTGCTCACCATGGGGTTATATAACTCAAAGGAGAGCCTCCTGTGTCCTGTGCATCACCCAGGAGATCGGGAAGGTCGGTTGGCAGGAACAGAATTTAAGAAAGTGAAATCATGGAAGTCCTGTGTCCCAGAACAAAGTCAAGTGACAAGTGTTAGGATAAGAAGAAATGGACTCAAGTTGTACCCGGGGAGGTTTGGATGGGATATTAGGAAAAATTCCTTCACTGAAAGGCTTGCCAAGTATTGGAACAGGCTGCCCATGACAGTGGTAGGAGTCACCATCCATGGAAGGATTTAAAAATGCTGTAGATCACAGAATCACAGAATCTGCTGAATTAGAGGGGACTCACAAGAATCATTAAGTTCAGCTCCTGGCCCTGCACAGGACCATGGTTTAGTGGTGTTTGATTAAT
Source organism: Onychostruthus taczanowskii (assembly GCF_017590055.1). Taxonomy (NCBI): domain Eukaryota; kingdom Metazoa; phylum Chordata; class Aves; order Passeriformes; family Passeridae; genus Onychostruthus; species Onychostruthus taczanowskii. Next base: position 1,376,217 of record NW_024506994.1, on the reverse strand, counting down.
GGTTGGACTTGATGATCTTAAAGGCAATTTCCAACCTAAATTATTCCATGAATCTACAATATAGTGCTATAAATGTTTTCATTGGGACCGAGGATAATGTTTACATTTTGCAATCATCTCAGGCCAGCTGGAACATACAACAATGGTGTTAAACATGCCTGCTCTGGGCCTCCTTCAAGGAATGGTCACCACCTGACGTCTCTGTCCCAAATGTTTGTTCACACTATATGTTCTCCTCCATGACACAGAGCCAGGCATAGCTTGTAGATGGACCACAAATGAGGCCATTCAACTGGACTTCATTCATTGTCCCACAGAGCTTAAAAAGAGCACGGCATTTTGCTGGAAAATTTCTGAGGCAAGAAAAGGCAAGACCTGTGGGATGCCAAAGTATTGTGATCACTGAATTTCACCTGTGAAACCAGGCGGGTCCAGGCCTTGGTCTGTAACTCCTGCCTCCCTGGGAAGGAGGTTCTGAGAAAGGAAGATGTAACTTCTAGGGAAGAGATTTTGTGGCTTCTAAGACCTTTTGTCTTTAACCACTGCTGACCACGCTGGGTTTGGAGGCTGCACAAATCAGAGTGCAGGGCATGAGGACAGGCACAGCTCAGCTGGCAGAAACATCCCTAAACACAGATCTGACAAACTGGGAGCAGTGAGGGGAAAGAACATTCAAGAAAATTTTGCAAAAGCTGGATAATTTACTTTAGGCTTCCTGATGGTAACTTTTAAAGATGTTTTAGCCCTGGTGCTCAGGCTTATGCAGGCACAAACTTATGAAGTTGCTTGATTTATTCCCTCCATGAGCCTCCAAGGTAAGGGAAGATACTATTTCTGTTTTAAGGCCATGGAAGTGAGGTGGGAAGAGGTTCATTCTCTGATTCACATGGAGAGTGACTCAGACTCTCTAAAAAGTTAGAGAGCCAGGACCAAGACAGGACCAAGGAACCCCCCTAGATCTGCCCATGTAACAATTTGGCTTCTCGCTTGAACTCTTCAGGTTCCAGCTCTATCCTCCACTAAGAGAATGCTTAATTAAACTTTTTAGATTTAGATATAAGTCTTAACACTGTATCTTAATAGTGCTGCCTGAATCCTGAAAGGATATAGGCAGTGTGAGTTCTTAAATGTCTTACAGCAAAAACCTGGAGTCTTGAATCTCTTGAATCTTAAAGAGGAGAATGATTTAAGAAAAAAAACCCAAACCAACATTTTCCTCAGCACACAATTCTCTGCTGTTCCATCTGCAGGTATCTTTCTCTCAATCTTTTTTACATTTATTTTACACTCCCCCACCCCCGCCGCTGCCCCCCCCCCGCCCCCNNTTTTTTTTTTGTTTGTTTGTTTTTGTTTTTTTTTTTTTGTTTACATTCAGGGGAATAAAATGTTTTGATGCTCCTGAAGGGGTACTTGAACTTTGAAACACAGTCAGGTAGAAGGAGTAAAGTGTTTGCTTATGCTGCATCTCCAGCAAAGGAACAAGAGGAGTGGAAGATGTAAAAAAACTTGGGTCACTGCTTAATTTCTGGACAGAGGAGTAGAATATTAAACAGGAGAAAACCAAAGGAAGCATTGTGGAGATGGACCATGAATAAATTGATACTGTTGTGGCTCCAGAAAAATAAGTAAAGAAGGCATGACAGCTGTTCCAGACCCAAATCTGCTACCACACTGTCCTGAGGGCCAAGAGCCATGTGTGACAAAGAAGTAAGCAGACTGTGAAGGCCTGAGTCAGCAAAAATCCCAACATTTCTGCTCTTTATGTTATTTATATGGGGAAGATGCCCTCAGAGTAGAATTGCAAAGGCTAAATGCCTCCTTCACCTCTTGTTGCACAGCATATTCACACATCTACCAAAGACTGTGGTCATTATTCCCCATTTTACCCATCAAAACTACTTTTGTACCACTCCCGTGCATTGGCCAGGCTGTACCAGGTCAACTCTGCTGTTCAGTCCTTCTTTTGGCTCTCACCTGCTGCAGGTGCTGTGGTGTCAACCGAACCCAAGATTAAAGACAGTGACACCCACGGGGGCTTTGCAGTCACAGAATCATCCATTATACATCTGAAAAGCTGCTGAAGGTCGGTGTCAGAAGTCCCAGCAAAACGTGAGCCTGTGAAGTGGCAAAGCCATCAGCTCTGTGACAGCTTCGTGCCCAGGGCTAGCAAGGCTGGACATGGCAGGAAGGGAAGACCCCTGCAATGTTGGGGGAATTGGCTAAATGGGCCTAATAGGCCTTTTCCATGGCTGGTGTCTCTGGGCTGCACTGTGCCCTAAGGCTGAGTCCTAAGTGAGGGGTGGCTTTGTAATTATGCTTCTCTGGGAGCTGCCCAAGGAAGGGATTGTGGTGGGGAATGTTATGATCCTTTCCCCAAACCCCTTTAGCTGCAGGGCAGGAGGCACTAACTCATAGGGACCTGGAAACAAGATTTTACTGCTCTGGCAGCTCTGCCCCACCTTTACCCATTTCTGTGCTGTTTCTTTCTTCCTCCCTCTTACCTGCTCCCTCTTTCTTCCTCTTTCTGTGGAAGAGGTGACCATTGGAAGGTGCTTGTGTTCAACATTAAACCTAAATCTCATCTGCCCAAAGTATTTTCTCTGCTTGAAGTCAGTAGAGTTCCAGCTGTCATGCCCAGCACATGGGGCTGCATGGCAGAGTACAGAGGTTCTGTGAACACTTGGCAGATGGACAGCCCTGGAGAGCCAGGGAAGATCCCTTCTTATCACAGGGGAGGTTTAGATTGGATATTAGGAAACAATTCTTCACCCAGAGGCTGCTTGGGCACTGAACAGGCTCCCCAGGGCCGTGGTCACAGCAGTGGCCTGACAGAGCTCAAGTGTTTGGACATTGCTCTCAGGGACAGGATGGGGTTCTTGGGGCTGTGTTGTGCAGGGCCAGGAGTTTGACTGGATGATCCTTGCGGGCTTCTCCCAAGTCAAGATCTTCTATAATTCTGATTCTATGATTCTGTGACTGTGTCAAGGACTTTGTAGATTCAGGAGGTCCACCCTTATCCATGTGTGAGCTTCAAATGACAGTCTGAGACTCAGGAACAATCATCTCCTAGCTTTTGGTCTTCACAGATCTTCCAGAGAGCTGGAAAAGCCTTCATTTCCTGTCCAAGGTGGAGTTACCATATCACACTCTGATTTGAAGACTAATTCTTCCATCCTTCCCACACAGTCACACCTTCCAGGAATTAAAGCATCATCAGGGATGGCATGGCTGAATTCCACCCACATGAGCACATCCCATCCATAGAGGCACATCTTTTAACTGGAAGAACATCAATTGCAGATTGGCAGTGATTTCAACAACTGGAGAAAATAATAACACCATTGGATCAGTCTATTGCTTCTTGATTCTCAAATAATTAAGGAAAGTTGTTATCCATTTATATCTTCTCATGGGAGCTAAGCTACTTAGGAACTCTGTAAATATATGTGTTTGTCTACCTAATATTTGTGTCTATTTTAAGGTATAAATCATGGTATTGTCAGTATATTTAAAGCAACTGTCACCAAGCTTTTTCCAAATGCACAGAAGCAGCTGAGAGGCAGGAGATGCAAGCTGGCATTTGTAGAGAAGACTGACAAAGCTGATAGAAAGAAGGAAGATAAACATATATACAGGTAAAGATAAACAAGAATAAATGCTCTGTAAATAGATTCAGTCTGGTGGGACTGATGGACTTGGCAAAGGATGTCAGGTGATGCTGCTTGGAGCTTGGATTTCTATTCACTGCTGCTTCTTTCCTTTCCTTGTCTGAGACAGCAAACAATGTGTTGAGATAGCAGGAAGCCTTCTAAAATCAAACACTGCCTCCAAATTCCCCTTTTAGTGACAACAATAATCTGGTTTTACAGCAGGAGGCACTAAAGCAAAAGGTTCTAATGAATTACAGGAGAAATAATCCAATAGGATGAATTCTGGGTACGTTTTCACATGCTACTTTGAAAATAAATGTTCATAACCCAACGGGTTAGAATTTCCAGTGTCTTGTGGTGTGACACAGGGAGCTGATAGTACACAGTTCTAGGAGAGCAACAAGATCGTCTTGATGTTAATGCCTGTTCTTTGGCCTTTATTTCCCAAAAAGATGGAGATTTCCCTTACCAGTATATTCATGTAGAAAATTTCTCACCCTGAATCTAACCCTAGTAATGTAAGTCAGAATCACCACAATTAAGTGTTTAATCTTGCTGGTGCCCTTTTACACTCAGGGTTTATCCATTTTAGCTCTGTATTGATTAAACAAAGTATGGCAACCAATTATTCTCTTCTGCTTTGCATAGCTTTTCTCTATTGAACTAAGCTTTTCTTTTCCCTGCCTCTTTGTTGCTATTGAAAATCTTTTGAATGAACCTGAGAAAGATTTTAATTACCTAGTGAAGAACTATTATTTAAGTTTCATGAATGAACTAAATAAAATAATTAAGGTGGGATGATAAAAATGAAAGGGTGAAAGCATTCTTTAGGACAAGAGGAAAAGGCCTCCCCTGTGCCAGGGGAGGTTTAGATTGGATATTGAGGAAACTGCCTCCACCAAAAGGGTTGCCAAGCATTGGAACAGGCTGCCCAGGGCAGTGGTGGAGTCACCGTCCCCAGAGGTATTTAAAGGATTTGGCACTTGGGGATGTGAGTTAGTGGTGGGCTTGGCAGTTTGATGATCCTAAGGGTCTTTTCCAATCCAAACGACTCCATGAGTCTATAAAAAAATAAAAGCCTGACAATTAAGAGTCCATTATGAGGAAATGCAAATACAGCAGCCTTTAAGACAGTTTTTTAAATTTTCTGTATGTGGGCCATGCTAAAAGTGGAGATTATGTCACTTCAACAGAGTTGCCTAAAGATGGTGATTAAAAGCTCACTGTGACCATTCTCCTTCAGATTATTAGAAATAAAAATCCAAGAGGACTTCCAGAAGGCCTTGGGAAGGCAGAGGGTGGATCTGATGTGAAAGGTGATGCCAACATAACTCAACCAAGTGTTGTTATCAGGGTCATGGTGTCTTTCATAGCTACCTCAAAGCCACTTAGTGGGATAAGACCAAGTGAGCTTCTGCCTGAAAATATCACACTTAGTGGAAAATGCATCTTTGCATGGAGGTAAAATCTCAACATTGGAAAAATATTTCAAAAAGCCCAAAAATCTTAAAAAATACGTTTTATGTTTTCAAATACTGAGTGATTTTTTCATCATTTAGTTTAAATTTATTACAGAATAAAAACTAGAGGATATTTACCATTGAAAGCTCCATCAGAAAACCTTAAATTTTGTCAACTGAGATTTCTCCTTAAGCAATCTGTTTTCTTTTTTTCCCCCTTTTATCATATTTAGATTTGAACACTAAACTCGCAAATCAATTATTAATTAAGTTTATTTATGAATAGACCTGGCTGCTGAATGTTCTTCTGCATCAGGAATTGACTTTTCTTAAAAATGAAACTTTCCTTAAAATTTGTCAGTGTTAAAGACATTTTCTGTAATCCAGTAAAACCTTTTCACATTCTTCACAAATTTTGTTGAGGATTGTGTTTAACCTAAAACACAGCACTTGTCAGTGTTTTTTTAAAATTTATTTATTTATAAGTTCTGTTCATTTTTTAAATGATATGAAACAGGAATGAAGACAAATTTTCAAGAAAATCAGAACATGAATCTCTTTGCTCTTTAAGTTCAGAAAGAATTTTCAGCATTTCTAAAATGTTTTAGAAACAAATTCATTAATATCTCAGACACTTGACACTTTGGGCAGAATATTTGGTTTGTATATGAAATTCTTCTTTTCTTTTTTCTTGTGTCAGGGAACCTGAAATTCCAGTTAGTGCAAGGAAGACATCATGATGGAGATCATTTTACTCAATGCCAAGTGTCTAAAAAGCGATTTGTACAAGACCCCTAAGCCATTTCAATAGCCAGAAGACAGGGACAATCACTTCCAGAGTATTTCATCCCACAGCTTGTGAACTTTGCAACAGGAGGAATCACCATTTCCATGAACACACTTCCTCCTGGTGTATCTGTCTGAATGCCTAATTTGGCATTTAATATACTTTTTTCCTTTAGACAGCTGAACAGAATTAAAATGGGAACCACCTCAGAAATACATTGTTTGTGGCCTGGAGTGGGTTGACACTGGCTGGATGCCAGGCATGTACTGAAGCTATTCTATCACTCCCTCTGCAGCTGGACAGGGGAGAGGAAATACAGCAAAATTTCATGAGTTGAGAGAAAGAGAAAGATCGCTTACCAAACACAGGCAAAACAGGCTCAATTTGGGGATATTAAATTTATTACAAATAAAATGGGAGCAAGATAATGAGAAATAGAATAAATTTTAAAAATACCTTTCCCCCATCCCTCCCTCTCTCCAAGTGGTGCAGGAAGACAGGAATATTTGGAAAAATTTCTTCATTGAAAGAGTGATTGAGCATTGGAACAAGTTGCTCAGAGAAGTGGTGGAGTCACCACCCCTGGAAATGTTTCAAAAAGGAGCAGACATAGCACTTCATGACATGGTCATGGTTATATTTGGTCAAAGGTTGGACATAACAATTGTGGAGATGTTTTCCAACCTTAATAATTCTATGATTAGTTCTTCCTTTTGCTTTTTTTATCCCTCAATCTACTATAGGTTCTTAAATATTTTTGTTTTTGCTGAGCGCAAGCAGTGAAAATGTGTCAAATTTTAAGACAATCGAAACAGTATTCAAATAGAGCTATTTAGGGTGGGATAAATCTTCCTTGGAAGTTATTCTCAGCTGTAAACCATGTGCTGAAATTCATTAATCAATCTCTGTGTTTAGCTCATCTAAATTATAGAATCATAGAACCATTTGGGTCAGAAAGGAACTTCTAGTTCTCCTGGGAAGGGCTCATCTAATTCCAACCTTCTGCTGTGGGCAGGGACACCTTCCACCAGAGCCCAGCATGGTACTGAAATTAATTTATTGCACCTAAATTCAGGCATTCTGGCACCTTCTGATGGTTGCTTTTAAAACCTGTCAAATCACAGCTCTGAGCCCTACGTTCGCCTGCCAAGATTGTGAACAAATATAAACAGTTACATTTATTACTTTGCTTGTAATATCTAAATCAGGTTTTCAAATTAAGATTCAGTTGTATGTGTATTTTTTGACAAAATTAAACACACAGGTAAAAGGGCCACCTCCAGCTCCCCAGACCAATATAAGTGTTATATAGGAGATAATTTACTGAATTTTTCAGTCTTATGCTTCATTTTGTAAAAGTAGGCAGATGTTTCAGCATTTTCAAAACAAAAAATGGAGGCAATATTTCATTAAAAACATCCACCTACAAAGGAAAACTGAATCTAAAAGAAAGCTAAAACCAAAGACAGCTAACCAAAATAGACTTCGTTTAAATGTTCATATTAAATGCAACAAAAAAAAAATTCATTTTTAATTCAGCACAGCCTAATAATTCTCCTCAGTCTTGTTATTTTAGCAGCAAACTGAAAAACATTCCTTTACCCAACTATTGTTTTTACTAGAAAGATTGAGTTATGGCCAAAGAAGCATCAAAAGGGAATATTTTCAGTGCTGAGCACTGGAGCTGGAGCTTGGCAGAGCCGACAGACAACTCTTGTTCTAATCAGGAAGAAATGTGCTCCATCCCTGTGCCAAGAATACACAAGCAGCCGAATATTCCATTGTTTTTATTTACTTATTTTCCAGGTAGTTCAGGTATCTCTAACTACCCTTAAAAATGAGGAGGAAAAAGACATTACATTATTTGTATTGCCACTAGCTAGAAAATGATGGATTCCCCTAGCATGGCTGGAGGGGGTTTATGGGATTTGCTTTTATTTTTTTTTTTAATCTTCTCTTCATTAATATTTAAGTCTAGACTTAGGGAAGTGAAAATGAATACATAACAAACAACCCAAGTTACTCTTTGTAGGTTTAGTTTGAAATTCAGAGCACTGGTAGTTGGTGGAAAAATCAAATGGGAAATATCTATTTTGTGGGATGTCTTGACTGCACCTTAGCAAGAACCCAGTAACAGTTCCTAATGCAGTGTAGTGCTGCCTCATTCACTGATTACTGTAAATTGGCACAACTTCATCCCACTAATAGAGCACTGCCAGATTACTCAAATGGATAACCTGGGTCACTGTTCAGTTATTCTTTTTGCAGAATCTCATAACAAAACACTGTTTCCTTCTTGGAGAGAAAAGTAAATCTCTGTTGATGTAAACTGAACTTGGCTTTGTTTCGTGCCTGGAGAGCACGAGAGCCTAACTAAAATTATTCTACTGGCTTGGTGGATGGTAGAATCAGGGAAAAAATTAAAGAGGAAAAACTTTTTCATGTAATTAAAAAACCACCCAAAACCTCCAACCCTGAAATGCTTAATTAAACAGTTCTAGAGAGAAGTGGCCAGAGGCAGAATTTGGCATGGAAAATGCATTGAAGAAACCATTCTAAAGGACCCCGTGAAAATGTGTTTTGATTTGATTAAGTTGTAAGTTTTCTATGAAAAGAAGAAAAAGAAAAAAACATTCTTCAAAGCAGTAAACTCAATAAGTTCCTGCAGGATTATTAATGTCATAAAAAAAAATAAATCATTTCTAACAGAAGCATAATATGGCCTGAAAAAAGAAGGTCCAGTTTTGAATTTTATAATCACCAGCTTACTCAAAAAAATCTACCCAGTGCTCTTCTTTCCAGTCCTAATAAACTCATCTTTTCAGTGGTTTGAGGTTTGCTTTTAGACTGATTTGTAGGGTTACTCCAAGGGTCAGGTGTTGCTCCAGGAATGCGAAAAATAAGCAGAGTCTGCAATCTGTATAATTCTGTGTGCATCTGTCCCTAGGTTTTGACATGGATTGATGTTTTGAGCCAAGGTGATCAATTACCATACTACCATTTTTTAATAACACCAATATTTTCCTTGATTTCCAGCTCTGGAAATCCAGTGATTGCTTAAGAATCTGTTTCCTACAAACGAGTTAACAAACAAATAAATTGTTCCTCCCAGAAAAAGCTGCTATTTCAAAAACAATCAACTTTAAAAACATTAAATGCAATAGGGGCTGATTCAACATGTTAATTATTTAGAGTTGGAAAAATGGAATAACTGAAAAAACCAATATAAATTAAAATCTTGTGATACACTTGCATATAATTAGGGGTTTATGAGCCCCTATTTCAGCTTGATGAAAAGGTTATGGAATGAACAGGCTTAAGCAAGTACAATTTTTATTCAAATAACTGGAGGAAAACAAAGTAAGCTCACAATCTGACCATCTCTGCTTATTTTAAAGCTGATAATTCAGTGAATTCTAAACCCAGCCTTCATTCTAAGACCAAAAGTATTTTCACTGGGGACAATTTCCAGATGGGCTTCACACTTTTAGCCCCCAGACATCTCCACTGTAAAATACTCAATTAAATGTTGCAGCTTCAACTGTTAATACTGACCTAATAACTCATTCTCTCATAGTCATTTTGTTTTAAACTGTTTGGCATACTTTGGAACAAAATTTGTATGTAATTGCTCTGGAAATTTAATAATAACTTAAAGTAGTGATTTTGTTCCTTGTTAGTAAGAAAGTGTTACAATAGATAAAAAGCTTCCTCTCCAGAGAATACCTCCATAATAAAAATAAGTAGTGTTCAAATGTGCATAAAGTCACAATGTTGATAAGGCAAAACAAGGTATTTCTCTTATACCCACTTCACAGTATAGAAAAAGTACCTACTGCATCCCTGCATGCAAATACTGACCTACAACTCCTGCATCCCCATGGCTTTTTTTACATGATCAAGGTAGAGATTATTCTCATTTAAAAGGTGGCCATGCAACATATCAGAAATTATTTCTATTTTTTTTTATTTTAAAGGATTTTCAGTCTAATCTAAAATCCGTATATGCCTGCAGCAGATCTCTTGTATTCAGCAGATCTCTTGTATTTACTGTCTTTGCAGGATGACTTTAACCTGCAGAAACTGAGTCAAGGGATGAGTGAGGCAAAGGGTCCCTCCCTGTGTCCCTACTCAGCTGGAGGGATGAAGACAAAGGTTTTTTCAAGTTTTAAGTGTTTAATCCAAAACCTGTTTCCAACTGAATATAGTCATAGTAGAAGTCCTGAGAGAATGTGTTCATTCTGTGCTCCAGCTTTGGAAAATAGCTGACTGATTGACCACACGAGCAGTGCAGGAATTCTGGTTCTGGCAGCTGCCATTTGTGCCAACAGCTTTTTGGTATTCCCTTCCCTTTCTATTCCAGGTGATAGGCAAGTAGAGCTGCAAACCAAAACCAAGCCACACATCGGGGTTGATTCTCTCTCCTGGTGCATTCCACTCTCTCCATCATCTCCAGCTGCTCTTCCTGCCATGACATGTGACAAGAAAATGGCTTGGAACAGCACAGAGCCATGGAGAGCAGGTGATGTGGAATGCCAAAGCAGAGACAATTTCTCATCTGCCCTGAGGGTCCAGTGTCCCAGAGGTATTATCTGTGTTAGCTTTGCTCCTTTCCTGTGTGATGCCACTTGAAGAATTAATACAGCAGCCTGGTGGGGGTGATTATTGCTGTGCCAGCGATACCCAGCTCTGTATCATCCCCTCTCAGAACAGAAATTCATCCCTGAGCAGTGACGCTGTCAGGTTGAAGCAGTAGGCTGGGACTTGGCTTATCACAAACTGCAAACACAGGAAGGACCCACAGGCTGCCTGTGTCACTGTACCACTTTAGAAGATGAGATAGTTTGAACCATCTTCCCTTATTCCAGGCTTAGAATGAAGCAGCAACCTCCTCCTGCCCCATTTCGGTGCTAAGAACCCTGAAGAAGGTGTGAAATCTAAACTAGATGATAGTCTGCCAAATTGATGCTCAGTTTGAACATTATATTCACTGAAATTACATAAGGGTGAATCAAATGAACAATACTAGGCACAATCCATGTGAAGCAACTTTTTCCAAAAGAGGAAAAAAACCCAGGAATGGGGCCCTGATTCATAGAGGCTGAGCTTGTGTGGTTCAGTAATTCAAGCAGAGACACACAACTTTTAGGCAACACAAAATAGTCCCCTCTTCCTGGTTTGGTAATTTGCTCTCAAGAGGTTCTTCTAGGTCACACAAGAAATCTGAGGTGAAACAAAATCTTCGATATATTATGTCATGTAGCTACCCAGAGATAGCTCTAATTCCTCTCCTGGAAAAACATAATTAATGTGCTAGAACATAATAACCATGTATTTCAAGGAGATATACCCTTCTGCAACTACTGTTAATTCTGATTTAACAAGGCTAGAAACATATGTTGTCTGAGTCTTGTTAAAACAGAGAAAGAAAAGGGTCCTTAGTGCAGAAGCTACTTGTGATCATCTCTGAATCCACTGCAAATTTATGTGAATGAATGGCTTGGAACATACAGGTATTCATTATTAACCCACTGTCGAACAAGTACCTTTTAATTGAGGATTTTTGAGCAGAAGTGGAACGGACGGACGTGGAGACGTGGAGTCACCATTCCTGGAGAGATTTAAAAGCCTTGTGAATGTGGCACTTGGGCACATGGTTTAATGGTGGACTTGGCAGTGCTGACTCAATGATCTCAGAGCTCTTTTCTAACTAAATGATTCTATGACATCCCAGAGTTCACACTGCAGTGCCCACCTTCACCCCTCAGAGCCCCCTGCAGCCCTGGCTGCTGATTCCAGCCCTGACCACTCACTGGTACCAGCTCCTAATTTGTACTTCAGTACCATTACCTTTGATTGAAAAATGTCAATGTCCCTTTTAAAAATATTTCTCAAGAGTCTGTTCACCTTCTGAAACCTTACAGTTGGAGATCTGCTAGTGTGATTTATGAATAATTACCTGAGCATTTCTGAGGTTTTAATTTTCTTCTCTTTTTCTCTTCACTTTCCCTTCTTTATCACTCCCTGCAGTAAAGAATAAGTAAGACTGGTGGCAAACCAGGCTTTTAGAGCATGCCTGGCACACAGATGATATGATTCTCATTGATATTGGATGGAACAAGCCAAAGAACCAGGTGTGCCCTGGGACCCAGAGAGGATGTGTGAGAAAAAGAGAGCGAGCTGTCAGAAAAGTGAGCGCGGGACTCGCAGGACACGATACGTGTCGTCAGGACTCTGCAGTGTGTGAGAGCACTGAACCAGTGGATGCCCTCATGGTTACAAATAGAGATGCTTTTCTCCCAAAACGTGCTCTACTTTGTTCTGCCTTCCTACCCGACAGCTGGTTGAGCTGCCTTAAAACTTGTTAGCTCGGCAATTTCTCCCCAGTTCCTTTCCCCAGTCCCACCCTTTCTGCTCCTGCTCTCTTTATCTCTTTACTCTGAAAAACGTTAGCAACGATAACTAAACTTTTAATTTTTTTTTTTCTATACCTGAATAACCTCTTGTGTGCAGGATATTTTCTGCTTTAGGGCACAATCTGTTGCAGCACTGCTATAACTGCTGCTAAGGCACCTATTGTCATTCTCTCTGCCTCGGCAACACGGCGTTCTGTCGTGTTCCTCATCTGTGAACCCGGTGATTTATTGATAATGCTAATCTTGCTTGAAAGTTATAGAGATTGTAAGTCAAATGTGTTTAAGGGGAGAGATGGAGATTCCTACTCCCCAACTTTTATTGTTTTTGTGTCACAGTAATAGAGTTTTTCAGCTGGCATTGGAGGAGCTCAAGATGTATCACAAGCATGAATGGAGCCTCTCCACAGTACCGAAAGGAGGTTTTTTACATCCTTATTAAATGCAACAAAGAAACTGGGTACCAGAAATGACAATACATAGCTTAACCTACCTCACATCGAGTAACTACACGGAGCTGAGCCTCAAGGGGATGTTGGGCAAGTTTTACATTATCTCTTTTACAGTATCTCATAATTGATTTTGCGCCCATATCCTCTCTTGAAAACACAGTTTTCTGTTAAAAACAATTTGGATGGATACTTTTTTATTACCTTTCCTATATGATGCTCTTTTATGGTAAAAGATGGTCCCTGCCCTGTAGTGTTTTCTGTCTGATCAACTCAGACAGACAAAATAAGTTTTACAACCTCTATTTTGCAAAAGGGGAAATAGGATATGGAAACATTAAGGAGACGGCTTCTGCAAGATCCCAGAAAATGAGATTTTCATATATCATAGAGAAATTGCAAATTCTGACCACTTATGGAAATAGAGTTATTGGAGAGATAAATAGATAGATATAAAAATGTCTATTTTTTTGTCTCACACTCCTTATTACAGAAGGATCTGGATTTTACTGTCATTGTGGTATTTAGCTCTTCTTCAACATAGGAAGATGATGTTTAGATCTATTTTTCAGATGATGATCTCTGGCACAGAAATGCTAAAGCTTCATTCTAAAAACAGATTTGAGCACCCAAATGCCTCTCTAATCTCTTGAATTCAATATTCTGATGTTATTGGGATTTGCATGAGCCCTGTTCAATTTTGTCCATGCTCTAGAGATGCCTGAAGTCCCTTAAATATGTTGGCACAACATTCCCTAGGGTCTGATGCCACCAAGCGATTAGGAATCCTAATTATATCAAACCCAGTGCCTTCCAAGTGTGTTCCACTGCCTGGTTTACCTGAAAGGCTCCTTAGAGGCAATTATGCTTTTATTTTTTAAATTTTTTTTTCCTCCTGAAAGATAAAGTAGAATTTTCATCTTATCAGCAGTTTAGTGTATAATCTCTTAAGATACAGATACAAGTCCCACTCCCAAAATAGGTTTCACTGTCTATTCATAATGAAACTGCTTTCACAAGACTCCCTGGATGCATCTGTTGGTGGCAAAGGCCCAGATCCCACTTAATGTCAGGCTTTCAACTGAAGTGCCCAGTTTGGCGTTCACTCATTTTTTTTAAAATTTTAGTTTCCCAGAAGGTAATGCTCCATCCTTGATAGGACCAGAGAGAACAACTTTAAGCCAAAGGAGTGTAGATTTAGATTGGATAATAGGAAAAAAATTCTTCCCTGTGAGGGTGGTGAGGCCCTGGCACAGATTTCCCAGAGAAGCTGTGGCTGCTCCATCCCTGGAAGCATCCAAGGCCAGGTTGGATGGGGCTTGGATCAACCTGGGGTAGTGGAAGGTGTCCCTGCTCATGGCAGGGGATTGAAACTGGATGATCTTTGAGGTCCTGGGCTTTATGATGTCCTTACTCTTAAAAACTCTGTAATAACAGTATTCAAACTTCTGTGCAGTCTTGTTAATGGGCCAACTTGGAATTTCTAGACAATTAAAATGGTATGCATCAAGAGAAAATGAGCTCAGAAGTCACTGACAGTTCTGGAAACCAATGTCAATTTGTCTTTTACTGTGACCTCCCAAAGATTCTATTCCTGCTTAGTTCACTTTCCATAGGTCTATGTGATACCTTGTGGAGCTTCACTAAGAAAAGAAGACAAAGCACTGCAATAATCACTTTTATGCTTTAAAAATACTGAGATATATGTGTATCTATCTGTCAAACCAGCTCCAACCCCCTAAAAACCACTGAAGCTCCTCTCCAGCCTTCTGGCTTTTGTCTCCACTGAGTGAGAGGAGGCAGTCGGCCGGCATGAATCAAATATTCAGGACTGCAAAATTCTCTCCCATCTGTTGTAAAACCAGTGCAAGCATGAACAACTGAGAGGTGAAACAATTTTTCAACCTCCCCAGCAATCTCATAAATTATCTGCAGCTAAATAACCTAGAAAGCAGAGCAGAGTCTCCCAGCCTTAGGTAACAATTACACTATGTGAACTTTAAAAAACCTCATGCTAGCACTCAAAATTAGGAGCTTAATACTCAAATGAATTGTGAAGTCTTGGTGACAGCATTGTTTAGAAAATGCTCTTTGCAACCCACCCAGGTGTTGTTCCAAATTGTTGCTGAATGGAGAAATGTCGTGCATGGTTTCACTGGAGAAGAGGAGGTGTAAACTGGTTTTAGCTCCCTCTGAAACAGCCTTGGCTTGCTTGCCCATGAGAGACAAGGGAATGTTCAGGCCTCTTGCTGAACATCCAGTGCTGCATTTCAACACCAGTGCAGCTGTTTGACTTCTGAGGTTTTCCTGAGGTCAGAACAAGATTTTAGCTCTTAATGACAGTCCCTAGCAATGTTTTTAAAAGCTGTTTCTCCCCCACTTCAAAAGGCATCAGTATTTTACCAGGACAAGATCAAATGCCTCATCCTTATTGTTTAAGTTCATCTGCTTTTCCTCACCCTTCTAAATAAATATTCTTTCTTCTGATGACCCTCAAACACTATAAATCACTATATTATACACGTATGCACCCAACACTGCCATTCATCAATATTTTGCACTTATGAGCCTTCCACTTTTGCACAGCTCAGAGACAGGAATTCTCAGTCAGATGGGAAGGGGGAGCTCACAGGCAGGAGATGATGATTTCCCAGGAATCCCACAGCTCCTCTGCAGAACATGGCTGGGCTGAACACCCCATGAGGCTTTCAGCGTTTATTGCTTGATCTGCTGCTTCCACGGGGGAAGAACATGGGAGCTGACAGCCTTTGTGCCCCTGTGAGCCCAGTAATAGCTGGGATCAGCTGCCAGGGATGCAGACAAATCATACCTGAGCTCCAGGTTGGCCTCCACTGGTGACGTTTCACAGGTCCAGCTGATGTATTTAGTTCACAGCTCCCAGCATTGGAAAAAGACAACTATGAGTGTCTTCATTTTATGCAGATGAAAAATATACCAGAGGAAGTAATCAATAAGATTTAGGAATAGAATCTCAACCTCTCTGCACAGACATGATGCCATGCTGCTATTTCTTCTACTTTTCCCTAAGGGCTCATCTTCCTGTGGAAGCATCTGAGGCAATGTGCAGCCCACGTGCACACAAAAGCAGACAGTACTGATGCACTCAGGCATCTCTGGCTCTCCAAAACCATAAACACATCCACCAAGAAATAATTTTGTTCAAGAAAATGGCATGTTTCTCTTAAAATATGTCCCCATCTTCTGAATTGTTTCATAATTACATGAGCTCCAAGTAACCGCCTTTCCTCTGGTGCCTCATAATCCCTTCTACTCTCATTTTTCTTGGCATTTTTACCTTTTTTTCCAAGGAGTGCAGGCCTCAAGCAGGTGTCTCAGGTGTGTTCTCACGAGCACTTAATAGCAGCATACTAATCTCCTCTGGCTCTTTGATTTAATGTCTCCCAAAATAACATGTTATTTATTTTTCTCCTGCTGTAGAACGTGGCAGACATGTAACAATTATACTGCTTAGTCTCATCCCAAATTTCTTCCAGCATTCACTTTTTCCCAAGTTTCTGTTTCACCTGCTGGCAAATAGCTCTAGTCCTGATTATTACACCCAGGTGAAACAAGGAGTAATTTACCCTTGTTTCTTAAAAATACATCTCTTCTGGTGGCCATAGCAAATTGTTTTGGGTTTTTCCTTATTAGTTATTCATGAGATTCAATTCATCATGATTATTGATTCTAACCTCTGCAGTATATGAATAAGCAATCTCATTGCTTAATATTAGTGCCTGACCATTCTTCTCTGCAACTAATGACCTGTCATGGATATCTGGGTCTAAAAAGTTATCAGGAAGCTGGAAAGTACTTAATTACTATTAAGTCAATAAAACAATGATTGAACTAATAGTGAAAAGCTGTCAGTGTTTTGCTCCCAATTAATAAGAAAATAAATTAGCAATACCCCCAGAGTGACACATCAGCAATCAAAATAATTTTTGATGCAGGGGCAATGTTGAGGTTGCATTTTTCCCTTTGCCAAAGACTTGCACTGACACGTCACCTTGGGAAAAGCACAACTCTGCCATCCCCATTTTTGTACAGTTTGCTGGGAGAATTCTTTTACGCATTTCTATTACTTTTAACTTTTCTGTGTGGAATATGTAATAGAAAAGCAATTTTTCCAAATATCCAAATCTCAATCTGAAGGACATTACTGTATTGAGAAACATTATTTTGCCCCTTTGATACCCCAGAATTTAAAACCCATGCTAAGCAATTAATTCCTCCACTACATCTGCCCTAACCTTTAAATTAGTTCAATTTGATATCTTAGTTTTATCAGATGGATATTGGCAAGTTCCGTGAACAGTCTCACAAGCATCTGGATAAGGAAAATGGAGTGAGTGATTAGTGTAGGATGCAGATGTGCACTGGGAGAACAGGAGATCCACCATCTGGCTTTGTGCTGAAGATTATCCAACAACTGCCTTTGGGGTCATTGTAACCTGCAAATCCTCCACAACTCAGTACCCAGCAAGGAAACTGGTTGCAGGAAATGGCACAATTCAGAGATGAGATAATACTGTTAATCAGGGAACACTTTTAATGACACTGACTTTAAATTGATTGCTATACAGGTTTTGGAAATTTTCTTTTTATTGGCATAAATTCATGGAAAACTCTTGAATGTTCACAATAAAAATAAACAAAAAATTATTCATAATCCAAAATAGAGCTTTCAATAGAAGGAATATTAGGGTTGGATTGAGCCACCACCAATGTCAGGATTTAGGGCCTCAGATAAATAAATATGCTTGAAGTCACATTCATCCTGAAGAACTGGTGGTTTGAAAAAGTTTATCCTCTCAGTTACAAGGAAAGAAAAACTGTCAATCAGTGGCTAAGGGTCCCAGAACTCCTGGTTTCCCAGTTCAGAACAAGATTTCTGTACAATGAACGTACATATACATCTTTGCTGTAGAATAACACTAAAAGTAGGTTAGTGTTTATATCCTGATTGGGGTTTTTTTTTTATTTTTAACCACATAGCCATAAATTCTACACTTTCTCTAGAATATAAATTTATGTGTGCATATAATATAAATTGAGTAAATACAGATGAACTGCTGCAGTTGTCAGATCATCGTTAGACAATTTAGGCTTTGAAGTCATTCTTTATTACTCAGTTACTGTGATTTTCTGACTTTGATTGCTATAATAACATCAAAACACAGTGCAGCTTTTAAATATATTCACTTCAGCCTTTGTTCTTAAAAGAGACCAGTTATTTATTTCTGTCTTCTGAAGAATCTCATAATCCAAGGAAGGAGTCAAGTGTCAGGAATGCTGTGAAATGACTGAGGATTCATGTCCATGCTGGTTTCTACATAATAAAACTGTTTGTGATTTTTTTGTATGTACATTTTTATACATGTTTGTGTGTGCTGGAAAAAACCAAACACTAAGACACAAGCAAAACTAAACTACTATTTCTGTACATGTATGTATACAAGTAAAATCAAAAACTAGGGCTGCTGACAAAACACTTGCTGACAAATCAGAAAGTATTACCAGCATAAAAAGTATATGAAAATACCAAATATTATATGGTAAATCTAGACAGTATTACTTACGTAAATATTTGTCCATTCAGCCCTACTAAGAGGGGAATTAAAGTTTGGATCTAAATGGGCTGCATAGGCTTGAAACATCTTAATGCTTTCTGTTTGTATCATCAGAAAACAATTATTATTTCTTTTCAAGTTTTTTGCAACTTTCCAAATTTAAATTTGTTTTGGGATTTTTCATTTGCTTTGTTTTTCATTTTTTGGTTTGGTTTTATTTTGCTTTGTTTTTCATTTTTTGTTTTGTTTTGTTTTTTGTTTTTTTTTTTTTGGTTGGTTATTTTGGTTTTTTTGGGGATTTTTTTGGTTTTTTTTTTGTTCTTTTTGGTTCTGGTTTTGGTTTGTTTCTTTTTTTGTTGGGTTTTTTTTTGTTGTTGTTGTTTTTTTTTTGGGTTAATACTATGAATCTTGTGATCTCTTGGGATTTTATGTGTTTTATAGAGATAAGGGCTGGAGCCCCCCTGCTCTGGAGCCAGGCTGAGAGAGTTGGGGATGCTCAGTCTGGAGAAGAGAAGGTTCCAGGGAGAGCTCAGAGCCCCTTCCAGTGCCTAAAGGGGCTCCAGGAGAGCTGGAGAGGTACTTTTTACACAGGCTTAGAATGATAGGACAGGGGTGAATGACTTCAAACAGACAGACAGCAGTGTTAGATGGGATATTGGCAAGAAATTATTTCCTGTGAGGGTGGTAGAGCCCTCTTCTACTTGAACTCATTGCTCATTAAATAGTGGTCAGGACTTTGTGAGTAGGGAGGAGAAGAACAACAACAAATGCAGACCTTAAGAAATGATGGGTAGAAGGAGTCGAAAGAGAATAGGACTTTTTACAGTATGTACATTTTTACAGCTTACAGCATGTTGAGATGTTCACTGAAAACATTTATAAATACAATTTGATTTGCTGCTGTGTTAATGGAGGAATTTGTAAGAGATGACCGCTGGAAGATAATTTCCTGAAGCCTTTTTCATTGGAAAACTTTTTACTTACCTTGATATGAATATAACCTGGTAACACAGTAAGGCTCCAAACATTCTACCCCCAAATATAGAACATCCAGAATATATCTATTTATATGAGTTGTGGAGACATTAGAAATGTTTCTCTAGTGGTTCTGGTTTGCAATTCTGCACATCTTTTGGACACCTACATAAAAGAAATGTTTCTTTTGCTTCACCGATCAAGGCCCTCTCCTTTTGTGCATTTCCTCAGTGAATGACTTCTCTCCATAATGAGGTCAAAACCACACCAAGTTCATTTCAGGAGTTCTACAAAGCAAATTATTGAATTATTAAGGTAGAAAAGACCTCTAAGATCATTAAGTCCGGTTGCTAACCCAGCACCACCAGGTTCACCACTAAACCATGTCCCCAAGGGCCACATCCACACATCTTTTAAACACTTCCAGGGATGGAGATTCCAACACTGTCCTTGTCAGCCTGTTTCAATGCTTGACCACCAAATTATGTAATTAAGATTAAAACCCAGATGAGCAAAATGCCACAAGGAATGAAAAAAAACTCCAGGAGAAAGTACTAAAACTGACATCTTTGAACTTGTGAAATATCCATTGTTATCAACTTTATATGCAAAAAGACACAAGAAAAATGATGGCAGGTACAAAATAAATCATGATTTAATTTGCAGTTGAAAGTTAATTGAAATGTCCTGTTTAAAACCACCATAACCTCTCAGTATCAGTGCCCAGGGTGAAGTTTTGGACACAGTTCTACAGCAGGCATAGTTTTACTTCAAACTTTATTGGCAATTAACTCATTTTTCTTTTCAGTTAGTATAGCACTGCTGGATTATAGGTTAAACATATATCATGGCATGGAGAGAAAATGTCTGTGTGTCAAAATGCCAATATAGTTTTAGATATCTACAACTGATTAAAAATAAAAAAAAAAATGAAAAAGTGTTGGTTGTCTTGAAAAAAGTTGTTTTTAGTTTAAAACCAGGATTTCATGGCTATACAATGCACACTTCTGGTTTACCCCCATTTAAAAAAGAAGATAGTACTATGTCTTAGAGAATTTTCCAAGAGAGAAAACAGAAAGTGTGCAGATGTTCATTTAACATAGGTATTGGGATATAGAAATGATAAGAATAAATATTACATGTCTAAGCAACTCCCTTTTCTTCTTCCAGGGTCTTCAGTGATTGTGTTAAATAATTGTGTAACCTCAGGGTCCCAGAATTGTGAGAAGCTGATTTTAAATATGAAACCAATTTGATGAATTTCACAATAGCCTGTCTTAAAGTAATCTAATTTAGAATCATTTTAAAGGATGGAAATTTGACATTTTAGTTATAGTAGGTTTGGTGGTTTTGTTTTTTTTTTTTTTTTTTCTTTTTCCCCATGAAATATAGATATATTTTCATTATTATGCAAACATTAGAACTAGTTTGACTAATTATTTGACTAAGCATCCCAAGAAAGTATATGGATGGAATTCGTATTCCCAAGGATGATAATTGTGCTCATTTTGGGATCCAAGATGAATACTAATTTGACAACTTTCTCTAAATTCCATCCTTTTCTATAATAACCACCTTAGCTTAGGTCAGTGGTCTTGAAGCAATATGTAGAAGTCCTAACTGATTTCAACATTTTTATCTTCCTCAGAATTATGCATAAAATCTCTATTTCTCCTGTGAGACCATCTCGAATAAATTGCATTAATTCCTGTATTTGCTGAAACTGTCTTTCTTTTGCTAAGCCACGTGCATCCAATTATGTGAAATGGGAAAAGCTTTAAAATATCACATTCTGGCATGAAGTGTTTGAAAATCTTTGGGGGATGTTAGTTTGTCTTTAATAACAAGTCCCAAATTGTGCCTAGTGGGCCTCTTCTCTGAAAACAAAGATTCCAACTTGCTATTAAAAGAACCCCCAAAACAAAACCCCAAATTATCTCATGGCTGCTATCTGTCAAATGAAGAATAATTCTGTAATGAAGAAGAAAGGATGAAAGGTAAAAAAAGCCAATGAACTCAAAAAGAGAAGCTATTTTTATTTACTTTAAGAAGTACAAAGGAAAAAGGTATTTTTTTTAGCCCTCTTTCCCTATCTTCGTAATTAATAGTTTCTCAATATTTATGCATGGGTTGGTTTGTTTTTTTTTTTTTTTCTTTTTTTTTTTAGTAAAAATTAGAACTATTTTCCAGGGGAAATAAAAAGAAAAGAAGAAAAAGACTTTTAAGAATTTCTGCTAGGCATATAAAACGTCTCTTTGTTCTGCATTGTGCTACATTTTGCCGCTGTCAGACACACCATGGAGAATGTCAGTTGGCATTGGTGGGTTGTTTGGTGAGTACATTTTATTTTCAAAAATTGTTTTCTTCTTATGGAACCAAACAGCACTTGAAGCAGCTTGTTTTATTTTGTGTTAGACAGGCATTTGCTTCTGGGTGTATGAAAAGTGCAAATTAGCAACCAAACATCAGAAGAGAGAATGAGGGAAGTCCCCATTGGGTAGAGATGGGGTTTTTTTCCCTTCTTTTTTTTTTTTTCCCTGGGATCTGAAAATGCAGGCATATCCACTGGGGTAACAGGAGAGGGAAGAAATATTGCAAATAACATTCAACAAGTGGTCTGATCCTGCTTCTGATGGAAGTTACACTTTCTCCCTCAGAATACACAGAGGTGTTACCTTTCTCTCCAAAGACCGACAGATATGAACCTAAGAATACTGGACAGGAAAAAATATCCTGGATTTCTAAGCTTCTTCCCCAGCTATTGCAGGAGCATGTCATGATCTCTGTAACACATCTGAGAAATAATTAGGGTTTGAGGGTGTTTTTCTGCTCTGAGTACTTATACTGCAGGGTTGTTCCAAAACTTTCCTCCTCTGATGTTTTCTCAGCCTCTTTCAAATTTCCACCACAAATCTACTCATGGGCATCTTACATCAGATTTTTCCTGAGCCAAAACTGCTGTTTGGCATGAATAGTCTTTCCTTTCTCTGATGTATTTGCATCCTTCTGTATTTATAGATGAGTGGGAAAAGCACACAGAGTAGCTCAAGTAGGGCACAATGGGACCATAATTGTGTCCTTCCTCTAACCATTCTTTCTGAATATTCCAAAAGTCAAATCCATAAGGTTTCTTGATTTCAGTGGAATTTCTTGAGCCCAACAAACACTGGAGCCTCTGGACTTCATACACAGCACTTCTAGATCAAATTGGGAAAACATACCCACCTCAGAACCAATACAGTGGTGTTACCTGCAACATCCTTGACGTTTAAAATACATTTCCAGCATTTTGAAAGCTCAATATGAATAAAACAAATCAATAAATAAATAATAATTATAGATCCACCTTCTTACTTTAGGCATCTGCAACTTGAATATTCTCCTTTGGGCCAATTCAAAGCACTTTACAGCCCCTGGAAAAGGACATGATGGCTTGACTTGTATAAAGTCCCTAATATACAATCAAATTAATCACAAATAGGAGTATTTTTTGTCCTCTTTTTCTGTAAAATTGGTCTGTATTGGTATCCCAAATGTAGATGTCTACAATATCTGTGACAGTGATCATCTGAAGCCACCCACTCTCTCATACACACATATTTGTAATTCTTTAGCTATTGTCTTTTTGGTTTGATCTTCCCAATCTTTTCCTGCTGTTTCAGTTTCCAGATGCTATATTCATCCTCCTTTCCATATCTGCTTTTCCCCCTCTTCTTTTTATTTCTGTCCTTCCATGTTCCACCCTGTCTTTTCTTATTCTCTTTACTAATAAGTCAGTCTCTGTTCTTACAATGCACCAAAAAAAGCACGAAAGTTCCAATTGTTTACTCCCAGCCTCATCCCCTTCATTGTTGCATTTTCACTTATGTTTGTTTACTTTTGGTTTACAAGCTTTGATCTGAAACTCGTTGGTGTCCCTGGGGTGTTGAATTCAACTGGCTTTGGGTCAGGACCAGCAGCAAGGCTTGTATTAAAATCTTTGTGTAGAAGAAACTCCTCAGCTTTAACTACCATGCTTTGGGAATCTGTGAAAAAAAGTTCACTGTGAAAGTTGTAGGAATACAGTGGAAGAAGTTCTGTGGGAAAAAAAAAAAATCTGTTTTGCCCAAGAGGTGGCAGGTATAAGGCTGATGAGCAAAATGCTTGTGGGAGATGCTAACAGAATTGCACAGCATGCAGAAAAAATGCTTGTAGGAGTAAATAAGAATGTTTGGGCTGAAGATCACTTAAATCAGCAGAAGTCCTTCAATCATTTTATACCTTGGATCTTATACAGGTGTTGGAGTTGTAACTTGTCCAACACTGGCTTTCTAACCTGTCAGTTTTAAGATTGGCTTTGATTACCTTCTTCAAAGAGTCCAGTACTGACTTTGGAAAAACTAACCTGAATCACCAAAGAACTAAGAAACTAAATTCAAACAATTGTTTCCAATCTTCAAACTTAGAACATCCAAACTCTGAACAAACAGTCCAGGCTTGGCTTTTTATAAGTCATTATTCTTTGATCAAAGATAGCTGACCTACCTCTGGCTGTTGAAAGAAAATTACTCTTTCAAAGATAATCAGCCATTGACTCAAATAACCTTAAAACAACCTTAAAAATCTAAATTAATATTTATGAAATTATTTGTGTAATTAAACAATTTCTCTAACAGTATCACTATTCACCTCTGTACTGCAGCCCTGCAGACATCTGACCATCTTCTCTGTGTATGTGGGTGCTTAAAAAAAACTGGTGAGGAAATTAAGAAACTGATTATTCTTTGAAGCTTCTACAGCAAGGTGGAAAGGCCATCCCAGGAATTCAGACATTAACCCTGGATTTGGGAAATGAGGAGGGCGGTCTCTGAGCTGCCAAAGACTTGTGTGAAATTGGAAATATCACTTTGCTCCAGATTACACTCTCTAACTCCTCCTAAATATCAGTTAGACTAGACTTTTGGCTTCTGGGCCTCAGAGAAGGATTCTTGGTCTTGGTCCCTCAATCCAGGGAACACTTGAAATCAGCTATGTGTCTATGTTGGGACTTGTTTAAATATCAGAGAACAAGGGAGGTTTTTTTCCTTAAGCAAAGAGGAGACAGGGTGACAGCAGGACCAGCAGAGACAGCAGCTTCATCAACAGAAGTGTCAGTCACTTGACAGAGGTCAGCAGAGGTGTGGTGATGATGACAAGGTTCAGTTAAGAGTCCAAATAATGAGTCAAGGCTGTGGTGATAAAGAAGTTCCAAGATCAAGACACTCTCCAAGTAACTCCAATCACAGAATGCCAGAATGGGTCAGGCTGGAAGGAACCACAGGAACACCTGCTCCTGCCCCCTGGCACAAGCAGGGTCATCACAGGATTGTGTCCAGACAGTTCTGAAATATCCCCAGTGAGGGAGACTCCACAGCCTCTCTGGTCTCTGTTCAGTGCTCAGTCACTGCACAGGGAAGATGTTCTGCCTCGTGTCCAGGTGGAACTCACTGGGATCAGCTCCTGCCCGTTCCTCTGGTGCCATTGCTGGGCCCTGGAGCAGAGCCTGGGCCCTGCTCGGAGCCCTCCCTGCACACAGGGACACCCAGGGCTCAGGGCCCCTCTCAGCTGTGTCTCCTCTCCAGGCTGAACAGCCCCAGCTCCCTCAGCCTTTCTTCCGTTCACACCAGAAACCGGCAATATTTACAGTACCTAAAGCACCTTGCTCCAGACACAGGTTTTGAGGAAAACTACAAAAAATTGTAGAGGTATCTGGCAGGCACTACAACAAATCTTATGATGGCAAACACAGAACTAGCCAATTCATAAGGTTTGATTTGCTGCTAATTAGTTCAAGCATGTCATACAATGTCACTAAACTTAATCTCATAATGGATTTAGTATTGCACCTGCTCCTTCCCTCCAGTCCTTCTGGAAAATTATAGTTTATGTTCTATTAGGGGCATCGCAACTTATTACCATCCATGAAAATTTACAGTCACAAAAAACATTCTGAGCCTTTCTGTTTCCAGGGGTGTCTATTCTGAGCCTGGGCACTGAAGGAAGTAGTTTTTCTGTCTTAAAGCAGAAGTAAGTGGGAAAAAGCTGGGGTTCTTAATCTTACAAGTGTTTCAAGTGATTGGTAACAAGAATGATTGGCATGCTGCAAGAGTTTTCACAGCAACAATTAATGAATGCATAACACAGGGTAAAAAGTTACAAAATCTCAAAATATAGAAAATATTAGTCTGTTAAAAGGAAAAACACACTATTTGTCTCTGGGCTCAGAGGGATCAGAGGGCTCCCACAAAATATTTTTAATAGATTGAACACTTACATAAATATGCCATGACAGAAATAATACATTTATAATTATGTCAGGAAAGATTTTACTGAGAAATAGAAGCCTGGGAAACACATAAAGCAAAGGACACACTACAAAGAATAAGACCATCACAGTTCATGAGATTAGGAGGCAAATTATTTTGGGGAAAATTTTTCTGACCTTCCTTATTGCAAGAATCACCTTTGCAGTGCAGATTTCATGCAGGTCCCTTTGGCTGTGCTCAGAGACAGGCAGATGAACTTGTGGGGTTCATTGGGTGCACCCTAAGGAAAATCCCAATAGAAGAAACTGTGCATTGTGTTGGTCAAACCAGAAATATCAGATGCACACTGATGTTTGTGAAGAGGATCATCAAACAACTTCTCATAAATGCCAAAGAGATTGGAAATAAAGAAGGTTTTTATATGATTTCCAAACCTAATTCTTTCGAAGATGGGGAAGGAGGAACTGTTAGTCCTTCCTACCTCCACACATACTTGAGAGACAAAAGGATGATCTAGTATGAAGCAGAATTGTTTCATCCTCTCCAGCTGGAAAATAGACATGAATGAGCATTTCCCCCTGTTAAGTATCATCAAACACATTAACTACCAGAAGACGGTGAGGCTTTGAGATGCTGCTCTTCCATAGAGTGACAGGAACTGCTGACCTCATTAAGCTTTGCCCTCATAAACAAGGAATTTCAGAGAGGTTAAGGAAACAACAAAAAGCACAGGTCAGTGTAACAGGAGGAAAAAACCTGAAGCTGTATATTAGGCAGTAAAACCTTTTATAATGAGGGCATAGCTAAAGTTTAATGTCTGAAGGGAATATATCTCCATGGAGAACTCCTATTCTCTGCATTCACTTTTTCATTATCATTTTATCCATTAGTGTAATTTCACTGTTATAGAAAAATGAATGTCAGAAACCAGAATGCTTTGCTTTATTTGTACCCAAGCCAGTGCCAATCAATACCAGAAGTATTCCCTGTGCCCTGTCAATGCACTTCAACCCTGCCTTGTTGAGAGTCCTTCTTAATTGACTCCAGTGAAGCAAATCCAATTTCCACATTCTCAGTCCTTGTACACATATGCTAAGACAGCTAAATTTAAACTGTTTCTGCTCAGTTTTGTGGTGTCTGCTCTGACACTTAGAACAGAAAGAGATCACCTGAATTTGCTTTATATCTTATTTTTAAGACCATTTAATTGGAATGATTTTATGCCACTGTTTCTGGGTGATGTTAAAGTAATATCCTAGAGGAAAAAGCCAAATACATTATTCTACCCCATCACTGACTCTCTCTGAAACCACCTTCTTTACTTTTACTGCTGGATCTGATTTATATCTGAGACATAAGTGTCAATAGCTTGTTTTTGATGGGCAAAATACTGCCAGGTAAAATGGATATAGTTGAGTATTAGGCTATAAAGTGGGGTATGAAGTATAATTCAAATGGGCTTCCTGACACTTGTCCCTCATATGACACACATTCTTTTCATTTCCAATTTCATTGGAACAAGGGGGAAAAACGGTTTCCAATCTGTCCCACCTCATAAAAATAGACCTGTGTTTAATTCTCCAGGACCTAAAATTATCCTTTAGATATTGTCAACCAATCATCCAAGGAAAACGTTCATGGACAAAGTAATAGAGAAATCTTCTATGTACACGGACAGATAAAATATTGCTGCAGCTTCAGTTTTAATGACAGCATTCAAATATTAGTGCTAAATGCACTGATAATACTGGGATCATCTGGCATATGCTTTTATACTTTTTAGTAAATGGTGTAGTTTGGTCCATGGGTTGCTGCAATTTATACATAAAAATGATTTCACAGAAACAAATAGCTGATAATATTCCTTCTTTATATCCAGTGGAGGAACTGCATGCTTTGAAAGAGAGCATCCAGGAGCTACTTGGCCCTACAAGATTACAAAATTGAAAAAAAATAACCTTTTTTGTGCATGGGTATATTTATTTGTGTTTCTATTTTTCTGGTGAGCAGCAGCAGCACAGCCTTGATGTACCCTGGCTTGGTATTAATTGCTAGTTCTGCACCTGGAATTGGAAATTAGAATGAAGACAGCAGCAGTCCAGGGGTCTGATGTGGTTCAGGAAGTGAGTTTGGGACATTCTCCTGAGCAGGCTGAGAGTTATAGCAAAGTAGAGATGCTGACTTTATGAGATAAATTATTTTGGGGCCAAAGACTGGCAGCCTGCATCATACTGGGGAGCACTTCAGCCAGAATCTCCAGGGTTTCTGAGAGATTTCTCTCCTGAATGTCAGGATCATTTTATGGTGATCAGGTAGGTACAGAAATCATAGGACAAGACAAGAGGTCTCCTTGTGGGTACAAAAATATTTGGACTACAAAATCACAGACCCATCTGTGATTTGGAAAAGACATCCAAGACCATCGAGTCCAACCTGTGACCCATCCCCACCTTGTCACCCAGCCCAGAGCACTCAGTGCCACATCCAGTTGCTCCTTGGACACCTCCATAGTTGGGGACTCCAGCACCTCCCTGGTCAGCCCATTCCAAGGCTTAACAAAATTTTCCATGACTAAATTCTTCTCCAAAAAATAATTTGATTTTGAAGAAAACTACTTTGCAGTTAAGCATTCCAAACTGAGGTAATAAAATGGTAGCATTTTTTTGCTCCTTGTAAATAAAGGAAAGAAAGTACTTGACTCCAACATGCATTGCTGACTCTCTGGCTTAAAATCCTCTAATGGACTTTACATTTTTGGCATAAAAGTCCTCTCAGTTGTTTTAATTCTGGTGCCAGTGCAATTATTACTGTGGACATTCACTTTATCTGGAATTGAGCTCCATCACCTTGGTGTATTTCTCTGAAAGTTTCACAAAGTGCATTTCATGCAGCACAGGGCACAGCCATACTAATTGGTCAAAATTACTTTGTTTTCAATGTCTACATTTGATACTAATGAGGGAAGAAAATTGTTATTTGTTTTGACAATCCTTAACTACTGCATCAGCTCTTTCTGGGAACCAGTTCACTCTCCATTAGCAGACCTGTTTAAATCAGATTAAAAAGGCAGCTGACAGAAAATAATATGGGGTTTTTTTCTGCAATTTCTTTTCAGCACTTTAAATTTCAAAATCTACTGTGCCATTTTCAGCACTAGTAATGTTGATTCTTAGTCAATTCTGATTTTTAAGCCTTTATTTTTGTAGTAGACTGCATAATTTTTCCCCTACCTCATCTGTTATGATGCTAAATTTGGCATTGGTTCTTATTCCTGTTATGAAGTAGGTGTTAAATAGGGATAGAAACACCTGATTGTGGTAGACTTTTGAAGAGTTGTGTTATTAATTTAAACTATTTTGGAAATAGTCAGCTCTAGAGTGGCTGCAAAAGTTGTGTAAATCTGTGTGGATACACTAAAGACAGAGACGTTATCCCGTAGAAGCTGAGAGCACAGTCCCTTGAGTCAATTGTATGCCTGATATAGTTCCATGGGAATGAAAGGAAGCACACCAGAGATTAATTTAAACACATTTCCTCAGCTAAATGGAAAAACCCTTACATTTGGCTGCTATAGCAGAGCTGAAAGTCACCATTCTTTGGAGTATCAGCTTGCAGGGTAAAGAAAAGGCTGCAGATTTGACCCTGAAGGATTTAGACCAAAGATTTTTCAGATGTGGAAACCCTGCAGCATCACAGGATACAAATCAGCACAAGAAACTGGTCTTTTATCTCTTTCATTATCAGATCCAAATGAAAAATGTAGGATACAATATAAAGCAATCTAGGTATTTTTCGAGATAGGTAATACTGTGATTCTATGATTAAGAAAGATTATTTGTCTTCTAAAGATGATTTATTTTTCCTCCATCAGCTTGTCTTCCATCATCCACTTTAGGCACATTTATTAAATTTTAAATGTATTTATCTTGTCCTTATGCCACTGTTGTCATTGGCAGTGAGAAGAGGGAGGATCCTTCAGAGCACAGTCAAAGCATTTAGTGTATATTACTGGAATAATGTGTCATAGAAATATCTTTTTCCATTTCCATGGAATCTTGTTGGCTAAATCTATAGTGGTAAGTCACTTCTACCTGGATTGTGCTTAATCCTGTACAGTTTACTATGAGAGCTGGCCCAAAGCAAAATCTTGTCAGGGATGAGGGCAGCAGTCCTTCTTCTTGGTCATGTCCTGGTTCTCTTACTTTTTATAATGTGGATGCGACTGTAGAGCCTACAGAGGGACAGCTCCCTAATTTGGTCATTTAAATTAGATGGACATTATTAGGTAATGGAAATGATTCCCCAAAATAGCTTGATTTGTTTGCAATTAAGTTAATGCAAGGATAACTCTGTCTGCAAATAAATCAGAGAGAAAAAAAAAAACTAAGTGAGCTAATGGACTTTGTTCATTAAGATAATTAGAAATCAAACAAGGGCTGGGAAGTGAGAGAAGCTAATGACCAGAGCTGCAAGAATTAGCAGTAGAGAATGCTCTTGTACCCCAGTTTTCAGACACTGAATTTTATCTTTTTAAGAAGTTTTCTTCAAGTGTTTTGGATTGTAATGGCACCTTTTCCCCCCAACTCCTCTCCAGTGTGTCATGTCTCAGTTTTCATTCAAGCTGTCCCTCCAGCTGGCTCCTTGTCTTGTGATTTTACTCTTTTGGACAAATTGAAGCAAATTGCTCCCAGGACATATTCAAGAGTAGCAAAACCAAGCAGGTTTCATTTTTTCTTTTTTTTTTTTTTTTTATTTTTCTCCCAGGCTAAAACATGCTTCTTGACTACAGGTGCTGCTGGGTTGAGCTTGTTCCCAGCTCTCTGGCAGTTCTGAGCCTGATCTCCTGGAAAACACATCAATTATCCCAGGTGATACCATAAGGAGTCTTGTGTCTCTTCATTACCACTTAAAACATCACAGATATTTCATATATACCTTCTTTTCATCACTAAGTTCCCATAGCTCAGAGCTGTGAGGGATCTTTTATAACCTTTCCAGCATATGGCCCTCAAAACCATCGCCTAAAGATATTCTTGCCTGTCCTATCCTTCAACAGGGTGTGTATATTAATTCCTAAAACAGCAGTGTATTTGGTGCCTGTTCAGGATAGTCTGCACTGGAGCCTTTTAATCAGTTGGTATGAGGCTGAGAATCACAGGGTCATGGAGTTAAGAAGGTTGGAAAAGGCCTCCAAAATCATCAAGTCCATCCTTTGACTGGGTATCACTGGGCCCATTAAACCATACCATGAAGTGCAACTTCATGAGAGGGTGACTCCACCACTTCCCTGATCAGCCTGTTATAAAGCTTAACCACTCTTCCAGTGAAAAAACTGTTTTTATTATACAACCTGAACCTCCCCTGGCACAGCTTCAGGCCATTTGCCCCAGTCCCATCACTGGTTTCCTGGAAGAAGAGGCCAACCCCCACCTCATTTCAAGATCACTTTAGCTGCATTTGGCATCTGATTTCAGACAGTTTCTTATTCCTTCATAGAGAAATCTCATTTAATTTTATGGATTGCCATTGGAAAATGTTTTTAAAAAGATTTTTTTAAGTATTTCTGATTAGACCAGAAACAATCAGTGTGACTCAGAGGTTCTGAAGCAGATACAGCTCAAAATGCTACAGTTGATAAAATAACTCCAAATTTCTCTGTCCTGTCTCTGTAAATTCTGGAAGGAAAAGAATGACTGGTGTGTGTGCTCTTAGCTTGGCTGTACGGGTTATTATTTTTTTCA
The DNA here is from genome assembly GCF_017590055.1 of Onychostruthus taczanowskii. NCBI lineage: Eukaryota > Metazoa > Chordata > Aves > Passeriformes > Passeridae > Onychostruthus > Onychostruthus taczanowskii. The sequence continues at coordinate 1,344,864 of NW_024506994.1, read as the reverse complement.
TGTGTTAATGTGGAAAAATACAGGAATGAATAATTCCTTAAGCAAAATGAGGATGGTGTGTAGAGCAGTGTACAGTGCACATGACAGAGGACTCACTGCAGATCAGACAGGATACATTTTGTACTGAAAGAAAGACAAGTATGATCAAATGCACCATCTGTAATACCAGTAATGTTATATATACTTATATATGTGAATGAAAATTGTTTTGCAGTTCAAAATCCATATGGCATCAGCATGGTCATAAGGATCATTGATGTTACCATTTTCAGTCAGTGAATAAAAAATATAAATTGCTTTTATGAAAATGATATTATTCAAATTTGTGCAATTCAGATGTTAAATTAAATGGCTGTCATCATGCAGATATCAGGCTGAAAATTTTAATTGAATTTTGAAGGAGTCTTTCACAGTGACTTGGCAAAAAGAATAATGATTAGTCATTACATCTCTTATTACAAAAATTCCATCTCCCTTCATTTGTATCAAAGTCTCAAAAATATCAGAGGTACTGGAGTCTGACCCACACAGTGTGAGTAGCAGAGAGAAAAATGATAATTCTATACAGAATAGTAACAGTTCCAGGAGAGACATATGGCCCTGGTATTTCTTTCTGTTAGCTGGGAGCAGCAGCACTTTATGGTTCAGTGATCTGTTGGATAATCACAAAATAAAATAAAAGATATCATTTGTTACAGAGAATAAGCCTCAATAATGCTGTTGAACTACAAAACGACTCCTCTGTAATCACTGGTTGTAACAAGATGTGAATGATCCCAGTGCCACACACTGCCTCTGCCATCATGCCATCATTTACACTCCTAAATGAATACACATTCACTTTCGTATGGAGACACATTACTTGGGTCTCAGAAACAGCGCTGCCATAAATTTCACTTGTTATTTTATTCATATTTTCCCCTCAGGAGAAGAAGTTTTCCTGCAGAAAGCTTCTAAATTCTGGCAAAAAAAAAAAAAAAAAAAAGAAAAAAAAAAAGAGCAGTGCCAATGGCTCAATGGCTCACTGGGATCCTCAGTGGCATATAGTGCAAATAAAATTAGATAAAATTAGCAACAGTCACAGCTTGGTCTGTATAGAAATTTCTGATGGCTTAAGTGTCATCACAGCCACTGAGAATGGAGGTGCTCCTAAATATCTCATTAGAAGTGCTGAAATGCATTTGCTTTCACTAAAATCAGATATATCCTTGAATCAAAGAATCATTAAGGTTGGAAATGACCTCTGGGATAACCAAGTCCAACTGTGAATACAACCTGTGGATATTATCCTTTATTTCAGAAATCTACCCTTTATCCTGACTCTGCTTGTTTGAATGTGGCAACTAGAAAAACACTTCACACTCACACAGAAAATTTTTCCTTTCTGCTTTTAATGTAAATAGATAAACTGGTTTATTTGTAAGGTTGCCACCTAGATTAAGAAAACCAGCGTGCCATTAATTGATAATACTAAAAAAGGAATTTAAGGTCCTTTACATTTATTCAGGTTCAAAATCCAAGTGGGAAGTGAGTCTTAAAACTGTGGCTGAAGAGCACAGGTCTATTCTCTGGCTCTGAGATGAACAATTGCCACCTATCCCTACTTAAACTCTCCACGAATTTTGTATCCCACTGTATTCAAGCTTGGACTAATCCCTGGACCAGATGAATTCCTAAAGTTTCTCAGGAAATGGGAGAGTGCTGGCCAAGTGCCATGGACAACGCTGAGAGCTCAGCACTGGTTTCCAGTCCTTCTGCCAAGGGCCACAAAAATATTTCATGAACTGGGATAGATGCAGAATATGTGTCCTGATCATACTTCTGAAGTTTGTGCAATTCAAGCTGCTCACTGCTTTGATGTGAATAAATTTTTCCTTTATTTATTTTTGCCTTTATTCATAAAAACACCGAGCAGGATTCTCAAAAGCAATTACCCAAATTTTGGGTTCCCCTTTATGCATTGAAAAAAAGGACATTAATTTTCAAAAATAGAGTTTTCTTAAGGATCAAGAGTATAATTTCTCAGATATCAGATCTTGAGTTTGGAATGTTTGACTCTGAAGATGAAAAATCTAACAGCTGTGAAAACTAAAGGTGACAGGTTTTGTAAAGACAAAATGTTATTAAATACTTCAAGAAACTTAGCTAGACTACTTATGCTGAAATTTTACTGTGTTGGCATAACTGAGTTGTTTTAGAAGCTTAATTTACACATTTATCACAAGTTATATGAATTATATTTGTTTGGGGTGGTTGCTTTTTTTTTGGTTTTTTTTTTTTACAATGAGTTTTCAAAGCTTTTGCACCAGATATGGCTGAATTTTGAATCTCCAAGCCTCCAGATTTTTGGGCAGAATTTTGTTTTGCAAAATATAGTAATTAAATGTATTCTTTGTCTTATAATGCTTGAGATTGTAAAAAATGCAGTAAAAATTATAAGGGTTTTAGTTTGCTTTTGTTTTGTAGGCATTTATTTCAATGCAATAGCATGATTTGATTTAATAGTGATATTTCAGAATAAAGATTGTTAATTACATATAACTTGAAATTGAAGACTTTTTAATATTTGTGAGGATGAAGTGTTTGCAATCATAGGTTTTTTTCTGATATTTCCCTCTTAAAAAATCCTTATCTGATTTTTAAAGTAAATATATTTGGATTTTTTAAACTTACACACACACATATGAGAATATTCTTGACCTCTCATGTACGTTTGACTCCATGTACAGGGAACTGCAATAGCACTTCTGATAACTTTTCCACCTCTGTGCCATAGCAACCAGAATATTTAGCCCAAAAGAGAGGAAATCCTGTCAGTGAGCTTGAAATTTTGTGGTGACACAAAAATATACAATTACCATGGAATGAGAAGTTATGTTGGGAAAACTACTGTCCATTCATTAGTCACATCAAAATCATTCCATGCAATACATTTTCCAGAGTTCCATCCAAAGGGAGGACCCAGGACACAGTAGAGGTTTCACAGAAATTTCCTTTCACACCTTGCTTAAACTTTCCATTAAGCACAACAATGTAATCCTGATTTTTTACTGCCTTCTTGATTAGCCTTTCACACTGTTTCCTATCTTTTATTTACTTTTTATAGGGTACAGCTGGATGAGAAACAGCAGAAATACTTTGTCTTGAGACTGGTGTTTGAATCCTGTGTGAATATCTGGAACTTACCCGATCTTCCCCCCCTGCAACCTATTTAATCTTTTTCCTCACTGTAATTGTAATCAAGATTCCAATGGTAATAATTTAAAGATACAATTCTAGACATTTAGTAGACATTTCAAAAATGCCATAGTAACATGGGGGTCTCAAGAACTTCCCAAATTGTCTTAATTTCACCTACATTTATTACTCTTTGGTGGCACAATATTGTGTTTTCTACATTCCTGTATTACTGCTCTGTGTGATGGGAAAATCCCCTTGCTAACATCTATTGCAAATACAGGCTAAGTATTGAGAACTTTTCTGTATATCTGTATATTTAGATAAATGTATAAAATTGGTGATCTTAGATGTCTTAGCCTTAATGATTCTATAATTCTATTTTTCTTCACACTTACACATGTATGAATATTGATGGTAAGGATAGCTCTGTACAAATATTTAAACATAAGCATGTGCATCTCAACATCATCTAAAATGACAACTAAGTTTGTCATTTCAGCACTCTAAAGTTTTCATAAAATGGATCCTAAGTCTACAGAAGCACCAAAATGTTCTTAAGTTGTTTAGAATTTCTTTCTTGCTTCTAAATTTAAAACTAGGCTTTTGGGGCACAGGCTGTACTTTCTCTGGGGGTGTAATTGTCATGTACATATTAATATATGCAAATAAAATTGGAGTTTCAACAGCCACTATTCCTCCAAAGGTTAGATTCTCTAATTAGAGCCAAGCAATTAGTTCTAAAAAGTTTCCTTTTTTTTTTTTTTTCCAGAAGCCTTGCATTTCCTTAGCAGTGAAATTACATCTCAGTCTTTCCTTTTTATTTCAAGATATGAAATAATTACAACTGTACCTTCATTTCATCTTGCCCACTAATTGCTCCCTTTTAACACAGAGCATTTCAAATGGTGCCTCTTTGAGATTTTATAGCTGTCTAATATGTACACGAGGATAGGTGCAATGTTGGAGCAAATTGAACTGTTCTTTGTCATTCTGACACCTTAAATCCCACGTTACTGACCGGGGAACCAGCAATAACTGAGTCTTCAGGCTTAATCTTCCCCCTGCTCCCTTTTTTGTTAAATTAAAATAAATCTTGGTTTGATGTAGGAATAGCATGACCCACTGAGTGCATTCAAAGATGAACCAATAGTTGAACTTTTTCTCTTCCTTTACAATGAGATCTTAAAAAGTTTAAAATAAACAGTATTTGACCCTAGCATGACTTTTTGATTCCTTTTTGTAAATGGAAGAATCAACAAAGATCAAATGAAAAAGGTCAGACAGTGAGAACAGCAAAGCGATTCATGTAACTTTGAATGATTCATGGAACATGATCATTTTTATCATAAAAGAGTAAACAGATCAACGTAACATGCCTGTCAGTTTGTTGTCTGAAACAAATACATCCACAACACGTAACTGGAGGCAAAAGGAGTCTATTCTTCCAGCAGCTCCCTACAGGGAGGCACAGACAGCTCCAGAGGGTAAATCAGCACCCCCAAGACAGACATTTCCCTCCAGTGTGCTCATCTCTCTTTCTCCACTGATTATTTGGGGAGCTCACAGTCAGCAGGCTTGTAACCCATATCCCTCGGCCAAGTGCCTAAAAATACCAAATACCCCAGCAAAGGGAGAGAAGCCGAGGAAATTCCCTGTGTGGCACTTAGGCAACCAAAAAAACCTGCAAGATTTGCATTTGCAGAAACTGGTGGGCAATAAAGGGGAGCTTAAATCCACTCCCTCATCTCACAGGTGTCCCATGCACAAAGTGCCTGAGCCACCAGAGTTCACCTTGCAACCTGTCCCCCATCTCAGTCCATAATGAGGGATATAAATACCTATCCAAACACGGTAGGGAAAAATCAAAACCAGAGATTAAGAGGCTCAAAAAGAGCTGCAAAAGGCTGTTGTAATGAAGATGTGACATATACAGGCAAACGTGCCAAGGACTTGCCAGGTTGCACTTGCCCAGAAAGAGAACCCAGATGTCTCCAAGAATCCGAAGCAGGAGCAGAAGGAAGTGACCTGGGGGAGGTGGAAAGAGACGAGGAAGCTGGGAGCCCATGAGGAATAGAAAGGATGAGTGCACAGGGAGAAGGAGAGTCTGGTGTTGCCAAAATGTCTCATTGCTTCTGTTCAGAGATATGATGGCACTCAGAAAAGGCTGAAGGAGAATTTTGCAATTAGCCTTTTTTTTCCCCCGTGTTTTTCCTTAGGGGAAGGAGGAGAATGGGAGGCAATGAAGGGAAGGAAATAAAATCCAACCTGTTCTTTTTAGTTTATGCACCAGCCCTTGCTTAGGGCTGTGCCTTAAGGCACAATATAGCCCATACTGATTATTATAACAATTTTAAGCTTATTCCCACTTCCAGAAAATTTGTACACTTATACACGTGCATACATATTAGACATGGTAGTAGCTGTATTTTTTTTCAAGAAACAAAGATAAATAGATACTGAAAGCACCATCACACCCTTTCCACCCCATAACCCAACAAAGGTGGCAGTGTCAGCCTCAGCCAGGACCATGTATCCACTTATCTGCTTACCTGTGTAATATAGGCTCTGTCTGAGGTGATGACTGATGCTCACAAGCTAAAGCCTCACTACCTTGAAAGTGAAGTTGATAATTTGGTAAATAAGCAGGGAAAATAAAAAGATAATGCCTTTAGAGGATCTATAAATATAGGATACAGAAATGCTTAATTTCTTCTTTTTTATTTTTTTCTAGATTGAAAACAAAATATCAGATTTTTTGTGGATTACAATTTTCTCATTCACAGTAGTATTCATTTGCTGGTCCTGTAGAGAAAGGAGAAAGAAAACAGTCCTTCAACATATATTTGCTGACTTTTCCAGATGTAGTGAGAGGGAAATACTCTGGTTTTCATAGAATCATAGAATACCTTGGGTCAGAAGTGACCTTAAACCTCATCTAATTCCGCCCCCTTCCATGGGCAAAAATATCTTCCACTATCTCAGGTTGCTCCAAGCCCTGTCCAGCCTGAGCTCAGATACTTCCAGGGATGGGGCAGCCACAGCTTCTCTGGGCAATCTGTGCCAGAGCCTCACCACCCTCACAGAGAAGAATTTCTTCCTAATATTCCTAACATTTAACTGATTTAAACTTAACTTTGCACTGTCATTTGTTGGCATAAACCAAAATGCAGGGTACAACCAGGAGAATAAATATTTTCCTGTGAGAAACGCCTTCAGCAAGGCTTTGAATTCTTTCCCCAAAGCAGGTGACTTCATGAGAGAGGCTGCTGCTGCAGTCATTGCTTTCTAAAAGACAGGAAATATATTTGGAAATTCATCACTACCTGACAAAACACTGACAAGCATCTTTGCCTACAGTACTGATTTGGGGGCTTCACTGTTTGGGCACCTCCCCATAAAAATGAGAATAAATGCTACTCTGCAAACCAGGGATATGCAAGTAGAAACTCTCTGAAAGTCATGCACATGGGTGTACTTCCAAAAGCCAGGGTTTGAAGGGCCTTCCTAAAGCAATAGGTCCTACCTTTTCCCTGGATCAAAGCCATGAGGACCTCCTCCTCTACAGTCATGGTACAACTTCTCAGCTGCTTGGCTTTTTCTTGCCTTTTTTAAGGCTGAGCAGTGTTCAAACTCCAATACTGTCGACCAGAACGCTCTGTCTGACTTGGGAAACAAATCTATTAACATCTCACCTTCTCACAAAGGTTCTCAATACCCTAATCCCCAGCTCCCTGCTGAAACCACTCTCAGCTGACAGGGCTCCCAAAAACTTTGCTGCATCAACCACGAACCCTCTGACGCCAGCTGGGAGTAGGGAATGGATGGCACAGTCTCTTGAGATCTCTCCCAGACTTGTTTTTCCACAACTTTATGAAAGAAGCAGCAGGAGATGGGTTCATTCAGTTTGACCACATGGGATCTTGCCTCACCAGGTTTCCGTGGAGCCAAGGTGCAGTTTAAAGCTGTCATCCCTGTGGGTAATACTCACGGGGGCAGGGACAAGGCAAACACCATCTGCTCTTTCTCCTTGGCACCGCATCTTCACAGGCTCTGGGAGGCGCATTCATACCTCCAGGAGGAGTTAAATCAAGATCTCACTCATCAAAGATATTGTAATAGTCGGCCAGAAATCTAATATAAATGTCAAGCAGTTGTTCTCTGAAATATCATAGGCGTTGTTTGCCATATTGCTGCCTTTACCTTTCTCATGTGAATTTAGTTAGAACTGGTAATAAAGTGTTCCAAAAGAACATGGGAGAATGCTGACTGGACAAAATGAAACTTTCTTCGATAACACTGTAATTTTATCCAAATTTTCAGGGTAAAATAATCAAATGTTTGATTTAATGGTAGAAAAAAAAAAGTCTGGATTCTTCAGTTCCACTGTGTCATCTAATATAGACTATAATGCAAACATATGCATGAGAAATGCAGTGTAAACTACAAAAAAAAAAAAAAAAAAAAACATGATCAGCACGAAAAGCTCAGAAGTTCTCTGGAAAAATGGTTTAAAATATATTTTGTTTTAAGTTCTCACATGATTAAAAGAATAGCATATTTTGTTCAGAAACTGATGAAACTCTATATTCACACTGAAAGCCTGAAGAGGTGTAGCGTGATTTTGAAGGTGATCTCCATTTTTGTCAGTGTTGAGCTTGATAAATTCTCCTAAAACTTTCTAAAATCTTCACATCCAGAGTCTGGATGGATAAGATAGAGCTTGAAACCCAAACCTCTATTTGTCTATTCAAGAAAATATCTGCCAAGTTTTGGAAGAATTTTTGCTATTATGGCGTTTCTCAGCTCATTTAAACATTTCTGAAGCTCCTTGAATTCCACTTTTGTGCATGCTCAGAGATGTTCCTGTGTGATTGCTTTGATACCAGCGACATCCCCTGAGGCAGTTGAGCTGGCAGATGTTTTCAGATTACCAGTTTACCAGTTCAGACAGACACTTCATTAAGTAGAGATACAGACACGTTCTATTGAGAAGAGTGACAATGTCTGTCTTTCATATTATAATCCAAAGGTTAGAGCACAGGCACACATGGGAAAGAAGGCCATGTTCCTTCTCAAGGACACAGGTTCATTTTCTCTCCACTCAGAAGAGAAGCCACAGCATCTGGTGGGTTCCAGCTGCTGCTGCCTGAGCTCTTTTTTTGTTTTCAGTGGTGACTTTTCTAGTGATGTTTGATGTAAAGACAAAAACATCAAGATCTCTTAGTATGCTCCTGTTGAAGAGCAGTAAACCTGAATGGCTGACCTCGAACCAAGAAGGGAAGAAACCCAAGATTCTTACTTGGAATGCAACAACACATCCAGCACTTTATGGTGTAAAGGTGGATAAAAGCATCTCTGTGTATTAAAATAAAAGAAACAGCTGTCTTTCCAAGCACTGAAAACAGAGAAGACTTTGGACTGTAAAGGAACATCTTTGACTCCAGCTCTGACCAGTTGCCAAGCTCTAGAGACCAGTAGGATCTCAGAGATAGTGCTGCACAACCAACCAGCTCCTCACCAAGGGATCATAGTCATGTTTAAGTTTTCATGCCTGAGGTGCACAATGCTCCTCAGACAATAAACCTCAGCATGTAGGACACAGTTCTGGAGTGTGTTTCACACACAGCACCAGCAAGGCAGATGCCCATTCTCCAGGTGCCTTCAGCTGCTGACTCCTCTGCTCACATTATCTGTAGGGATACAGGGAATCCATCAGATTGGTTGCCTGACTCAAACAAAATTTAATCTATCTCAGAGTGCATCACTTTCCATGGTGGGTACATTTAGGGACGTGGAGCTGTTTCTCCAGCCGTGTTGCCCATATTCCATGGTACTGGAAACTTCAGTAGAGCTCCTCTCCTCATTTACATTGCATTGTAGGAGTTTAAAGCCTCTTTGAAAGAGTGAGACTAGAGAAAGGATACGGAAGATGAGAGAATGGGCAAGACAGTATATCAGTACTTTTATTATTTAGATTTGAAGGGCATGAGAGATCAGTATTCAGTAGAGCCGAAATACAGTCACAGTTTTTGGATGAATCCACTCATGATTTGTTAATCACACATAGAAATTTTCCCCTCCAGTGACTGAGGAGAAGACTTCAGAGGACTGATATTAAACAGGGATAAATTATCTTAGTTTCTTTGGCACCAACCAAGCCTTGACAGTTTACACATGCTGCTCACAGATGTCAGTCGCTTGCAAACACTGCTATTGTAAGCCAAATTTTAACGGGTGACCTATTGATTAAAGGCTTATGTGTTTCTACTGTCCTGTTCCTAATACCTCTACGAAAACTGTTTTGAAGAGAATACTTCTTGAAGCATGCAATGTCAGCTTCCAATAAAAAGAAGGCCAGTCTTTAAAGAGGAGCTCTTAGTGATCTAGTAAAGATTTCTACCTTCAGCAATTTTGCTTGATTAAACTTCTTTGGGTCTTACCATAAGTTACAGTAGATCATGACAGCAATGTTGGGGACTAGCTTGGAAATTGTGTCAGATCTTTGACCAGAAAGCTCCTGAATTGGTTTCACTCCTATTAAACTAACGGATTGGGCTTTGTGTCTGCAGGAGACGTTTTGTTGTTGCGTGGTGCGGGACCCCCGCTGGGCCATTCTGTGCCCTTTTATTGTGTACAGTTTACATGTTGGTAGTGGGCTGTCAGATGGAAGCACGGGCTGGGTTAGGCTCCATTGTCATGCAAATGACACCCAGATTTACATATTACCCCAGACTAATATTCATTGTGATGTCTCAATAAGGTCACCTTTGATGGATAATAATTTTTCCAAGACTACAGTCTTCTTTGAAAGTGCAAATTAAACAGAAGCCCCATTAATAGGATTTCAATAGTCTTTAAATGCTGTCAACTGTTCAACTGTATTGTGGTGTTTCAGGGTCAGGTTCTTCCATCCGAATTCATGGTGGTGATTAGTGACTGCTCTGCAAATAACCCATTTATAGATAAATAAACTATTACTCAGCCCAGGTGTCACAACCTGATATTACTGCAAACAAACACTAGAGAAGTAAACAAAATTTTGGTGGAGGGATTTGTTTGGTCTTTTTCAGTTAGTATAAGCATGTAGTTCAAGAAATAAGAACCAAGACTTGAAGTATCTCACAAAAGGTTCAACCAACACATTATTTTAAGAATAATGTACTGCAAAGAACAGGATATTGGAACTTTTTGAAGGAAGGCTGCTGAAGACATGATATTCAGTTGTCTCCACACAGTGAAATGCCAATATCCATCCTTTCAGTGAGCTTTGTAGATGTAGAAGTGCTCTGCCTTTACAGTACTTTCAAGACTATAAGAGCAAGAGACACAAGGAAGGCTTCAGAAGAAACACAACCTCACTTTAATGGCTCCTGCTTTATCAGGAACTCCTCCCTTCATCCAGATCCCAGACCTAAGGGATTTCCTCAGATTTATGTCCTTCTTTTATCAAGTTTCTGCAGTCACCTGTAATTCCTGACATCTGAGCTTCCACTCCTATCTAAGACTTCCAAGCAAGGAGTAAATTTAGGGGGTTTTTGGCTGCTAAGAAAGCATGTTCCTGGCCACTGTGTCTGAAGTAAGACTGTCATATTTTTATCTGGCATTTCCAGAAAAATTTTTGCTTTTACTGTTCTATACAGAGTCACTACAGTAACTGAAAAAGAAAGATAATGTAGTGAACACCCACTGGCCTCTGCAGAGCATATGGACAGGCAAGATTAAAGTGAAAGACCCATTTCATCTGGGCTCAATGTGAAATAATGGATGGAAACCTCTACAAAATGTCCTCAATTCTGAAATTCCATCTAAAGAAAATTATCATGTGAGAAGAGAGGATGTCTCTAAGAGTGTTCCTCATATAGGGTACATGGTAACATTTGTCTGACCCAATTAAACACCTACAAATTATACTTATATACATTCTTATTATTTAAAAGAGAAAAATATCTGAGAATAAACAATCCCTAAGAGATTTCTCTTACTTTATCCTGATTGTTGGCTTCCTTTTTGATTAAATATCTATCAAGGGGTCCTAAGTTTCTGTGCTCAGCTCTTCACATGAGATATGGATCTAAGAGGAGATGCAGACCTGCCCTAGGATACCCTTAAAGACCTTCAGCCTTTGAGAAGGTATTTGTCGTTAGGGCAGATGAATAACTGCCTATAAAAGTGGATTCTGTATTTCTCCCATGCAGCCAGAACCTTCACAGAGCTCTTCGGCAAATGTAGATCATCCCCAGATACCATACAAGAATTTGAGCCTGTGTCAATCACTTCTCCAGGACCTTCAGCTCCGAAGTCTGTTGGACTCTTGAGGGAGACTTGTGAAGAAACAACCCTGTCCAGCTGAGTTATTTGCCATCAAGACCCAATAACTTTTAACTTCCCAATGCCTATGTTCCAATTTCTCTCTTTATGGGATAATGGGAATTCTTTCCCATTTAGAAGAAAAACATCTAAAATTGCACGTAAACCAAACATTTAATATCATTCCTAGGCCAGTGAGAGAGAGGTAGTTCATTTTACTGACATCAACATGAGACAAATTATTTTCTGATAATTTTAATCTCTCTTCTCTGACAAGACAATTATCAGATGGTAAATGCCTGTGATTAACTAACATGTATCAGTTTATGCTATATTTCTAGGTAGGGTTATGCTCCTACTTACGTGCTTATCCTGGGCAAGACGTAATCCCTGTTTCTTTGCCCTTTTCTCCTGAGAAACCCTAGAAATTAGCTGTTACCTGAGAGACTCATATTATGTTTCCTGAGAGCTAAGTGAGGTGCAGTGCACTGTCTCCAGTGCAGCAGAGACAGATTTCTCTGAGGATTAAGGATGTGATGATATGTGCTCTTTCTCTCCATGCAGCAACAGTGATTGTCTGCATCATGAAATCCTGACTTTGTGGAAGACAAGGCTGAAGTTACTCTGGATTTGTAGAGCATGAAGATTTTGGCTATTAATAGTTCGGGGGAGGAGCAGAGAATTCTGGGTACAAAAAACTGGTGAAAAACCCAAGCAAAACACACAGCCTTTGATATAGCTTTATCAATTACAACGTTAACTTATTATTTTCCTTGGCTTCATTAATCCATAACTAATTTGAGTGGGTACCAAGCTCGCTCTCTCTCATTCCCAATTAACCCAGTGGCAATTATTACTGGCTTTAGTCTTTAATATCTAAGAACTCTCTTTACCTCTTGAAAGAAGCTTTTGAAATCTGAAAATGCCAAACCAGCTAATGTTTTATTTAAGCCTAGAAAATGAACTTTAGGTTATTCCCCTTTGCCATAGGTTAACTAATTATTTATGAAAAAGGGAATGAAAGAAAGGAGAGAAAAGAGAAGAAAGGAAGATTAATATTCCAAACCCTTTTGGTTGGGAACCCCTAACTTATATGAGGAAAAGTTTGTTTCCTGTGTCTGAGCATTCAATACATGCTCAATAATTGTTTTCTTAATTTTTGGTCAATGTACTACATATATATTAATAAATTTAAATATATCCTAATTAAAGTAACATTCTCTGGCCCAAGAAGTGTCCATTATAGCCTGGGCATGTCCCTGCTATTGACATAAAACAAAGTGATTTGCTGTAAACTGCTTTCTGGGAATGGTTCTTCATCCATTATAAATCCCAGGACTCTGGGGGAAATTCTAGGTCAGTGCCACTTGGTGGTCCAGGAGAAAACCATTCCAGATCTGTGCCAACAGTCAAGTTTCAGTGCTTGTTTAGTGCTAGTGAAGTCTTACTTCAAGAGCAAATTAAGAATTTGGCCTGATTTCTCTTAGGACAGTGCTAAAATTCCCATTGACTTGATAAGTTGAGTTCAGCCCTTGAATTTCTTCCTGAGGCACAGTAATGTTTTACAACACAAGCAATGTAATTGAAACAAATGGTACATTTGTGATCTAAATCTGCACCCAAACAGGTCCAGGGTGTCCAGGCAGGAGTGGGGAGGAGGAAGGTCAGTTTTTTTACATGCAGTACAGCCAAAACATCACTTATATGCTCAGGGGAGAGACAGATGGAATTTCTGAAGGAAAGGAATACATTTATTTGGACTCAAATATAGATGGAAAAATTCAATTTCATATATATTTGGATCTAACCTTTCTTAAACAGGTAACTTACCTCACTTTCTCTGGTTTTGTTATTTTTTCTTTTAATCTTCTTTCACACAATGGTTTAAAGGTAATAAGATTCTTGATTCTTGTTTTGGGGACACCATGAGAAAATAATAATGAAAACAGTTAAATAAAAGAGAAGAGTGTTACTGCAGCAAAAGAGAGACAAAACATCACAAACATGAGCCAGAAACCCATTTAATTTGTAGTTCTCCATAGCAAGGAAAATGAAAAGCAGTCAAGTTGATCTAATCAGATTGTAATACAGAAACAAAAATCATATAAGAAGAGAAGCTGAGCTCAGCTAATAAAGTGGAAAAACGAAGACTGAGGAAACTTTGAGAAAGACAGAGGAATGCCCTTTATTTTCTTGTTCACACTCTAACTGCAAAAAGCTTAGTAAAAAGCTAATCACCTCATATAAACAGGGTATATCTATTTTATTAAGTAACTCAAGAAAACTGTGCAGTCTGGATGAGTGGAATGATCTCTCACCACCTCTTACTGTTACATCCATGACTCCACTTGCTGCTGTTGCAATCTAAGCTGTACTTGTCCAAGACATTTGTGTCTTTGGTAGTTTTTTGCCATCAGCTGAAGATTAATGTCCCCCAGTCCTGATGCCAGGAGCAGTTTCTCACTATATCCCAACCCGTGTCCCAGCAAAGGAACCCAAATGAGCTAAAAGTGTTATTGTCATGATTTGTACTGAGAAAAACTTGCACTGAAAGCAGGTGAGGAGTATTCACACTGTGCTTTTCACTACATGTGAAGGAGAATTAACCTCCAGCAAGGATCAATGACAGAGCAGCCTGTAAGTGACAGGGATTAAAATTGCATTTATTATACACAAAGTGTTCACAAGTGTAGTGTCTGAATGTGAGAGCCTCTGTGGTTTGCAAAGGTTTTGTTTTTCTCCTCTAGGATCACAGACATTTCCATGGATAAGTGCAAAGAGATAGGAAAATGTGAATAATGTGATGCAAGAAAAAATTTTATTCCAAAGTATAGAAGTTTATGAATATTTAATAACCACTCTAAAGGAAAAAATAAGCACAAATCTTTTTGATTTAACCTTTTAACAATTTCCATTGCATTCAGCAGTACATGTGATGTAGAAACCAACAGGAAAATATTTGAAGAAGTAGAAAAGTCTGAAGCATGTGAAGTTTTGCAATAAAAAGGAATATCCATGGAAACAACCATTTCATTAAGCTGAATTCTGTCAGTTCTAGTGCTGCTTGGCTGTGGGCCATTAATAAATCCTGGAGTATTAAGAAGTAGCAAGTACCTGAGCTTGGATTAAGCACCCGGATTTTCAACTTCATATAAGCATCATCTGTTTTCTCAGTTTCTTCATCTTCTTCAGGTGATGTTAGGTGGAGATATCTGGGGTATCAAGATAGAATCAAGATGAAGAATCATAGAATGGTTTGAATTAAAAATGACTTTACAGATCACTTTGTTCCAAGCTCTGTGTCATGGGCAGGGACCACCAGCTAGACCAGGTTGTTTACAGCTGAACCCAGCCTGGCCTTGAATATATCCAAGGGTAGGGCATCCATAACTTCTCTGGGCAACCTGTTCCTGGGCCTCATCACCCTCACAGTGAAGATTTTTTTTTCTCTAATATCAAATCTAAATCTACTCACTTGCAGTTTGAAGTTATTCCCTCTTGTCTTCGCACTCTTGTAAGAAGTCTCTCTCCATCATTTTTGTTGGCTCCCTTCAGGCACTGGAAGGCCACAGTTAGGGCACCCTGAAGCCTTCTCTTCTCCAGGCTGAACAATCCCTGTTCTCTCAGCCTTTCCTCATGGCAGAGCTACTCCATCCCTCTGATCAACTTGATGCCTCCTCTGGGCTCTGTCTAGGAGCTCCAGGTCCTTCCTGTGATGGGGACTCCAGAGCTGGAGGCAGCTCTGCAGGTGGGGTCTCACTGGAGTAGAGTGTATTTATGTAGTTATTTATTTATTTATTTATTTTTATAATACTTATATTTATATATATAATATTTATATATTTATATGTACAAACATTCTAAATACACACTCGGTAGAGTCCATCCCCTCCCTTGCAATTTAACTGTATATATTCCCTGAAAAGGAACATCAATCCACAGCATTGGGAAAAAGCCAACACCTTGTTTTCTGAATAAGCTTAGATGACAATTTCAAAACTTAAGTTGAATTTCTGTTCAGAAAACAAGCTTTTTCTGCCAGGAGAACAAAATTATCAGGGAAAATTGTTCAAAACAAAAGAATTTTAATTTTTTTTTCATTTTTCCCCCTTTGAAGTGTGAAGTGTATTTTGGAAAACAGCTCTGTGAACCATCAATGTCATGAGGACAGAGGGACAAGCAGGCAGCCAAGCAAAGCCTCTTCAGAGAGAGCTTCAAAGTGATGTCTCCCCTCCCTAGTGTAGCTATCTGAATCAGTCCCTTCGTGTGCTGCTCCCACTAACTAGGTCTAAACTGCATTTCAGGCTCAGAGAGGCAGCAGAACCATGTGGACATGCTACAGGCATCCTGGAGGCAGCAATCCACAACATTAGAGCTGGGTCAGGCAGCAGGCTCTGTCTGACGTGGCTTCCTGCCTCACACCCTCAGGCAAACCTCTGAAATTCCTTCTCTCCCAGGGTTTGAGGCACCTGAACCAGGCAAAGAGCAGGAAGAGGAAAGCAGGGGATCATCTGACTGGGGAGAAGCCACAGAGCTGGGGTGCAAACAGGGGTGTGAGCATTAAAGGAGATACCTGGAGGACAAGGTCTCACCAGGTTCCAGTTCCTGGCAGCTTGTGGCACATGGAAGTGGCCTCTGCTTTCCACTCCTGACCCTATAAATCCATCCTCAGATTGCCAGTCAAGCTCACTGGCACCTAAAACACCAGCCATGGAGCAGAAGTGATGCACGAGTGCCAAGATGCAAATGAGCAAGAAAGAGAACATTCATCAGGAAAATAACTGTGTAGAAGTGAGACATGAGAAGTTTGGGTAAGGCCAGAATAGATGTAAATATCAACAACACTACAACATTTTTAGCTGAATCATTTTTCTCTCTGTAACAAAGTGTCTTGATAAATGAGAACATGTTATGAGACTATATCAAATAAATTTTTCAACATCTATCACTAACAAGTAGCCTTTAAAAATAATTTTTACTTTTTCATTATGATTGCATAGAAATTATGCATTAAAATTAAATCTTCAGTTAAATTAATTCTGAACACATGTATATAACTGTATATAAACCCTTTCTAATGTTGTCTCCTTTGTGCATCCTAGAAGATAAACAGATGCATTTTGATGTCTACATTTCAGCACTGCGTATTCACACATGCATGTACACATTTTGCTCTAATATTGATATTAGAAAATGAAAATTTCCAATTACTAAGAAAAACTTCTCCTGCATTATTCACATTTTATGCATCATTTTTTTGGTGATATATCTTTCAGAATCTCTTAGTATTATAATCCTAGCTGCTGAGCACCACGAGTGAAGATGGAAATAACTCACATAGTTGCCATTTTCAAAACTTTTCTCCTTTCTTTTTTTCCTACATTTTTCTCTTTTATATATCCCACTATGGAAGAAATGGTCATCCTTATCCATACTCATCCACAGACTGAACTTCACAATAGAATAACACTGCCAGCCATGAAACTATCATTAATTCCCTTTTACCCCTCCCTGTGGCCACTAATTTCCACCTCTACACTCCAGCATGCCTCCTCCTCAGGTATTTGGCACTACGTTCATGCTCCTGCACTTGAAAGTCCAAGAGCTATCCATGCTTGTCCTCAGATATTTTTTTTTTCTGGCGTAACAAGCAAATCCTTTCAAAGAGGACTGAGACTGGTGGAAAGCAGAGGACATGCAAGACCATCAAGCCAGAAGAAAGAGGAAGAGAGAGTAAGGATTGGAATAATCTCTTTCAGAAAGGAGCAATTTATAATCATAGAATCACAGGATGGTTTGGTCTGAAAGGAACCTTAAAGATCATTCAGTTCTATACCCCTGCTCCGGGCAGGGACACCTTCCACCATCCCAGCTTGCTCCAAGCCCTGACCAGCCTGGCCGTGGACATTTCCAGGGATGGGGCAACCACAACTTCTCTGGGGACCCTGTGCCACCACCCCAACAGGAAAGATTTTTTTTTTTTTCTCTAATATCTAATCTAAATCTCATCTCTTTTAACTGAAAAGCATTCTTCCTTGTCCTATCCCTATTTGCTCTCCCTTTTTATCGTGAGTCCCCTTTATGTACTGTTCATCAACTTTGCCTTTTCATCTAAATGTCTCCATGACATTTAAAAGGAGCAGGTGGAGGGTGGGGGTGACTTCCTGTCTCGCTGGGTCTTTGTAAAGGAATTGTCTAAGAATCATAAAATAAGTGTCTTTTACAAAACTTTATTCTCAAAGTGATCCCATGGTTTTAATAGGGATATAGTCCTAGGAATGAAGCACTATCAGACCCCTGTGGGGTCTCTGTCCCTGAAGCCAAATATCCTAGTCTAAGTATATTTCAGTAGCATAAATATTTTTTAAATGCTTACAGACCATTTTTATTTGCTTTTTGTGATTTTTTTTTCCAGCATGATTATTAAGTGCTAGCAGAATTATTTTAATGAATAATTTTCAGACATTTGGTTGCTCATGAGCTGTTTGCTGCAACTATTTGATGTTTGTTACTCAAGATGTATGATTAGCTGTGCAAGTCATGCATAATTCCTTCTGATTCTCCCTTCGAAGATTATTTTTTTTAAGTAGATGGTGAAGCATGATGTCTTTTATAAATGTTTGGAAGAATATTGTGTTGTACTAACATTTGTGAGAACGTTAATTTATGGAGGATTACACAAATACTCACTCTTGTCCACCTGAGCACTCACTGACTTTATTTCAGGGTTTCTGGAGTTTTTAGCACATTCAATTTTTTTTTCTTGATACCTCATGATGGCTTATTTTAGGCTCTGCCACAACCAAGATGCTAAAAAAGAAAAAGGGAAAAAGTGTATTGAAAAATTTTGTAAATGAAATATAAAAGTTTTCTTTTCCCCTTATGAAAACATACACAAATTAGAGTTTTTAATATTTCTACCATTCTTCTTTTCTGGGGTGAGTTTGCTCGCTTCGTTTTATGAACAGTTCATTCTATTAGTTGGAACAGCTGGATGCTGGGCTAGCCAAAAAAAATTCCTAATTAACTGCATTTTCTTGCACTATTTACTATCCTTTGATTTTTCTCCTACTAAGACTTCTGTGAAGGGAAAAAAAGAAAGTATTAGAAATATATTTCAACCAAGTTTCTTTTTATTCTTTATGTTCTGAGTTCGTTGTTTTTGGGTTTTTTTTAATATTCTCATAATTCTCAAAGGAAAATTCACTTTTTTATACCAGAATTAACCCCCCAAATAAGAAATAATATGTAAAGCAGATTTCAGCTTTCTATTAAACCTCAGAGGTTTTGGATTCTCCTATCGGATTTTTCAGTGTTCCTTCATTGGGATATTCAGTGGAGGGATACAAGGAGTTTACGAAGTTGAATGTGCAATCCCAATGTGCACTTTTATTTTTATTTCATGAAAGGGAAAAAAGAAGGTAAAAGGAGATCTTGTCAGTCCATGAGGTGGGTAATTCCTGAAGTACCCTACCTAAAATATGCCCTTTCTGCAAAAGTCTAATCACCACACTATGATGGTGCAGGAGGTACAAAGGCTCCAAGAGGATTGTAAGAAGATGCTGGAGCGGTAAGAATTGGCACATGCAAATTTAAGGCTCAATTTAACAATCCCTGTTGGATTTAGCAAAACCCAAACCGTAACAAAGGGACTTTAAATTAATATTCCAGGAGCATAAACCCATTCCTCTGCCTCTGGTAAAAGAACAGCAAGCTGCAGACCATGACTACGACTTGACAGCTAAGCTGGCAAATTCCTCAGTCACAGCAACTAAATTTGACAGGGATCATCAGTCAGAGTCTTTAGCAGGTCCACTTTCTCCTTTCTCCAGAGAGGAGCTCATGCCATCCACCTGCTTGCTGCAGTGTGGAGCCTTCACCCACCTCAGTTACTGGAGGCTTCTATGAGATTTTTTTCCTTCCCTTGCTTCCCACTTCTGTCAAATCACCACTGCTTCTATTTTACATTTGCAAGGACTTAAAAAAGTACAATCCTACAAGGGACCTAGGAAAGTTCTTACTTTTCTTTATTTTTTTTTCCCTTGATGGAACTATTGCCACAAATATGAGCTAAACCTGAGATTAAAATAAAAATTTACTAACACTTTCAATTGGCTTAATTTTTAAGTGATAAACTCTCCTAACTCAGTGATTCAATACTGTTGATTTGCACAAAAACTTCATAGAATGATATAATGGTTTGAGTTGGAGGTAATCTTGAAGCTCATCTCATTCCACCCCCCTGTAACGGGCAGGGACACTTTCCACTACACCAGGCTGCTCAGAGCCCCATACAACCTGGCCTTGAAATAAAACTTGAAATGAAATTTGAGTAAAACTCATCTAAATCTGTACTCCCACCTTTGATTTGTGACAGAAAAACCCGTGGATCTCCCATGAATATGCATATTATGTGCAAGGAGCTCCAAAAGCACAGGAATTTGTAAGTCGAATTCATTATTGTTTGGTTTTACATTTTTAGGATTCCCCCGCAATCATTTTCCAGTTGTGCAAAGATGAGGCAATGTTCGCTCCTCCATGATGCCTTGTTCCCTTCCAGCTTTGAGAATACCTTTGCTTTTCCTTGTCCAAATTCATTGAAATCCTATAAAACCTCCTCCCAAATGGAAATTATTCAAAATCATGGCCTGTAGTTGCTTGGGTTTGTTTTTATTTTCCTGTTTGTTTGTTTGAGTTGGGCACTAGGGACATCACACTTAATTCCAGTGACCTTCCAAGCACAGACTACCTCATGTTCTGAGTTTACAGAAGGCTTGCAAATAAAAAGAAAAATTTACCTACTGACTCAATTTTCCTTCCTAGTTTTTTATTTCACCATTCCTGTTACACATTCTAACCATTTTTAAAGTGCCATGCTTTGCTGATAGCACTTGCAAATGCCCAAATTATGAACCACCAAATTATAACAACCACTAAAAAGCTTTGTCCAAAGAATAATGTAATGAGGAGTAGGTGATGGAGCTGGGGGGGGGGGGGGGGGGGGGTCTCATCTTGGAGAAAAAGAGGTTCAGGGGGACCTTATAGCTCTCTACAGGTACCTGAAAGGTGGTTGTGGCTAGGTGGGGATCAGGCTCTGCCCCCAGATAACAAAAGACAGGACAATGGGAAATGGCCTCAAGTCATACCAGGAGAGTTTTAGATTGAACATTATGAGCATTTTCTTCACAAAAGGAGTGGTCAGGCAATGGAGCATCCTAATCAGAGCAGTAGTAGAGTCACCATCCCTGGAAGTGTTCAAAAAATGAGTAGATGTGGTACTTCACAACATGATACTAATCCCTGTGATATTCAAAGGCTGGATTGATGATCCCAGAGGTCTTTTTCAGCCTTAATGATTCCATGTGTGATTCCATGACTGGGGAACATCTGGGAGATCTCCTTAGCAAGTTTTGAATCAAGACCACAATTTCCAGCTGCAAAGCACTAATAAAGTGCATTTTTATGGATCTTTGCAGCTGATAGTAGATACTTTGAGTTCTGCAATGCTTATCCCAGGCAGCCAGCACTGATTTATGCTGGACTTATAGAACCACAGAATCATGGAATTGTTTGGGTTGAAGGAGACTTTAAAGATCATCCTGTTCCACCCCCTGGCATGGGCAGGGGCAACTTCCTCTATCCCAGGCTGTTCCTAGCCCCATCCAACCCAACCTTTAACGCTTCCAGGATGGGGCAGCCCCAATTTTTCTGGGCAAGAGCAGTATAACATCTCTTATACTCAATGTACAAAGCCCTTGCTGCGTGCACTGCAGAAAAATCACCTACTGAGTGGAACACAAACTGGAAGAATCACATCCCCCACTTCAGTTAGAGCCAGGATAATCTGCTAAACAGTGACAAGGTGCACATTCCGTGCATCTCAGTGCAGCTTTTGCAGCACAAGAGGATGAGGAGAGCACACTGACACATAACACACACACGAGTTGAGCAACCATAAAAGTCTGCAGCAAAGGCAATGCTGGAGATGGAAAAGTCTCTGAAAGCCAAGATCTGACTGGGAGTGAAACTTAAAACAGCTGAAGAACACTCTGGTGTGAAGTGCAGCTTTGACAGCAACTCTGCCATGCAGGGAGGAAAAACAGGAAAGTGTTTCTCGGTGCTGAGCAGAGCAGGAGTTAAAATGATGAATAGTCCTAATGAATAATCCCTGGAAGGGGGGCTCTACGGTAGTAAACCAGATTTGTGTAATCGTTTCTCATTTCAGTTCTGCCGCTAGTTTAAAGAAATTGAATGAATTACTGAGATTCCTAATGAGACAAGCCTGTTTTTCTGGAGATAATTGATATAGTAGCTCACAGTAAATAATAGTGACTTTAAATATTGCCAGTGCTAAATGCTATAAAATTTAAAGTGTTTTCATCAGTCAGGAAAAAAGGGAGCCGGGGAGGGCAGATCTCTTCTTCTGTGCATAAACAAATATAAGAATTGGTTGAATTCAGGACATTTGTTTTTTCTGAAGAAAAAAAAATAAAAGTACCAACTAAAAATATTCTCCCCTGAAAGTTCTGTAGATCCTACAGAATAAATGTTGTAAACAAACTTTGTTCACTGACTTTGAAGTCTTCCTTACCCGTTTCCCCCAACTTATAAAAATTAGACTATTTATAAAAGTGCATAAATTGTAATTTAAGTAAAAAGCCTTGAAATTTTTATCAAAAGCATTCAAATTAGTCTCTCCCCAGGTCAGCTAATGAGTTGTCATGAGCTGGCCTCTTACTGTAGTGCACCTCCTGCAGACTAAGACAGTGAACCATGTTTTCATCAAAGGAAATGCTCATTAGTAGAGCTTTCAGAAACTGATTTGATTATAGTTTCACTTGTTAAAGTGAAATATTTTCAGCTCATTAGGATGATTATGATTCAAGGTCATCTTTTGAAGCTAGTCCTGTCAATATGAGATAAATGGGCCCTCATCTTTTTCCCTTCTTTACGTCTGTGCTTTTTAAACTCTTCTGTGCAAAAGTTCCATAGCCATAATTAATTTTTAGTTCTTCTTTTACAAAGCTGCTTTAAAAAAAAAAAAAAAAAAAGAACAAAGATTTTTGGCTACCAAAAAGGCATTGAAGAACTATTAAGAGAAGGAGGAGGCTATCTTGTTTTAGAGAAATCAGAGAAAATCCTTGAAAAGTTCAGCTTTTGAAATCCAGCTATTTTCTCCTTGACCTCTTCCAAAGTTTCTAAAAGGTACTTTGTACATATTTTTGCATGTATCTTTTAATCTCAAAAGTGTAAAACGAAACTGAAAAACCACCCAAGAAGTACTGGTGGCTTATTAGATATCTTTGCTTTTATGGCACATGATAAATTTAACACCTTTTAAAGTCCTTTTTTTGGTCTCTCCCTTTATATTCACCACTTAATCTCTAAGTGGCTAAAAAAGCCATTTAAACATAAAGGGAAATACTACTGACTTCTATCCACATCCTGAGAAATATTCCATCTACATAGGGCTTGCAACTGAAACATAATTGGTCAGATATTGCCTCATACTTCAGCTTGAAAGACAAGGTCAGGAGGTCAGGTTTTGTGCCCAACATACCAGACTTGAAAGCTGTATATTAAAACAGGGAAAAAAAAAAAGAAAAAAGAAAAAAAAAGGCAGATTTGGTCTCTCCAGTACCAGGAAAATTAGTTTAAAAGTGACATAGATTTCAATTCCCCACAGTGAGCCTGCAAGTGGCCCACCAGTCTGGATTATTGGTCCAGACTGGGATATGTGATGTGAGTGCTGGGGAGAGAGGCTGGGGAGGAGTAAGAAGTGAATTAATAGACTTCGAGATTAACTGTCAAATGATAAATGATTAATCATTTTGTCAACAAATTATCCACAATGAAGCCTTGCCTCCACACCAAAGCACTACCAATTATACCAGTGTAATTGCATCTGGGCAACCTCCCTAGCCAGAGCCCAGTAATAGAACTATTTATCCAATATGGTTTGCTCCCAAAAGGGGAATACTCTTAGTGCAGCATCCTTGTACTTGTATAGCTGAGCTCATGCTCAGGCTTAACCACCAGCCTTTGATTAAAATAAATAAATAAACTCCCGTGTAAATGAAATATACCTATGAACACAGGTTATTCTGCCTGCTCACATCATTAAGACACCTTTTAATTAGGACAGATATCAAATCTGGTTGCAGAACCCAAAAATTCCTTGTCCTTCCTGCTGGATACACACCTTTCTTGCTGTGGGTCCAGCTCTGAGGAGCTTCTTCTATGTTGGGGTGCAGTAACAAATAGTTCTACAGTTACTGAACTAATTAAACTTACCATCCTAAAGGTTTATGTCTTCTGGTTGAGTTTTTAAATTGATTCTTGATATCACTGACCTGCTTAATCTAACAGATTAACAGGGGGTGGTTCTTTTTTTTTTTCATGTGTTTGTTTGGGGGTGAGTTTTTAATGTATGCATTTTCAATTTTTAAATTTAATGTTTTATTTTTATATAATTATTTTATTTTATTTTATTTTATTTTATTTTATTTTATTTTATTTTATTTTATAATTATTTTATTTTATTTTATTTTATTTTATTTTATTTTATTTTATTTTATTTTATTTTATTTTATTTTATTTTTAAATTAGGACCTTGAAATGCAGACAGAGCTCCAGTGTTGTACCAACTCCCCAGTAAGGAGGCACATTCTACCTGGGGGCTTATCTGCAATGTAGCTCCAGCTATTTTAAAAACTGATTGAAGTGATGTGGGTTCTGTTATTTCCATTTGCTTGTCCTGTGACTTTCAATAAATCACTTCATGCTTCTGTGATTCAGGCTTTTTTTTTCTTTTTTTTTTTTTTTTTTTTTTTTAATCATTGCTATTAATTTCAAGCAAACCAAAACAGAAAAAAATTTGCACTAGCCATGCACACTGAGGTATGAGCCAAGCAAATATACTTCGTGGGTTCCATTGAGACTGTGGAGGCAAGTAGGAACTTTCAGAAATAATTATCAGATCTTAGAAGAAAGAGTGAGCAGGATGAATTACCTTTAGGATATGTCTGCTTTGGACTTTCTAAATTAGAAGTTTATTTAGCAATTATCATCTTAAATCTGCCAGCTTGAGTGCAATCACAGAACTTTTCAAGGAAGAGCTGATGATTTTAATCTGAGGTCTCAAAAAAAGTGAACAATTTATCACTTCCTTTGGTAATTTTTCCCAGTGTTGAGCAGCCGAGGTTATTTCCGATGTCTTTCTTTAATTGTTTGACTAACTTCCAGCTGGTGCTTTAATTTTGGTTTTTTTCTTTTCAGTCACATGAACTTGAAACCATTGACAACACAGGACTCCAGGATATTTATTTTCTGGAGTTTTTATTGCTTCCCAGAGAATTATCACAGCCCCAGTGGTGACAGAGCTCAGTAAGTGTTTGGCCAAAGCTCTCAGGCACAGGGTGGGATTGTTGGGGTTGTCTTGTGCAGGGCCAGGAGCTGGACTAGGTGGTCCTCGTGGATCCCTTCCAACTCAGGATATTCCATGATTTTATGACAAATGAAAGCCACAGCTTCACTGAGATGTGGGTCCTCTCCAGGAGTAACAGAAGGAAAAGAGATGCTCTGACCTACTGGTCTTCTCCTTGTCCTTACTCCAAGGGCTTGTCTCTATGCATCAGTTTGTTCAGAAAGCAGTCACTGTGCCCTGCTGAGCAGATTCATTTTTCATTCTGCATAAAAAGAAAGAAAAAAACAGATGGAAAAGAGGAAAGGGATTGCAGACAGACAAACTTACTCTCCAAGTCTTGGGAGGGAGGAAGATGTTCACAGAAAGCTGAATTGAATAAAGATATTGCACTAAAAAGGCTTTTATATTCAAGATTTTCAAATAATTTCAATATTCTGAAGGAGTTCAGATTTTCAGGAGATAGACAAATATCTGATTTCAGACTAATATCCTATTTCAGTGAGTAAAATGAGGTGTGTGGGAACAAATAAAGCATTTGCAGTTATTCCACAGGGCGTGCCAGAGCCATAAACAGAACCAGAACTTTTCTGCTTTACCAGGTTTGCCACACAATGGGCTTTATTCTTTAATCAAATGAGCAACAGGGAAGAATTTTTTATTTTGACAAAAAAAGCCCTTCATGTGGAGTTATAAAATCATCAGGAGAGAAGTTGTTCTGATTTCTTCAAACAGACAGGCCAAAAGTTGCCAACCTCCATAAAGTTGTTTCCTAATTTTCAGAGTCTTTGTGAAACTCTGTTTGTGTGGAACCCTGCAGGCTCACTCCAGGGGAATTTGGTTCATACCTGTCAAAGACCAAACAATGAGGATGCTGAGGTGTACTTTTGTTTCTTTCCTGTGCTAGTATGGTGACACTGATTTCCAAATACATAATTCAGAGGAAACCAAAGCTGAAATAAATGCTGCTGCAATGTTTCCAGCAGCTCTGATGTGGTCTCAGTACTCTATCAAGAAATACCATTACTTACAGGAAAATCAAGAAAAATATAGTTGCAAAGATAGAAAAAAAAATTGATTAATTTCTTCATTAGCAGAAATGTGAAAGTGAAAGAATAGCTTCAGAAAATGAAGGAGAGAAAAATTGTGACACTGCATCAAGGTATCAAGACACAAAGAATCAAGGTAATGATTAAAAATCAGGATCTAATGGGAAGTAAAACATACCAAATACAGACAAATCACAAAACCAGACACTTTGTAATCATCAATGGCCACTAGAACTTAATATTATTATAGTTTCAGAAATGTTATAGTCTTACTGTTGGCTAAATCATATGGTGTTTCTTTCATTTATTTAGTGCTTAAAAATTTCCTTAAAAAGATTTGTAGAGAAGATATTTAAGATGCAGTTCATAACCCAAGATCAGCCTAAATGTGTTTAATGTCTAGTTTCTCAAAGAGGTAGTTTGGGTTTTCGTACCAGTATGCAAAAGGAAACCATGGGGAAGAAAAGATTTGGCAGATTTTCTCTTTCTGACAGGACTCGGGTTGTCTAGTTTTCAATATTTGTATCATAATTCCTTGAGTATAACTAATGTCTCATTTTCTCCCTTTTTGCAAGCCTTTTATGTATATCTGAGTTAAAAACTGCCTTAAAGTATATTTTAAAAAACACTTAAGCCCTCTCCTAAAAATTATCAAGATTTTTATTGTAGGATACTGTTATTAGGAGCTGGACTCAATGATCCTTGTGGATCCCTTCCAGCTCAGGATATTCTATGATCAGATAACTGCAGGTCACTCTTGTGCAAGGCTCTTCACAACCTCCCAGTATGAAACTCTTCCTTATTTATCCACAAACACTGTGGGGTTCATCCAATCCACCTGTAACCATCTAAGACTTCACCTCTGATCTGAACCTGCCATCAAGTCTTGGCCTGTGATCAGCAGAGAAAGAATCAACTCATCCCACCTTGAAAAGTTGTTCTGAGGAATATCCTCATGGATATATCCTTCATGGATAACTGAGGGAGCCTGACAAAGCTTTCAGAGAAAACTTGAACCACCTAATAGACAGAAATTAATGAAATTAATCCCTTGATGTATAAGGTTGAAGACAAGATGCCTGAAAACTCCACCATGGAAACTGAGGTCAGGGAAAGACAAGAAATATTATTTTATCAGCACAGAAAGGAGAAGCTCTGGAGGAATCATTCATTTTGGTTAAAGGCAGAGCATTTTTCTGCCTTCTGAGTCACAGGGCCTGTGGACTCCTGTTTCAGAGCCTCCTGAACTCACCAAATTTCACCTGGAAATTACTTTAGCCATGAGGAATTTGGCATGCGTTACATGATGCTTCACAATATGGGGACCCACTCCAGCCTGAGAGAGTACTTCAAACACCATGAGAAGCTTTAACATCTGTGGGACTTTTCCCAAAATGTCCTGATTTCAGCTTGGACATTGTCAAAGGAGGCCCTGAACCTTGGAGTTTGCTTCCTTGGAGTTTGCTTCCTGCACTTGGCCCACACCAGCCTTTAGTCTATCAATGTGCAGAGCAGTGCATGAAGCTCATCTATGTTCCCTGGTTTTTGCCTGAGGGGCTGGAGATAGGGAACATGTCTAGCTTATCCTAAGAGAGTCTATTTAAGGCAGACATTAGTCAGCATGTTTGCATTTTGTATTTAAATTATGTAAATGTGTTCAGAGACTGATGGGGGCCTATCTGACAAACCTAAAACCAAGTAAATAAGAATAAGTGAAACGTAGTGACATGAAAATGGAAAACCCAAATGAAAATGATTTTTCAGGGGATTTATGCACACCACAAACAAAGACAAAACCACAAACCCAAGAAGTTGGGGCAGGATAAAGTTCACAAATGAACCCTGGGCAGAATGAAGGGAGAGATTTCTTTTCTCATCTGTTCCCTGGTTTTCCCAACCTGGAGCCTAAGGCACCCAGGAGTAAAACAACCACAGGGAACATCCTCCCTCAAGGAAGCAGCAGAAGCAGTAAATGCTTTAACTGGTACCAAGGGCTTTTATATTCATTGCTTCTCAGCAGAGATCTTTAGACATGGTTTTGTCTCCATATTAGGAAACCATGAGGACTCATGTCTTGGACAGACATGGGAGAAGTGGCAGAAAAGCAGCGTGGATGAGCTCAAGTTTCAGGAAAGTTTGAGATGACTCTCCCAGTGTTGGCTTTTGGTCTTATTTCACCTGCCTGTGGCCAAATACTGACTAATGTGTAAATCCTGATACACATGAAGGAAAATGTGATGGTTGGGATGACCCTGATTTCCAAGAGGAGTCATTTGCCTCAAGCTCCTAACGTCAGATAATAATTTTTGAATTTGAGATGATCCAAGAAGACTTGAAAGTGATACTTGGGGCTAAAATAAAGGGGTTTGATTGTTTCCTCTTCTCTCAAGTGTTAAATAACATTTTGACGGAACTGAAGCTGCATCTGAAGATTTTCATTTGATAGAAATTTCCACAGAGAAATTCTAAGCTAAAAAATAACCAGGTTTTGGCAGTAAGAATTGAAAATTTTTGAACACAAGAAAATGCAAACCAAAATCAAATGTTTAGAATGTTTAGATTTTTTAAAAGACCATTAAAATGAAAAAAATCTTATTTAAAATTATCTTAGTGAATTGCATTCTGATTCATTTTGCAATGACTATTTCTTTAGACTTTTGCCAAAAAATATTCAGATGGCTAATTGCTATATTTTTTAAGTTCTTTGATATACATTTTTCTCTACTTTTGCATTTTTATTTATTCCAGTCAAAAATTTTAAAAAGCCAAGCTCAACGTAAGAGACAAAACAATCTTTTGTGACTCATGGCTTACAACAGAAAGTTGGAGAATCCAAAGAAGAATTCACATAGAAGCCAAATTTTTCTTTCCAAATCCTTGGTAATTTTACTAAGTACATTTGGTCAATCTGAAGACAGGACAGCATGTAAAAATAAATTAACTGATTTAATGGAAAAGCAATTAAATTCTCAATTTGTACCATGTTATATTATTTTGGTGTCTATACATCACACTTTAGGGAGCAGATTGAGGCAGCCTTGGGTCCTTTAATTTGGAGGTTCATGGTTCATAATCATGGAAAGCTAAACTCCAGTGAATTGGTTTTCCCCTCTTCAATATTGCTTAGTCAATATGATTATTTGCATGTATTTGCATAAGAACATCCTGGATGAGGATGCTTTTTATATACACTATACCTGGTAGAAGAACTTAATAGCAAGTGAATTATTTCCATGAGTAATTCTGCAACCATGTTCTTCCCTTCCAACCAACTCCTATGAACAATCCTTGTTAAAATTAAAATAATCAGGCAACAAAACCTGTTATTGACTTTACCTTTTTAAAGTGTTCATCTTATTTCCCACCCTGAACACAAGGATAAAGCCAGGACAAACATGTCTGTGTTTTATGATCTGAGTGCAAACAAACTGGTGGAATGGGACTGAAGCTGAAAAAGAGAAAGTTTGTAACTAAACCAATGATTTGTTTATGTCTAGCAGGGTTCTCAGTCCACACCATTCTCCACAATCAGTGTATTATTTTTATGAACAGAATTAATGCAATTTCACATTACATGTTCCATTCACTGCAAGGAATTTTTTTTTTCTATTACATCTTGGACCACTTCAAACCAGTATTTCTGCACTAAGAGTGTTGTGCTTTTGATATTGTAAAAAGTGAGTAAGATAAAAGAAATGTGGCATTGTGTCCTGAAGGTCAGTGAAGCAGAGTGAGCACTAATAGGAAGGTCACAGGTATTGCCTCAGACTCACTGTTGTTTGCACTGGAATAGGAGGATGTTCTGATAAAGGAGAAAGTTAAAAGTTAAATGTTGTGGATAAATTTTCAAGTAAGCTGTTGTATTAATTATTAACTTTGACAGAAGTCATCACTTGTGTAGTTTATCTCCTCTAAATCTTGAATATTCCAATATCAGCCTGCCATAAAATTACTGTTACAGATGGATGTCTGGATTTTGAGGTGAAAGACAAGAAGAAGGTAATATTTTTTTACCATGAATTGTCCCTTTATGCCCTTTTAAAAGTGAATCTTAGGGACTGGCAGAAGTGCTTTTGTGTTTCAGGTTTTGAGGGGGTTTTTTTGCTTGTCTTGAAGAAGGATAAAACCCTCAAATCTCCTAAGCGTTCATCTATTAAAAATTTTGATTTTAAAAAAATTGGTTAATTTAAAATTAAAAGACAATTTATCATTTATTTCTGAAAAATGAAAAGTGATTTTAAGACAAAAGTTCACAGAATCTTCAAGAACCTCAAACAGTACCACCACCATGTTTGACAAGCTCTGATCACATAAAAATACATTTTCGTACTTCAAATCTTCTAAAAATTTTATTGAAATGGGATAGTCATTAAACCTGCTTTCCCCAGCAATGTTTTTTGCAGGACATTAATTAGGATTTGCTGACAAAACATCACAAAGTTTTTGTTATCACTGTTATTTCTTGTGCAATGGAAGAAGTATGCATAGTTGCTATTGAAAAGATGGTAGCTGAGGTTTTAAAATTGCTTTTGTTGCCAGCAGCCAGAACTTTAGAGCAAAAGTCTTACTGATGTGGGAGTTGGCTCCTTTGAAAAGAGGAAATTTTCCTCAAATAACTATTAAAAGTCAAGATATGCATTAAAAGATGCCCAGAGTGGAAGAAAACTATATTTAACTAATATTTTATAAATACTGTGTAACCAACTCTATAACATTTTTCCTGGTTTCAGCAATCTGTCTGCAAACTCCTCACCTTAATTTGACACAATTAGTCTGAATTAATTTAAAATAATGCTTTGGGGTGGGAGGGGCAGAGGGGTCAGCAGAAGTTCTTGGGGCAAGAAATTCTTAAATAGCAGAAACTAGGGTAGGTATATTGTAATTATAGTGTGTCTGATTAAATTTATGACACTTTTTTTTTTCTTGTTAGAATACCAAGTATCACAATACTTACTTTCTCCAATTTTTGCGTATTTTTCATCATCTTTGCCTTGAGTTCCAGCTAGCAAAAAAGTGAAAGAGCAGGAAATAGAGAAGCAAAGCAAATTAGGAAATATTTCTTTCAAATCTAACATATTTTCAAGGAAAAAAGGTGAAAAAATGCCCCATTTCTTACTTTGTCATCATTCTGTTTTCATATTTTTGAATCTGGAAATGCTTAGACATTTTTATCACAACAGAATATTTTTGTTGACTTTTTTGTTGTTGTTGTGCTGCTTTCCCATTTCACCCCACATGAAGAATTTGCTGCTGCTGTCTTTCTGGGAGCAGCCATGAACAGGAAGACAGTGTGGGAACAAGAATGTCAGACTATTACATAGACAAGGTTCTTTGCCTGGGGGCAAGAAAAAAAAAAGGGAAAAGAAAAAGAAAAAACACAAAACACTTGAAGAAAAATATGACATTTCTAAAAATCTTGAGTGGCAAGGAGAAAATGAGGAAATGATTGTTCCATGGCTCTCCCAACACAAGGGGGCATCAAATGGAATTCTCAGGTAATGTGGACAAAACAAATAAAAATGGTGTTTATTTACTCAGTGCAGAGTTAGGCTGGGCAGCTCTTTGCCACAAGAAAAAGATGCTAAAATTGTATTTGTGTTCAGGTGAATATGGATTCCAAACCAACAGCACAGGCTGAATTTAGGAAAAAATCAGGGAAAAAACCTCAAGGACAAGAATGCCAAGACCCCTCCAGTTTGCTGTAACTGGTTCAGAGCAGGGATTCAGACCTTGGTTTGTGGATGGTTATTGGCTGTCCCCGAAATAAAAGGGAAAAGAGGGGATGATCCTTTTGCACCCATGATTTTAGAAAACTGACTGTGCCTCTTGAATTTCTTTTTGCTTTTATCTTTGATCTTCAGCAGGAGCTTTGATCTACACTTTTTACCTTTTGATGTCACTGGTGTAAGGAGAGGGAAAAAAAAAAGAAAAAGGCAAGACATTCAATATGTACAAATGGGTGTAGCTCCTAAAAGGAGTTACAGAGTAGTTTGTACAATTAAGAATCTGGGTCAATACTCAGAAATTTAGTTGAAAAGGGTGGAATTCAACTCCCTTAATTTTATCTTTTTATGAGAAATTAGGTGTCTGCAACAAATGTCTTTAGCTGAACTCATTACTGATTCATATTAGAAGTCTGCTTCAGAAGAAGATGAATCACAGTCTGATTCTAAAGAGAAGTTCTGGATGTGTATTTGGCAGAATTAATTCCTTTTAAGAGGACACAAAGTAGGATCTGTAACCTTGAACTTTTATCAAATATGTACCTAACAGTTGTTCAGCCTTTCTGTTTCCATTTTAACTGTTCATTATTCCTCAACAAAGATTGTAACGAATATTCTTTGTTTATGAAAATGAGCAGAGATAATTAGTTACTTCAGTGCTACAGCATTCAAAGAACAATTCCACTACCTATTAAAAAGAAAGGAAAATAATCTTTCTATAGAACAATGTAAAATTCCAAATCTCAGCCTAAAAAAGAAAAAAAACCAAACTGGATTATAAATTTTGTTACAGGGTTTTAATCTGTAAACAGATTGAATCTGTTTGTTGCCTTTTGCAGTAAAATGGAGCTGTAAAGGAGCCTTTTATGATGAATTTACATGGAGTATTTA
Source organism: Onychostruthus taczanowskii (assembly GCF_017590055.1). Taxonomy (NCBI): domain Eukaryota; kingdom Metazoa; phylum Chordata; class Aves; order Passeriformes; family Passeridae; genus Onychostruthus; species Onychostruthus taczanowskii. The sequence goes on along the minus strand of NW_024506994.1, from coordinate 1,312,291 downwards.
TTTTCACTGAAAGTTACCAACTTTGGATTAAGTGACAAGTAAAAAATGAACTTTTTTTTCCTCCCCCAAGCTTACCTTAGACATATAACCTATGTCCAGGATCGGCCCCCAGCACAAGCTTTGAAAGGAGAGCACATAATAATTATTAGGTATAACAAGAATTAATTAAAGATTAATTTTTTTTTTGTAGTTGAAGGTGTCCCCACCTATGGCAGGGGGATGCTTTTGATGGTCCCTTCCAATCCAAGTTGTTCTCTGATTTTGTGATTAGGTACAGCCTAGAGCTCAAAGAATCCTCCTATCATTTGTGAAAAGCAACTGAAGGAAATGGGCCTTTTTGGCAACAGGTTGAACCTCCCTATCCAAAAGCTCATCCCCCAGCCTAAAAAATGTAGATGTCTGCAAACAGAAAGGTCATCACAACTGCAGCATCATTGCTCTGGGAGGTCCAGCCTGTTGGGGCTCAGTTCTCTGCCAGGTTTAGCAGGAAGTCAAATTTACCTTCTATTACCTTGTTAAAAACAAATTAGTTTGACTCCAGGCAGCTCCAATACTGTAGTAAAAACTAGAATTATTCAGAACTGCAGTGGCTGTTACCCAGGACAATCAGGCCAAATTTACCCTGGTACCCTGAGTGGTCTTCTGGCTCCTCCTCTGAGGTCAGCTGCAATTTTGTGGCTACATCCACCTTATTGACCTCTCTGGCTCTCCAAAACAGGTGAGCACATCCTAAATGCTTATTGGAAATGCTCAGTGCCCAAGCCAATTCCTGAACAGTGCCTGAAAATTGGCTGGGAGGTGTAGTTAAACTGAGCAAAAAACTCACTAGCTGTTTTCTAATAATGTAAAGGGGCAGACAATCAAATTTGGAGCCCATACTGTCTGACACAAAACAATTCACAGAACAAGAAGGATGTTTGAATGCTGAAGTTGGCCTCTGATTGGATTTTGCTGTATATTTGACTACACTGAACCTTCAAGAGGACATGGGGCATATAAGAGTGTGTGGTGATGTAAATATCACTAAATTGTATGTACTAGACTTGAAAATTATTGTATTGAAGTGTCAGGGTTCTTTCTGCCTCATTTATCTGCAGCTGGTACAAACAGCCATATTAAATTTCCTACCAAACTCAGGAAGATAAAAAATAAGGGAAGAAAGGAAGCACCACCACCAGAAGCTTAACACTGCTAAGATTTTTGGTACAATACTCCTGAGTGAGAAAATATTCTTTGCTTTATGGGACAACTGTTAATAATGCCAACTTGGAGACATATTACAAATTCAGACATTCAGGGGGTTTTTCTAATCCTCAATTGCAGTTTGTCAGTGCTTCAGGAATATTCCCTTGCTCCAATTGTTCATCCTCAGCAGGAGCTGGATTAGCAACATCAGAGTCTGCAGATGTGTATTGTTTCCCATTAGTCTCAGCTTGAGCCTGGTGTTATGTCCTTTTCATCAGGAACCTCCAGCTCTAAGTCAGTGAACCAGGACTAATGATCCCAGCTTTCCTGGGAGACATCAGAGTCTGTGTACCTAATGTCCAGAGCTTTGGCTTCTGCTGCTCTTGGCCATTTAATGTGCTGCTTAAGCCTCAGACCACTTACTCCCCTCTGCAGCATAAGCTGCAGCCTCCTCACAATGTTTCCAAGAAAATACACACTTGAATATAATTTTCACTTCATCTCTTTGGATTTCTTTTATAGTTGCATCTGGCAGGAAAGAGGGAGCAAACAAGGAAGAAAAATAATCAATTTGCAAGCACTTAAATGTTGATGGCTAATGTTTGCACTTTTACTAGCAGACTACCTGCAAATAAAAATTATTTACAAATCATAATTTGGAAGGAATGGGTGAGAAAAATGTCAGCATTCACATTGATGAATAATATCTGAGGTAGATTATTCAGCCAAGTCTACTCAACAGTATCAGATGGAGAAGTGCTTTATAAAGGTTACTCCTGTCCTTTTTTTCTCTCTGTTTTCTTGCTAACCCTGTTGGCCTCTCATAGATATCAAATTCGTGTTTCCATCTCAACACAGCGAATAAAGAACTCCCCTTAGAAACAGACTTTTTTTGATAGAGACGGGGATATTTCTGTAATGGAACCAGCAACTTGAACCTTCTGCTCTGGACTTTAATATGAACATATAAGACTTCCCCTGGCTGCCCTCCTTTTATAACCACCTGCCTAAAAAATATTTTTCATGCTTTGTGATACTAGGTGTATTTTTTAATGAAGGTTTAAAGAATTTCCTCCAAAGTTCCTCTGAAACATGCACACCACAATATCCAGTGAAGTCTGTTTCTTGATTTGCCAGTCTGTTTAAAAGGCTTGTAAGGCAGTGTTAGAGCAGAATTTCACTTTAATTGGCATTGCTCCTAGCTATTTAAGCAATGTGCTGAACTGTCTATCATCAAACCTGGGCAGCCAGAACAGTTTCTTACCACCAACTTGATATTATCTAGAGTCAAATACATACAGCCTAGATAGTGATGTTTGGGCTGTATTGAGAACTTTAGAAATCATTGTCTGTAATTGCCCCAGGTATGTTTCTTATTCTAAATGTTTTAACTCAATACAGACCACCAATATAAAAAAAAAAAAATCCTTTCGATAGCTGAGATTTTAACATGTGGCATTTATTGTGATAAAAAAAGATTCTAAGTAGGAATCAAGATTTTCTTTTTAATTGAGCACTATCAAATTCCTCAAAAGGAGACTGACTTCATGCTCTGGGAAAGACTGAGATGAGAGAGGATTTGGAAATGGACAACGAGATGGGCACATAAAGGTGCTTGTGTGGCTTGTGTGGCTGGACTCAGAGAGTGATGGTTAATGGATCACACTCAGCCTGGAGGCCAGTGAGTAACTCATGATCCCTCCTGGGACTTGTCCTGTCTAATTTCTGTGCTGATGCCCCGAAGGAGGAGATGTAGTCTGCTCTCAGCAAGTTGTCAGGTGATGGGACCAGTTGATACAGTCCAAGGCTGAGTTATGACCAGAGGGTTTCAGACAGTGGGGATTGATGAACTGACAGGAGCCTGATGGAACTTAACAAGGACAAATGCCCTGCCCACAGGAAGGAAAAGCCTTTTGCAGTGATACAGGCTGGGCACTGAGAGATTCAGGGACAGCTCTGTGGCAATGTCCACAGTGAGCTCTGGCAGCACCAAGGACCTACAGCACCCTGGGCTGTATGAGCCAGAGCAGAGCCAGCAGTCCAAGGAAAGGGATTATCCCCTTTGACTCAGCACTCAGATCACAAATACTCTACTGCAGTTTTGGGTCCCTAATCCATAAAACGATTAGGGGCCCAAAAAAAAGGACCAACCATAGTGTGTTCAAGGAGGGTCACCAGGGTGCTCAAGGCTGGAGCAGATGCTTGGTGCAGGAATGTGGTGGGATTGTTCAGCCCAGCGAGGTGGCTGCTTGGAGAGGCCTGAGATCAACCTCTACTACTTATGATAAGGTTATTGAGAAGATCTAGCCAGGTTGTTCATATAGTGAGAAAATGAGAAATAGTAGGAACAACAGAAAACAAAATGAAGGACAATTTCCCCATGAAAGTTGTGTATTGGGGCTACTCTTCCTGGGAGATTGTGCATCCTTCACACAGTAATCTGTGCTGACCCCCAAAATGACCCTGTTTTGAGTAGCTTTTTGGACTAAAGACCTCCTGATGTCCCTTCCAAGTTGAATTGTCCTATGATCTTGAGATCTTGTGATTCCAGCTTAGGAGGAGGAAGAAAGCTTGACTTGGGATTTACAAGCCATTGTTCTGATCTAACAAATCAAGGATTTCACTAGAAAAAAAATCCTCTTAAATTTTTGTTTGTTTTGGATTACACTCTGATGAGTGTAATCCTCTGACGAGAATGTCTGGTTTCTGTTTTGATCTGGTGTCTCACATGATGGCTTTTCAGATAAAAGGACTCTGCTTTTGCTATAAGGGTGCAAAATCATGGAGTTGATACTGTGTAAAAGGAGAATATTGCTCCATTGATATCCTAAGAAGGTATTTTAAATTTGTCATTCCCTGTTTCTGAATGGTGTTTGACAATACATACTCAAATTACTTCTACACACACCCCCAAAAGAAATCCAATTTCAATAATCTGTAATTTTCTCTTTATTCTACAGACAGGGTTATAGTTTCTACACAGGCTTCTAAGGTTTCATACTGAGACTTTTATCCAGTGTTTTCAAAGATTCTATATTAACCAGATTGTCAGGCAGCTGAGGGTCAGTACTTTTCTTTCTTTGGGTGTCTTTTCTTTCTTTTCTTTCTTTTCAGTGTCAAGCTGTACAGCTTAAAGAGGGAATTGAAAGAAAGTGTATTTTTGCGTGAACAGTTTTGTGACTTTACCTGAAAAAATTGTCATCACCAACACCCCATCATTAAATTAGCCTTCAATCCCAAGAAGCTCTGCATCAAATAAAACAGCTGCTTGTGATAGAGAATTTATTTACTGGAACAACAAAAAATTATTTCCCATTACTGTAGGTACCAGTTTAACCTACTATTCATAGATATTCTTTCCAGGGTTATCTCACATTCAGACAGAGGAAGCTACATGTAGTACTAAAGCATAATAATTTTGGGGCTGGATATCATTCTCATCAATGATTTAACATTATCTTTTTTCCCTCCACATTAATTAGTCATGTAATTTCTTTCAGTAGCAATGCTGATTTCTTTGGTCAACCTTTTCTTATTCCTTCATCCCTGAGAGCTTCCCAAAACCTAAACACAACAGCATAATCGGCTTCCTGAATCTGTCCTTCATGGAAAGCTTCTTGAACTGCTCTGCCTTGGCAGGACCTCAGCCAGTCTGAGAAAGCTTTACCTCAAGGACATATTTCTATTACCAAGATAAAAAAATGCCAGGAACCATTCTTTCAAAGAAGCCAATATTGTGGCTGTTGTCATCCTATCAAGCCCTCTCCAAACACTTCCCTGCTATTTCAATACTACTATTTATGTCAAAGCTACTCTTTGGGAATGCACTTTTTCGCATCCCAAGTCTTACACATGACCAAGGAATAGTTTCAGGATATTGTAGGCATTCTGGATGAAATCTGTGCCAGCAATCATGCTGGCAATGCAACAGGATGGATGGTCAAGCTTCAGTTTGTGTCTACAGACAAAGACTTTGTGCTCAGTGTTTAGGTTTCACTGAAACTTCAATTGCTGTCATAGGACTTAATTTCTTTCAGTTTTACGGAATTGTTCTTTTAATGCTGAATGGCTGAATCTACTATTGATTGTTCAGCGTAGCAAAATCAGGCATATATTTAACCTGTGTATGATTTTACATCAGGGCATTTTAGGCTAAAACATGGATGATTCTCTGGTACTTCCTGTTTAATTTTGAGTATTTTTGTCTACCAAAAATCAATTTTAAATGTTGATTATCATATTCAGTGTTGCTAGAATCCACTTATCAAGCCTCAGAAACATTTCTGTCAAGTGGGCCATGTTTTCTGCTGAATTCTTACTAGAGGCCAAAGTGCACTTCATGCAGTCTCTGTGAGTTCCTCCACACCATCTTCTTTCACCTCATCTGTTTGTATTCTCTTTCCTCTTTAGGAAGCATTTTCGATGCAAATGCTACAGGCTTTTCTGGGCTGTTTGGTATTATGTGAGAAATCACCACTCCTGACCTCATACAGTGAAGCATCAGTAGTTTAACAGATTGGCAGGGATGGGACAAAGTGCACTAAGCCCCTGGAGGATATAAGTGTCTGTTTAGCCAACTTGAAAGCATCTTGACATTCTTTTGACCATTGCCACTATTTATTTTTCTCCAATAGTTCTGTCACAGCACTAACTGTAGTAGACAGATTTGCTATGAATTTCCCTTGGTGGTTTATCATAGCCAGAGAGAAAGTTAATTTCCATACCTTTCCCTTTGCACATCAGCTTGTGTAATATACAGTATCCATCTGCTTTTCTGAAAGCAGAGTAAAATACCTCTGCACTCTCAAACCTGGCTGCACCCACAGAGTTTCCTAACCTAAGCCCTTCTCTTCCTGGAGCCTCGATGACACCTCCAGCATCTTAAAACTTTTCTGATCTCTCCCTTCAGGACATCAGTGTCTCGCAATCCACACCTTACAGAACTCAAGGATTGAAGAAAGGAGTGGACAGTGGGAACACAGTGAGGAGCTATTTGTTATTCCAATTATCCCTAATAGTTAAAGCGCACCTCGAGTTTTAATGAGTGAGCCCCTCTTTTTGTAATTGGTGTTAGTTAATTGTGATTATATTCTTGTTTATTGCTGAGCCTCAAGAAAATGCAAGGTGTTCTACACAGGAGGTTGGTAGATTTCCCTACATTTTACAGAGAACTTAATTTCAAGACATAATTTCATCCCTGTCATCTGGCTAGGTTAGGAACAGAATACAGAAATCATAGGTCTCAATTAATTGCTTTTTTCCCCTACAAAATCACTTGAATGCTTATCCTAGCACTCACAGGTCCCAAAAGAGACAGAAGTACAGTCTGCTTAATTACAACAGACTTAGTCCAAGCATAAATAAGAATAAGTGCTTGTGCTTAAAATCAAACATCCTATATAGAATTTAATCATAAATTTTCTACTGAGAATTCAGAAATAATATTTTTGCCAAAGAACAATTCTCACATCACATGAAACCCAGTAATTATAGATGCCGCACATGAAAAAGTAATACTGGTGTCCACAGATCTCAAACTTATTTTCAGTGAACATTTGGGCTTTTTTCTTTCCTGTATTATAATAGGGAGAGAGTTTTAAGGCACAAATAACAATTAGGTTTCCAACTCCCATTTAAAGAGTGAAAAAATTAAGTCCCTCTTGGTCTTTTCAAAACCTACCCATTTGTGTTAGTATTTTTTTGTCAGTCTCTTCTGATTTAACACAGAAGTCTACAATGACCCTGCCATAACATTCTGATGTTTTTCACACATTTTGAAAATATAAACCATGATCCCCCCACGCTAAATACAATTCTTATTTGTTCATATGGTAAAAAATAAAAAAAAAATGCAGTCACCCATATTAAAGGAAAAAGATTAAAAATACCCCATGCCTTCCAAGAAGATTTATTTCAGTTTATTTTTTCACTAATTACTGACTAATAGATAGCTCAAAACTGCATTCTTTGAGGTCACTTCAGCTGATTGCACCTCCAAAGGACTGGAATAGTTCTGCCATTTCCTAGGTGCTCTCAATGCACATATAAGAAACATTAATGAGCCTTGTTTTTCAAAAACAGTTAACAAAGGGTATTAATGTCTCTCTTGTAACCTAGAATGAGGCAGCATGTTGGGGGGGGGGGGGGGTTTTGTTTGTTTTTTGGTTGGTTGGTTGGTTGGTTTCACATTTTTCAAAGCATTTGCATGGTCTCTGGAGTGCCTCCATGGGTTGCCTCCCATTTTATTCTTAAAACTGCTGTTCTCTTCCTCTTCAGCCTTTTTTAACTATCTCAGTGCTTGTTGCACTGCTCACCACCTCCTAGGTGCTGCAGTCTTACTCCTGACTTTCCTCCTCTAACTACCATTAGTACAAGTTACCATTTGGCCTGGTTTGTGGAGGAATTCTCTGAAAATGCACTCTTGGCACCTCAGAAATGCCCATCCACCTGTATTTAGCATGAAACAGCCTCAAGGAGAAAGGCTGTGACACCACAGAGCAAGTATTTTATACAGCCATAAAAGTATTAAGGCGGAAAGGCAAAAAATGGGATTTAAAACACAGATCAGTCTGACAGCATGTGCTACTGAGTAGCTCCGCCTGTGGGAATTTATTTCTCACCACATACCACGCAGAGAGTCACAGAAGGTGTACCTAGAGCTGCACAGTACCTTGGACCTCTTATAAGGCTCAAAAGTATGAACTTCTCCAAAAGACCAAAGTCTTGCATTTTCAAGGACCCCAATGAAGGGAGGAAATGATGAATCTGACTCCATGTTGTTAGAAGGCTAATTTATTATTTTAAGATCTATATTACATTAAAGAATGCTATGCTAAAACTATACTAAACTATACTAAAGAATACAGAAAGGATACAGACAGAAGGCTAAAAATATACTAATGAAAATATCATGACTCCTTCCAGAGCCTCGACACAGCTTGGCCATAATTGGCCAATAAGTCAAAATAATTCACATGAAACCAATGAAAAAACCACCTGTTGGTAAACAATGTCCAAACACATTCCAAAGCAGCAAAACACAGGAGAAGCAAATCAGATAATTATTGTTTTAATTTTTCTCTGAGGCTTCTCAGCTTCCCAGGAGAAGAATCCTGGGCTAAGAGGTTTTTCAGAAAATATGACAGTGACACCAAAGTACTTTCCATTCTGGCCCACAGTGACGAGGCCCAGCATAATGCCAAGGGACTTTTGGCTCCTCCCTTCTCTATGGGAGGATTTGAACATGCTTGATAAGGGGGATATTTTCCTAACAAAGACCAAGTGATGATATATAGAAATTTTTGTGGAGGTGGAAAAATTTATCTCAGTAAGACCTTTCTTCAGAAAACCATCTGTCCCAGCTGGCTTATAACCTAAAGGCTTTCCTAGCAAGAGCCTTCTGCTCACATGACCCCAGTTCTTGTGAGCTGGGTCTGGACCCACTCTTGAATGTCTTTTGTTACTGTTCCACCATAATGAAGAGGACTGAGAGTTATTAGTCTGTAGAAATGGTTGTATTTTAGTGATAACTGACAATGGCTGGATATATATATATCTGAGCTGTATTGGGGGGCACAGAACAAGGAACCTCTTCAGCTCCTCCATGGAAGGCAGAAAAATAAAAGGGGATTTTCCTTGAATGTGTGTTTATAGTCTCACACCAACATACTCAGAAATTCAGAAATGTACCTGCACCTCTGACATCTCTCTCAGCCTTGCTGATAGTGATAGACCCCAGATCTGAACTTTTTTTTTATCATGGATCTCCATTGATCTGCCAACTAAACATTGCCAGCATGTCTCCATTCCCCTTCCCTCAAAGTATGTAGTTGAGATGTAACAAAACACAAGCCCACCTGGGTTTATCCCTTATTTTAGGTTTTCCCTGGAATTTTTTTTGTGTCAGAACGTTGCAGTGTGGCTTGACACTTTCCACAAAAGAAGTGATCTTTCATTTAGACAGGCAATGGCACAATCCCAGAGGAAAGTTGAGAATAACAGAGTTACTGGCATACTAATTCATGGTCTTCTGTAAAGTTCAGCCATTCCCCAGGATTTGCAGTTCCAAACAGGGAGAGATATTTGAAAATGTTTGATCCTTTCAATCAAATAAGTCTTTTAAGCTCTGATTATATACCTATTATGCGTAGTTTGTACACAAATTTAGGAATAATAGAAGATTTATGTTAGAATGGACAGTAAAGATCATCTAATTCCAACTCCCCTACCATGGGCAGAGGCAACTTCCTCTATCCCAGGCTGCTCCAAGCCCCATCCAACCTGGCCTTGGGCAATTCCAGGGATCCAGGGGCAGCCACAGCTTTGGCTACCTGATTGCAAATTATTTGGGTTGCTCTAACCTGGAACAGGTCAGACTTTCTGGACATGGTTCATTTCACCCAATATAAGGCATCTAAAAAAGTAAAGCCTTGTAATTGAGCAGAGGGGATTCACTCACCTAAGGCTTTCTTGACAATTAATTAGAAAAAAAAAAAAAAGGTGCATTTCTAGAGAATAACTCATCTGGCTCAGATATCCTCTGCAGGCTGTTAAACACATCCAGGAGTGCCTCCTTTTCACTGCCAGTTGTAGACAGCCTACATGCCACAGGGTGGATGTCACCCCATGACACCCATTTCTGCCTGTGGCTGCAGAAGTCCTGGTTTGTGACTGAAGAGTCCAGAATTTTTAGCAATGACATTAAAGTAGCTCTTAGCAGGTTGGGTCATCTGCCTAACTTCACTTACTTGAAAACAGAGCATGTAGGATTTCCCTCTTTAATGGGAAGAAAGAGAAGTTTTCAGAAGGTAACTTAGTCAATGTAGTGCAATCTTTGGTCTTAAGATTGATTCATTTAATCTTTTTCCCTTATTTTTCTCTCCTGATTACAGACAGGAAGCAGATGCCTATAGTAGGCACAAGGCCTAGTAATAAGCTGCTGACAGAGAGGTGTCAGGATATTTGGCCACAGACAATCCCATCCTACATCATAAACCTAAAACCAGGAGGAATGAGTCCTGTGTAGGAGATGTATTTTCTCCCCCTTCTCTGAAGAGAAAATCTTAAGTAGACTCCTGGAAGTTTAAATAAGCTCAGCTAGCACTTGAAGATGGAAAGTTCTATTCAGTGTACAAATGTTATGTTTCAAAAACATTTGGCTAGCAAATATTCAGCTTTCATTTTCTCTCTTTTCTTCTCTGCACTTTTTTCCTTTCCTGCCCTTTTTCCTTTTTTGCAAGTCAAAAACAAAGCCTGAGGAAGGGAAAATAAAAAGGCCTGGGATATCAAACCTAAAAGAGCAACTTAAAATAAAATTAAAAAAAGTATTTGCTTTTCTGAGAAGAACAGGAGAAATGTTTCCTAGAAGCAGGGGATTGGCTTATGAACTTGTCACAAAAAAAAATGGTTTTACCTTTTTTTTCAGCCTCGTTATTCACCTGTTAAGCCTAAGCATCCTGACTGGTGAGATGTGAAGCAGAGATTAGAGATGGAGACAAAGTTTGCACCCGAAGATTTACAATCAGAGTAAAAATTGTCTTCAGCTTGATCCATAAGTGTTAACTGGTTATTATCAGCGAAGGAAAATGAAAATGTGTGGATCAGAGACACATTTACTTACAGGATTTGGGGCAGCCAGGGTCAGACCCCCTTTCTGCAAAGAGCTCAGGCATCTACTCAAACTCCTGTCATCCACTGAGAGACAAATGCTTTTTGCATTATGCACACATGGATTTGCTCTTCCTATCTGAACCAGCTCAGGAACTTAAATATAGCCCTTCTAGGTCCCAGGTTTATCTTCTAAATGGACATTTCCATTTCTGCCTTCTTCCTGTTTAACAGCCTTTATACAGGATTGGCAAAGGCATAAGCAAAGTCTAAGCAAGGGGTAGATGGTGGTGTTTAGTGTGAGCACAGATCTTGATGCTCAGAGATCACATAAAATTCAGTTTGGAATTCCCAGGCTCTGTTTGTGCCTAAAATAAATGTTCACAGCATAGTTCCTTAGTATTTAGACAGTGTGTGGAAGAGTCTATCCCAATCATCAATCCCCAATCACAGCGTGGGAACAAGTAATTTATTATAAAAGTACATTCCTTTCTAAATTAACTCAGAAAGAAAATGAAAGACAACCAGTGCAGAAGAAACACTGACTTTTCCTAGTAAAAAACCAAAAAACTCTAAACTTTGGTCTGCGTACGGCCATTGTATAATTATTTCTGATTGATTAATGGTACGTAGATTTTTAAAAATTAGCCCCAGTTCCTTAGCTCCATACCTGGCAATAGTATGGAAATAAGTTATAGAGTTGTAGAATAAAATAATTGTTTAGGTAGGAAAAGTCCTTTAAGATCATCAGGTCCAACTATAAGCCCAGAAATGTCAAGTCCACCACTAAACTACGTTCCTTAGTGCCACATCTACACAGCTTCTAAATATCTCGAGGGATGGTGACTCCACCACTTTCCTGGGCAACCTGTTCCAAGATCTGACCACTTTTTCAGTGAAGAAATTTTCTTGAATATCCAATCTAAACCTCCCCTGGCACAACTTGAGGCCATTTCCTTTTGTCCTGTCACTTGCTACTTGGGAGAAGAGACTGACCCCACCTGGCTTTTAACCTCCTTTCAGGGAGTCATAGAGAGTGAGAAGGTTCATCCTCGCCTGTCTGCTATGGTAGTAGCCAGATTAAGTTCCAGTTGAGTTTTGGTCCTTCAATTTTCTCCTGGAGTTCCAGCCAAAGCTCTCTGTTCATCCAGGTCAATCTTCTTCCCCATCAGTTTGTGTTTCGGGACACGGGAACGGCTGCCCCTTCTGCTTTAGGGTGTCCTTCTTAAAGAAAGTCCAGCCTTCCTGGACTCCTTTGCCCTTCAGGAATACTTCCCAAGGGAATCTCTCAAACATTGCCTAAACTGGCCAAAATCTGCCCTCTGGAAGTCCAAGGCAGTGTTTTTTTTGATTGCTCTCCTTGCTGCTCCAAGAACCTCTCTCGTTTCCTGATCACTGTGCCCCAAACAGCCTGTGACCATCACATCCTGCTCTGTTCACAATCTGCAGGCCCAGCAGGTTATCTTCCCTAGCTGGGTCCCTCACCAGCTGCTAGGGAGCTCTGTTCCACAACCTCCAAGAATTCCCTGGATTGTTTCCTCTCACCTGTGTTGCATTTCCAGCAGAATCTGATAAGTGGAAATCCTCCACAAGGACAAGGATTGTGAGACTTTTCCAAACTTGGTATAGAGTATTTATATAGAAATAGACTTTTCCGTTTTGAATGAAACAAAAATTTATTGGAGTTGTCTTAATAAAAACCTCTATATTTTTAAGGTAGATGAAATACAGTATCAGAACAAATCCCATCACATTGTTACAGCCTCTTTTGATGCTTTTTTTTACAGCTAAAAGTGCACAGTGGAGACTCTTCTTTGTGATAAGAGAACTCACCTCATTGACATCACTGCTCTCTTTTTCTCATGACACTAAATGTTCAGTTAACATTTGCAGCATTTTATAACAATTAACTTTTCCTTAAACCTCCAAAGCAAGACCCACCCCTTGCAAAATGAGACAAAAATATTCAAACGTAATAATAATAATTTTAAAAATCCCAAGCAAACAAATAAGAGCCAAAACCTCTCCTCCTCTGGTTAGCCTGGCCAACATATGCAACTAATTCTCAGAGAGGTTTTCTGGAAAACCAGTGACAAGATAGGTACTGTGGGCTAGCCCCAGGCAGTCAGCAGTGGCAGAACGCTTCACACAGCCTCATGTGTAAAGTTTCTGAACTGACACAAAGCTTAATGGAAGTGAACCCTGACAACTGTGGCCAACCGAGTGTAAGTGACATTCCGGGTGCCTTGCCACTCCGCATCCATCCTCCTTCCCCTGCCTCCCCCCCTTCCCCTTCTGCCTCTCCCCCTTGAAGGTATAATGTCTCCTGTGGGAAGCCCTGATGCTGAAATGCCTGGCGCTCTTTTTCGGCTGATTTGCCGGCTCCCAGCTCATCAGCGTGGATTCCTCGGGATGGGAGAGTGCCCGGACTCACTTTTGGAAGGCAGCTAACAAGCAGAGGGATGGTCTGGCATAAAACAGGCTGAGATTGTGTCTGAAAGTGCTCTCTGCTTACCCTGACACTACTAAAGGCAGAGAAAGTTGTTTGGGGGAGAAAATCCCCATCTCAAGTTCTGAGATTATCTAATAAGCCCCCCACAAAATAAGCTTTTTTTGCATTTCATGCTTAAATCTGGATTTTAAAATGTGGGAGCTGACTTGAGCTGTCTCACTGCATCAACAAACAGCTTTGTTCAGAGTACTTTTGAGCAGCTCCTGTCTCCCTTTGAAGGCAGGGAAATCAGCCTATTTGTATATAGCAAAGTATGGATCTCTCTGCAGTGCTAATGCCTTGTAGCACATCGATCACTTCTCCTCAGAGGGTTTGAAAGCACTTTGCAAACACTGGAAATAGCAGTAGGTGTGTAACAGAAGTCTCCTTTTGTTGAGTCTTGCACAAATACATGAAAGCAAAGGCCTGTCCTCAAAAATGCACACTCTACGTGGATAAGACAGGCAGAGTTGATAAGGAAAAGGAATATGAGAGGCTTAATGAAGGCTGTTATCATGTAGGTGGTAGAATTATAAACAAGCACAAGTCAGCTCTCAGGAGTGAAACCTGAAACCTGTGCTGCTAAACCACAGTTTGGCCTCGCCCTGCAACTACGCAAAACAGTGATGTATCATTTCCACAGACAGGGAATGTGAGAAAAAACAGGTAAAACTGTTTTGTTTTCTTAGAAGAAAGAAAATCTCCTTCTCCTCTAATTATTATTATCTATCTACTCCAATTGCAGAACCTCAGCATAGTTTTATGAATCATTCCAGCACTTCCCAGCAATGTCATGATCTCACAGTATTGGAAATGGTTTTCTTAGGGTAACTGCTCTGAGATATACTTTTTTTTTCTTCACTGAAAGAGTGATTAAACTTTGGAATAGGCTGCCCAAGGAAGTGGTGGAGTCACCATCCCACTCCTGGAAGTGTTCAAAAAATGACTGGATGAGGCACATGTGCTATGTATGGTGTGGTTGCCATGGTGGTGTTGGGTCAAAGATTGGACTCCATGACCTTGGACGCCTCTTCCAACTTTAATGACTCTATGATTTTATTCCTCCAGATGTGGTTTGGGTGCAAATCTGAGTGTTTCGCACCCAATATATAACTTATTGTTACTGAGTATATTGAAAAATTGGCAATAGGGATATAATCAACCATTGTTAAATTACCCTCTTTTCATTCACTATAAATCTGGTTTTAATATCTTGATTATTTCACTTATCTGCAGAGACACTGTAAGCAGCATTAACAGTGTTCTACATGCATGGATTTGTTTTTTGAGAATGTAGGAAAGTCATGAAGGTGAAAATCCTGAGAGTTCAGTGAAATGATTAATGACTTTTTTAATAAAAGAAGCATTTAACCAATAAATTTGTAATGACCTCGGGCAAAACTTAACGTAAAGTCAGGTTGTGCCCTTTCTGTAAACAGTGGTCTTCATTATGAAATTACTAACGAGAATTAACACTATTTGAGGAGAAAGAAAGCCATGTTGTCTGTTAGAAAATAATGTTGAAGTAGAAGCTCCCATACTCACTAAAAATGGACGATTTTGGACACCTCTGACACTGCTGGGTATCATTTTCCTCTATGTGCTAGATTCCTTCTTCCACAGGAAAGACACTCTGGCAAACAGGAAAACTTTGTGAGTGGCCATGTAAACAGAACTATTTGTACTCAAAAATCTTTGGAGATGCAACATAGATGTTTTACCCAAGGTCACATAAAGAATCAGAAGCAGAGATTGAAATTCAGCTTGAGTCTGCTGAGTCCCATTCAAGTGCCCAAACAACAAGACCACCTTTTCCAACTGATGTTGAATCTGTCATCTGAGACTTAAAATGTTTTGAGGTGACAGCAACTGACCCCAAAACCCCAGGTTTTATGTGAAAATATTTTCAAGTCTAAACAGTTATGTTAAATGAACCATTAAAAATTAAGCATTGAAATGAACTGACCTGAACAACGAACTAAAACATGCCTGAGGCATCAAACAGGTTTCTATTTTTTTTTCCTTTTATTTATGATGGGTGATGTGACAAAATAATTCACTAAATTCTGAATACTAAATAAATTAGTCATAGCTCAAATGCCACTTCAATAATTTTTCCAGAGAACAACCACCACAGAATCTTTTCCTCACTTGTGCCCCTTTGGCTCACCTGGTCTTTAAGATGATTCAAAAATGGAGAAAACTGAAAGAGAGTGAAATATAAAGAGTCCAAATGCCAAATCCACTGAAACATTTAATCATCTAAGATACAACTGGGTTAAAAGCTGGACACAAATGTCTGGAATTACATATACACCATTATATTCCTCCAATCACAGGAGAATCTTTCTTGTATGTAGCACCATTAATTCCATAAGTATGGCATGCAGGTCCTTGTAATTTTGCCCCATTTTGTTTCTGCAGTAAAAATATTAGCAGCCATGAATACTTTCTTCTGTAACATATTTCCCAATTTTTTCAGTGTGAAGTAAAGCAAACCCAAAAGAAAATTATATTCAGAAGTGTTCAAGTTTCTGCATATGCCTTAAATCTCTTCTGCTGCTGATCAGTTCAGTAAAGAGTAGGGTGAGTCTGTGAATTATGAGTTGCTGCAGGGAGAGAAAGACAGGTGGAAGACCAGAGAAAATACAAACAGAAAGGAGGAAAATTAGCGCAAAAACAACAAGGAGAAAACAGGAAAAGAAATTAAAATAATGAGATGGGAGCAGATTCCCCCTTCAGAGCAGAAACTTTAATGCTGAAGAATTTAAATTCCTTTTAAAGGCCACACCCACCCCTTGAGGTCCTTCCTAAATACTCCAGACATTGATTTCTTGTAAGGTGTGTGCTCCTTACTTGCTGATGGTGAGGCAGCCATCAACTGTGTTCTCCAACTTTAAACTTTCTCATGGATCCACAGGAAATAACTATGGATGGACAAAACCAGGGTCTCCAAAGTCTATATCCTGCAAAACCTGACTAGACAGTGGTGCTGACTTGTGGAGTTGAAGTTTTGACTAAGAGTCCCCTTCTGCTATTCCTCCTGCATATTTCAGAAGAATTTGCTTATTTTCCTTGGCTATGATCTCTCTGCTTTAGCCCTTTCTTTCCCTAAATGGAAGAAAACCAATATTCTTACATAGTTTTAAAATTTGAAAGTGAGTTACAGAGAAAAGATAAATGGGTAGATGAATAATTTTTGAATTATTTGGTAACTCATTTTTGTCAGTCCTTCCCTTCATAAGGCTCTTAGAGTTGTTTTTGTCCTTATCACCCCTTTGTTATTGTGCAGATCAGCTGGAATGGAAGCTCTCTCATGGAATCATGGAAACATTAAGACTGGAAAGGAATTCCAAGTTCATTGAGTCTTTGACCTAAAAGCCCAGCCTTTGAGGGAATTCATTGGCAGCTGATCAGTGTGGAGCACTGACTTCAGCAGTTCTTCTGCAGCAATGCCCATGGAGGTTTCATCTCCAGCAGGCACCTATATCAAGGTGAAAACCTCCCATCACGGTTAAGCAGGGTACTTACACCTTGAGGCTTCAGAATTAGAGCTGATGTTGGTTTTATCTAACTACTGCAGTGAAAAGAGCTGTAAAACACTGTATCCTCACCTTTTATTTAATTACTTTTAAACTTGCATCAAAAGAAAAATGACTCATCACAAGGACTGCTCTGCTCCAGACAGATGAGTCACTCACAGCCCTTGGGTGGATCCAAACTTCTTTGTGTTTTGTTCATCAGCTGGGAATTGTTTGAAAGGCTCAGAGTATAAAAGGGCCGTGATCCCGTTTCCTCTGCATGTGTGCAATGGAAGACGATGAAAGAAGAGAGTTGTTCCAAAAGGATCTCTTTGGTGGGGAGAAAAAAAAAGCTAGTAGGGAGTTCTATCTTTCAAAAGTTTTGCAATAATTTCCAGGTTTGATAAAACATTGCAATTCACTTTCTCATTTTATTTGCCCTCATTGCAGAAGATTACACCTGCTCTTTCTTTAGCCCTTTTCTTCCACAACCTAGGCAAAATAGATCTATTTACCAGAAATTTCATTATTTACAATGTCCATTTTTACAAGGTGGCTTACACTGTAGCTTCTTTACTCTTGGGGATATTTAAAAGCCAGCTGGACATGTTCCTTGAAACTGGCTCTAGGTGCTCCTGCTTGAGCAGGAGGATTGGAAGTTGAACTCCAGAGGTTCCAACCTCAACCATTCCCTGCCTCTAAAACTCTGTGATTCTGTCTTCAGATTTCAGTATTCATATCAAATCTTCCCTTTCCCATTTACTTCTTGGGCTGTGTTGCTGAAAGAGCTTTCTGGAGAAGCAAAGTTGTTCTCTGGCATAAGACAGGTTACAAATAACCCCATCCTGCTTAGACCCATTCCCCCTTGAGCTGGGTACACCCTGTCCAAGGAATGAGGCTGCCAAGTCCCTCCCAGTGCTGTGCACAGCAGCCTCGTGAGGAATGTTTGGTGGGCTACAATTTGTGACAGCTGCCCCCACTCCAGGGAGGTAAAACATCCTCAAAGAGAATGAGAAATGCTCGAGGTCTCCTTCCCAAAGCTGTAAATGCTTGCCATCACTCCAGCCACCTCCCACCAAAAAGCTGAATGTCTTGACAGAGAAATTTGAAATCCTGGCAACCTTCCATGGAGGAATATAATCTTTAAGGAGCCTCAAAACTGCCCTTGGGCAAATCCTCTTTTCATAGTCAAAATAATAATAATTAATGAAATTCCACAGTATTCAGAAAAAAGCCAATGCTTTTAGAAAATCTCCAGGCTGCCATTTCCAATTATAAATTGCCATATCCAGTAACATCACCCTGATAAAGTGGAAGGCTGATCTGTACAGGCAAGCGAGGACGCATCTAAAGTTGAGATAATATCAACACCTCTCCCTGAAGATATAAAATAAACTGCATCATTTTATTAGATTAACATATTAAAATAAAACTTAGACTCTCTGCCACTTCACCCAAACTAATGCAAAGGAGCTTAATATTTGATTATTAGATTTATCTCACTGTTTGAGGATGATGATTAACTCTTTCCAGTGAGAAGACAATATCTCAGTCTGTCTGCCATATGCTTCATAAAATAAATATTTTTTTCCTGAAAATAGAGACAAAGAAAGAAAATAAACAGGTAAAGTCTTAAAATTCATAGTGAAGTGGAGTTCTCATTTTAATAAAATGCTCTTCTTTTAGAGGTTTTAGAAGCAAACTGCTCTTTGCCTCTGTAATTGTTAATATACAGTGACATTCACAGGGTCAGATAATTCAGGACTGCCATGACAAAGTCCAGTGGTTTTTAATGTAGATTCATAGAGCCTAGAACACATTGAAGATTTTTACACTGTAAATATGACCTATGCAATGTTTTTCAAAAAGTTCTTGTGATGTTCCAACCATCAAACTGTGGAATGCATTGATCGGTTCTTCTGATGTGGCGGGTTAAAAAAGTGACATAATTCAAAAAGCTGTAAAGTTTATCTGAAATAAGAGTTTGCTTCTGTGGAAAGAGTAGAGAAGTGTGTCTAATGAGAGAATAGATTCTGTTTATAGAATTGAAATATTTAACCTGAAATTTCTAACATTTACCTGAAAGTATTAGAATTTTTAACCATTATTTTTCTGCTCTGCTTTTCCTCTAATCTCAAAATTATAATTTGTACTTGTAAAATGCCTTCTTATCAAACTCCCTTTATTGTTTTGCCAAAACATTTGCAACATAACATTTTTTCAGGGAATATGTCCACAATGACAAAGTATATATCCCTGTCATAATGAAGTTAGGACTCATTTCTATATTGAAGTTTGAAAATCAAAGGGATTGTTTTTCACACTTAAGATATAAAATGAGGGGGAGAAAGGAAAACATACTCTTCTTTCTAGATTTTCAGTAAACCCAGATTTCATCAGCATATCCTGCATGTTTTTCTGTGCTTTTTCTGTGGTTTTTCTTCCTAAAAAAATCTAATAATGGGAAAAATCTATTAACATCTTTTTTTATTATTATTTTTATTTTTTTTAAATTCATGAGAAAGGCTTATCTTTAAAAAATGTTGTGAACTTGGAAGGACTGCTCCACCTAAGTCCTGTATTTGCAGTATTTTTTTCAGAGCAGCTACTGTGAAACTCAGACCAGGTCAGTTCCAACTGAAGCCCTTCCTACTGCTCCCAGCATTGAGGAATTACAGTCACAGAATGGTTTGGGTTGGAAAGGAAATTGAAGATTGTCTGGTTTCAAACCTCCTGTCATGGGCAAGGACAAGAGTGCCATGGGTTAACCCCAGCCATCAACCAAGCACCATGGAGTCACTTGCCCACTTCCCCACCAGCAGGATAAGGGAAAGAATTGGAAGGGTAAAAGCTGGAAAACTCGTGGATTGAAATAAAAGCAGTTTAATAGGGAAAGAAAAAACCTACAGATGTAAGTAAAGCAAAACAAGGAATTAACTCACTGCTTTCCAAGGGCCAGGCAAGTGTTCAGCCATTTCCAGGAGGGCAAGACCCCATCACGAGTACCAGTGATTTGGAAAGATAGATATCATCACCCCAAATGTCCCCCCTTCCTCCTTTTCACCTCAGCTTTATATACTGAGCATGATGTCACATGGTCTGGAGCATCCCTCGGGTCAGTTGGGGTCACCTATCCTGGCTGTGTCTCCTCCCTTTCCATGCACTCCCAGCCTCCTTGCCAGTGTGGCCGTTCAAGAAGCAGAACAGTCCTTGGCTCTGTGTGAGCTCTGCTCAGCAATAACAGAAACATCTGTATATTACCATCACTATGTCCTGCACAAATCCCAAACACAGCCCCCGGCCAGCTACTGTGAAGAAAATAATCTCTACCCCAGCCAAAACCAGCACATGTTGCTCCAAACCCTGTCCAGCTTGGCCGGGAATATTTCTAGGGATGGGGCAGCCACAGCTTCTCTGGGCAACCTGTGTCAGGGCCTCACCACCCTCACAGGGAAGCATTTCTTCCCAATATCCAACCTACATCTACTCCTGTTAACAGATCCTCTCCACATTCCTTGTAGGAGCCTTGACCAAGCTGTGACTGGACAGCTCTCACCACCATTCCAAGGTATCCCCTGTTCCAACTTAAGAGGTGAACATTTCCCTCTAGGAAGGCAAAAGCTGTCCCACATCGATACTCCTGAGGGTAAATATTCTTGCCAGTGTCAGAGTGGTCAGAGTTGCCCTCTGTGAGATAGAGAACATTTAGGGATCCACTCCAGAAGGAATCTACCCCAGTGGAAATGAGAAATGTGCTCCTTTTAGATACCTAAACTGAGCTGAGACAAATCGTGCCCCACCAATGTGAAATGATCACTTTGAATAAAGTGGTTTGCTATAAACAAATAACCAGTTGTGAAAGTCTTTTTCTAAAAAAAATATACAAATATGGGTGTTTTTTTCCTCCTTTTAGAAAGGAACTGAATTCCTTTATAGTTGATTAGAATGTTTATTAGCAGTATTGCCCTTTTGTCCCTTTTCTACTGAGTGAAAAAGCAAAGAAACAACTCCATCATACCTTTGTACCCCAGCTACTGGTTTTGCCTAATATACAGAACAACAGAGACATTCTAATTCACAAATACTTTTAAAAACAGTGGAGGTCTCCATCAATTGTAATTTAAACTTCTTGTGTCCCCAAGTTAAAATATATCACCATCAGCCTCGCAGAAATGTGCTTGTAGAGGGATGATTTATAAATCATTCAGTAACAGACGATGTTACAACTAAAGCAGTGGGAGTTTTGAAATACCTACATCAGATTAGGCTTGTGTTTATTTCAAAAAAAGCTCTGATCTACTTTGGATTTTTGGCAGGCACAACATGAGCCCAACATGAACTACTGTAAATCAAAGCCTTTTTTGAAATTCAAACTTGGAATGTTTCCAATCTCAATTAAAAAACATTTGATGTCTTTTGGACTTCAATTTTTAAAAAATATTTTTGTTCTTCTCATTTACTCTGTCCAGACCTGTCCATAATAAAGATCCCAACAGAAACTAATAAAATTGCAAATGTTTTTATGTTTCTTTTATTTGTGGCCCCTTTATAAAATGCATTTTTTCTCAATGATAATATTTTAATAAACAAATGAATGGAGAAAAACATTCACAGCCATCCACTTAAATTAGTCAAGATTAACATTTCATATGCATTGAATAGTTTATCTCAGACATAAGTGGCAGCAGAAAAGATAGAAATCAGGCAGCATTCAAAGTCATGAAAGTTATTCAATGGAAGTATTCATGCCTTTTCTCTCTCATCCTTCCAAGATTATGATACACAAATTAGTTATGAATAACTCAGCTGCATTTGTGGGGTCTAAAAAACAAACCCACAAGCAAAAGAGTTGCTGCTTAAAGATAAAGAAACCCTAATATACCAACTTTTTTGGTTTGATAATGAATATAAATATCAGTGGAAGATACACTCAGAAAACATGTTCCATCCTAGAAAATACACTGCAGCTCTGGGCTCAGGCTCTCTAAGTTCTGTGATTTGTATATTTTGCTACAATGGCCATTAGTGTTTCCATAAATGTTATTTCATGGGTGCAAAGACTCAGCCAGTCTTCACTTGAATTGTGTTGACACAGGGTTGCAGCGAGATGTAATGTTAACCATCCTTCAACAGAACTAAAAGGTGTTTATTTCTGGACTTGATCCATATCTGTCTCAGCATTTCGTAGCTTGACTTGCCACATTCAGTGACATTCAGTAAATACCTCAGTGAAGTGAATGTCACATAATTTCAGGATATGTTCTTGGCTCTGAGCAGCCCAGGCTTACCTAAGCCTTGTCATAGTTCTGTCAAACCTCAGAGCACGATACATTTCTGTGATAGACCCTGCACAAAACCCTGCAGTGAAAGGAACTTACTGAAACTTTCCCAGTATTTCTGTCTGATTATTTTCTGAGTTGGGGAAACAAAAAGAAAAATTTTCAAAACGAGGAGAAGTGAGACCCAGGAATGTGATGTTTCATGACAAGGTATCTTAGCTTCAAACCCTCAGTCTAAGTGCACCTGTATGAGATGAATTTGTTACCTATAACTTTGTATATTTTAAATGCCAGTGCTAAACCACCACGAGAAAGGTGAGCTGTCATACGAGTGGGAGTCAGTTAAATTCCTAACTCGGTTCTGAGTTTTGTGAGTCTAAGTCACAAATTCAAATTCAGATTCAAATTGCTTACCCTGACAAAGTGCCATTCAGCTCCAAGCTGAGGAAGCCACATTTCAGTGTCAATAGCTCAGCAGCGCTGGTCTCCATACTGAAATGAGGTGACAAAGGTCCCTTTAAAGCCAATGTAGACTCTGATCAACACCATGAATAAAGAAGATTCTTTTCCCTTAACAGCATTTCAAGGTGTCATTCCTGACTTTTGGCTACTGTCTGAAAGAATTTTGATCTCAGATCCCTTTATTGTTTCTGCTGATTGGGGGAGGGTGTTTTGTGTGTCTTGGGGCACTACCTTCCTATTACTAGGAAAATAAATCATCTTCCAGCAATTTTCTCTGATCTTTTAGAAGTTTAACCATTTTGTGTCTAATTTTGTCATCCCTGTCAGCAAGGTCTGCAATCAAGGTCTAAATTTCAACCTCCCATCCTGATTATCAGACAATAAGGGCCAGTATCTCCAGATTTGAGCTACTTAGTCCTGAGGACAAGCCAAAGGAAAGCAATCATTGCAGAATCAGGGATGACATAAAGTGCTACAGCCATGGGTCATGCAGCTAGGTTATGTGATAAGTGGCAGAGGCTGTCACAGCTTTGCACTGTGTTTTCTCTTGTCCTGTTGCCTGGCACTTCCTCAGCCCTACCTCTGATCTGCAGACCATTTTTGTGCAGTGTCACCAAGCCTGAAAAAGTCCATATCACTGACCTGCCACCAAATATGTTCAAAGGAATTCAAGCTGAAGCTTGGTTAAATTGGGGTTTATTGCAAAGCTCCTGGTTCGCTCTTTTGTGGCAGCCTACATGGTAGGAGGATAAAAATTTTTATGGCAGCCATTAGGAGCTCATTAAATATTATTAGGAGGTCAGTTGGCTTTTTTGGCACTTATTTCTGAATTTGTTGCAATCATCACTGTGCTATTCTCCACTGTTCTAATAATGTAGACAGGGAAATAATGATATATTTTTATGAAGAAAAAGTGTTAGGGATTAGTCCACATTATCCATAGCTTAGAATAAAAAGATGACCCAGTTGACTCCCTTATTTTTCCTTTGAGCTTGAATTAAAACCTACCTGAAACAGTCTTATGTTGTTATACTTTGGCTCTTTTTTTTATCACCCAATTCTTCTTCTGAGTCTTTTTTTTTCATGCTTGCATTTCAATACCTCTTTGCAGCATTCCAGCTATATATTTGAATATTGCAAAAGCTGTGAGTAAAACATTAGAACAAGAGAGCACCAGATAAAAATTCCCATTTGTGGATACAAACCTCCTTAAATTGCCATTATATATTTTGATGATTTCTTAGCCTGTGGGTGCTATCACTATAATTTGCAGTGTATAAGTTTTAATAAGTCAATTATAAATGTAATGTATGCTGAAAATATCACCACGGTAGCAGCTTAATAAACAGAGCCCTTTTTTAATCTTATCCTCAAAACTGAGTTAATGTACCG
Source organism: Onychostruthus taczanowskii (assembly GCF_017590055.1). Taxonomy (NCBI): domain Eukaryota; kingdom Metazoa; phylum Chordata; class Aves; order Passeriformes; family Passeridae; genus Onychostruthus; species Onychostruthus taczanowskii. The sequence continues at coordinate 1,288,355 of NW_024506994.1, read as the reverse complement.
CTCTTCTAATTTATAATCAAAATGCAAAACAAAATTCAGCTTAACAGTTATAGAGTAGCTGAGGTGCTTCATATCATTAAATTGAAATACCTGAAGGCAAACCTGTTCTCTGACTGTAAAAGACACCAACAAGCTACACGTGTATATGTGGATAATTCACATGTTTGTGTCTGCATATGCATGTATCTGCATTTACTTCTACCTACATTTTCAGATAGTTAGGAAACATATATACACATATTCCTCTGGAGTATATGATTTCTCAGCAAGGCACAAAGTTTATAGCAGAATGAATTTGTCATATTCACATGGCTCCAGCGTAAAAAGGGCATTTTGCAGAATGTATGAAATCTGGTTCTTAATAAGGTACAACAAAACCCCAAGGAAACTCACTCAGAGAGTCTCAGCCTTACATGAACATTATTATTATTTTTCTAATTCCCACAGCAGTCAAACCTATGTTCCTACAGGGTATTACAGTCATAACCCGTCTTCCTGAAGTGCCTGAATTCTCTACACAGCCAACACTTCTGCCTTGGGAAAGGCCAGGTGTGTCCCTGAGAGCCAGGTAAATGGAATAATAAACTGATAGAAAGCCTGAATCCTTGTTGATATCTGTCATTTTGGAAAGTTAGTCACCCAAAAATGAGATGTCTACTCTGTGTTATTCATTTAAGCTACTTCTCATCAGTGTGAGAAAGATTAATATTTCCAAAAGATTAATATTTCCATCTCTTCTGAGAAACCTGAAAGCTGAAGTTGCCTGGAGTGCTGATTTCTCTCTGCTAATTACACAGGAATCTTTGGTGATTAATGTAAACTGCATGCTTAAAACCCAGGTTGTTTCACTCCTTTCATTCCTCCATCCACAGTGTTACAGGGATGATCTGCTACATAACAAGTGCAGGATATTGTATGAGTAACCCTTTGTATTAAACATATGTCAGCTTATAGGAAATCAGACTTTATGTTGCTCTTTTAACACTCAAGGTGTTTGAAAAAAAAAAGTGTTTTCACTGATGTCTTCTGAAATTAACAAAATTACAGGAAGGTATAATTTGCATAGGATTGCTCAACCCCCTTCAGTGACTTCTTAGTTGTTTATAACACAGGCACATGTATATAAACAGTATTTACTGAGAGGCAGCAGAATGAACTTGTGGCAGAAGTTAAACCCAAAAAATGCATCATGCATTCTCCACAGAAAAGTTTGGTTGTTTTTTTTTTTCCCCCATTGCTTTAAGTGCTGATCCTATTCCCATTGCCATGATTAACCAGTGTCCACTTTGAGTCCAGTAAGGTAACATTCTTTTCAAAGTTAATTGCATTTAAGGAATTGTGTGGGAAAATTTGAATTTGACTGATTGTATGAAATTACCATTTGCTGTAAAATAGAGGCAAATGAGAGGGATGTCACTGATTCAGGTGGTGACATTGATAAGCTCTCCAAAACCATCTGGTAAACCTTGGTTGATTTCAGTTTCAACTTATACCAGGGAAAGGGCTATACCAGAAAGAAAAAAGCAACAAAACAGTTCCAGTACCACTGAGCTGGTCTTTCCTCCTCTCAGACCGAGATCTCCTAAACCCTAAAGGTAGGATTCAGAGAATAGTTTGATTTGAAAATTACCTTAAAGATCACATAGTTCCAACTCCCTGATATGGAAGGGATCAAGTGATCTCATATTAGACATTCATATGATGCTTGTCAACTTCTAAGCAGATTATTTTCTTAGGAAGTCTTTCCCTTACAAAGGGAAGCGGAGTACTTTTAAGACAGAGTTCATATGATGTATTACGAATGTCTACTTTAAGATAAGAGGAATAGGAAACTGAAAAAGCCAATTTCTCTCTTTTATAGGACAGATAGCCTAGCAAACCCTCAAGACATCAATGACTATACCCAATCCCTCTTCAGGGTGTAACTTGTCATGTTCTCAGAATGCTTTTCTGTGTAATTTGTCTTGTTCAGTACAGTCAGGTACCTGTGCTCCCCCTTTTAGATGCATCCGTGATGCAGAGGGACAAAAGCATAGCACAGCATGCCAGCATTCCCTGGGAATCAGTAGGACGCTGGAGAGCCCATCCTCTACCTTTGTTTTCCAGGAAATTTCTAGACATCTAGCTCATGGACAACATCTCCTTTGTTTTGAAAGTGTTTGGAAGATGACAAGGATTTGGACGGGTGGGTAATTTTCCTTGTGTGCAACCACAAATAAGACAATTGTTGGGATTGCAGGGTCAGAAGGAATATCCTGACTCAGAGGGCTGGCCATGAACATGACCAGCACCATCTTCTTTGAATTAGTTTTCAGCACCTGAGGGAGAAACAGGACATTGGGAAGAATTTTACTCTTTTATTTTATCAACATAGTAGTAACACCTCTGTACCACAGGGAGTGGCTGAGCAATTTCACATCCAGTGTGACTAAAAAGCACGATACTTCATGAAAAAGAGACACGTTTTATGATCTTTTCTCAGTTTTACTTGGTGTTACGTGAGGAAGATGCACTAGGTATGTGTTGGCAGCCCCTGGAAGTCTTCTCAAGCTGCATAGAGATAAACTGAATTGACAAAAACAAGAAATAGTTTTGAATTGAGATTGAACATAGGAATTGCAATGGCAGAAGAAAAGGAAATTTTTAAAAATTATTTCTTCTGTAGCTTCTGAAAAGATATTTTGATTTTTGGCAAATTTTTGTTTTTTACTGCCTTTATTCCAGTTTTCCACCTGTAGTCATTGAATCTGAATTTTTATGTGTCATATGAACAAAATGGATTTCAAACGCTAGCTAAACAGACCATTCAAAATCTGTTAGTCTACAACAGTCACTGATGTCCCATGCTAAGCAGCAAAACCTTTTGCAGGAAGGCTGAAGAGAAAACCCCAAACAGCTCAAATCAGAAAGCATTTGCTCTGACAGATCAAAGAAATTAAATGGAGAAGTAAAGGACATCACGATTTGCAAAATTCAAAATGCATAAAAAAGTGGTGTTGGGTTCAGCTGGGGTAAAATACCATCACTCCGTTCCCAATTCTCAGTTCAGAAGCCTTGCACATAACCCAGGACATTCCGAGTGTTGCCATCAAACAAACCTCCTGTGAAGGCTCATTCAACGTGTTCTGGTGACAAGTTTTTCTTTCAAATGGATGAAATTCCTGTGAGAGCCAAGGAATTTTATCAAGGAGCTTTATTTATTGTCAAGACTGGAGGCAAAGGGTGGGCTCACTCAAGAGAGGGTTAAACATAGGGGTCTCTTGAGGGTTTCCATGTCTTGTCACTTCGCTTCTGAAAGTCAAAGAGCTTGAATTGCCCAGACTTTTCCTCTCATCCATGTCCTCAGCAGAGGCAGCAAGCCCAGGCCCTGAGTCCTCAGTCTAGATGATGATATTATCCTCAGCTTTAGGGAACCTTTCTGTTTTCCTTATGCAGATAATTTTGCCCCACCTCAGTGATAATTCCAGCCTTCCAATCAGAAAAATAACCTACTAAGAAATAAGTGAGCACGTGTTTGCCAAGAGTCACAGATCATTACTTTTCCTGCCCGCTCCTCTCCTCCTCTCAGCTTACCTTAAGTTTCCATGGAAATCTAGAGAACTTAATGAGAGATATCAGAGATAATCTTTTCCGACACTTGCAAAGCGTGCCTTGCCTTCCAGACAGGATTTCCTCAGTCTGCTCAGTTCTAGATAGGAAACCATCCTTCGGTCTGCCAGTACCACTCAGGCACAACAAGGGAGAAAGGGGCATTACACAGAACATTTTCCACTGCTGTGCCGTATCTCATTTACTCTTGCTACTGAAATACACAGCCTCTAATTAGCTCGTCCAGGTCTGCTCTTTCTTTTTTTAATCTGAGATGGGAAAAGGAAAAAAAAAAGTCATTTATTAACAACTAACATTCATTAAAACTTGTAACTAGTTTGTTTATTGAAACCAGACGGCATTTCCTCCCCTTTCCAACCTGCCACTGTGTGGTATATTCACATATAAGGCATCAATAATTATACAATGCATTACAAATGAGCTTTTAAAGCCAGGATGCAAATTAGGAATGTAAATGTGGCTTCTAAATTGGCTATGTTAATATGAAATATGATTCTTTCTAATAGAGTGGGAGTAAGCCCCAGTGGTATTGATCTTTTCCCTTTTCTGCTTGAAACCCCCCAGTTAAGCAGCAGTGTCTTTTCACCTCCCCTCGCTGAGACTCATCTGGTCAAGTCGAACTCTTTCCTCTTATTTGCCTGTGCTGAGCCATGAGCACTAAATGAAGCGAGTAATTTGGTGCATTGTTGGGGGGGACGGGAGGAGGGGGACTGGGGAAGGGGGGCAGCTGACAGTGAATGGTGTCAGCTGCAGAGGCAGCAGAAAAAGCCGACATCTTAATAAAACAGCCTCGGGCAAAATCCCATTAAAGCCTTCAGAAGCTTGTTTCCCTGCAGTTGAGCAGGTAGGCGTCGTGCACTGCGTGGCAGCCCTGAGTGCTCTCTGGGAGCCCAGTTCCCCCCCCCCCTTCCCTTTTCACCCCCCTGATCTAAATCATCCACCAGCCTCTGCTCCTCAGAGTCATTTGCAAGGCAGAGAGGGAGGGAGGGCGGGTGAGGGAGCACGGAGAGCGAGTGGGCCTTGATGTGCGGGGCCCGAGTGCCGGCGCAGCGGCAGCAGCGGCTGGCGAGCGCTGCTCGCCCATTAACGCTCCAGCGCAGACCTCGGGCTGACCTTTGGAGAGCACAGGGAACGGGGGGACACGGGCGGAATGACAATGAGGACACGCTGGGGCACCGCTCCCCGCCCGCCGCAGCCGCCGACCTGAGGATGGTGGCACCTCTGGCCCGGCGGGATGGGCTGGGGTGAAGCTGAGAACAATGGGAGAGGATAAAACTGTCCCCCAAGTCTCTGCTGGGCTAGCATTAATTCCTGCTGGACTTTTGCGAGGAGAAATTGACGCCTTAGGATTTTAGCTTTTATATTTTTCATGTGTTTGTAATCCTGCAATTCTTTGGCATATAGCTCTAAACTCCATGTAGAGTCTTAGCTACTGTCTTCATATTTTGGTCAGACAAAACTATTCCTCTCTAGGCCTGGGAATCAAGGACACCTCACTGGCTCAGGCCCCGAGAAATGTAAACAAAAGTGGGTTGGGGTGCAGCAAACTTGAGGTAAATTACCTCATTACCTAAAGGTGTAATTGGAAGATTAATATGCAAATGGATGAAACTTATAAAAGTATGAAAACCCATGACCCATCATCCATTTTTTGGGTGTAGCCTCTGGGGATGGCGGCAAGCCTCATCTGCTCTAAATGTACCTGAATATGACCACTTTTTATTTTCTTAATTTTGTCTAGCTGCCGTTTTTAGGTAGTCCCAAAAGGCATCAAAATCACCCCATGTATGTTTTTTCTTGAAAGAGCAGTGAATGAACGTAATTCAGACACCACAATGCCAAGGACAGGACAGGACAAGAACACAAAGCCAAGGAGATCACCTATGTCCTTCATCAATCATGACTTCAATAAGCAGAAAGACCCAGACAATTAAAATGCACACTTAAAATTTTTTTTCAACCTCTTTTCAGCCTGGAGATACCTCCTCAGTGCCACACACATCCTTTGCTTGATGATGCTTCTTCTTCATAGATGAACTCTGGGTGTACAGACTTCTGGAGCATTTCTAGACACTATTCATACACTAGTTTAAATTGCAGAGGTCTGGTGGATATTGACAGTTCAGTGCACAGGGAGGAACAATTCTGCCTGACTCCCACCATCATGTGGCTGATCTGACTCTAATAAAGCATGGCAGCCTCCTAAACAGATAGAGGATGCACTTTGAACATTTGAAAGACCAGTCAGGTCTCTTAAGAGAATACAGTCTGCTTTGGCTCAAGATCACTGTACCTCTGCATTGTATATTTAATGTTTGATGGGTGTCTGGCTAGAAAAAAAATTGTGGCTTTCTTAAGTTAAATCAATTTTATCCTTTCTGTCAGAACCATTTGGGCTTGTGAATGACCCTGTGCAGAAAGAATTTCCTTAATCATCTGGAACTTGGTGCAGCAGCTTTTTGTTCAGCTATCAATCATTTCTACTGAGGGCAAGGAAACAAGAAGTCTGCTTGGCTCTTATTTTAGTCAAAAATTACAGTTAAATCTGTACGCATTCTGACTTTATTTCCCTCTCTATAAATCAGCAAGAGTAAGAGCCAAACTTTTGCTTTTCCCAGCCTCTGCCAAAGGTTGCAATATTCAGGAAAGTACCGGAAAGAATAATAAGATTTCTGACAAGAAGACTCATTCCATTATGGCTAAATTACTTTGGTTTAGCCAGAATCATAAGACCAAGTAGAGCCACCATCTGGGTACATTTCTTCAGTAGGAGCTTCTCTACATTTCTGATTTTCCCTGGAGGTCAGCTAGAAAAATCTCAAATCATTCTTGTACTCTGAATTCCTACTTCTTTTTTCCCCTCAGTTCTTTACCATCTTTATTCACTCTTTATCAATTCCTCATTTTCCCTATTTCCTTGCCTTCCTTGCTTTTTATTTTAAAATCTCTCTTTCTACTCTGGAAAGTCCCAAAGCATTTTCCAGCCTGCAGTTTTAAAGTTTGATTCCCCCATGAGTGCACATGTACTGGCAGAAGTTGAACGAATGGGATTATTCCCTCACCTCTGAAATGCAGCCACTTCTGAGGCAGAGCACTGCAGCCACTCTGTCTTCAACATGTGCCTGGGTCTCTGGAGAGGGAATGAAGGATAACCTTTTCACCTGAAAGTACCTTTTTTAGATAAGCTGAATATAACTTGGAATCAAGCCGGAACACCACAGCTAACACTTCTTTCTGAGCACAGCCTGGGATTATGACCAGAAATGTCAGAATATTCCTTTGATGTCTTTCTAATGGACCTGTAAATGGAAACCACAAAAGTTTCTTCTTCCTTTTAAATGTGTGTGTATTTATTGCAACTGTGTGTGCCTATGTGTGTATACACACCAAGACATTGGAAGCAGAGCCCTCTGGAAAGACAAATAGATTCAAACAACCAGCAGGGAATGCTTACACAATGGCAATCTTTTTAGTTCATCCATGTTCCAGTGGATCTCATCATATTTGCAATGCTTTCTAATACCTCTGAGGAAAATCAAATAAAACTGTGTGGTACAGCCCCAGTAAGGGCTTTCTTCTCACAGTGGTGTGCAGTGAGATATTGTTATTTTGATGAAGTGACAGTAAACACACTGTACCTCCATCTCCTCTTTTGGGCTCTTTTGCTGTTCATGGATTGTTTCTAGAATTCAGTCAGGCTAAAACTCATTTAAATATCAATAAATCTACCTGTCCTCCGTGTCTGTTAATGCTTTCTCTTTTGTATACACCCAATTCCCTTGTCCTTGTACATGCTCTCTGGGTCCTTAGCATTAGCTACATGTGTCTGCAGAAGTTCAGCTTCAGAGAGAATTTTTCTGCCTCCTACCTGAAGCTTCACCATGGCCAAGACAATGAGATTAAGTCCTTTAATTTTACAGAAAAGTCCATAAAAGGGTCAAGAATGAAGTAAACTCAGGGAAAATGCCACTTCAGATCTCAAGATTGGATGCCTCACTTGGATTAAAAGATACCACTTCCATGCCTTGTACTGTCTTGCTGAATCATATGATCAAGTCACTGTCTCATGCATACCTTGAGTGACACTGGTGAAAAAAAAAGACAATCTTTGAAGTTCTACAAGTTTGGGGTTTTTTCTGCAATTTTATGGCAAGGTGTTTTTTTCTAAACCAAAGCAGAACATCTCCAGATCTGACTTTCTGAAATTCATATAAAGTTTGCCACAGACAACCATTAGAGAGAGTAAATTCTTTTTGTGGGAGCAGCAGTTACCTTTAAATGGGAAACATCAGCAGCAAGATTGTGACAATAAATTTATTTTTCTGTGTGAGTCAGAACATTGAGATTCTGGATTTCTGACCCAGCTGCAACAATCAGGAAAATCCCAGATCGTTCTCCAGTCTTTTGTTTTAAAGAGTAGAGAAGTAAATCTATCTTTTGTATGTCCATTGGATTGACTTTTGTATTAAACTCACTGTTGTCTCGTTCATTTGATCTCCAAAGAGTGCAGGAAAATATAGTTAATTGGTTTAAAACTCTTGTAAATAAGGAACCCTAACAGTAGCTGAGGTGTAAAAAGGACAAGCAAAATTTGTTGCTTTTCGACTTTCATCAGTGTAGTGGCATCTTTACTACTGACAAAAGACACAAAACAGCAAAAGGAAATCTGGCATCAGCAGAGGAAACAATACTGGGTGAGTCAGAGCCTTGTTTTCCCTTAGATCTGTCAAGCACACCCTTGTGTGTCTGTGTGCACATGAATAAATACATGTGTATGCAAAAATATGTAATGGCCTGTCTGTTATGTGTGTGTATACATTTGAATCAGGTGTAAACACCAAAGCAGTGAGGGTGCATTTGCATATTCAGGTACACTTATTTCTTGAAAAGCCACCAAAACCCCTCCTCCCTTTCTAGGTTCATGCTTCCACATTGATGTGCATAAGAGCACATCTTCTCCTCCTCTTTTTCCCTGTCAGAGCACTTTAAAAGACAAGATTTGGAATTCCACCCTGGTGGAGAACTTAAATTTACAGAGCTATTCTTTTTCCTTCTTTTTTTTTTTTCCTTTTTTTTCTCTTTTTTTTTTTTTTTTTTTTTTTTTTTTTTTTTTTTTTTGTTTTGTTTTGTTTTGTTTTAGTGTAATCAATGAAGAGAACTGTTCCAATTTTCTTCAGCTGCTTGTGTTAATTCCTGTGATGATTTCTTTGAAGTGTCCATAAGGAGGTGTCTCTCAAGTGTGTAGAAGTGTGTAGTCCCTCACTAAGTTACCACCAGGGTTCTGTATTTAAGGTGTAACACAGAATTAATCCAGCTCTGCCCTGACCCACCAGAGACATGAGAAGGAGCAGAACTATGATTATGTGATCTCTTAATGTGCTACAGGTATTAAAACCACAAATAAATTGTCAGTTTGCATAAAGAAAGAGGTACCTCAAATAAAACTTTCCTGCATGACAAACACTTAAGTATTTAATTTGCTGCATGAATTTTAAGTACATTTTTCCATTGTCTATTTCCACTGAAGTCAAAAGTAAATCTTTCACACTCTTCTGTATTTCTCATCATGTGAAAAATCCCATTGAATTCACAGGATGTATCTGAGCAAATATTTAAGCTTCTACACACACTTTCTTAGCAGGATCAAAGCCTAAGGTCAAAGCTCATTTCCAAAAAGCTTCTAGCCTTGCAAATCAAAGCAGATTTAGTGTAAAAGAAATTCTCATTATTGCCTTCTCTTTCCGTTCAGCCATGAAATAACCCATATCTCTTCTTAAAAACAGGTTTTGGGCACAAAAATGTTCCAGAAGAAGGAAGATGAGGAACACAAGCCTGTATGAGATCCTGTTTGTCTCAAGACAAGACAATGAATCTCTGATTTCTTAATAATGATGTAAAATGCTATATTTTAAATACACACACCTACAAACTCTTAATCAAAACATTTTCCTACCATAGATCACTTGTTTTTGTCTATGTCACCTTAAGCTGATGATCTAAACTAAGCAGTACTGTTCTGAAAAATGCTCAATATTTGAGCCAGTTTTATCTTTTCATATTCACCTCCTGCCTTCCATATATTTGAAGAGGGGTTTTTTTTTTCCAGGGTTTCCTGTGAAAACTCTTTCATGATTTTGGCACGAGAACTTCCTGGTATGATGTGTGCTTTGGGTAGCACAGGAAGGACCTCTTCCCTCCATTCTCATCAAGTTGCATCGCCTTGGGGCTAGTACCTGCAGGTTGCTCCTTTGCTAGTAAATTAGTGTCAGGACAATGGAATCAGATGCCAAAATTACCTGTTTATAGAAATATATAATTAGAGCAGTCCTTGACATCTTTTGGCATGGACCAGCTTGCACTCACCCCCTTCAAATAGTGTGTGCTGTGGTTGGTCTCAGCACTATTCCAGAGGAGCAGAAGGGTGAGACCAGTCTATTTTGATAGATAAAGCACATTAATAAATGTGGCCAGAGAGGAAGCTCTGGCAGTTTCAGTTTACTGGGAGAGACTCTGCCTTAAATTCCACCAAAATGCTTTGAATGATCCTCAGACTGCCTGCCCGAGGGGGCTTTGCCTCCAGTGCTCCCAAACGCTCTTCAATCCCTATGTCAGATCCCAGCCATGGCTTTGCTGGGAAAGGCCCAGGGTGGATTTTGAGGACAGACAGACATGTGGGAGTCTCTGTATATCCACATGGATGCAAATATGTTTACATAAATATGTCCTTATCCAGAATGGAATTTTAGAGTGCAAGCTTGATGCAAAGGGAATAAAAATGAAAACTTATTGACATTCACATTTGTTTGGGGTATAGGGGGTGTTAGAATGAGAAAATAAACTCAATTTGAATTGATAAATTCAAAGAGCATTTTGTTGAAGTGTTTTTCTGGTTACAGGCAAACTAAGCACATGAATTCATATCCTCCACTGAGCAATATCTATACAGTTACCATAGAGCAATTTTGTCTTCAGATTAGTTTGGGGTAATTCTATTTTGGTTTATAAAGTCAATGGAGCATAACATTGTCACAGGATAGTGGTCTCCCACTGCTACCTCGTTTAAGCAATCAAGCAAAAATAAAGCATATGTTACACCTTGTAATGTATTTCTCATTCTTGTATCCTTACACTATTTTCATTGTCATAATGATCCAGTATATCCCTATCTGCTTGGACTTTTTATATAAGTTAGCTTCTCTCTAAGGTTTACAAGTTAATAATTTAACCAACAGCCATGTACTATATATTATTTTTTCACCCAGAAGCACAGCCTCCCTGAGTTACAGTGCACAGGAGATGGTTCAGCTACAAGAGGAATGGCCTACATCTGACAGCAACCTTGGGCTGCTGCTCCTGTCGCCTGCCTGGTCCGTGCTGTGTTAGCTGAGCCTCAGTCGCTGTGCTCTTCTCAAAAGAGTGACTTCCACAGACTGTTTCTGACACTCAGGAGAACAGGAAGGCACCTGAGGCTGGTGTTCAGCAGGATTCCAGGGAAATAGCATGTGACTCTTGTAGGAAATGAGAAATGAGATCAACCCTTCTCCCACTCGACTGAAAAAATGTGAGGGCAGGTTTATGCGTAAAGTATTTGATGCAGATCAAAATCACTGTGCTCAATCCTTGGTTTAGCCCTGTGAGACTTTGGGTGAGAGACTTTACTTCTGAAGCACTTGGGATGATGCTAAAACATGCCAAAACCTATGAAAATTTCTAAAAGTCTAAAAAGCCAAAACATTTTCTAAATATCTAAAAGCCATTAGGAGTTACTGTCCTTGTTGGTTCTCTTTTGCTGTATTACCATTAAGAAATACTTGCAAGGTAAAAAAAGGAGTAATTTTTCTCTCTCTGCTTTTTCTATCTAGATGGAAAGCATCATTGCTGACACACTTCATGCCACTACACATTCATATTAATCTCTCTCATAAGCAGCTCAGAAAGGTGCTGCTGAGGCAGTATAACCAAATAATAGGAATCTACATTCACAGTTGCAAAGCGAAGATGTGGAGTCTCAGTTAAGTTTCTTCAACATCAACCCCTCTAAAGAAATTCTAAATATCTTACGGTGTTCTACTTCTCCTTCACCCATCAGTGCAGAAGGGTATAAAACCCATCCAGAAGGGTATAAAACCCATCCATGTCCTACATCACAGATCCCACCCTGTTGTTGTTTCAGTCATCCCTAGTCTTTTCAAATGGCACCAAAAGTCAGTGCAGAGTCAGTCCTTGGTGTACACTCAATTTGTTCATCAGTAGAGACAGTTAGACAGGACATTTTTCCTGAACTTTTACTATAATTTGCCTTTGTTACTCTCTTCTGGTGGAGTCATTAGTGTGTTATTATTTCAAAGTTTGCTTTAAAAGGTGTTTAGGGTTCTATGTCCTGACTTTATCCTTAAAGCCTTAAGGAGAATAAAATTACAAAATTTTGCTGTGAGGGTGGTTAGGCCCTGGACAAGTTGCCCAGAGAAGCTGTAGCTGCCCCATCCTTGGAAGTGTCTAAGGCCAGGCTGGATGGGACTTGGAGCAGCCTGGAGTAGTGGTAGGTATCCCTGCCCATGGCAGAGGATTGGAATGAGATGATCTTTCATGTCCCTTCCAAACCAAACCATTCTGTGATTCTTGCCCTACTCTGTGGTACAGTGCCAATAGTAGTAGATATGCTGCTGATATTAATTTTTTTATCTTGGATGGAAATGGGAAACCTGGGAAATCTGAAATATCATTTGAAGTTCTATACTGTAAATGGAACTTTTGTTTTGTGTTTTATACAGTATGTTGCACATAAGAAACTTTACCCATGACCAGTACTCTTGAGGGGAGAGAGAAGGCTGATGAAAGAAACACTGACTTGTTACAAACTACTTTTTTATTTCAGTAGGAAATAGAAGAGGCAAAGTTCAGTTCTCCAAGTCCAGTCTGCAAAATTCTTATTCCTTTAAGCTGCACCAGGATGTGAGGAGTGCATGGGAATTAACAATCTGATACAACTTCAGAAACGTTCCTCTTTGAAGAAGGGTCTGACCCAGATGATCATCCAAGATTCCTTGCAACCTAAATGGTTCCATGACTTAATTATTTTTCTTTCTCCACTTGGGAGCCCTGTAGTGAATTAACATATATGTGGTACTGATGATCTAGAGCCTGAGCCTAGAAACAAAACAAAGATTTAGTCAAATTAACTGCAGCATTTAGATGAAAAAAAAAAATCCTTTGTCAAGTTCACTGTTTTCCTTGTACATCTACAACAGAATTGCCATATTTTGATCTCTTTTTCAGCCAAGAGCTCAATGGAAGTCAATGTAACTCCAAGGCGTATTACAAAGGTTTTATCTCAGTTTCCAAGGCTAACTATATATGCAAGTCACAGGCTCTCGATTTTGTACTGAGAAACCCAAGATTTATTTTTTTCTTTCTCTGTCAGAAGCCAGGACACTAATCCTGGAAAAAGAAAAAAAAGTATTGATCCCATACCTATTAATTTAAAAATATGTGGTTTTGAACTCAAGCTGGCTTTGAGGAAGCTGTAATGAATACGAGTCACGATCCAGCATACTTTACTTCTTTTGACTAATGCCCTTTTCCATAGGAACTGTGAAAGAGAAAAAAATATCTTCTTTTGCGGTGATTCTTTCTTATTTATATACACACTCTGGGGCAAATGACTTTCCTGTCACTGGAGGGACATCAAAAAGGAAAGCAGTTGCAAATTTCTCACAAGAGCTGAACTTCCTGGAATACTTTACTTGGCTTCCAGAAAATATTATTTAAAAAAGTGGTTTCTTAGTTTCTCTTGCTCCTTGAGGCAGGTGGAACTGAGAAATAGCTAAAGGGTCGTTCCATAACTAAAGAATTGTCTAGAGTATTTTATCTTGATTTTTTAAAGTATTCAGATCTGTCTTTTCAGACTCGTTTACTATTAGTTGGACTTCCTGCTGATATTTTTTATATTTTTTTTTAATTCCCTGTTGAAACAACATAAGTGAGACTCATTTTTCAAGAAATCATTAATGCTCCTTTTTTATTTTTTTTTAATTGGGTATTTTGAGATCAACATTTTGAGTTCATCAGAAGATCTTAGGTGCACAAGAGGTCTTAAGAATTTAAATGTGTTTGGCTTATTGCTAATTTCTATTCATAATCAGGGGATGGGAGAGGGATTTTTATTTGTTTCTATTTCATCTCTTGAACATTATCATCAGACCTGATTCAGCACCTACTTTGTGATAATTCAAGTGGTGAAAATCCATTCAATGTTGGTTATAATAGATCACTAGTAAATTGAGTGAGGTATTTTTTTTTCCCCAGAAGGTTTTATGAAGTTAATACTAGCTAGAAAATGACAATATTAAACAGTGAAAATTGCTACAGCAGACATAAACATTTATCTCATAGATTGAAACATAATTTCAGGCAAAACCTCCTCCACAGTTACCAGGCTTTAGCTTTAAAAAACTAAGTGCTCTGATTGGAGGCACTGCTCTCTAATGCTATTTAATAATTTGAAAAAAAAAAAAAACTAGAAGAAAATAATAATAAAGGAATTTTGCAAAAATTTTGCCAGGAAATATATTTATTTCTGTTCTGGAAGATTATTGTATGGCCTTATGGGTGCAATGAGATGGGCATTTCTGGAGTCTCATGCACCCTTTGGAACAGATCATATTATCCATATAGTATTAAAATCTTACTTCTTGGTAATTGGTGATGGGATTTCTGTAGCTTTTCAGAAGATAAAATCCAACTCTTTTGTAAGTTTGCACTTTTGTTTTTGGATGGTATAATAAGGATTTTGTGCAACCCCCTTCAAAGCTTGGCGTTGTTTACTCTCTCACTTCAATAGAGTTTGAATATAATAATTATCCTGTCTTTTTTCCACCAATAATTTCAGTCTTGCCCTAGGCCAGTAGACCACCTTCAAATATTTTTTGGCTTTAGTGTCCAAGTGATAGAAGAGTCCTTTCATTCCTATATACTAGTCTACTAGAAAGATAGATAGATTAGATAGATAGATAGATAGATAGATAGATAGATAGATAGATATAATACGATTAGTATTAGATAATACTATTGGTTTACTGGGTATGTATATATATATATATATAAAATATTTATACATATATATATGTGTGTGTGTGTGTGTATGTGTATATTTACACTATACTAGAGTGCTGGCTCCATGCAGTTGAGAGAAATCCTTTCTCAGCTATTGAAAATTGAATCTCCCTGCCTACCAGTATTTTCACCAAAGGCATTCCTACTGCTGGGGAGTTTAACTCTACTTACAGACCGTCTGTTTCTGTGTGGTAAGGAGTATTTTCTCCAACAGATCCTAAATGCACTGTGAATGATCAAAGTGTTGAATAAAATTTATTACATGAATCCAGTGCAGTTCACTTTCCTCAGTGAAAGTCTTTCAGCGTGGTTTTTAACAGCATCTGCCAAGAAGAAGGAAGTCAGAGTTAGTGCAGAGGGTTTAGAATTAAGATATGGTAATTTTAACAGCAGTTGTTCTTGGTTGATAATTTTTTTCCTTGTGAGGGTGGGCAGGCCCTGGCACAGGGTGCCCAGAGAAGCTGGGGCTGCCCCTGGATCCCTGGCAGTGTCCAAGGCCAGGATGGATGAAGCTTGGAGCAAGCTGGGCTAGTGGAAGGTATCCCTGTCCATGGCAGGGTATTGGAATGAGATGAGCTTTAAAACATCCCTTCCAACTCAAACTGTTCTATTGCTTCTGTGTAGTTGAACTTCTGGGTACATGACTTACTTTCATTGAGTGTTGCCATGCTACTCCAAGCTAGTAAAAAATCCCACATGGTTTCCTACACCTTCACTGCTCTGCTGTAACTGTTGCCACAGCACTATCTGTATACAAAAAACACATTACATTAGTGCACTTACATTTGTATTCAGGACAAACTACTAGTTCTAACCTAATTTCCTCATAGATGTTACAGACCTCTAGTTTAACTACAGCAGTATCCTGCCCTTGCCATCATCTTTCACAAGAAGCGCCCTCTAATTTGATAAAAACCCACATGTTTATTTTAGATTGCCAGACAAATTTTACTGGAAGCTGTTGCAAAGGGGGCAGGGAGGTTTTCTTTCTAAGGGTACCAAGCTGCCAGACAGCAGAAATTCGTTTTTGGTCCCCAAGATGCTGGAGCGATTGAGCCAGGCTCGAATCTCTCTAAGGCATCACTGCAATGATGTAAATACGAGAAGCCACAAAGGTGACTTAGAGTTTTCTTCTTCCTCCCATCTCTGGGGTGGAAAATTTTCTGCTGTCGCCTCTAGATGTGGTTTCTGCCAACCCTCTCTCCATTTTCATCTTTGGTTACAGAAGTCTCCATAGAGGCTGGTAGAAAGGGATGGCTGGGCACTCAGAACTTGTCATATTTACTACTTTATCCTCTGCCAGTCTGCAGGGGAAAAAAGTTGCTGTGAAAGGAGAATAGATGGAGCAGGAAAAGTGTCTGACTTTGGAAGGGAACATTTAGTACAGAGACTTTCAAACTTTATAAAATTTCAGCTACAGCTCTCTTCTCCTCCCTATACACAGACAAAATCCAGCCAGCATCTCAACCAACCTTTCAGAACCTTTTTCTGGCTTGAGGCTAATTGCAGCTATACATTCTGGGAAATACAGAGGGTGTCCCAGCCATTGAAACCAAGTCTTAATTTGGACCTGCTTTCCCTCCTTATTAAACTGTTGGCAATTTGGTACATGAGAGGGCTGCTCCTGCGAGCAAGAGACACGGCCCCCTCTCCATCCTTTTATACTACAAAGCTTGCATTTTTCATAGTGGATTAGCAAGTCTAGACATCTTATAAAATGTCAATGAACGTATGGATCTTCAGTGTATATTTCTCAGGAGAGCTCTGCTTGTTTGCAATGCCGCTCTCCCAGCCCGATCAATACAGCCACAACAGCCTTCTGCATTTTCTGTCAGAAAACAGAACCCTGCTCATTGGATTTTTAAATTTTTTCTTCTTTTTTTCCAAGGCAGTTAATCAAATAGTGGAGGTAGAGAAAACAGAGGGTGGGCGGGGAGTTGGATTGTATGCCGAGCACCCAGGGAAGTTGTGAATAAAGTGTTTTATTTTAATTATTATTACTAACCACGGAGGCACGATAAGAATTATCAGGAGGAAAATCATACCTCAGGGGCGAGACAAGGACTGGGAAGAGAAGGGAAAGGAGGAGCAGCTGAGTGCAAGAACCCCCACGGGATGTGATTATCTCCTGATAACAACATCCCCAGACTTATTGCTATTATGAAATTTCATTTCTCCATTTTTTTAATATACACGATACATATATAAATTATTTAGGTGAAGTATTTCAATTCCCCGCAAACCGCGAGTTTGCATTAAAATGCTTCAACTGTGAGATTCCCAGGTATATTAATTTCCACTCTTTGAGGATGTTGAGCAGTCCATCAGAATAAACTCTTCATCCTCGGCTGTTTTATGATATTATTACAATGAATTTGAGTTGGGGAATGTATTTTAGTTGGGTGGGTGGAACAAGTTTTCAGAGAAATAGTCTTGTTTGGGTTCCATTTGGTTGCTGGAGGGGAAAACACCACATAAAACTACTCTGGCTGTTCAGTAAGGCATCCTGATTTCTTATTATTTTTTCCCCAGCACAGTTCTATTTCTTCTCTCCTTTTAGAAGTTACAAGTCCCCTCCCCACCTACTCTAATAACAGAAATTTCTTATTATTTTTTCCCCAGCACAGTTCTATTTCTTCTCTCCTTTTCGAAGTTACAAGGGGGGGATTGCAGTTACAAGACACAGGGACCTCAAGGACTGCATTCAGCTGTGTGTTTTGTACGTTGAGTTTTCTAGCAATTATATATAAAACTGGGGATGGGTTTATGTTGTTACTGAAATCAATTTCACGATTTCACTTGTGACTGAAAAATTTTTAATGCTGAAAGATACTTTAAAAATCCACCTATTTTTTTTTTTTTTTTGGTTAGGCTGGCCCAGATTATGTTGGTTCTTTCTAATTTCCTTTTAGTTATTTTCCCAGAAGCTTTTATTTCAATTCAAGGCACTAATGGCAGCTCAAGGCACTGACTGCAGCTTACAGATGTATTTTTGGTTGAAGTTCATAGAATGAACAAATGGTTTGAGTTGAAAGGGACCTTAAAGATCAGCTTATTCCAGCCCCCTGCCATGAGAAGGGACACCTTCCACTAGAACAGATTTGGACCTGCTTTTTTTGTATGTGTATGCTCAGGAATAAAGTTGCAGAAGATTCAAGATTTCAGGAAACTCCATAATTTTGGATATGAAGGGAGAAGGCCAGGGTTCTGAAATCCATTCTGGGTGGATGTTCTCAGAGCAGTCACCCCTCTGCCTGTGAGCCTCAGAACGTTTTACAGCAGAAGGGTGATACCATGGATGCTTTACTGTTTCTAGGTGATCTGCACTGATTTGTTCCACCTAGCACTGAATTACTGAAAGGTCTTGTTTAAAAGGCAGCAATAAGGTAAAAAAAAATTAAAATAAAAAAAAAATTAAAATCTTAAGGGTTCTACGCAAATTTAATCGTAACAGATTTAGGAACATGATACTGTTTTGATAGAAGTCCTAGCAGAGACACCAAACAGGTGCATAGCCAAGTATCACAGAATCATTTTGGCTGGACAAGATCTCTGAGATCATTGAGTCCAAACTTTAAAAGATGTAGTAAAGTAAGTATTAAAGTGCTATTAACTATTTGATGGATATGCAAACATTTTGCTTTGTGAGAGAACAGAAACACTCAGTCTGAACACCTCTAAAAAACCTGCCTCTATAAAATTTTGCCTCTATAAAAATGTTTCAAGTCAATTTTGAAGCTGGACAGGGGAATGTTGTGACCATAAACTGCTTTCTTTAAGTGGGTGTAGCTAATTTTCGGGAGGAGAAGGACGCACTACACAGAGTTCAAAGGAATGCCACAAACCTGATCCTTGGGTTGGAAAACAAGCTCTGAGTTATCAGGCTTAAGGAGCTCAACTCAGATTATCAAAGGGAGAGTGGAGAGGTGAGTTGATCATTGTGTAAGGTACTTAGAAATGTTTGATAGCAGGGAGCTTGTCATCCCTGCTAACAAGGGCATAACAACATCTGATGTCTGAAAGATGAAGTTTACATAAATACAGTTTATTTAAATAGGATGGAATTCCCTGGCACTGAGAGGATGTGGCTCAGTGGCACCTGGGCACTGCAGATGCACTTGGCTGTTGGATTTTTTTTTTTTTTTAACTGTCATTTGACCTCTGTGTACCCATATATTTTGATTTAGCTGTTGGAATAATTATTCTGTGTCTGCAGCAGCAGGAATCCAAATGCCCGCTTCAAGTACCTGGACGGAATCTGTGGTGATAGGTCTTTTTCATGTTCAGGAACAACACAATCTATATTTAGGCAATGCTTACAATTCCAATTCATGTTTCTGAATTTTAGCCTGATATTTGTTGTGAGAGAATTTTTTTTGAGGGAATATCTTGGCTGTTGATTATTTGCTTCCCTCTAAAAGCAAGAGGTTGTTTGCAACTGGAAATGAGATATAAAATAAAGAATTATTTTGATCCTTGTTCTCTACATACTTGCCATCTACACAGAGCTGGGTGTTTTGAGTGAGATTTGTTCAGTTCTTATCAGTTCTTCAAGAATCTGACCTTCCTCAGGTCTATGGGGTTTTTAGCACTTAAACTCTTCTCCCAACACATTTTGTCTTCCGCTTGTCTGTGTTGAATTTCATCTGCCATTGTGTTGCCCAATTACCTACAGTAGTTTAGTTAGGTCCACCTGGAGTTCCCACCAATCCTCTTGGGCTCAGATAACCTAAATAATTTTATGTCTGTGTCATAATAGCCATAAAATAATTCTGTGTCAAAACAATTTTGTAATTTGGTGTTTCAACATTTGTCCTGAGTGTAGCTGAACAAAACCCTTTGTGTATAGCTCCAGTCTTTGCGCCTCAAGGACTCCCCTATTATACACCTGTTCTTGACAGATTGAGGCCTAAAACAGGAGAGCTTAGTAACATATTAACCAGCAGGAAGAAAGTCTCTCCTTTTTATTAATGCCTGCCTATGAGTTCAGTGTTTGGAATGCAGTCCTACCTATAAATCAACATCAGAGACTACAACCCAGTGTGTTCAAGAGCTTTGTTTAAACATCAAAAGAAGAACACAGACAAGCACTATGGTAGAAATATAACTAATCACTTGCAAATACATCTTTCCTGTCAGTAGGAGCTTAACCTTTTTGTTTAATGTTACTGCAGGAAAATGCACTTATTTACAGTCTATCTATTTTCTTTAAAGCAATAGACAGGTTTGCTATGAAAAATGGTCATATTTATTACCACAATAACACAAAGAGGATTTCAGAAGTGTTCAGATGCAGGAGATTTATGGAATCTTGGGAATTTCAAGGCTTCATAATGATTAATAAGAACAGGAATGACTGAGATTGCTGAACATGTTTGCCGCCCATCACTTGATAAAAAAAGAGTTTACAATAAAAAAGAAATATATGTAGAGCTTTTGCTCGTTTGTTGACTAGTAAGGAACACAATATGACTGCATGTGGCACATTGATTAGATCAAATTAACTTCACACTCTTCTCCTGGCTTTCTTAGCTCGTAGGGGACTTCACTAGGATTTAGCCATAGTGTGCAGAAAATCCTAGAATCTATAGACCATTCCCTTTAATTTGAATGCTGCAGATTATGGATAAAAGATTGGTCACTTCTAGGATTTAAGACTTCAAAGGAAAGGAAACTAAAGAGAGACACAGAGGGGAAAAATACAAACAAAGAGCTCCTGTGAGAAAAAAGGGGAAATGCAGACTCCTACAAGATGTAGGGCTGGGTTCGATAGAGCTCCTGAATCTGATTTTCCACTTACTCACACATACTCCACTGAACTCAATGGCATTACTCCTCTTTTACACACTGGGAAGAGAAAGCAGAATCAACCCCATTTTTCTACTTCATTGCCAGCAAACACAAAAAAAAGATCACAACATTCCTGGTTTGCTTTCATCTTTTGGGCTTGATGGTGTTTCAGTCAATACAAGTTTGTCATTGATCAGCAGCACGCGCTTTGTCAGCGGGATCAGGACCTCTGTATTTCTTATAATCTGTTTTGTAGATAACAAAAAGTGCTCTTCCCAAAGGTGTGGGTTCTAATGCAAAAATATTTTTTTTTTTAAAAAATGTAGTACATTGGGTAGAGGGCCTTCCTTCAGATGATAAAAGTTTTCTTAGCTCTGTCCAGATACAAACCTTCCAGTGGGGTTGGCCAGCTCCAAAGTATTCTGCTCTGGGGTTGAAACTCTGGATTACATTGCATTGCACTGCCCATTTTGGAGTCCAAGATCTCACCATCTGTTGTGGTTTAACCCCTGCAGGAAGCTGCTCACTCACCTCCCCCTGGATCAAAGAAGGAGAGAATCAGAGAGGTAAAAATGAGGAATCTTGCTGGACAAAATAAATACAGTTTTATAAGTAGAGTGAAATCTGTGAGGAAAGGCAAAGCAAAATAAGGAATTCATTCCCCACTTTCTATGGGCAGACAGATGTTCAGCCACATCCAGAGAAACAAGGCTCCATCACATGTAGTGTCTGCTTGAAAAGACAAATGCTATAAAGCTGAACATTCCCCACCCTTCCTTCTTCTTCCCAGCAGCTTTTATTGCCAACCATGACACCATCTGCTCTGAAATATCGCTTTGGTCAATTGGGGTCAACTTTGCTCCCTTCCAACTCCTTCTGCACTCACAGCCTCCTTTCTGGTGGTGTGGGGTGAGGAACAGAAAGACCCTGACTCTAAGCCTGTGTAAGCCCTGTGTAAGCCTGTGTAAGCCCTGTTTAGCAACAGCAAAAATATCCTTGCCTTATCAACACTATTTCCAGCACAAAACCCAAGCACAGCCCCAGCTACTGTGAAGAACTTTTTCACAGCCAAAACCAGCAGAACCTGTCCCCTGTGCAGACACACAGCCCTGTGGTGATGCACCACAGGTGTCACGAGACATGATGGAGCTGTCTCCACTCTCCACATGCATTTATTCCTTTCCTCCTTCTCACTTTTGGCCTCAGTAGATATTTTTCTTCTATCCCCCAGGGACTTTGTGTCACTCAGTTTGGTCCTCTCACTTCAACCTCACTATGAGTCAAGAGCACTGGCTCCTTTTTAGAGGCTTCTTCACTATCTGAAGAGGAAATGGAGCCCAAATGCTGATAGTATAAACCTCAACTTTCCCTTGATCTCAAGGCAAGGACTTCAGAGAGTGCTGTACAACTAAATTAGGCAGTGGCCATGTTCCTAAATTTGAAACTATGAATTAGTTTATGTTTTCCGCTCTCTAAGCCTTTCTTTTTCAGGTTTTGTTCTTTCTTCTCTTTCCTACATTTTCTCTCAATTCTTAATACCATCAGGTAGCAGAGGTCTCTTCTTTCAGTCACTAGTTCCTGACTCTTCATATCCTTCCACCTCTGCTCTACTGTGCATCTCAAAAATGAACTGAAAGGCAAAATTATGACCTTCTATGGGCTTTTATTTCTCAGTTTGAGTTTTTTCTAGTATTTTGGCCTAGTAGCTGTTTATTCCCTATTCCTATAGACCACTTCAGGCTTCAATTTAAATGAAAGCTGCCCTGACAAATAAGACTGCCATGAATTGCCCCTGTCCTAATGTAAGCTACAGTGCTTTCATTTCCTGGAGTGCTAATGGTAAAAACACAGCACTAGTGAGCATCACAGGCTGTAAAATGCATTATAAATAAAGGTACATGCACTACAGTATTCAAGATAAAAGGTATTAAGCTTACTGTAGGGGTACTGTAAAATTTAGTGCTCAGTAGAATATGCTAGTAGTCCCTAAAACAGCAGTCAGATACTCACCAGGCACAAAGACAAAGCAAATTCAAGAAAGAAACTGTCAATAGCACAAGCTCTAGAAACCTTCAAAGGGTTCAGGTCTGATTATTTGCTCTTATTCAGTTACACTTTTTTTTTTTTTTTTTTCCTTGGTGAGCTGCTCTATTGAAGTCATGGTGTGGAAAAAAAGAAGCATTGTGCAACATGGAAAAAGTCAGCCCCTGCAAACTCTGCAAAAGACCTCTTGCCAAAACCATGCTGCTGGAGATCCCGTCAGGTTCAATAATGCTCACACAAACATACATCCTCCTTGGGCTGTAATCCCTCCTGCAGTTTTTGCTCATCTGGGTTGACCCTCCAGGATCCTGTGGAGCTGTTTCCCAAGCTGAAACAGAAAATAAGTCTTGTCTGTGGCTTCACTTTATTGACTGCAAATTTTATGAAGTTCGTCAAGGCCAAGTGCTGGTTCCTACACTTGGGTTGCAACAGTCCTATGCAGCGCTGGGACAGAGTGCCTGGAAAGCTGGAAAAGGATCTGGGGGTGCTGGTGACACTGGCTGAACATGAGCCAGCTGTGCCCAGGTGGGCAAGAAGGCCAAAGGCACCTGGGCTGTGCCAGCCATGGTGTGGCAGCAGGGCCAGGGCAGTGACTGTCCCCTGTGCTGGGCACTGCTGAGGTCACCTCCAGGGCTGTGTGCAGTTCTGGGCCCTCAGTTCAGGAAGGACATTGAGGGGCTGGAGCGGGTCCAGGGAAGGGAACGGAGCTGGAAAAGGGTCTGGAGCACAGGTCTGATGAGGAGCAGCTGAGGGAGCTGGGAAAGGGGCTCAGCCTGGAGAAAAGGAGGCTCAGGGGGAACTTCTGGCTCTGCACAGCTCCCTGACAGGAGGGTGGATTCAGGTGGAGATCTCTTCTTCCAGGTATCAAGTGACAGGACAAGAGGAAACGGGCTCAAGTGGCATGAGGAGAAGTTTAGATTGGATGATCTTGTTACTTGTGTGGGTTTTTAAAGCAGAAAACAAAGTCCAGATGCAGAGTACTTTTCTTCCAACAAGCATATTTTGTCTCTGATGTTCTCTGATATTCAGGTGCACAGCACTAGCTATGTCAGCAAAGCACTTTTGAATTCCCATCCATGTAGCCTCATAGAATTTGGTTTTGCCAAAATATCAAGAGTTGCTGATCAATATCTGGACCCTCATATGCCATTATTTGACTCTAAATTTCCTTTAAGTTACTGGAAATCTGCCATTTGCTCTGCAGTACTCGGCACTCCTCCTGTCATGCCATTAATTCTTCAGGCCTATTCAGATGTATTATTCATACACTCATTGCTTCCAAATACAGAATATCAGATATAACTCAGCTGGGCCTCCATTGTGCAAAAAAATATACCTGTGTTATTCTCAGCACCCAAGCAGAGAGGAAAAGCTGGAGAGAGTCCTCAGTCTTAAATTGTGCATACCTGCTTGTAGGATCATGGCTTCTGTCAGTAAGGGCTGAAATAGCAAAGCATCTTGGTCTAATTTATCACTTCTTTATTATTCCCTTTAAAAACGTAAGTTGATTTTAAAATAAAACATCCTTCTGAAGTGGAAAGTTCAAACATTTAACTTGAAAAAGAAAAGTCTATGCCAAGTCATTTAATGTTTCGTCTTTTCTAAAGCTCTATTTCAATGAAACTATTAAAAAAAAGTGATTGAATTTGGGTGTATTTTTTTTCCTTCCAGGAAAATGCAGAATTGAATAGTTCCTGCCTCTGAACTGCTCAGCTACGAACTTGCACAAAGTCCAGGGGTTAATAATAGAAAAATAAGTATAAAATAAGGGAAGAAATAGGCTAAGTGAACCCACCCATCCTTGTACAGTGGGGTCAGTGCTACTTGAGAGCTCTCAGAACATCCAGATCACCTAGAAGGATGACCAAGTGTGAAATGGGATTACAGATACCCACTCCCTTCTGGAGCAGCAGGGCAGCAGTTGGCATTTCCAGTGTCATTAAACACTCTGGAGCTGTGTCCAGCATATCTGCATGACCACCACTGTATTGGTTAACCAGCTCTCAACATGCAGCTTGCAGAGCAGGATCTGGTCATGAGGTCATAGAATGGAATAATTTAGGCTGGAAAGGACCTTCAAGATCATTAAGTCCCCGTAGATGGGGACATTAGGTCACCTGCTAGGAAGGACCCATGTTGAAAAGTGAAGGTTTCCATTACCACCACTGTCTCCCACCCATTCTCCAGATTCCACTGGCTTTTAGTTGAAAGAAACAGTGCCAGGGAGGTCAAACAGTGGAAGAAGTGGTTGAAAACTGAGGTGTAATTATGTAGGACCAAATAAACACAGAGCATCCCCAAAGCATGGAATGTGACAGATCTGAGCACATCGTGATCCTCAAAGCTGGGGAGAAAGGATGGAACTCCAAATCTCTGAATGCTTTCAATAGTAAAGGAAAAAAGAAATATACATATATACATACATACACTGTGCCTCAATTTTAGTGATTAAGGGAAAATTCTACTCTTTTATTTATGTCCTTGGGGTTTTCCAATAACCAGTTCAGGAGCTGTGAGATAAACATGCTTTCCAATGGCCTGTGTGCAGCGAGCCAAGCTCCAGCTGACACCTCTGTGCTGAGACACTGATCAGATTAAGGACCTGCAACACTCAAGCTGGAGCCCTTCGAGTGCAGACAGTGTGTTCAGAGGCAGGGGCCACTTGAACAATATGTGCCTGTGCATAAATCCACCTTCCACTTCTGCCTGGCCATGGGGCAATTGCCCATCCATTGAGAACAGGGCATTCGCTGCCACTCCGATTACCTCCTTCCCCTGCAGCCACTGGAGCTCTCATGGATGCTTGAAAGGAGGCGCTGGTTTTATGTGAATCAGAGCTGATGGTGCAGAGACCTTTGGGAAATAATCAATTACTGTGTTAGAGCAGCGCCGGGTGCTGATGGAGATCTCTGCTGACAAAAGCCCTGCCCTCACAAGGTGCTCAGCGCTGGGTCCTCACTTTGCCTTTCACACCTTTCAGGACAGGGCATCCTGATGCAAACAGACCCAGCAGTGGCTTCAGCTGATCTGGCCTTTGGAGTTAATTCCCTGATTTACCCTAGCAATAACAGGACTTGGCACCAGGACCCTAACTTGATTTTTTTTGGAAATTATCTAGGCCCAACATTCTTTGATAGACTCTGTTATAAGGAAAGCTATGCAATTGCTCATAAGCAACTAATTGTCTTCTTAGGCAGATTTAGCCATTATTATAGTTTTGTTTTATTTTGTTTTAATTGCTGATGATTCTCTTATTTGTGTTTCTTTTAGCCAAACTCCCTGATTGGAATATAAGGGCACTCTTGTGAGGCTTTTGAAACGAAATCTGCAGTGGAGCAACAACAATTCAGCCCTAAGCCCTTTCCCATTAGTGGTAATAAACACTGTAGCTAATCCTTAGCAACACTAAAGGAGGCTTGAGCTTGCAGACTGTCATATCCTCTCAACGTGTTCTCCAAGAAAAGGCGTGGGGGGATAATAGCACAGTGCATCTCCTCCTAGTGGCAACGCAAGGGACATCGCAAATTCACGGGATTCTACCACTGTGACAGGATGTCATTTCAATTGCCTTATTAGCCATATGAAAAAATATATCACAACAGTGAGAAAACTTCTCAGTTATCTATATCTTACCCCTAAGGCTATTGTCATGAGCCAGTGGCATACTATGGGAAGAGTACTAATTCAGTTGTCAGCTGCCTTGCCTATTAAACAGGAGGAAAAATATACCAGCAACAAAATTGAAACAAGTAATAAGGGTAAGAGAAAGGTCTGGATACCCTTGTCCACTTGATTTCTTGAATTAAACAAATACAATTACTTCTCCTGTTTGCCCTGTCACATAGCATTGTACTCGGAGTATCATGCTGCCTTCTAATTGAGTATTTTCTCTGCTTAAAATGGTACATGGATTGCACTTTAAAAACGTAAGTGCTGGAATATTATACTCCAAGTTCATGACCTGCATTGTAAACCATAAGAGGATGAGCAATGATCAGCTGAACTAAAACATGTTCAGGGGCTGGAAAGAGCAGGCTCACTGCTAAGGATTAAGGAATTCTGTTGGCTTCTCTGTAGATAATCTGGGTTGTTTGATTAACCATAGACAAACTCTTCATGGCAGGAGGTGAACAGTCTCCAGGTGCTTGTTCTACAGAGATCAGAGAGTTTTCT